>NC_090448.1:1025651028-1026385015 GCF_031143425.1 Pleurodeles waltl
TATCATTTTTATCGGGAGACTTGGGGGAACGCTGGGTGGAAGGAAATTTGTGGCTCCTCTCATATTCCAGAACTTTCTGTCACCGAAATGTGAGGAAAATGTGTTTTTTTAGCCAAATTATGAGGTTTGCAAAGGATTCTGGGTAACAGAACCTGGTCAGAGCCCCACAAGTCACCCCATCTTGGATTCCCCTAGGTCTCTAGTTTTAAAAAATGCACAGGTTTGGTAGGTTTCCCTATGTGCTGGCTGTTCTAGAGGCCAAAATCTACAGGTAGGCACTTTGCAAAAAACACCTCTGTTTGTTTTAAAAAAATGTGATGTGTCCACGTTGTGCTTTGGGGATTTCCTGTCACAGGCGCTAGGTCTACCCACACAAGTGAGGTATCATTTTTATCGGGAGACTTGGGGGAACGCTGGGTGGAAGGAAATTTGTGGCTCCTCTCAGATTCCAGAACTTTCTGTCACCGAAATGTGGGGAAAATGTGTTTTTTTAGCAAAATTATGAGGTTTGCAAAGGATTCTGGGTAACAGAACCTGGTCAGAGCCCCACAAGTCACCCCATCTTGGATTCCCCTAGGTCTCTAGTTTTAAAAACAGCACAGGTTTGGTAGGTTTCCCTAGGTGCCGGCTGAGCTAGAGGCTAAAATCTGCATGTAGGCACTTTGCAAAAAACACCTCTGTTTTCTTTAAAAAAATTTGATGTGTCCACGTTGCGTTTTGGGGCATGTCCTGTCGCGGGCGCTAGGCCTACCCACACAAGTGAGGTATCATTTTTATCAGGAGACTTGGGGGAACGCTGGGTGGAAGGAAATTTGCGGCTCCTCTCTGATTCCAGAACTATCTGTCACCAAAATGTGAGGTAAACTTGTTTTTTTAGGCAAATCTTGAGGTTTGCAAAGGATTCTGGGTAACAGAACCTGGTCAGAGCCCCACAAGTCACCCCATCTTGGATTCCCCTAGGTCTCTAGTTTTAAAAACAGCACAGGTTTGGTAGGTTTCCCTAGGTGCCGGCTGAGGTAGAGGCCAAAATCTACAGGTAGGCACTTTGCAAAAAACACCTCTGTTTTCTTTAAAAAAATGTGATGTGTCCACGTTGTGTTTTGGGGCGTTTCCTGTCACGGGCGCTAGGTCTACCCACACAAGTGAGGTATCATTTTTATCGGGAGACTTGGGGGAACGCTGGGTGGAAGGAAATTTGTGGCTCCTCTCAGATTCCAGAACTTTCTGTCACCGAAATTTGAGGAAAATGTGTTTTTTTAGCCAAATTGTGAGGTTTGCAAAGGATTCTGGGTAACAGAACCTGGTCAGAGCCCCACAAGTCACCCCATCTTGGATTCCCCTAGGTCTCTAGTTTTCAAAAATGCACAGGTTTGGTAGGTTTCCCTAGGTGCCGGCTGAGGTAGAGGCCAAAATCTACAGGTAGGCACTTTGCAAAAAACACCTCTGTTTTCTTTAAAAAAATGTGATGTGTCCACGTTGTGTTTTGGGGCGTTTCCTGTCACGGGCGCTAGGTCTACCCACATAAGTGAGGTATCATTTTTATCGGGAGACTTGGGGGAACGCTGGGTGGAAGGAAATTTATGGCTCCTCTCAGATTCCAGAACTTTCTGTCACCGAAATTTGAGGAAAATGTGTTTTTTTAGCCAAATTGTGAGGTTTGCAAAGGATTCTGGGTAACAGAACATGGTCAGAGCCCCACAAATCACCCCATCTTGGATTCCCCTAGGTCTCTAGTTTTAAAAAATGCACAGGTTTGGTAGGTTTCCCTAGGTGCCGGCTGAGCTAGAAGCCAAAATCTACAGGTAGGCACTTTGCAAAAAACACCTCTGTTTTCTTTAAAAAAATGTGATGTGTCCACGTTGTGTTTTGGAGCGTTTCCTGTCACGGGCGCTAGGTCTACCTACACAAGTGAGGTATCATTTTTATCAGGAGACTTGGGGGAACGCTGGGTGGAAGGAAATTTGTGACTCCTCTCATATTCCAGAACTTTCTGTCACCGAAATGTGAGGAAAATGTGTTTTTTTAGCCAAATTATGAGGTTTGCAAAGGATTCTGGGTAACAGAACCTGGTCAGAGCCCCACAAGTCACCCCATCTTGGATTCCCCTAGGTCTCTAGTTTTAAAAACAGCACAGGTTTGGTAGGTTTCCCTATGTGCCGGCTGAGCTAGAGGCCAAAATCTGCATGTAGGCACTTTGCAAAAAACACCTCTGTTTTCTTTAAAAAAATGTGATGTGTCCACGTTGCGTTTTGGGGCAATTCCTGTCACGGGCGCTAGGCCTGCTCACACAAGTGAGGTATCATTTTTATCGGGAAACTTGGAGGAACGCTGGGTGGAAGGAAATTTGTGGCTCCTCTCTGATTCCAGAACTATCTGTCACCAAAATGTGAGGTAAACTTGTTTTTTTATGCAAATCTTGAGGTTTGCAAAGGATTCTGGGTAACAGAACCTGGTCAGAGCCCCACAAGTCACCCCATCTTGGATTCCCCTAGGTCTCTAGTTTTCAAAAATGCACAGGTTTGGTAAGTTTCCCTAGGTGCCGACTGAGCTAGAGGCCAAAATCTACATGTAGGCACTTTGCAAAAAACACCTCTGTTTTCTTTAAAAAAATGTGATGTGTCCACGTTGCGTTTTGGGGCATTTCCTGTCGCGGGTGCTAGGCTTACCCACACAAGTGATGTATAATTTTTATCAGGAGACTTGGGGGAACGCTGGGTGGAAGGAAATTTGTGGCTCCTCTCTGATTCCAGAAATACCTGTCACCAAAATGTGAGGATAACTGTTTTTTTCGTCACATTTTGAGGTTTGCAAAGGTTTCTGGGTAACGGAACCTGGTCAGATCCCCACAAGTCACCCCATCTTGGATTCCCCTAGGTCTCTAGTTTTCAAAAATGCACAGGATTGGTAGGTTTCCCTAGGTGCCGGCTGAGGTAGAGGCCAAAATCTACAGGTAGGCACTTTGCAAAAAACAGCTCTGTTTTCTGTCAAAAAATGGGATGCATCCACGTTGTGCTTTGGGGCATATCCTGTCGCAGGCGCTAGGCCTACCCACACAAGTAAGGTATCATTTTTATCGGGAGACTTGGGGGAACGCTGGGTGGAAGGAAATTTGTGCCTCCTCTCAGATTCCAGAACTTTCTGTCACCGAAATGTGAGGAAAATGTGTTTTTTTAGCCAAATTTTGAGGTTTGCAAATGATTCTGGGTAACAGAACCTGGTCAGAGCCCCACAAGTCACCCCATCTTGGATTCCCCTAGGTTTCTAGTTTTCAAAAATGCGCTGGTTTGCTAGGTTTCCCCAGCTAGAGGCCAAAATCCACAGCTAGGCATTTAGTAAAAAATAACTCTGTTTTCTTTCTGAAAATGTGATGTGTCCAAGTCGTGTTTTGGGGCATATCCTGTCGCGGGCGCTAGGCCTACCCACACAAGTGAGGTACCTTTTTTATCGGGAGACTTGTGGGAACGCTGGGTGGAGGGAAATTTGTGGTTCCTCTTAGATTCCAGAAATTTCTGTCACCGAAATGACAGGAAAAAGTGTTTTTTAGCCAAATTTTGAGGTTTGCAAAGGATTCTGGGTAACAGAACCTGGTCAGAGCCCCATAGGTCACCCCATCTTGGATTCTTCTAGGTGTCTAGTTTTCAAAAATGCGCAGGTTTGCTAGGTTTCCTTAGGTGCCAGCTGAGCTAGAGGCCAAAATCCACAGCTAGGCACTTAGTAAAAAACAGCTCTGTTTTCTTTCTGAAAATGTGATGTGTCCACGTCGTGTTTTGGGGCATATCCTGTCGCAGGCGCTAGGCCTACCCACACAAGTGAGGTACCATTTTTATCGGGAGACTTGGGGGAACAGTGGGTGGAAGGAAATTTGTGGCTCCTCTCAGATTCCAGAACTTTCTGTCACCGAAATGACAGGAAAAAGTGTTTTTTTTGCCAAATTTTGAGGTTTGCAAAGGATTCTTGGTAACAGAACCTGGTCAGAGTCCCACAAGTCACCCCATCTTTGATTCCCCTAGGTCTCTAGGTTTAAAAAATGCACAGGTTTGGTAGGTTTCCCTAGGTGCCGGATGAGCTAGAGGCCAAAATCCACAGCTAGGCACTTAGTAAAAAACAGCTCTGTTTTCTTTCTGAAAATGTGATGTGTCCACGTCGTGTTTTGGGGCATATCCTGTCGCAGGCGCTAGGCCTACCCACACAAGTGAGGTACCATTTTTATCGGGAGACTTGGGGGAACAGTGGGTGGAAGGAAATTTGTTGCTCCTCTCGGATTCCAGAACTTTCTGTCACCGAAATGTGAGGAAAATGTGTTTTTTTAGCTAAATTTTGAGGTTTGCAAAGGATTCTGGGTAATAGAACCTGGTCAGAGCCCCACAAGTCACCCCATCTTGGATTCCCCTAGTTGTCTAGTTTTCAAAAATGCGCAGGTTTGCTAGGTTTCCCCAGGTGCCGGCTGAACTAGAGGCCAAAATATACAGGTAGGCACTTTGCAAAAAACAGCTCTGTTTTCTGTCAAAAAATGGGATGCGTCCTCGTTGTGCTTTGGGGCATATCCTGTCGCGGGTGCTAGGCCTACCCACACAAGTGAGGTATAATTTTTATCGGGAGACTTGGGGAAACGCTGGGTGGAAAGAAATTTGTGCCTTCTCTCAGATTCCAGAACTTTCTGTCACCAAAATGCGAGGAAAATGTGTTTTTTTAGCCAAATGTTGAGGTTTGCAAAGGATTCTTGGTAACAGAACCTGGTCAGAGTCCCACAAGTCACCCCATCTTTGATTCCCCTAGGTCTCTAGGTTTAAAAAATGCACAGGTTTGGTAGGTTTCCCTAGGTGCCGGATGAGCTAGAGGCCAAAATCTACAGGTAGGCACTTTGCAAAAAACAGCTCTGTTTTCTGTCAAAAAATGGGATGCATCCACGTTGTGCTTTGGGGCATATCCTGTCGCAGGCGCTAGGCCTACCCACACAAGTGAGGTATCATTTTTATCGGGAGACTTGGGGGAACGCTGGGTGGAAGGAAATTTGTGCCTCCTCTCAGATTCCAGAACTTTCTGTCACCGAAATGTGAGGAAAATGTGTTTTTTTAGCCAAATTTTGAGGTTTGCAAATGATTCTGGGTAACAGAACCTGGTCAGAGCCCCACAAGTCACCCCATCTTGGATTCCCCTAGGTTTCTAGTTTTCAAAAATGCGCTGGTTTGCTAGGTTTCCCCAGCTAGAGGCCAAAATCCACAGCTAGGCATTTAGTAAAAAACAACTCTGTTTTCTTTCTGAAAATGTGATGTGTCCAAGTCGTGTTTTGGGGCATATCCTGTCGCGGGCGCTAGGCCTACCCACACAAGTGAGGTACCTTTTTTATCGGGAGACTTGTGGGAACGCTGGGTGGAGGGAAATTTGTGGTTCCTCTTAGATTCCAGAAATTTCTGTCACCGAAATGACAGGAAAAAGTGTTTTTTAGCCAAATTTTGAGGTTTGCAAAGGATTCTGGGTAACAGAACCTGGTCAGAGCCCCATAGGTCACCCCATCTTGGATTCTTCTAGGTGTCTAGTTTTCAAAAATGCGCAGGTTTGCTAGGTTTCCTTAGGTGCCGGCTGAGCTAGAGGCCAAAATCCACAGCTAGGCACTTAGTAAAAAACAGCTCTGTTTTCTTTCTGAAAATGTGATGTGTCCACGTCGTGTTTTGGGGCATATCCTGTCGCAGGCGCTAGGCCTACCCACACAAGTGAGGTACCATTTTTATCGGGAGACTTGGGGGAACAGTGGGTGGAAGGAAATTTGTTGCTCCTCTCGGATTCCAGAACTTTCTGTCACCGAAATGTGAGGAAAATGTGTTTTTTTAGCTAAATTTTGAGGTTTGCAAAGGATTCTGGGTAATAGAACCTGGTCAGAGCCCCACAAGTCACCCCATTTTGGATTCCCCTAGTTGTCTAGTTTTCAAAAATGCGCAGGTTTGCTAGGTTTCCCCAGGTGCCGGCTGAACTAGAGGCCAAAATATACAGGTAGGCACTTTGCAAAAAACAGCTCTGTTTTCTGTCAAAAAATGGGATGCGTCCTCGTTGTGCTTTGGGGCATATCCTGTCGCGGGTGCTAGGCCTACCCACACAAGTGAGGTATAATTTTTATCGGGAGACTTGGGGAAACGCTGGGTGGAAGGAAATTTGTGCCTTCTCTCAGATTCCAGAACTTTCTGTCACCAAAATGCGAGGAAAATGTGTTTTTTTAGCCAAATGTTGAGGTTTGCAAAGGATTCTTGGTAACAGAACCTGGTCAGAGTCCCACAAGTCACCCCATCTTTGATTCCCCTAGGTCTCTAGGTTTAAAAAATGCACAGGTTTGGTAGGTTTCCCTAGGTGCCGGATGAGCTAGAGGCCAAAATCTACAGGTAGGCACTTTGCAAAAAACAGCTCTGTTTTCTGTCAAAAAATGGGATGCATCCACGTTGTGCTTTGGGGCATATCCTGTCGCAGGCGCTAGGCCTACCCACACAAGTGAGGTATCATTTTTATCGGGAGACTTGGGGGAACGCTGGGTGGAAGGAAATTTGTGCCTCCTCTCAGATTCCAGAACTTTCTGTCACCGAAATGTGAGGAAAATGTGTTTTTTTAGCCAAATTTTGAGGTTTGCAAATGATTCTGGGTAACAGAACCTGGTCAGAGCCCCACAAGTCACCCCATCTTGGATTCCCCTAGGTTTCTAGTTTTCAAAAATGCGCTGGTTTGCTAGGTTTCCCCAGCTAGAGGCCAAAATCCACAGCTAGGCATTTAGTAAAAAACAACTCTGTTTTCTTTCTGAAAATGTGATGTGTCCAAGTCGTGTTTTGGGGCATATCCTGTCGCGGGCGCTAGGCCTACCCACACAAGTGAGGTACCTTTTTTATCGGGAGACTTGTGGGAACGCTGGGTGGAGGGAAATTTGTGGTTCCTCTTAGATTCCAGAAATTTCTGTCACCGAAATGACAGGAAAAAGTGTTTTTTAGCCAAATTTTGAGGTTTGCAAAGGATTCTGGGTAACAGAACCTGGTCAGAGCCCCATAGGTCACCCCATCTTGGATTCTTCTAGGTGTCTAGTTTTCAAAAATGCGCAGGTTTGCTAGGTTTCCTTAGGTGCCGGCTGAGCTAGAGGCCAAAATCCACAGCTAGGCACTTAGTAAAAAACAGCTCTGTTTTCTTTCTGAAAATGTGATGTGTCCACGTCGTGTTTTGGGGCATATCCTGTCGCAGGCGCTAGGCCTACCCACACAAGTGAGGTACCATTTTTATCGGGAGACTTGGGGGAACAGTGGGTGGAAGGAAATTTGTTGCTCCTCTCGGATTCCAGAACTTTCTGTCACCGAAATGTGAGGAAAATGTGTTTTTTTAGCTAAATTTTGAGGTTTGCAAAGGATTCTGGGTAATAGAACCTGGTCAGAGCCCCACAAGTCACCCCATCTTGGATTCCCCTAGTTGTCTAGTTTTCAAAAATGCGCAGGTTTGCTAGGTTTCCCCAGGTGCCAGCTGAACTAGAGGCCAAAATATACAGGTAGGCACTTTGCAAAAAACAGCTCTGTTTTCTGTCAAAAAATGGGATGCGTCCTCGTTGTGCTTTGGGGCATATCCTGTCGCGGGTGCTAGGCCTACCCACACAAGTGAGGTATAATTTTTATCGGGAGACTTGGGGAAACGCTGGGTGGAAGGAAATTTGTGCCTTCTCTCAGATTCCAGAACTTTCTGTCACCAAAATGCGAGGAAAATGTGTTTTTTTAGCCAAATGTTGAGGTTTGCAAAGGATTCTTGGTAACAGAACCTGGTCAGAGTCCCACAAGTCACCCCATCTTTGATTCCCCTAGGTCTCTAGGTTTAAAAAATGCACAGGTTTGGTAGGTTTCCCTAGGTGCCGGATGAGCTAGAGGCCAAAATCTACAGGTAGGCACTTTGCAAAAAACAGCTCTGTTTTCTGTCAAAAAATGGGATGCATCCACGTTGTGCTTTGGGGCATATCCTGTCGCAGGCGCTAGGCCTACCCACACAAGTGAGGTATCATTTTTATCGGGAGACTTGGGGGAACGCTGGGTGGAAGGAAATTTGTGCCTCCTCTCAGATTCCAGAACTTTCTGTCACCGAAATGTTAGGAAAATGTGTTTTTTTAGCCAAATTTTGAGGTTTGCAAATGATTCTGGGTAACAGAACCTGGTCAGAGCCCCACAAGTCACCCCATCTTGGATTCCCCTAGGTTTCTAGTTTTCAAAAATGCGCTGGTTTGCTAGGTTTCCCCAGCTAGAGGCCAAAATCCACAGCTAGGCATTTAGTAAAAAACAACTCTGTTTTCTTTCTGAAAATGTGATGTGTCCAAGTCGTGTTTTGGGGCATATCCTGTCGCGGGCGCTAGGCCTACCCACACAAGTGAGGTACCTTTTTTATCGGGAGACTTGTGGGAACGCTGGGTGGAGGGAAATTTGTGGTTCCTCTTAGATTCCAGAAATTTCTGTCACCGAAATGACAGGAAAAAGTGTTTTTTAGCCAAATTTTGAGGTTTGCAAAGGATTCTGGGTAACAGAACCTGGTCAGAGCCCCATAGGTCACCCCATCTTGGATTCTTCTAGGTGTCTAGTTTTCAAAAATGCGCAGGTTTGCTAGGTTTCCTTAGGTGCCGGCTGAGCTAGAGGCCAAAATCCACAGCTAGGCACTTAGTAAAAAACAGCTCTGTTTTCTTTCTGAAAATGTGATGTGTCCACGTCGTGTTTTGGGGCATATCCTGTCGCAGGCGCTAGGCCTACCCACACAAGTGAGGTGCCATTTTTATCGGGAGACTTGGGGGAACAGTGGGTGGAAGGAAATTTGTTGCTCCTCTCGGATTCCAGAACTTTCTGTCACCGAAATGTGAGGAAAATGTGTTTTTTTAGCTAAATTTTGAGGTTTGCAAAGGATTCTGGGTAATAGAACCTGGTCAGAGCCCCACAAGTCACCCCATTTTGGATTCCCCTAGTTGTCTAGTTTTCAAAAATGCGCAGGTTTGCTAGGTTTCCCCAGGTGCCGGCTGAACTAGAGGCCAAAATATACAGGTAGGCACTTTGCAAAAAACAGCTCTGTTTTCTGTCAAAAAATGGGATGCGTCCTCGTTGTGCTTTGGGGCATATCCTGTCGCGGGTGCTAGGCCTACCCACACAAGTGAGGTATAATTTTTATCGGGAGACTTGGGGAAACGCTGGGTGGAAGGAAATTTGTGCCTTCTCTCAGATTCCAGAACTTTCTGTCACCAAAATGCGAGGAAAATGTGTTTTTTTAGCCAAATGTTGAGGTTTGCAAAGGATTCTTGGTAACAGAACCTGGTCAGAGTCCCACAAGTCACCCCATCTTTGATTCCCCTAGGTCTCTAGGTTTAAAAAATGCACAGGTTTGGTAGGTTTCCCTAGGTGCCGGATGAGCTAGAGGCCAAAATCTACAGGTAGGCACTTTGCAAAAAACAGCTCTGTTTTCTGTCAAAAAATGGGATGCATCCACGTTGTGCTTTGGGGCATATCCTGTCGCAGGCGCTAGGCCTACCCACACAAGTGAGGTATCATTTTTATCGGGAGACTTGGGGGAACGCTGGGTGGAAGGAAATTTGTGCCTCCTCTCAGATTCCAGAACTTTCTGTCACCGAAATGTGAGGAAAATGTGTTTTTTTAGCCAAATTTTGAGGTTTGCAAATGATTCTGGGTAACAGAACCTGGTCAGAGCCCCACAAGTCACCCCATCTTGGATTCCCCTAGGTTTCTAGTTTTCAAAAATGCGCTGGTTTGCTAGGTTTCCCCAGCTAGAGGCCAAAATCCACAGCTAGGCATTTAGTAAAAAACAACTCTGTTTTCTTTCTGAAAATGTGATGTGTCCAAGTCGTGTTTTGGGGCATATCCTGTCGCGGGCGCTAGGCCTACCCACACAAGTGAGGTACCTTTTTTATCGGGAGACTTGTGGGAACGCTGGGTGGAGGGAAATTTGTGGTTCCTCTTAGATTCCAGAAATTTCTGTCACCGAAATGACAGGAAAAAGTGTTTTTTAGCCAAATTTTGAGGTTTGCAAAGGATTCTGGGTAACAGAACCTGGTCAGAGCCCCACAAGTCACCCCATCTTGGATTCCCCTAGGTCTCTAGTTTTCAAAAATGCACAGGTTTGGTAGGTTTCCCTAGGTGCCGGCTGAGGTAGAGGCCAAAATCTACAGGTAGGCACTTTGCAAAAAACACCTCTGTTTTCTTTAAAAAAATGTGATGTGTCCACGTTGTGTTTTGGGGCGTTTCCTGTCACGGGCGCTAGGTCTACCCACATAAGTGAGGTATCATTTTTATCGGGAGACTTGGGGGAACGCTGGGTGGAAGGAAATTTATGGCTCCTCTCAGATTCCAGAACTTTCTGTCACCGAAATTTGAGGAAAATGTGTTTTTTTAGCCAAATTGTGAGGTTTGCAAAGGATTCTGGGTAACAGAACATGGTCAGAGCCCCACAAATCACCCCATCTTGGATTCCCCTAGGTCTCTAGTTTTAAAAAATGCACAGGTTTGGTAGGTTTCCCTAGGTGCCGGCTGAGCTAGAAGCCAAAATCTACAGGTAGGCACTTTGCAAAAAACACCTCTGTTTTCTTTAAAAAAATGTGATGTGTCCACGTTGTGTTTTGGAGCGTTTCCTGTCACGGGCGCTAGGTCTACCTACACAAGTGAGGTATCATTTTTATCAGGAGACTTGGGGGAACGCTGGGTGGAAGGAAATTTGTGACTCCTCTCATATTCCAGAACTTTCTGTCACCGAAATGTGAGGAAAATGTGTTTTTTTAGCCAAATTATGAGGTTTGCAAAGGATTCTGGGTAACAGAACCTGGTCAGAGCCCCACAAGTCACCCCATCTTGGATTCCCCTAGGTCTCTAGTTTTAAAAACAGCACAGGTTTGGTAGGTTTCCCTATGTGCCGGCTGAGCTAGAGGCCAAAATCTGCATGTAGGCACTTTGCAAAAAACACCTCTGTTTTCTTTAAAAAAATGTGATGTGTCCACGTTGCGTTTTGGGGCAATTCCTGTCACGGGCGCTAGGCCTGCTCACACAAGTGAGGTATCATTTTTATCGGGAAACTTGGAGGAACGCTGGGTGGAAGGAAATTTGTGGCTCCTCTCTGATTCCAGAACTATCTGTCACCAAAATGTGAGGTAAACTTGTTTTTTTATGCAAATCTTGAGGTTTGCAAAGGATTCTGGGTAACAGAACCTGGTCAGAGCCCCACAAGTCACCCCATCTTGGATTCCCCTAGGTCTCTAGTTTTCAAAAATGCACAGGTTTGGTAAGTTTCCCTAGGTGCCGACTGAGCTAGAGGCCAAAATCTACATGTAGGCACTTTGCAAAAAACACCTCTGTTTTCTTTAAAAAAATGTGATGTGTCCACGTTGCGTTTTGGGGCATTTCCTGTCGCGGGTGCTAGGCTTACCCACACAAGTGATGTATAATTTTTATCAGGAGACTTGGGGGAACGCTGGGTGGAAGGAAATTTGTGGCTCCTCTCTGATTCCAGAAATACCTGTCACCAAAATGTGAGGATAACTGTTTTTTTCGTCACATTTTGAGGTTTGCAAAGGTTTCTGGGTAACGGAACCTGGTCAGATCCCCACAAGTCACCCCATCTTGGATTCCCCTAGGTCTCTAGTTTTCAAAAATGCACAGGATTGGTAGGTTTCCCTAGGTGCCGGCTGAGGTAGAGGCCAAAATCTACAGGTAGGCACTTTGCAAAAAACACCTCTGTTTTCTTTGAAAAAATGTGATGTGTCCACGTTGTGTTTTGGGGCGTTTCCTGTCACGGGCGCTAGGTCTACCCACAAAAGTGAGGTATCATTTTTATCGGGAGACTTGGGGGAACGCTGGGTGGAAGGAAATTTCTGGCTCCTCTCAGATTCCAGAACTTTCTGTCACCGAAATTTGAGGAAAATGTGTTTTTTTAGCCAAATTGTGAGGTTTGCAAAGGATTCTGGGTAACAGAACCTGGTCAGAGCCCCACAAGTCACCCCATCTTGGATTCCCCTAGATCTCTAGTTCTCAAAAATGCACAGGTTTGGTAGGTTTCCCTAGGTGACGGCTGAGCTAGAGGCCAAAATCTACAGGTAGGCACTTTGCAAAAAACACCTCTGTTTTCTTTAAAAAAATGTCATGTGTCCACGTTGTGTTTTGGGGCGTTTCCTGTCACGGGCGCTAGGTCTACCCACACAAGTGAGGTATCATTTTTATCGGGAGACTTGGGGGAACGCTGGGTGGAAGGAAATTTGTGGCTCCTCTCAGATTCCAGAACTTTCTGACTCCGAAATGTGAGGAAAATGTGTTTTTTTAGCCAAATTATGAGGTTTGCAAAGGATTCTGGGTAACAGAACCTGGTCAGAGCCCCACAAGTCACCCCATCTTGGATTCCCCTAGGTCTCTAGTTTTAAAAACAGCACAGGTTTGGTAGGTTTCCCTAGGTGCCGGCTGAGCTAGAGGCCAAAATCTACATGCAGGCACTTTGCAAAAAACACCTCTGTTTTCTTTAAAAAAATTTGATGTGTCCACGTTGTGTTTTGGGGCGTTTCCTGTCACGGGCGCTAGGTCTACCCACACAAGTGAGGTATCATTTTTATTGGGAGACTTGGGGGAACGCTGGGTGGAAGGAAAATTGTGGCTCCTCTCAGATTCCAGAACTTTCTGTCACCGAAATTTGAGGAAAATGTGTTTTTTTAGCCAAATTGTGAGGTTTGCAAAGGATTCTGGGTAACAGAACCTGGTCAGAGCCCCACAAGTCACCCCATCTTGGATTCCCCTAGGTCTCTAGTTTTCAAAAATGCACAGGTTTGGTAGGTTTCCCTAGGTGCCGGCTGAGCTAGAGGCCAAAATCTACAGGTAGGCACTGTGCAAAAAACACCTCTGTTTTCTTTAAAAAAATGTGATTTGTCCACGTTGTGTTTTGGGGCGTTTCCTGTCACGGGCACTAGGTCTACCTACACAAGTGAGGTATCATTTTTATCGGGAGACTTGGGGGAACGGTGGGTGGAAGGAAATTTGTGGCTCCTCTCAGATTCCAGAACTTTCTGTCACCGAAATGTGAGGAAAATGTATTTTTTTAGCCAAATTTTTAGGTTTGCAAAGGATTCTGGGTAACAGAACCTGGTCAGAGCCCCACAAGTCACCCCATCCTGGATTCCCCTCGGTCTCTAGTTTTCAAAAACACACAGGTTTGGGAGGTTTCCCTAGGTGCCGGCTGAGCTAGAGGCCAAAATCTACAGGTAGGCACTTTGCAAAAAACACCTCTGTTTTCTTTAAAAAAATGTGATGTGTCCACGTTGTGTTTTGGGGCGTTTCCTGTCACGGGCGCTAGGCCTACCCAGACAAGTGAGGTATCATTTTTATCGGGAGACTTGGGGGAACGCTGGGTGGAAGGAAATATGTGGCTCCTCTCAGATTCTAGAACTTTCTGTCACCGAAATGTGAGGAAAATGTGTTTTTTTAGCCAAATTTTGAGGTTTGCAAAGGATTCTGGGTAACAGAACCTGGTCAGAGCCCCACAAGTCACCCGATCTTGGATTACCCTAGGTCTCTAGTTTTCAAAAATGCACAGGTTTGGTAGGATTCCCTAGGTTCTGGCTGAGCTAGAGACCAAAATCTACAGGTAGGCACTTTGCAAAAAACACCTCTGTTTTCTTTAAAAAAAATGTGATGTGTCCACATTCTGTTTTGGGGCGTTTCCTGTCACGAGCCCTAGGCCTACCCACACAAGTGAGGCATCATTTTTATCGGGAGACTTGGGGGAACGCTGGGTGGAAGGAAATTTGTGTCTCCTCTCAGATTCCAGAACTTTCTGTCACCGAAATGTGAGGAAAATTTGCTTTTTAGCCAAATTGTGAGGTTTGCAAAGGATTCTGGGTAACAGAACCTGGTCAGAGCCCCACAAGTCACCCCATCTTAGATTCCCCTAGGTCTCTAGTTTTCAAAAATGCACAGGTTTGGTAGGTTTCCCTAGGTGCCGGCTGAGCTAGAGGCCAAAAACTACAGGTAGGCACTTTGCAAAAAACACCTCTGTTTTCTTTAAAAAAATGTGTTGTGTACACATTGTGTTTTGGGGCGTTTCCTGTCACGGGCTGTAGGCCTACCCACACAAATGTGGTATCATTTTTATCGGGAGACTTGGGGGAACGCTGGGTGGAAGGAAATATGTGGCTCCTCTAAGATTCCAGAACTTTCTGTCAACGAAATGTTAGGAAAATGTGTTTTTTTAGCCAAATTTTGAGGTTTGCAAAGGATTCTGGGTAACAGAACCAGGTCAGAGCCCCACAAGTCACCCTATCTTGGATTCCCCTAGGTCTCTAGTTTTCAAAAATGCACAGTTTTGGTAGGTTTCCCTAGGTGCCAGCTGAGCTAGAGGCCAAAATCTACAGGTAGGCACTTTGCAAAAAACACCTCTGTTTTCTTTCAAAAAATTTGATGTGTCCACGTTGTGTTTTGGGGCGTTTCCTGTCACTGGTGCTAGGTCTACCCATACAAGTGAGGTATTAATTTTATCGGGAAACTTGGGGGAACGCTGGGTGGAAGGAAATTTGTGGCTCCTCTCAGATTCCAGAACTTTCTGTCACTGAAATGTGAGGAAAATGTATTTTTTTTGCCAAATGTTGAGGTTTGCAAAGGATTCTGGGTAACAGAACCTGGTCAGAGCCCCACAAGTCACCCCATCTTGGATTCCCTAGGTCTCTAGTTTTCAAAAATGCACAGGTTTGGTAGGTTTCCATAGTTGCCGGCTGAGCTAGAGGCCAAAATCTACAGGTAGGCACTTTGCAAAAAACACCTCTGTTTTCTTTTAAAAAATGTGATGTGTCCACGTTGTGTTTTGGGATGTTTCCTGTCACTTGCGCTAGGCCTACCCACACAAGTGAGGTATCATTTTTATCGGGAGACTTGGGGGAATGCTGAGTGTAAGGAAATTTGTGGCTCCTCTCAGATTCCAGAACTTTCTGTCACCGAAATGTGAGGAAAATGTGTTTTTTTAGCCAAATTTTGAGGTTTGCAAAGGATTCTGAGTAACAGAACCTGGTCAGAGCCCCACAAGTCACCCGATCTTGGATTACCCTAGGTCTCTAGTTTTCAAAAATGCACAGGTTTGGTAGGATTCCCTAGGTGCTGGCTGAGCTAGAGGCCAAAATCTACATGGAGGCACTTTGCAAAAAACACCTCTGTTTTGTTTAAAAAAATGTGATGTGTCCTCGTTGCGTTTTGGAGCATTTCCTGTCGCGGGCGCTAGGCCTACCCACACAAGTGAGGTATCATTTTTATCAGGAGTCTTGGGGGAACGCTGGGTGGATGGACATTTGTGGCTCCTCTCTGATTCCAGAACTATCTGTCACCAAAATGTGAGGAAAACTGCTTTTTTTAGCCAAATTGTGAGGTTTGCAAAGGATTCTGGGTAACAGAACCTGGTCAGAGCCCCACAAGTCACCCCATCTTGGATTAGCCTAGGTCTCTAGTTTTCAAAAATGCACAGGTTGGGTAGGTTTCCCTAGGTGCCGGCTGAGGTAGAGGCCAGAAACTACAGCTAGGCACTTTGCAAAAAACACCTCTGTTTTCTTTAAAAAAATGTGTTGTGTACACATTGTGTTTTGGGGCGTTTCCTGTCACGGGCTGTAGGCCTACCCACACAAATGTGGTATCATTTTTATCAGGAGACTTGGGGGAACGCTGGGTGGAAGGAAATATGTGGCTCCTCTAAGATTCCAGAACTTTCTGTGAACGAAATGTTAGGAAAATGTGTTTTTTTAGCCAAATTTTGAGGTTTGCAAAGTATTCTGAGTAACAGAACCAGGTCAGAGCCCCACAAGTCACCCTATCTTGGATTCACCTAGGTCTCTAGTTTTCAAAAATGCACAGTTTTGGTAGGTTTCCCTAGGTGCCAGCTGAGCTAGAGGCCAAAATCTACAGGTAGGCACTTTGCAAAAAACACCTCTGTTTTCTTTCAAAAGATTTGATGTGTCCACGTTGTGTTTTGGGGCGTTTCCTGTCACGGGTGCTAGGTCTACCCATACAAGTGAGGTATTAATTTTATCGGGAAACTTGGGGGAACGCTGGGTGGAAGGAAATTTGTGGCTCCTCTAAGATTCCAGAACTTTCTGTCACCGAAATGTGAGGAAAATGTATTTTTTTTGCCAAATGTTGAGGTTTACAAAGGATTCTAGGTAACAGAACCTGGTCAGAGCCCCACAAGTCACCCCATCTTGGATTCCCCTAGGTCTCTAGTTTTTAAAAATGCACAGGTTTGGTAGGTTTCCCTAGGTGCCGGCTGAGCTAGAGGCCAAAATCTAAATAGGCACTTTGCAAAAAACACCTCTGTTTTCTTTTAAAAAATGTGATGTGTCCACGTTGTGTTTTGGGCTGTTTCCTGTCACTTGTGCTAGGCCTACCCACACAAGTGAGGTATCATTTTTATCGGGAGACTTGGGGGAACGCTGAGTGTAAGGAAATTTGTGGCTCCTCTCAGATTCCAGAACTTTCTGTCACCAAAATGTGAGGAAAATTAGCTTTTTAGCCAAATTGTGAGGTTTGCAAAGGATTCTGGGTAACAGAACCTGGTCAGAGCCCCACAAGTCACCCCATCTTGGATTCCCCTAGGTCTCTAGTTTTCAAAAATGCAAAGGTTTGGTAGGTTTCCCTAGGTGCCGGCTGAGCTAGAGCCAAAAATCTACAGGTAGGCACTTTGCAAAAAACACCTCTGTTTTCTTTAAAAAAATGTGATGTGTCCACGTTGTGTTTTGGGGCGTTTCCTGTCACGGGCGCTAGGTCTACCCACACAAGTGAGGTATCATTTTTATAGGGAGACTTGGGGGAACGCTGGGTGGAAGGAAATTTGTGGCTCCTCTCAGATTCCAGAACTTTCTGTCACCGAAATGTGAGGAAAATGTGTTTTTTTAGCCATATTTTGAGGTTTGCAAAGGATTCTGGGTAATAGAACCTATTCAGAGCCCCACAAGTCACCCCATCTTGGATTCCCCTAGGTCTCTAGTTTAAAAAAATGCACAGGTTTGGTCCCTAGGTGCTGGCTGAGCTAGAGGCCAAAATCTACAGGTAGGCACTTTGCAAAAAAAACCTCTGTTTTCTTTAAAAAAATGTGATGTGACCACGTTGTGTTTTGAGGCGTTTCCTGTCACGGGCGCTAGGTCTACCCACACAAATGTGGCATCATTTTTATCGGGAGACTTGGGGGAACGCTGGGTGGAAGGAAATATGTGGCTCCTCTCAGATTCCAGAACTTTCTGTCAACGAAATGTGAGGAAAATGTTTTTTTTTAGCCAAATTTTGAGGTTTGCAAAGTATTCTGGGTAACAGAACCTGGTCAGAGCCACACAAGACACCCCATCTTGGATTCCAATAGGTCTCTAGTTTTCAAAAATGCACAGGTTTGGTAGGTTTCCCTAGGTGCCGGCTGAGGTAGAGGCCATAATCTACAGGTAGGCACTTTGCAAAAAACACCTCTGTTTTCTTTTAAAAAATGTGATGTGTCCACGTTGTGTTTTGGAGTGTTTCCTGTCACGGGCGCTATGCCTACCCACACAAGTGAGGTATCATTTTTATCGGGAGACTTGTTGGAACACTGGGTGGTAGGAAATTTGTGGCTCCTCCCCGATTCCAGAACTTTCTGTCACCGAAATGTGAGGAAAATGTGTTTTTAGACAAATTTTGAGGTTTGCAAAAGATTCTGGGTAACAGAACCTGGTCAGAGCCCCACAAGTCACCCCATCTTGGATTCCCCTAGGTCTCTAGTTTTCAAAAATGCACAGGTTTGGTAGGTTTCCCTAGGTGCCGGCTGAGCTAGAGCCCAAAATCTACAGGTAGGCACTTTGCAAAAAACACCTCTGTTTTCTTTAAAAAAATGTGATGTGTCCACGTTGTGTTTTGGGGCGTTTCCTGTCACGGGCGCTAGGTCTACCTACACAAGTGAGTTATCATTTTTATCGGGAGACTTGGGGGAATGCTGGGTGGAAGGAAATTTGTGGCTCCTCTCAGATTCCAGAACTTTCTGTCACCGAAATGTGGGGAAAATGTGTTTTTTTAGCAAAATGATGAGGTTTGCAAAGGATTCTGGGTAACAGAACCTGGTCAGAGCCCCACAAGTCACCCCATCTTGGATTCCCCTAGGTCTCTAGTTTTAAAAACAGCACAGGTTTGGTAGGTTTCCCTAGGTGCCGGCTGAGCTAGAGGCCAAAATCTGCATGTAGGCACTTTGCAAAAAACACCTCTGTTTTCTTTAAAAAAATGTGATGTGTCCACGTTGCGTTTTGGGGCAATTCCTGTCACGGGCGCTAGGCCTACTCACACAAGTGAGGTATCATTTTTATCGGGAAACTTGGAGGAACGCTGGGTGGAAGGAAATTTGTGGCTCCTCTTTGATTCCAGAACTATCTGTCACCAAAATGTGAGGTAAACTTGTTTTTTTATGCAAATCTTGAGGTTTGCAAAGGATTCTGGGTAACAGAACCTGGTCAGAGCCCCACAAGTCACCCCATCTTGGATTCCCCTAGGTCTCTAGTTTTCAAAAATGCACAGGTTTGGTAGGTTTCCCTAGGTGCCGGCTGAGCTAGAGGCCAAAATCTACATGTAGGCACTTTGCAAAAAACACCTCTGTTTTCTTTAAAAAAATGTGATGTGTCCACGTTGCGTTTTGGGGCATTTCCTGTCGCGTGCGCTAGGCCTACCCACACAAGTGAGGTATCATTTTTATCAAGAGACTTGGGGGAACGCTGGGTGGAAGGAAATCTGTGGCTCCTCTCTGATTCCAGAACTATCTGTCACCAAAATGTGAGGTAAACTTGTTTTTTTAGGCAAATCTTGAGGTTTGCAAAGGATTCTGGGTAACAGAACCTGGTCAGAGCCCCACAAGTCACCCCATCTTGGATTCCCCTAGGTCTCTAGTTTTCAAAAATGCACAGGTTTGGTAGGTTTCCCTAGGTGCCGACTGAGCTAGAGGCCAAAATCTACATGTAGGCACTTTGCAAAAAACACCTCTGTTTTCTTTAAAAAAATGTGATGTGTCCACGTTGCGTTTTGGGGCATTTCCTGTCGCGGGTGCTAGGCTTACCCACACAAGTGATGTATAATTTTTATCAGGAGACTTGGGGGAACGCTGGGTGGAAGGAAATTTGTGGCTCCTCTCTGATTCCAGAACTACCTGTCACCAAAATGTGAGGATAACTGTTTTTTTCGTCACATTTTGAGGTTTGCAAAGGTTTCTGGGTAACAGAACCTGGTCAGATCCCCACAAGTCACCCCATCTTGGATTCCCCTAGGTCTCTAGTTTTCAAAAATGCACAGGATTGGTAGGTTTCCCTAGGTGCCGGCTGAGGTAGAGGCCAAAATCTACAGGTAGGCACTTTGCAAAAAACACCTCTGTTTTCTTTGAAAAAATGTGATGTGTCCACGTTGTGTTTTGGGGCGTTTCCTGTCACGGGCGCTAGGTCTACCCACAAAAGTGAGGTATCATTTTTATCGGGAGACTTGGGGGAACGCTGGGTGGAAGGAAATTTCTGGCTCATCTCAGATTCCAGAACTTTCTGTCACCGAAATTTGAGGAAAATGTTTTTTTTTAGCCAAATTGTGAGGTTTGCAAAGGATTCTGGGTAACAGAACCTGGTCAGAGCCCCACAAGTCACCCCATCTTGGATTCCCCTAGATCTCTAGTTCTCAAAAATGCACAGGTTTGGTAGGTTTCCCTAGGTGCCGGCTGAGCTAGAGGCCAAAATCTACAGGTAGGCACTTTGCAAAAAACACCTCTGTTTTCTTTAAAAAAATGTCATGTGTCCACGTTGTGTTTTGGGGCGTTTCCTGTCACGGGCGCTAGGTCTACCCACACAAGTGAGGTATCATTTTTATCGGGAGACTTGGGGGAACGCTGGGTGGAAGAAAATTTGTGGCTCCTCTCAGATTCCAGAACTTTCTGACTCCGAAATGTGAGGAAAATGTGTTTTTTTAGCCAAATTATGAGGTTTGCAAAGGATTCTGGGTAACAGAACCTGGTCAGAGCCCCACAAGTCACCCCATCTTGGATTCCCCTAGGTCTCTAGTTTTAAAAACAGCACAGGTTTGGTAGGTTTCCCTAGGTGCCGGCTGAGCTAGAGGCCAAAATCTACATGCAGGCACTTTGCAAAAAACACCTCTGTTTTCTTTAAAAAAATGTGATGTGTCCACGTTGCGTTTTGGGGCAATTCCTGTCGCGGGCGCTAGGCCTACCCACACAAGTGAGGTATCATTTTTATCAGGAGACTTGGGGGAACGCTGCGTGGAAGGAAATTTGTGGCTCCTCTCTGATTCCAGAACTACCTGTCACCAAAATGTGAGGATAACTGTTTTTTTTGCCACATTTTGAGGTTTGCAAAGGATTCTGGGTAACAGAACCTGGTCAGATCCCCACAAGTCACCCCATCGTGGATTCCCCTAGGTCTCTAGTTTTTTAAAAATGCTCAGGTTTGGTAGGTTTCCCTAGGTGCCGGCTGAGGTATAGGCCAAAATCTAGAGGTAGGCACTTTGCAAAAAACACCTCTGTTTTCTTTAAAAAAATTTGATGTGTCCACGTTGTGTTTTGGGGCGTTTCCTGTCACGGGCGCTAGGTCTACCCACACAAGTGAGGTATCATTTTTATCGGGAGACTTGGGGGAACGCTGGGTGGAAGGAAAATTGTGGCTCCTCTCAGATTCCAGAACTTTCTGTCACCGAAATTTGAGGAAAATGTGTTTTTTTAGCCAAATTGTGAGGTTTGCAAAGGATTCTGGGTAACAGAACCTGGTCAGAGCCCCACAAGTCACCCCATCTTGGATTCCCCTAGGTCTCTAGTTTTCAAAAATGCACAGGTTTGGTAGGTTTCCCTAGGTGCCGGCTGAGCTAGAGGCCAAAATCTACAGGTAGGCACTTTGCAAAAAACACCTCTGTTTTCTTAAAAAAAATGTGATGTGTCCACGTTGTGTTTTGGGGCGTTTCCTGTCACGGGCACTAGGTCTACCTACACAAGTGAGGTATCATTTTTATCGGGAGACTTGGGGGAACGCTGGGTGGAAGGAAATTTGTGGCTCCTCTCAGATTCCAGAACTTTCTGTCACCGAAATGTGAGGAAAATGTATTTTTTTAGCCAAATTTTTAGGTTTGCAAAGGATTCTGGGTAACAGAACCTGGTCAGAGCCCCACAAGTCACCCCATCCTGGATTCCCCTAGGTCTCTAGTTTTCAAAAACACACAGGTTTTGGAGGTTTCCCTAGGTGCCGGCTGAGCTAGAGGCCAAAATCTACAGGTAGGCACTTTGCAAAAAACACCTCTGTTTTCTTTAAAAAAATGTGATGTGTCCACGTTGTGTTTTGGGGCGTTTCCTGTCACGGGCGCTAGGCCTACCCAGACAAGTGAGGTATCATTTTTATCGGGAGACTTGGGGGAACGCTGGGTGGAAGGAAATATGTGGCTCCTCTCAGATTCTAGAACTTTCTGTCACCGAAATGTGAGGAAAATGTGTTTTTTTAGCCAAATTTTGAGGTTTGCAAAGGATTCTGGGTAACAGAACCTGGTCAGAGCCCCACAAGTCACCCGATCTTGGATTACCCTAGGTCTCTAGTTTTCAAAAATGCACAGGTTTGGTAGGATTCCCTAGGTTCTGGCTGAGCTAGAGACCAAAATCTACAGGTAGGCACTTTGCAAAAAACACCTCTGTTTTCTTTAAAAAAAAATGTGATGTGTCCACATTCTGTTTTGGGGCGTTTCCTGTCACGAGCCCTAGGCCTACCCACACAAGTGAGGCATCATTTTTATCGGGAGACTTGGGGGAACGCTGGGTGGAAGGAAATTTGTGTCTCCTCTCAGATTCCAGAACTTTCTGTCACCGAAATGTGAGGAAAATTTGCTTTTTAGCCAAATTGTGAGGTTTGCAAAGGATTCTGGGTAACAGAACCTGGTCAGAGCCCCACAAGTCACCCCATCTTAGATTCCCCTAGGTCTCTAGTTTTCAAAAATGCACAGGTTTGGTAGGTTTCCCTAGGTGCCGGCTGAGCTAGAGGCCAAAATCTACAGGTAGGCACTTTGCAAAAAACACCTCTGTTTTCTTTAAAAAAATGTGATGTGTCCACGTTGTGTGTTGTGTTTTGGGGCGTTTCCAGTCACGGGCGCTAGGTCTACCCACACAAGTGAGGTATTAATTTTATTGGGAAACTTGGGGGAACGCTGGGTGGAAGGAAAGTTGTGGCTCCTCTCAGATTCCAGAACTTTCTGTCACCGAAATGTGAGTAAAATGTATTTTTTTAGCCAAATTTTGAGGTTTGCAAAGGATTCTGGGTAACAGAACCTGGTCAGAGCCCCACAAGTCACCCCATCTTGGATTAGCCTAGGTCTCTAGTTTTCAAAAATGCACAGGTTGGGTAGGTTTCCCTAGGTGCCGGCTGAGGTAGAGGCCAAAAACTACAGGTAGGCACTTTGCAAAAAACACCTCTGTTTTCTTTAAAAAAATGTGTTGTGTACACATTGTGTTTTGGGGCGTTTCCTGTCACGGGCTGTAGGCTTACCCACACAAATGTGGTATCATTTGTATCGGGAGACTTGGGGGAACGCTGGGTGGAAGGAAATTTGTGGCTCCTCTCAGATTCCAGAACTTTCTGACTCCGAAATGTGAGGAAAATGTGTTTTTTTAGCCAAATTATGAGGTTTGCAAAGGATTCTGGGTAACAGAACCTGGTCAGAGCCCCACAAGTCACCCCATCTTGGATTCCCCTAGGTCTCTAGTTTTAAAAACAGCACAGGTTTGGTAGGTTTCCCTAGGTGCCGGCTGAGCTAGAGGCCAAAATCTACATGCAGGCACTTTGCAAAAAACACCTCTGTTTTCTTTAAAAAAATGTGATGTGTCCACGTTGCGTTTTGGGGCAATTCCTGTCGCGGGCGCTAGGCCTACCCACACAAGTGAGGTATCATTTTTATCAGGAGACTTGGGGGAACGCTGCGTGGAAGGAAATTTGTGGCTCCTCTCTGATTCCAGAACTACCTGTCACCAAAATGTGAGGATAACTGTTTTTTTTGCCACATTTTGAGGTTTGCAAAGGATTCTGGGTAACAGAACCTGGTCAGATCCCCACAAGTCACCCCATCGTGGATTCCCCTAGGTCTCTAGTTTTTTAAAAATGCTCAGGTTTGGTAGGTTTCCCTAGGTGCCGGCTGAGGTATAGGCCAAAATCTAGAGGTAGGCACTTTGCAAAAAACACCTCTGTTTTCTTTAAAAAAATTTGATGTGTCCACGTTGTGTTTTGGGGCGTTTCCTGTCACGGGCGCTAGGTCTACCCACACAAGTGAGGTATCATTTTTATCGGGAGACTTGGGGGAACGCTGGGTGGAAGGAAAATTGTGGCTCCTCTCAGATTCCAGAACTTTCTGTCACCGAAATTTGAGGAAAATGTGTTTTTTTAGCCAAATTGTGAGGTTTGCAAAGGATTCTGGGTAACAGAACCTGGTCAGAGCCCCACAAGTCACCCCATCTTGGATTCCCCTAGGTCTCTAGTTTTCAAAAATGCACAGGTTTGGTAGGTTTCCCTAGGTGCCGGCTGAGCTAGAGGCCAAAATCTACAGGTAGGCACTTTGCAAAAAACACCTCTGTTTTCTTAAAAAAAATGTGATGTGTCCACGTTGTGTTTTGGGGCGTTTCCTGTCACGGGCACTAGGTCTACCTACACAAGTGAGGTATCATTTTTATCGGGAGACTTGGGGGAACGCTGGGTGGAAGGAAATTTGTGGCTCCTCTCAGATTCCAGAACTTTCTGTCACCGAAATGTGAGGAAAATGTATTTTTTTAGCCAAATTTTTAGGTTTGCAAAGGATTCTGGGTAACAGAACCTGGTCAGAGCCCCACAAGTCACCCCATCCTGGATTCCCCTAGGTCTCTAGTTTTCAAAAACACACAGGTTTTGGAGGTTTCCCTAGGTGCCGGCTGAGCTAGAGGCCAAAATCTACAGGTAGGCACTTTGCAAAAAACACCTCTGTTTTCTTTAAAAAAATGTGATGTGTCCACGTTGTGTTTTGGGGCGTTTCCTGTCACGGGCGCTAGGCCTACCCAGACAAGTGAGGTATCATTTTTATCGGGAGACTTGGGGGAACGCTGGGTGGAAGGAAATATGTGGCTCCTCTCAGATTCTAGAACTTTCTGTCACCGAAATGTGAGGAAAATGTGTTTTTTTAGCCAAATTTTGAGGTTTGCAAAGGATTCTGGGTAACAGAACCTGGTCAGAGCCCCACAAGTCACCCGATCTTGGATTACCCTAGGTCTCTAGTTTTCAAAAATGCACAGGTTTGGTAGGATTCCCTAGGTTCTGGCTGAGCTAGAGACCAAAATCTACAGGTAGGCACTTTGCAAAAAACACCTCTGTTTTCTTTAAAAAAAAATGTGATGTGTCCACATTCTGTTTTGGGGCGTTTCCTGTCACGAGCCCTAGGCCTACCCACACAAGTGAGGCATCATTTTTATCGGGAGACTTGGGGGAACGCTGGGTGGAAGGAAATTTGTGTCTCCTCTCAGATTCCAGAACTTTCTGTCACCGAAATGTGAGGAAAATTTGCTTTTTAGCCAAATTGTGAGGTTTGCAAAGGATTCTGGGTAACAGAACCTGGTCAGAGCCCCACAAGTCACCCCATCTTAGATTCCCCTAGGTCTCTAGTTTTCAAAAATGCACAGGTTTGGTAGGTTTCCCTAGGTGCCGGCTGAGCTAGAGGCCAAAATCTACAGGTAGGCACTTTGCAAAAAACACCTCTGTTTTCTTTAAAAAAATGTGATGTGTCCACGTTGTGTGTTGTGTTTTGGGGCGTTTCCAGTCACGGGCGCTAGGTCTACCCACACAAGTGAGGTATTAATTTTATTGGGAAACTTGGGGGAACGCTGGGTGGAAGGAAAGTTGTGGCTCCTCTCAGATTCCAGAACTTTCTGTCACCGAAATGTGAGTAAAATGTATTTTTTTAGCCAAATTTTGAGGTTTGCAAAGGATTCTGGGTAACAGAACCTGGTCAGAGCCCCACAAGTCACCCCATCTTGGATTAGCCTAGGTCTCTAGTTTTCAAAAATGCACAGGTTGGGTAGGTTTCCCTAGGTGCCGGCTGAGGTAGAGGCCAAAAACTACAGGTAGGCACTTTGCAAAAAACACCTCTGTTTTCTTTAAAAAAATGTGTTGTGTACACATTGTGTTTTGGGGCGTTTCCTGTCACGGGCTGTAGGCTTACCCACACAAATGTGGTATCATTTGTATCGGGAGACTTGGGGGAACGCTGGGTGGAAGGAAATATGTGGCTCCTCTAAGATTCCAGAACTTTCTGTCAACGAAATGTTAGGAAAATGTGTTTTTTTAGCCAAATTTTGAGGTTTGCAAAGTATTCTGGGTAACAGAACCAGGTCAGAGCCCCACAAGTCACCCTATCTTGGATTCCCCTAGGTCTCTAGTTTTCAAAAATGCACAGTTTTGGTAGGTTTCCCTAGGTGCCAGCTGAGCTAGAGGCCAAAATCTACAGGTAGGCACTTTGCAAAAAACACCTCTGTTTTCTTTTAAAAAATGTGATGTGTCCACGTTGTGTTTTGGGATGTTTCCTGTCACGGGTGCTAGGTCTACTCATACAAGTGAGGTATTAATTTTATCGGGAAACTTGGGGGAACGCTGGGTGGAAGGAAATTTGTGGCTCCTCTCAGATTCCAGAACTTTCTGTCACCGAAATGTAAGGAAAATGTATTTTTTTTGCCAAATGTTGAGGTTTGCAAAGGATTCTGGGTAACAGAACCTGGTCAGAGCCCCACAAGTCACCCCATCTTGGATTCCCCTAGGTCTCTAGTTTTCAAAAATGCACAGGTTTGGTAGGTTTCCATAGGTGCCGGCTGAGCTAGAGGCCAAAATCTACAGGTAGGCACTTTGCAAAAAACACCTCTGTTTTCTTTTAAAAAATGTGATGTGTCCACGTTGTGTTTTGGGATGTTTCCTGTCACTTGTGCTAGGCCTACCCACACAAGTGAGGTATCATTTTTATCGGGAGACTTGGGGGAATGCTGAATGTAAGGAAATTTGTGGCTCCTCTCAGATTCCAGAACTTTCTGTCACCGAAATGTGAGGAAAATGTGTTTTTTTAGCCAAATTTTGAGGTTTGCAAAGGATTCTGGGTAACAGAACCTGGTCAGAGCCCCACAAGTCACCCGATCATGGATTACCCTAGGTCTCTAGTTTTCAAAAATGCACAGGTTTGGTAGGATTCCCTAGGTGCTGGCTGAGCTAGAGGCCAAAATCTACATGGAGGCACTTTGCAAAAAACACCTCTGTTTTCTTTAAAAAAATGTGATGTGTCCTCGTTGCGTTTTGGAGCATTTCCTGTCGCGGGCGCTAGGCCTACCCACACAAGTGAGGTATCATTTTTATCAGGAGTCTTGGGGGAACGCTGGGTGGATGGACATTTGTGGCTCCTCTCTGATTCCAGAACTATCTGTCACCAAAATGTGAGGAAAACGGCTTTTTTTAGCCAAATTGTGAGGTTTGCAAAGGATTCTGGGTAACAGAACCTGGTCAGAGCCCCACAAGTCACCCCATCTTGGATTAGCCTAGGTCTCTAGTTTTCAAAAATGCACAGGTTGGGTAGGTTTCCCTAGGTGCCGGCTGAGGTAGAGGCCAGAAACTACAGGTAGGCACTTTGCAAAAAACACCTCTGTTTTCTTTAAAAAAATGTGTTGTGTACACATTGTGTTTTGGGGCGTTTCCTGTCACGGGCTGTAGGCCTACCCACACAAATGTGGTATCATTTTTATCAGGAGACTTGGGGGAACGCTGGGTGGAAGGAAATATGTGGCTCCTCTAAGATTCCAGAACTTTCTGTCAACGAAATGTTAGGAAAATGTGTTTTTTTAGCCAAATTTTGAGGTTTGCAAAGTATTCTGAGTAACAGAACCAGGTCAGAGCCCCACAAGTCACCCTATCTTGGATTCACCTAGGTCTCTAGTTTTCAAAAATGCACAGTTTTGGTAGGTTTCCCTAGGTGCCAGCTGAGCTAGAGGCCAAAATCTACAGGTAGGCACTTTGCAAAAAACACCTCTGTTTTCTTTCAAAAGATTTGATGTGTCCACGTTGTGTTTTGGGGCGTTTCCTGTCACGGGTGCTAGGTCTACCCATACAAGTGAGGTATTAATTTTATCGGGAAACTTGGGGGAACGCTGGGTGGAAGGAAATTTGTGGCTCCTCTAAGATTCCAGAACTTTCTGTCACCGAAATGTGAGGAAAATGTATTTTTTTTGCCAAATGTTGAGGTTTACAAAGGATTCTGGGTAACAGAACCTGGTCAGAGCCCCACAAGTCACCCCATCTTGGATTCCCCTAGGTCTCTAGTTTTTAAAAATGCACAGGTTTGGTAGGTTTCCCTAGGTGCCGGCTGAGCTAGAGGCCAAAATCTAAATAGGCACTTTGCAAAAAACACCTCTGTTTTCTTTTAAAAAATGTGATGTGTCCACGTTGTGTTTTGGGCTGTTTCCTGTCACTTGTGCTAGGCCTACCCACACAAGTGAGGTATCATTTTTATCGGGAGACTTGGGGGAACGCTGAGTGTAAGGAAATTTGTGGCTCCTCTCAGATTCCAGAACTTTCTGTCACCAAAATGTGAGGAAAATTAGCTTTTTAGCCAAATTGTGAGGTTTGCAAAGGATTCTGGGTAACAGAACCTGGTCAGAGCCCCACAAGTCACCCCATCTTGGATTCCCCTAGGTCTCTAGTTTTCAAAAATGCACAGGTTTGGTAGGTTTCCCTAGGTGCCGGCTGAGCTAGAGCCAAAAATCTACAGGTAGGCACTTTGCAAAAAACACCTCTGTTTTCTTTAAAAAAATGTGATGTGTCCACGTTGTGTTTTGGGGCGTTTCCTGTCACGGGCGCTACGTCTACCCACACAAGTGAGGTATCATTTTTATAGGGAGACTTGGGGGAACGCTGGGTGGAAGGAAATTTGTGGCTCCTCTCAGATTAAAGAACTTTCTGTCACCGAAATGTGAGGAAAATGTGTTTTTTTAGCCATATTTTGAGGTTTGCAAAGGATTCTGGGTAATAGAACCTGGTCAGAGCCCCACAAGTCACCCCATCTTGGATTCCCCTAGGTCTCTAGTTTTAAAAAATGCACAGGTTTGGTAGGTTTCCCTAGGTGCTGGCTGAGCTAGAGGCCAAAATCTACAGGTAGGCACTTTGCAAAAAAACCCTCTGTTTTCTTTAAAAAAATGTGATGTGTCCACGTTGTGTTTTGAGGCGTTTCCTGTCACGGGCGCTAGGTCTACCCACACAAATGTGGCATCATTTTTATCGGGAGACTTGGGGGAACGCTGGGTGGAAGGAAATATGTGGCTCCTCTCAGATTCCAGAACTTTCTGTCAACGAAATGTGAGGAAAATGTGTTTTTTTAGCCAAATTTTGAGGTTTGCAAAGTATTCTGGGTAACAGAACCTGGTCAGAGCCCCACAAGACACCCCATCTTGGATTCCAATAGGTCTCTAGTTTTCAAAAATGCACAGGTTTGGTAGGTTTCCCTAGGTGCCGGCTGAGGTAGAGGCCATAATCTACAGGTAGGCACTTTGCAAAAAACACCTCTGTTTTCTTTTAAAAAATGTGATGTGTCCACGTTGTGTTTTGGAGTGTTTCCTGTCACGGGCGCTATGCCTACCCACACAAGTGAGGTATCATTTTTATCGGGAGACTTGTTGGAACACTGGGTGGTAGGAAATTTGTGGCTCCTCCCCGATTCCAGAACTTTCTGTCACCGAAATGTGAGGAAAATGTGTTTTTAGACAAATTTTGAGGTTTGCAAAAGATTCTGGGTAACAGAACCTGGTCAGAGCCCCACAAGTCACCCCATCTTGGATTCCCCTAGGTCTCTAGTTTTCAAAAATGCACAGGTTTGGTAGGTTTCCCTAGGTGCCGGCTGAGCTAGAGCCCAAAATCTACAGGTAGGCACTTTGCAAAAAACACCTCTGTTTTCTTTAAAAAAATGTGATGTGTCCATGTTGTGTTTTGGGGCGTTTCCTGTCACGGGCGCTAGGTCTACCTACACAAGTGAGTTATCATTTTTATCGGGAGACTTGGGGGAATGCTGGTTGGAAGGAAATTTGTGGCTCCTCTCAGATTCCAGAACTTTCTGTCACCGAAATGTGAGGAAAATGTGTTTTTTTAGCCAAATTATGAGGTTTGCAAAGGATTCTGGGTAACAGAACCTGGTCAGAGCCCCACAAGTCACCCCATCTTGGATTCCCCTAGGTCTCTAGTTTTAAAAAATGCACAGGTTTGGTAGGTTTCCCTATGTGCTGGCTGAGCTAGAGGCCAAAATCTACAGGTAGGCACTTTGCAAAAAACACCTCTGTTTGTTTTAAAAAAATGTGATGTGTCCACGTTGTGCTTTGGGGATTTCCAATCACGGGCGCTAGATCTACCCACACAAGTGAGGTATCATTTTTATCGGGAGACTTGGGGGAACGCTGGGTGGAAGGAAATTTGTGGCTCCTCTCAGATTCCAGAACTTTCTGTCACCGAAATGTGGGGAAAATGTGTTTTTTTAGCAAAATTATGAGGTTTGCAAAGGATTCTGGGTAACAGAACCTGGTCAGAGCCCCACAAGTCACCCCATCTTGGATTCCCCTAGGTCTCTAGTTTTAAAAACAGCACAGGTTTGGTAGGTTTCCCTAGGTGCCGGCTGAGCTAGAGGCCAAAATCTGCATGTAGGCACTTTGCAAAAAACACCTCTGTTTTCTTTAAAAAAATGTGATGTGTCCACGTTGCATTTTGGGGCAATTCCTGTCACGGGCGCTAGGCCTACTCACACAAGTGAGGTATAATTTTTATCGGGAAACTTGGAGGAACGCTGGGTGGAAGGAAATTTGTGGCTCCTCTCTGATTCCAGAACTATCTGTCACCAAAATGTGAGGTAAACTTGTTTTTTTAGGCAAATCTTGAGGTTTGCAAAGGATTCTGGGTAACAGAACCTGGTCAGAGCCCCACAAGTCACCCCATCTTGGATTCCCCTAGGTCTCTAGTTTTCAAAAATGCACAGGTTTGGTAGGTTTCCCTAGGTGCCGGCTGAGCTAGAGGCCAAAATCTACATGTAGGCACTTTGCAAAAAACACCTCTGTTTTCTTTAAAAAAATGTGATGTGTCCACGTTGCGTTTTGGGGCATTTCCTGTCGCGGGCGCTAGGCCTACCCACACAAGTGAGGTATCATTTTTATCAGGAGACTTGGGGGAACGCTGGGTGGAAGGAAATCTGTGGCTCCTCTCTGATTCCAGAACTATCTGTCACCAAAATGTGATGTAAACTTGTTTTTTTAGGCAAATCTTGAGGTTTGCAAAGGATTCTGGGTAACAGAACCTGGTCAGAGCCCCACAAGTCACTCCATCTTGGATTCCCCTAGGTCTCTAGTTTTCAAAAATGCACAGGTTTGGTAGGTTTCCCTAGGTGCCGACTGAGCTAGAGGCCAAAATCTACATGTAGGCACTTTGCAAAAAACACCTCTGTTTTCTTTAAAAAAATGTGATGTGTCCACGTTGCGTTTTGGGGCATTTCCTGTCGCGGGTGCTAGGCTTACCCACACAAGTGATGTATAATTTTTATCAGGAGAGTTGGGGGAACGCTGGGTGGAAGGAAATGTGTGGCTCCTCTCTGATTCCAGAACTACCTGTCACCAAAATGTGAGGATAACTGTTTTTTTCGTCACATTTTGAGGTTTGCAAAGGTTTCTGGGTAACAGAACCTGGTCAGATCCCCACAAGTCACCCCATCTTGGATTCCCCTAGGTCTCTAGTTTTCAAAAATGCACAGGATTGGTAGGTTTCCCTAGGTGCCGGCTGAGGTAGAGGCCAAAATCTACAGGTAGGCACTTTGCAAAAAACACCTCTGTTTTCTTTGAAAAAATGTGATGTGTCCACGTTGTGTTTTGGGGCGTTTCCTGTCACGGGCGCTAGGTCTACCCACAAAAGTGAGGTATCATTTTTATCGGGAGACTTGGGGGAACGCTGGGTGGAAGGAAATTTCTGGCTCCTCTCAGATTCCAGAACTTTCTGTCACCGAAATTTGAGGAAAATGTGTTTTTTTAGCCAAATTGTGAGGTTTGCAAAGGATTCTGGGTAACAGAACCTGGTCAGAGCCCCACAAGTCACCCCATCTTGGATTCCCCTAGATCTCTAGTTCTCAAAAATGCACAGGTTTGGTAGGTTTCCCTAGGTGCCGGCTGAGCTAGAGGCCAAAATCTACAGGTAGGCACTTTGCAAAAAACACCTCTGTTTTCTTTAAAAAAATGTCATGTGTCCACGTTGTGTTTTGGGGCGTTTCCTGTCACGGGCGCTAGGTCTACCCACACAAGTGAGGTATCATTTTTATCGGGAGACTTGGGGGAACGCTGGTTGGAAGAAAATTTGTGGCTCCTCTCAGATTCCAGAACTTTCTGACTCCGAAATGTGAGGAAAATGTGTTTTTTTAGCCAAATTATGAGGTTTGCAAAGGATTCTGGGTAACAGAACCTGGTCAGAGCCCCACAAGTCAGCCCATCTTGGATTCCCCTAGGTCTCTAGTTTTAAAAACAGCACAGGTTTGGTAGGTTTCCCTAGGTGCCGGCTGAGCTAGAGGCCAAAATCTACATGCAGGCACTTTGCAAAAAACACCTCTGTTTTCTTAAAAAAAATGTGATGTGTCCACGTTGCGTTTTGGGGCAATTCCTGTCGCGGGCGCTAGGCCTACCCACACAAGTGAGGTACCATTTTTATCAGGAGACTTGGGGGAACGCTGGGTGGAAGGAAATTTGTGGCTCCTCTCTGATTCCAGAACTACCTGTCACCAAAATGTGAGGATAACTGTTTTTTTTGCCACATTTTGAGGTTTGCAAAGGATTCTGGGTAACAGAACCTGGTCAGATCCCCACAAGTCACCCCATCGTGGATTCCCCTAGGTCTCTAGTTTTTTAAAAATGCTCAGGTTTGGTAGGTTTCCCTAGGTGCCGGCTGAGGTATACGCCAAAATCTACAGGTAGGCACTTTGCAAAAAACACCTCTGTTTTCTTTAAAAAAATGTGTTGTGTACACATTGTGTTTTGGGGCGTTTCCTGTCACGGGCTGTAGGCCTACCCACACAAATGTGGTATCATTTGTATCGGGAGACTTGGGGGAACGCTGGGTGGAAGGAAATATGTGGCTCCTCTAAGATTCCAGAACTTTCTGGCAACGAAATGTTAGGAAAATGTGTTTTTTTAGCCAAATTTTGAGGTTTGCAAAGTATTCTGGGTAACAGAACCAGGTCAGAACCCCACAAGTCACCCTATCTTGGATTCCCCTAGGTCTCTAGTTTTCAAAAATGCACAGTTTTGGTAGGTTTCCCTAGGTGCCAGCTGAGCTAGAGGCCAAAATCTACAGGTAGGCACTTTGCAAAAAACACCTCTGTTTTCTTTCAAAAAATTTGATGTGTCCACGTTGTGTTTTGGGGCGTTTCCTGTCACGGGTGCTAGGTCTACCCATACAAGTGAGGTATTAATTTTATCGGGAAACTTGGGGGAACGCTGGGTGGAAGGAAATTTGTGGCTCCTCTCAGATTCCAGAACTTTCTGTCACCGAAATGTGAGGAAAATTTATTTTGTTTGCCAAATGTTGAGGTTTGCAAAGGATTCTGGGTAACAGAACCTGGTCAGAGCCCCACAAGTCACCCCATTTTGGATTCCCCTAGGTCTCTAGTTTTCAAAAATGCACAGGTTTGGTAGGTTTCCATAGGTGCCGGCTGAGCTAGAGGCCAAAATCTACAGGTAGGCACTTTGCAAAAAACACCTCTGATTTCTTTTAAAAAATGTGATGTGTCCACGTTGTGTTTTGGGATGTTTCCTGTCACTTGCGCTAGGCCTACCCACACAAGTGAGGTATCATTTTTATCGGGAGACTTGGGGGAATGCTGGGTGTAAGGAAATTTGTGGCTCCTCTCAGATTCCAGAACTTTCTGTCACCGAAATGTGAGGAAAATGTGTTTTTTTAGCCAAATTTTGAGGTTTGCAAAGGATTCTGGGTAACAGAACCTGGTCAGAGCCCCACAAGTCACCCCATCCTGGATTCCCCTAGGTCTCTAGTTTTCAAAAACACACAGGTTTGGGAGGTTTCCCTAGATGCCGGCTGAGCTAGAGGCCAAAATCTACAGGTAGGCACTTTGCAAAAAACACCTCTGTTTTCTTTAAAAAAATGTGATGTGTCCACGTTGTGTTTTGGGGCGTTTCCTGTCACGGGCGCTAGGCCTACCCAGACAAGTGAGGTATCATTTTTATCGGGAGACTTGGGGGAACGCTGGGTGGAAGGAAATATGTGGCTCCTCTCAGATTCTAGAACTTTCTGTCACCGAAAAGTGAGGAAAATGTGTTTTTTTAGCCAAATTTTGAGGTTTGCAAAGGATTCTGGGTAACAGAACCTGGTCAGAGCCCCACAAGTCACCCGATCTTGGATTACCCTAGGTCTCTAGTTTTCAAAAATGCACAGGTTTGGTAGGATTCCCTAGGTTCTGGCTGAGCTAGAGACCAAAATCTACAGGTAGGCACTTTGCAAAAAACACCTCTGTTTTCTTTAAAAAAAATGTGATGTGTCCACATTCTGTTTTGGGGCGTTTCCTGTCACGAGCCCTAGGCCTACCCACACAAGTGAGGCATCATTTTTATCGGGAGACTTGGGGGAACGCTGGGTGGAAGGAAATTTGTGTCTCCTCTCAGATTCCAGAACTTTCTGTCACCGAAATGTGAGGAAAATGTGTTTTTTTAGCAAAATTTTGAGGTTTGCAAAGGATTCTGGGTAACAGAACCTGGTCAGAGCCCCACAAGTCACCCGATCTTGGATTACCCTAGGTCTCTAGTTTTCAAAAATGCACAGGTTTGGTAGGATTCCGTAGGTTCTGGCTGAGTTAGAGACCAAAATCTACAGGTAGGCACTTTGCAAAAAACACCTCTGTTTTCTTTAAAAAAAAATGTGATGTGTCCACATTCTGTTTTGGGGCGTTTCCTGTCACGAGCCCTAGGCCTACCCACACAAGTGAGGCATCATTTTTATCGGGAGACTTGGGGGAACGCTGGGTGGAAGGAAATTTGTGTCTCCTCTCAGATTCCAGAACTTTATGTCACCGAAATGTGAGGAAAAATTGCTTTTTAGCCAAATTGTGAGGTTTGCAAAGGATTCTGGGTAACAGAACCTGGTCAGAGCCCCACAAGTCACCCCATCTTAGATTCCCCTAGGTCTCTAGTTTTAAAAAATGCACAGGTTTGGTAGGTTTCCCTAGGTGCCGGTTGAGCTAGAGGCCAAAATCTACAGGTAGGCACTTTGCAAAAAACACCTCTGTTTTCTTTTAAAAAATGTGATGTGTCCACGTTGTGTGTTGTGTTTTGGGGCGTTTCCAGTCACAGGCGCTAGGTCTACCCACACAAGTGAGGTATTAATTTTATTGGGAAACTTGGGGGAACGCTGGGTGGAAGGAAAGTTGTGGCTCCTCTCAGATTCCAGAACTTTCTGTCACCGAAATGTGAGTAAAATGTATTTTTTTAGCCAAATTTTGAGGTTTGCAAAGGATTCTGGGTAACAGAACCTGGTCAGAGCCCCACAAGTCACCCCATCTTGGATTAGCCTAGGTCTCTAGTTTTCAAAAATGCACAGGTTGGGTAGGTTTCCCTAGGTGCCGGCTGAGGTAGAGGCCAAAAACTACAGGTAGGCACTTTGCAAAAAACACCTCTGTTTTCTTTAAAAAAATGTGTTGTGTACACATTGTGTTTTGGGGCGTTTCCTGTCACGGGCTGTAGGCCTACCCACACAAATGTGGTATCATTTGTATCGGGAGACTTGGGTGAACGCTGGGTGGAAGGAAATATGTGGCTCCTCTAAGATTCCAGAACTTTCTGTCAACGAAATGTTAGGAAAATGTGTTTTTTTAGCCAAATTTTGAGGTTTGCAAAGTATTCTGGGTAACAGAACCAGGTCAGAGCCCCACAAGTCACCCTATCTTGGATTCCCCTAGGTCTCTAGTTTTCAAAAATGCACAGTTTTGGTAGGTTTCCCTAGGTGCCAGCTGAGCTAGAGGCCAAAATCTACAGGTAGGCACTTTGCAAAAAACACCTCTGTTTTCTTTCAAAAAATTTGATGTGTTCACGTTGTGTTTTGGGGCGTTTCCTGTCACGGGTGCTAGGTCTACCCATACAAGTGAGGTATTAATTTTATCGGGAAACTTGGGGGAACGCTGGGTGGAAGGAAATTTGTGGCTCCTCTCAGATTCCAGAACTTTCTGTCACCGAAATGTGAGGAAAATTTATTTTTTTTGCCAAATGTTGAGGTTTGCAAAGGATTCTGGGGAACAGAACCTGGTCAGAGCCCCACAAGTCACCCCATTTTGGATTCCCCTAGGTCTCTAGTTTTCAAAAATGCACAGGTTTGGTAGGTTTCCATAGGTGCCGGCTGAGCTAGAGGCCAAAATCTACAGGTAGGCACTTTGCAAAAAACACCTCTGATTTCTTTTAAAAAATGTGATGTGTCCACGTTGTGTTTTGGGATGTTTCCTGTCACTTGCGCTAGGCCTACCCACACAAGTGAGGTATCATTTTTATCGGGAGACTTGGGGGAATGCTGAATGTAAGGAAATTTGTGGCTCCTCTCAGATTCCAGAACTTTCTGTCACCGAAATGTGAGGAAAATGTGTTTTTTTAGCCAAATTTTGAGGTTTGCAAAGGATTCTGGGTAACAGAACCTGGTCAGAGCCCCACAAGTCACCCGATCATGGATTACCCTAGGTCTCTAGTTTTCAAAAATGCACAGGTTTGGTAGGATTCCCTAGGTGCTGGCTGAGCTAGAGGCCAAAATCTACATGGAGGCACTTTGCAAAAAACACCTCTGTTTTCTTTAAAAAAATGTGATGTGTCCTCGTTGCGTTTTGGAGCATTTCCTGTCGCGGGCGCTAGGCCTACCCACACAAGTGAGGTATCATTTTTATCAGGAGTCTTGGGGGAACGCTGGGTGGATGGACATTTGTGGCTCCTCTCTGATTCCAGAACTATCTGTCACCAAAATGTGAGGAAAACGGCTTTTTTTAGCCAAATTGTGAGGTTTGCAAAGGATTCTGGGTAACAGAACCTGGTCAGAGCCCCACAAGTCACCCCATCTTGGATTAGCCTAGGTCTCTAGTTTTCAAAAATGCACAGGTTGGGTAGGTTTCCCTAGGTGCCGGCTGAGGTAGAGGCCAGAAACTACAGGTAGGCACTTTGCAAAAAACACCTCTGTTTTCTTTAAAAAAATGTGTTGTGTACACATTGTGTTTTGGGGCGTTTCCTGTCACGGGCTGTAGGCCTACCCACACAAATGTGGTATCATTTTTATCAGGAGACTTGGGGGAACGCTGGGTGGAAGGAAATATGTGGCTCCTCTAAGATTCCAGAACTTTCTGTCAACGAAATGTTAGGAAAATGTGTTTTTTTAGCCAAATTTTGAGGTTTGCAAAGTATTCTGAGTAACAGAACCAGGTCAGAGCCCCACAAGTCACCCTATCTTGGATTCACCTAGGTCTCTAGTTTTCAAAAATGCACAGTTTTGGTAGGTTTCCCTAGGTGCCAGCTGAGCTAGAGGCCAAAATCTACAGGTAGGCACTTTGCAAAAAACACCTCTGTTTTCTTTCAAAAGATTTGATGTGTCCACGTTGTGTTTTGGGGCGTTTCCTGTCACGGGTGCTAGGTCTACCCATACAAGTGAGGTATTAATTTTATCGGGAAACTTGGGGGAACGCTGGGTGGAAGGAAATTTGTGGCTCCTCTAAGATTCCAGAACTTTCTGTCACCGAAATGTGAGGAAAATGTATTTTTTTTGCCAAATGTTGAGGTTTACAAAGGATTCTGGGTAACAGAACCTGGTCAGAGCCCCACAAGTCACCCCATCTTGGATTCCCCTAGGTCTCTAGTTTTTAAAAATGCACAGGTTTGGTAGGTTTCCCTAGGTGCCGGCTGAGCTAGAGGTCAAAATCTACAGGTAGGCACTTTGCAAAAAACACCTCTGTTTTTTTTTAAAAAATGTGATGTGTCCACGTTGTGTTTTGGGCTGTTTCCTGTCACTTGTGCTAGGCCTACCCACACAAGTGAGGTATCATTTTTATCGGGAGACTTGGGGGAACGCTGAGTGTAAGGAAATTTGTGGCTCCTCTCAGATTCCAGAACTTTCTGTCACCAAAATGTGAGGAAAATTAGCTTTTTAGCCAAATTGTGAGGTTTGCAAAGGATTCTGGGTAACAGAACCTGGTCAGAGCCCCACAAGTCAACCCATCTTGGATTCCCCTAGGTCTCTAGTTTTCAAAAATGCACAGGTTTGGTAGGTTTCCCTAGGTGCCGGCTGAGCTAGAGCCAAAAATCTACAGGTAGGCACTTTGCAAAAAACACCTCTGTTTTCTTTAAAAAAATGTGATGTGTCCACGTTGTGTTTTGGGGCGTTTCCTGTCACGGGCGCTAGGTCTACCCACACAAGTGAGGTATCATTTTTATAGGGAGACTTGGGGGAACGCTGGGTGGAAGGAAATTTGTGGCTCCTCTCAGATTCCAGAACTTTCTGTCACCGAAATGTGAGGAAAATGTGTTTTTTTAGCCATATTTTGAGGTTTGCAAATGATTCTGGGTAATAGAACCTGGTCAGAGCCCCACAAGTCACCCCATCTTGGATTCCCCTAGGTCTCTAGTTTTAAAAAATGCACAGGTTTGGTAGGTTTCCCTAGGTGCTGGCTGAGCTAGAGGCCAAAATCTACAGGTAGGCACTTTGCAAAAAAAACCTCTGTTTTCTTTAAAAAAATGTGATGTGTCCACGTTGTGTTTTGAGGCGTTTCCTGTCACGGGCGCTAGGTCTACCCACACAAATGTGGCATCATTTTTATCGGGAGACTTGGGGGAACGCTGGGTGGAAGGAAATATGTGGCTCCTCTCAGATTCCAGAACTTTCTGTCAACGAAATGTGAGGAAAATGTGTTTTTTTAGCCAAATTTTGAGGTTTGCAAAGTATTCTGGGTAACAGAACCTGGTCAGAGCCCCACAAGACACCCCATCTTGGATTCCAATAGGTCTCTAGTTTTCAAAAATGCACAGGTTTGGTAGGTTTCCCTAGGTGCCGGCTGAGGTAGAGGCCATAATCTACAGGTAGGCACTTTGCAAAAAACACCTCTGTTTTCTTTTAAAAAATGTGATGTGTCCACGTTGTGTTTTGGAGTGTTTCCTGTCACGGGCGCTATGCCTACCCACACAAGTGAGGTATCATTTTTACCGGGAGACTTGTTGTAACACTGGGTGGTAGGAAATTCGTGGCTCCTCCCCGATTCCAGAACTTTCTGTCACCGAAATGTGAGGAAAATGTGTTTTTAGACAAATTTTGAGGTTTGCAAAAGATTCTGGGTAACAGAACCTGGTCAGAGCCCCACAAGTCACCCCATCTTGGATTCCCCTAGGTCTCTAGTTTTCAAAAATGCACAGGTTTGGTAGGTTTCCCTAGGTGCCGGCTGAGCTAGAGCCCAAAATCTACAGGTAGGCACTTTGCAAAAAACACCTCTGTTTTCTTTAAAAAAATGTGATGTGTCCACGTTGTGTTTTGGGGCGTTTCCTGTCACGGGCGCTAGGTCTACCTACACAAGTGAGTTATCATTTTTATCGGGAGACTTGGGGGAATGCTGGGTGGAAGGAAATTTGTGGCTCCTCTCAGATTCCAGAACTTTCTGTCACCGAAATGTGAGGAAAATGTATTTTTTTAGCCAAATTTTTAGGTGTGCAAAGGATTCTGGGTAACAGAACCTGGTCAGAGCCCCACAAGTCACCCGATCTTGGATTACCCTAGGTCTCTAGTTTTCAAAAATGCACAGGTTTGGTAGGATTTCCTAGGTTCTGGCTGAGCTAGGGGCCAAAATCTACATGTAGGCACTTTGCAAAAAACACCTCTGTTTTCTTTAAAAAAATGTGATGTGTCAACGTTGTGTTTTGGGGCGTTTCCTGTCACGGGCGCTAGGTCTACCTACACAAGTGAGGTATCATTTTTATCGGGAGACTTGGGGGAACGCTGCGTGGAAGGAAATTTGTGGCTCCTCTCATATTCCAGAACTTTCTGTCACCGAAATGTGAGGAAAATGTGTTTTTTTAGCCAAATTCTGAGGTTTGCAAAGGATTCTGGGTAACAGAACCTGGTCAGAGCCCCACAAGTCACCCCATCTTGGATTCCCCTAGGTCTCTAGTTTTAAAAACAGCACAGGTTTGGTAGATTTCCCTAGGTGCCGGCTGAGCTAGAGGCCAAAATCTACATGTAGGCACTTTGCAAAAAACACCTCTGTTTTCTTTAAAAAAATGTGACGTGTCCATGTTGCGTTTTGGGGCAATTCCTGTCACGGGCGCTAGGCCTACCCACACAAGTGAGGTATCATTTTTATCGGGAGACTTGGGGGAATGCTGGGTGGAAGGAAATTTGTGGCTTCTCTCAGATTCCAGAACTTTCTGTCAATGAAATGTGAGGAAAATGTTTTTTTTTAGCCAAATTTTGAGGTTTGCAAAGGATTCTGGGTAACAGAACCTGGTCAGAGCCCCACAAGTTACCCCATCTTGGATTCCCCTAGGTCTCTAGTTTTAAAAAATGCACAGGTTTGGTAGGTTTCCCTATGTGCTGGCTGAGCTAGAGGCCAAAATCTACAGGTAGGCACTTTGCAAAAAACACCTCTGTTTTCTTTAAAAAAATGTGATGTGTCCACGTTGTGCTTTGGGGATTTCCTGTCACGGGCGCTAGGTCTACCCACACAAGTGAGGTATCATTTTTATCGGGAGACTTGGGGGAACGCTGGGTGGAAGGAAATTTGTGGCTCCTCTCAGATTCCAGAACTTTCTGTCACCGAAATGTGAGGAAAATGTATTTTTTTAGCCAAATTTTTAGGTGTGCAAAGGATTCTGGGTAACAGAACCTGGTCAGAGCCCCACAAGTCACCCGATCTTGGATTACCCTAGGTCTCTAGTTTTCAAAAATGCACAGGTTTGGTAGGATTTCCTAGGTTCTGGCTGAGCTAGGGGCCAAAATCTACATGTAGGCACTTTGCAAAAAACACCTCTGTTATCTTTAAAAAAATGTGATGTGTCAACGTTGTGTTTTGGGGCGTTTCCTGTCACGGGCGCTAGGTCTACCTACACAAGTGAGGTATCATTTTTATCGGGAGACTTGGGGGAACGCTGCGTGGAAGGAAATTTGTGGCTCCTCTCATATTCCAGAACTTTCTGTCACCGAAATGTGAGGAAAATGTGTTTTTTTAGCCAAATTCTGAGGTTTGCAAAGGATTCTGGGTAACAGAACCTGGTCAGAGCCCCACAAGTCACCCCATCTTGGATTCCCCTAGGTCTCTAGTTTTAAAAACAGCACAGGTTTGGTAGATTTCCCTAGGTGCCGGCTGAGCTAGAGGCCAAAATCTACATGTAGGCACTTTGCAAAAAACACCTCTGTTTTCTTTAAAAAAATGTGACGTGTCCATGTTGCGTTTTGGGGCAATTCCTGTCACGGGCGCTAGGCCTACCCACACAAGTGAGGTATCATTTTTATCGGGAGACTTGGGGGAATGCTGGGTGGAAGGAAATTTGTGGCTCCTCTCAGATTCCAGAACTTTCTGTCAATGAAATGTGAGGAAAATGTTTTTTTTTAGCCAAATTTTGAGGTTTGCAAAGGATTCTGGGTAACAGAACCTGGTCAGAGCCCCACAAGTTACCCCATCTTGGATTCCCCTAGGTCTCTAGTTTTAAAAAATGCACAGGTTTGGTAGGTTTCCCTATGTGCTGGCTGAGCTAGAGGCCAAAATCTACAGGTAGGCACTTTGCAAAAAACACCTCTGTTTTCTTTAAAAAAATGTGATGTGTCCACGTTGTGCTTTGGGGATTTCCTGTCACGGGCGCTAGGTCTACCCACACAAGTGAGGTATCATTTTTATCGGGAGACTTGGGGGAACGCTGGGTGTAAGGAAATTTGTGGCTTCTCTCAGATTCCAGAACTTTCTGTCACCGAAATGTGGGGAAAATGTGTTTTTTTAGCAAAATTATGAGGTTTGCAAAGGATTCTGGGTAACAGAACCTGGTCAGAGCCCCACAAGTCACCCCATCTTGCATTCCCCTAGGTCTCTAGTTTTACAAAACAGCACAGGTTTGGTAGGTTTCCCTAGGTGCCGGCTGAGCAGGAGGCCAAAATCTACATGTAGGCACTTTGCAAAAAACACCTCTGTTTTCTTTAAAAAAATGTGATGTGTCCACGTTGCGTTTTGGGGCATTTCCTGTCGCGGGCGCTAGGCCTACCCACACAAGTGAGGTATCATTTTTATCAGGAGACTTGGGGGAATGCTGGGTGGAAGGAAATTTGCGGCTCCTCTCTGATTCCAGATCTATCTGTCACCAAAATGTGAGGTAAACTTGTTTTTTTAGGCAAATCTTGAGGTTTGCAAAGGATTCTGGGTAACAGAACCTGGTCAGAGCCCCACAAGTCACCCCATCTTGGATTCCCCTAGGTCTCTAGTTTTAAAAACAGCACAGGTTTGGTAGGTTTCCCTAGGTGCCGGCTGAGGTAGAGGCCAAAATCTACAGGTAGGCACTTTGCAAAAAACACATCTGTTTTCTTTAAAAAAATGTGATGTGTCCACGTTGTGTTTTGGGGCGTTTCCTGTCACGGGCGCTAGGCCTACCCACACAAGTGAGGTATTAATTTTATTGGGAAACTTGGGGGAACGCTGGGTGGAAGGAAAGTTGTGGCTCCTCTCAGATTCCAGAACTTTCTGTCACTGAAATGTGAGTAAAATGTATTTTTTTAGCCAAATTTTGAGGTTTGCAAAGGATTCTGGGTAACAGAACCTGGTCAGAGCCCCACAAGTCACCCCATTTTGGATTCCCCTAGGTCTCTAGTTTTCAAAAATGCACAGGTTTGGTAGGTTTCCCTAGGTGCCGGCTGAGCTAGAGCCCAAAATCTACAGGTAGGCACTTTGCAAAAAACACCTCTGTTTTCTTTAAAAAAATGTGATGTGTCCACGTTGTGTTTTGGGGCGTTTCCTGTCACGGGCGCTAGGTCTACCTACACAAGTGAGTTATCATTTTTATCGGGAGACTTGGGGGAATGCTGGGTGGAAGGAAATTTGTGGCTCCTCTCAGATTCCAGAACTTTCTGTCACCGAAATGTGAGGAAAATGTATTTTTTTAGCCAAATTTTTAGGTGTGCAAAGGATTCTGGGTAACAGAACCTGGTCAGAGCCCCACAAGTCACCTGATCTTGGATTACCCTAGGTCTCTAGTTTTCAAAAATGCACAGGTTTGGTAGGATTTCCTAGGTTCTGGCTGAGCTAGGGGCCAAAATCTACATGTAGGCACTTTGCAAAAAACACCTCTGTTATCTTTAAAAAAATGTGATGTGTCAACGTTGTGTTTTGGGGCGTTTCCTGTCACGGGCGCTAGGTCTACCTACACAAGTGAGGTATCATTTTTATCGGGAGACTTGGGGGAACGCTGCGTGGAAGGAAATTTGTGGCTCCTCTCATATTCCAGAACTTTCTGTCACCGAAATGTGAGGAAAATGTGTTTTTTTAGCCAAATTCTGAGGTTTGCAAAGGATTCTGGGTAACAGAACCTGGTCAGAGCCCCACAAGTCACCCCATCTTGGATTCCCCTAGGTCTCTAGTTTTAAAAACAGCACAGGTTTGGTAGATTTCCCTAGGTGCCGGCTGAGCTAGAGGCCAAAATCTACATGTAGGCACTTTGCAAAAAACACCTCTGTTTTCTTTAAAAAAATGTGACGTGTCCATGTTGCGTTTTGGGGCAATTCCTGTCACGGGCGCTAGGCCTACCCACACAAGTGAGGTATCATTTTTATCGGGAGACTTGGGGGAATGCTGGGTGGAAGGAAATTTGTGGCTCCTCTCAGATTCCAGAACTTTCTGTCAATGAAATGTGAGGAAAATGTTTTTTTTTAGCCAAATTTTGAGGTTTGCAAAGGATTCTGGGTAACAGAACCTGGTCAGAGCCCCACAAGTTACCCCATCTTGGATTCCCCTAGGTCTCTAGTTTTAAAAAATGCACAGGTTTGGTAGGTTTCCCTATGTGCTGGCTGAGCTAGAGGCCAAAATCTACAGGTAGGCACTTTGCAAAAAACACCTCTGTTTTCTTTAAAAAAATGTGATGTGTCCACGTTGTGCTTTGGGGATTTCCTGTCACGGGCGCTAGGTCTACCCACACAAGTGAGGTATCATTTTTATCGGGAGACTTGGGGGAACGCTGGGTGGAAGGAAATTTGTGGCTTCTCTCAGATTCCAGAACTTTCTGTCACCGAAATGTGGGGAAAATGTGTTTTTTTAGCAAAATTATGAGGTTTGCAAAGGATTCTGGGTAACAGAACCTGGTCAGAGCCCCACAAGTCACCCCATCTTGCATTCCCCTAGGTCTCTAGTTTTACAAAACAGCACAGGTTTGGTAGGTTTCCCTAGGTGCCGGCTGAGCAGGAGGCCAAAATCTACATGTAGGCACTTTGCAAAAAACACCTCTGTTTTCTTTAAAAAAATGTGATGTGTCCACGTTGCGTTTTGGGGCATTTCCTGTCGCGGGCGCTAGGCCTACCCACACAAGTGAGGTATCATTTTTATCAGGAGACTTGGGGGAATGCTGGGTGGAAGGAAATTTGCGGCTCCTCTCTGATTCCAGATCTATCTGTCACCAAAATGTGAGGTAAACTTGTTTTTTTAGGCAAATCTTGAGGTTTGCAAAGGATTCTGGGTAACAGAACCTGGTCAGAGCCCCACAAGTCACCCCATCTTGGATTCCCCTAGGTCTCTAGTTTTAAAAACAGCACAGGTTTGGTAGGTTTCCCTAGGTGCCGGCTGAGGTAGAGGCCAAAATCTACAGGTAGGCACTTTGCAAAAAACACATCTGTTTTCTTTAAAAAAATGTGATGTGTCCACGTTGTGTTTTGGGGCGTTTCCTGTCACGGGCGCTAGGCCTACCCACACAAGTGAGGTATTAATTTTATTGGGAAACTTGGGGGAACGCTGGGTGGAAGGAAAGTTGTGGCTCCTCTCAGATTCCAGAACTTTCTGTCACTGAAATGTGAGTAAAATGTATTTTTTTAGCCAAATTTTGAGGTTTGCAAAGGATTCTGGGTAACAGAACCTGGTCAGAGCCCCACAAGTCACCCCATCTTGGATTAGCCTAGGTCTCTAGTTTTCAAAAATGCACAGGTTGGGTAGGTTTCCCTAGGTGCCGGCTGAGGTAGAGGCCAAAAACTACAGGTAGGCACTTTGCAAAAAACACCTCTGTTTTCTTTAAAAAAATGTGTTGTGTACACATTGTGTTTTGGGGCGTTTCCTGTCACGGGCTGTAGGCCTACCCACACAAATGTGGTATCATTTTTATCGGGAGACTTGAGGGAACGCTAGGTGGAAGGAAATATGTGGCTCCTCTAAGATTCCAGAACTTTCTGTCAACGAAATGTTAGGAAAATGTGTTTTTTTAGCCAAATTTTGAGGTTTGCAAAGTATTCTGGGTAACAGAACCAGGTCAGAGCCCCACAAGTCACCCTATCATGGATTCCCCTAGGTCTCTAGTTTTCAAAAATGCACAGTTTTGGTAGGTTTCCCTAGGTGCCAGCTGAGCTAGAGGCCAAAATCTACAGGTAGGCACTTTGCAAAAAACACCTCTGTTTTCTTTCAAAAAATTTGATGTGTCCACGTTGTGTTTTGGGGCGTTTCCTTTCACGGGTGGTAGGTCTACCCATACAAGTGAGGTATTAATTTTATCGGGAGACTTGTTGGAACACTGGGTGGTAGGAAATTTGTGGCTCCTCCCCGATTCCAGAACTTTCTGTCACCGAAATGTGAGGAAAATGTGTTTTTAGACAAATTTTGAGGTTTGCAAAAGATTCTGGGTAACAGAACCTGGTCAGAGCCCCACAAGTCACCCCATTTTGGATTCCCCTAGGTCTCTAGTTTTCAAAAATGCACAGGTTTGGTAGGTTTCCCTAGGTGCCGGCTGAGCTAGAGCCCAAAATCTACAGGTAGGCACTTTGCAAAAAACACCTCTGTTTTCTTTAAAAAAATGTGATGTGTCCACGTTGTGTTTTGGGGCGTTTCCTGTCACAGGCGCTAGGTCTACCTACACAAGTGAGTTATAATTTTTATCGGGAGACTTGGGGGAATGCTGGGTGGAAGGAAATTTGTGGCTCCTCTCAGATTCCAGAACTTTCTGTCACCGAAATGTGAGGAAAATGTATTTTTTTAGCCAAATTTTTAGGTGTGCAAAGGATTCTGGGTAACAGAACCTGGTCAGAGCCCCACAAGTCACCCGATCTTGGATTACCCTAGGTCTCTAGTTTTCAAAAATGCACAGGTTTGGTAGGATTTCCTAGGTTCTGGCTGAGCTAGGGGCCAAAATCTACATGTAGGCACTTTGCAAAAAACACCTCTGTTTTCTTTAAAAAAATGTGATGTGTCAACGTTGTGTTTTGGGGCGTTTCCTGTCACGGGCGCTAGGTCTACCTACACAAGTGAGGTATCATTTTTATCGGGAGACTTGGGGGAACGCTGCGTGGAAGGAAATTTGTGGCTCCTCTCATATTCCAGAACTTTCTGTCACCGAAATGTGAGGAAAATGTGTTTTTTTAGCCAAATTCTGAGGTTTGCAAAGGATTCTGGGTAACAGAACCTGGTCAGAGCCCCACAAGTCACCCCATCTTGGATTCCCCTAGGTCTCTAGTTTTAAAAACAGCACAGGTTTGGTAGATTTCCCTAGGTGCCGGCTGAGCTAGAGGCCAAAATCTACATGTAGGCACTTTGCAAAAAACACCTCTGTTTTCTTTAAAAAAATGTGACGTGTCCATGTTGCGTTTTGGGGCAATTCCTGTCACGGGCGCTAGGCCTACCCACACAAGTGAGGTATCATTTTTATCGGGAGACTTGGGGGAATGCTGGGTGGAAGGAAATTTGTGGCTCCTCTCAGATTCCAGAACTTTCTGTCAATGAAATGTGAGGAAAATGTTTTTTTTTAGCCAAATTTTGAGGTTTGCAAAGGATTCTGGGTAACAGAACCTGGTCAGAGCCCCACAAGTTACCCCATCTTGGATTCCCCTACGTCTCTAGTTTTAAAAAATGCACAGGTTTGGTAGGTTTCCCTATGTGCTGGCTGAGCTAGAGGCCAAAATCTACAGGTAGGCACTTTGCAAAAAACACCTCTGTTTTCTTTAAAAAAATGTGATGTGTCCACGTTGTGCTTTGGGGATTTCCTGTCACGGGCGCTAGGTCTACCCACACAAGTGAGGTATCATTTTTATCGGGAGACTTGGGGGAACGCTGGGTGGAAGGAAATTTGTGGCTTCTCTCAGATTCCAGAACTTTCTGTCACCGAAATGTGGGGAAAATGTGTTTTTTTAGCAAAATTATGAGGTTTGCAAAGGATTCTGGGTAACAGAACCTGGTCAGAGCCCCACAAGTCACCCCATCTTGGATTCCCCTAGGTCTCTAGTTTTACAAAACAGCACAGGTTTGGTATGTTTCCCTAGGTGCCGGCTGAGCAGGAGGCCAAAATCTACATGTAGGCACTTTGCAAAAAACACCTCTGTTTTCTTTAAAAAAATGTGATGTGTCCACGTTGCGTTTTGGGGCATTTCCTGTCGCGGGCGCTAGGCCTACCCACACAAGTGAAGTTTCATTTTTATCAGGAGACTTGGGGGAATGCTGGGTGGAAGGAAATTTGCGGCTCCTCTCTGATTCCAGATCTATCTGTCACCAAAATGTGAGGTAAACTTGTTTTTTTAGGCAAATCTTGAGGTTTGCAAAGGATTCTGGGTAACAGAACCTGGTCAGAGCCCCACAAGTCACCCCATCTTGGATTAGCCTAGGTCTCTAGTTTTCAAAAATGCACAGGTTGGGTAGGTTTCCCTAGGTGCCGGCTGAGGTAGAGGCCAAAAACTACAGGTAGGCACTTTGCAAAAAACACCTCTGTTTTCTTTAAAAAAATGTGTTGTGTACACATTGTGTTTTGGGGCGTTTCCTGTCACGGGCTGTAGGCCTACCCACACAAATGTGGTATCATTTTTATCGGGAGACTTGGGGGAATGCTGGGTGGAAGGAAATTTGTGGCTCCTCTCAGATTCCAGAACTTTCTGTCAATGAAATGTGAGGAAAATGTTTTTTTTTAGCCACATTTTTAGGTTTGCAAAGGATTCTGGGTAACAGAACCTGGTCAGAGCCCCACAAGTTACCCCATCTTGGATTCCCCTAGGTCTCTAGTTTTAAAAAATGCACAGGTTTGGTAGGTTTCCCTATGTGCTGGCTGAGCTAGAGGCCAAAATCTACAGGTAGGCACTTTGCAAAAAACACCTCTGTTTTCTTTAAAAAAATGTGATGTGTCCACGTTGTGCTTTGGGGATTTCCTGTCACGGGCGCTAGGTCTACCCACACAAGTGAGGTATCATTTTTATCGGGAGACTTGGGGGAACGCTGGGTGGAAGGAAATTTGTGGCTTCTCTCAGATTCCAGAACTTTCTGTCATCGAAATGTGGGGAAAATGTGTTTTTTTAGCAAAATTATGAGGTTTGCAAAGGATTCTGGGTAACAGAACCTGGTCAGAGCCCCACAAGTCACCCCATCTTGGATTCCCCTAGGTCTCTAGTTTTACAAAACAGCACAGGTTTGGTAGGTTTCCCTAGGTGCCGGCTGAGCAGGAGGCCAAAATCTACATGTAGGCACTTTGCAAAAAACACCTCTGTTTTCTTTAAAAAAATGTGATGTGTCCACGTTGCGTTTTGGGGCATTTCCTGTCGCGGGTGGTAGGTCTACCCATACAAGTGAGGTATTAATTTTATCGGGAGACTTGTTGGAACACTGGGTGGTAGGAAATTTGTGGCTCCTCCCCGATTCCAGAACTTTCTGTCACCGAAATGTGAGGAAAATGTGTTTTTAGACAAATTTTGAGGTTTGCAAAAGATTCTGGGTAACAGAACCTGGTCAGAGCCCCACAAGTCACCCCATCTTGGATTCCCCTAGGTCTCTAGTTTTCAAAAATGCACAGGTTTGGTAGGTTTCCCTAGGTGCCGGCTGAGCTAGAGCCCAAAATCTACAGGTAGGCACTTTGCAAAAAACACCTCTGTTTTCTTTAAAAAAATGTGATGTGTCCACGTTGTGTTTTGGGGCGTTTCCTGTCACGGGCGCTAGGTCTACCTACACAAGTGAGTTATCATTTTTATCGGGAGACTTGGGGGAATGCTGGGTGGAAGGAAATTTGTGGCTCCTCTCAGATTCCAGAACTTTCTGTCACCGAAATGTGAGGAAAATGTATTTTTTTAGCCAAATTTTTAGGTGTGCAAAGGATTCTGGGTAACAGAACCTGGTCAGAGCCCCACAAGACACCCGATCTTGGATTACCCTAGGTCTCTAGTTTTCAAAAATGCACAGGTTTGGTAGGATTTCCTAGGTTCTGGCTGAGCTAGGGGCCAAAATCTACATGTAGGCACTTTGCAAAAAACACCTCTGTTTTCTTTAAAAAAATGTGATGTGTCAACGTTGTGTTTTGGGGCGTTTCCTGTCACGGGCGCTAGGTCTACCTACACAAGTGAGGTATCATTTTTATCGGGAGACTAGGGGGAACGCTGCGTGGAAGGAAATTTGTGGCTCCTCTCATATTCCAGAACTTTCTGTCACCGAAATGTGAGGAAAATGTGTTTTTTTAGCCAAATTCTGAGGTTTGCAAAGGATTCTGGGTAACAGAACCTGGTCAGAGCCCCACAAGTCACCCCATCTTGGATTCCCCTAGGTCTCTAGTTTTAAAAACAGCACAGGTTTGGTAGATTTCCCTAGGTGCCGGCTGAGCTAGAGGCCAAAATCTACATGTAGGCACTTTGCAAAAAACACCTCTGTTTTCTTTAAAAAAATGTGACGTGTCCATGTTGCGTTTTGGGGCAATTCCTGTCACGGGCGCTAGGCCTACCCACACAAGTGAGGTATCATTTTTATCGGGAGACTTGGGGGAATGCTGGGTGGAAGGAAATTTGTGGCTCCTCTCAGATTCCAGAACTTTCTGTCAATGAAATGTGAGGAAAATGGTTTTTTTTAGCCAAATTTTGAGGTTTGCAAAGGATTCTGGGTAACAGAACCTGGTCAGAGCCCCACAAGTTACCCCATCTTGGATTCCCCTAGGTCTCTAGTTTTAAAAAATGCACAGGTTTGGTAGGTTTCCCTATGTGCTGGCTGAGCTAGAGGCCAAAATCTACAGGTAGGCACTTTGCAAAAAACACCTCTGTTTTCTTTAAAAAAATGTGATGTGTCCACGTTGTGCTTTGGGGATTTCCTGTCACGGGCGCTAGGTCTACCCACACAAGTGAGGTATCATTTTTATCGGGAGACTTGGGGGAACGCTGGGTGGAAGGAAATTTGTGGCTTCTCTCAGATTCCAGAACTTTCTGTCAACGAAATATGGGGAAAATGTGTTTTTTTAGCAAAATTATGAGGTTTGCAAAGGATTCTGGGTAACAGAACCTGGTCAGAGCCCCACAAGTCACCCCATCTTGGATTCCCCTAGGTCTCTAGTTTTACAAAACAGCACAGGTTTGGTAGGTTTCCCTAGGTGCCGGCTGAGCAGGGGGCCAAAATCTACATGTAGGCACTTTGCAAAAAACACCTCTGTTTTCTTTAAAAAAATGTGATGTGTCCACGTTGCGTTTTGGGGCATTTCCTGTCGCGGGCGCTAGGCCTACCCACACAAGTGAAGTTTCATTTTTATCAGGAGACTTGGGGGAATGCTGGGTGGAAGGAAATTTGCGGCTCCTCTCTGATTCCAGATCTATCTGTCACCAAAATGTGAGGTAAACTTGTTTTTTTAGGCAAATCTTGAGGTTTGCAAAGGATTCTGGGTAACAGAACCTGGTCAGAGCCCCACAAGTCACCCCATCTTGGATTAGCCTAGGTCTCTAGTTTTCAAAAATGCACAGGTTGGGTAGGTTTCCCTAGGTGCCGGCTGAGGTAGAGGCCAAAAACTACAGGTAGGCACTTTGCAAAAAACACCTCTGTTTTCTTTAAAAAAATGTGTTGTGTACACATTGTGTTTTGGGGCGTTTCCTGTCACGGGCTGTAGGCCTACCCACACAAATGTGGTATTATTTTTATCGGGAGACTTGGGGGAATGCTGGGTGGAAGGAAATTTGTGGCTCCTCTCAGATTCCAGAACTTTCTGTCAATGAAATGTGAGGAAAATGTTTTTTTTTAGCCAAATTTTTAGGTTTGCAAAGGATTCTGGGTAACAGAACCTGGTCAGAGCCCCACAAGTTACCCCATCTTGGATTCCCCTAGGTCTCTAGTTTAAAAAAATGCACAGGTTTGGTAGGTTTCCCTATGTGCTGGCTGAGCTAGAGGCCAAAATCTACAGGTAGGCACTTTGCAAAAAACACCTCTGTTTTCTTTAAAAAAATGTGATGTGTCCACGTTGTGCTTTGGGGATTTCCTGTCACGGGCGCTAGGTCTACCCACACAAGTGAGGTATCATTTTTATCGGGAGACATGGGGGAACGCTGGGTGGAAGGAAATTTGTGGCTTCTCTCAGATTCCAGAACTTTCTGTCACCGAAATGTGGGGAAAATGTGTTTTTTTAGCAAAATTATGAGGTTTGCAAAGGATTCTGGGTAACAGAACCTGGTCAGAGCCCCACAAGTCACCCCATCTTGGATTCCCCTAGGTCTCTAGTTTTACAAAACAGCACAGGTTTGGTAGGTTTCCCTAGGTGCCGGCTGAGCAGGAGGCCAAAATCTACATGTAGGCACTTTGCAAAAAACACCTCTGTTTTCTTAAAAAAAATGTGATGTGTCCACGTTGCGTTTTGGGGCATTTCCTGTCGCGGGCGCTAGGCCTACCCACACAAGTGAGGTATCATTTTTATCAGGAGACTTGGGGGAATGCTGGGTGGAAGGAAATTTGCGGCTCCTCTCTGATTCCAGATCTATCTGTCACCAAAATGTGAGGTAAACTTGTTTTTTTAGGCAAATCTTGAGGTTTGCAAAGGATTCTGGGTAACAGAACCTGGTCAGAGCCCCACAAGTCACCCCATCTTGGATTCCCCTAGGCCTCTAGTTTTAAAAACAGCACAGGTTTGGTAGGTTTCCCTAGGTGCCGGCTGAGGTAGAGGCCAAAATCTACAGGTAGGCACTTTGCAAAAAACACATCTGTTTTCTTTAAAAAAATGTGATGTGTCCACGTTGTGTTTTGGGTTGTTTCCTGTCACGGGCGCTAGGCCTACCCACACAAGTGAGGTATTAATTTTATTGGGAAACTTGGGGGAACGCTGGGTGGAAGGAAAGTTGTGGCTCCTCTCAGATTCCAGAACTTTCTGTCACCGAAATGTGAGTAAAATGTATTTTTTTAGCCAAATTTTGAGGTTTGCAAAGGATTCTGGGTAACAGAACCTGGTCAGAGCCCCACAAGTCACCCCATCTTGGATTATGCCACAGGTTGGGTAGGTTTCCCTAGGTGCCGGCTGAGGTAGAGGCCAAAAACTACAGGTAGGCACTTTGCAAAAAACACCTCTGTTTTCTTTAAAAAAATGTGTTGTGTACACATTGTGTTTTGGGGCATTTCCTGTCACGGGCTGTAGGCCTACCCACACAAATGTGGTATCATTTTTATCGGGAGACTTGAGGGAACGCTGGGTGGAAGGAAATATGTGGCTCCTCTAAGATTCCAGAACTTTCTGTCAACGAAATGTTAGGAAAATGTGTTTTTTTAGCCAAATTTTGAGGTTTGCAAAGTATTCTGGGTAACAGAACCAGGTCAGAGCCCCACAAGTCACCCTATCTTGGATTCCCCTAGGTCTCTAGTTTTCAAAAATGCACAGTTTTGGTAGGTTTCCCTAGGTGCCAGCTGAGCTAGAGGCCAAAATCTACAGGTAGGCACTTTGCAAAAAACACCTCTGTTTTCTTTCAAAAAATTTGATGTGTCCACGTTGTGTTTTGGGGCGTTTCCTTTCACGGGTGGTAGGTCTACCCATACAAGTGAGGTATTAATTTTATCGGGAGACTTGTTGGAACACTGGGTGGTAGGAAATTTGTGGCTCCTCCCCGATTCCAGAACTTTCTGTCACCGAAATGTGAGGAAAATGTGTTTTTAGACAAATTTTGAGGTTTGCAAAAGATTCTGGGTAACAGAACCTGGTCAGAGCCCCACAAGTCACCCCATCTTGGATTCCCCTAGGTCTCTAGTTTTCAAAAATGCACAGGTTTGGTAGGTTTCCCTAGGTGCCGGCTGAGCTAGAGCCCAATATCTACAGGTAGGCACTTTGCAAAAAACACCTCTGTTTTCTTTTAAAAAATGTGATGTGTCCACGTTGTGTTTTGGGGCGTTTCCTGTCACGGGCGCTAGGTCTACCTACACAAGTGAGTTATCATTTTTATCGGGAGACTTGGGGGAATGCTGGGTGGAAGGAAATTTGTGGCTCCTCTCAGATTCCAGAACTTTCTGTCACCGAAATGTGAGGAAAATGTATTTTTTTAGCCAAATTTTTAGGTGTGCAAAGGATTCTGGGTAACAGAACCTGGTCAGAGCCCCACAAGTCACCCGATCTTGGATTACCCTAGGTCTCTAGTTTTCAAAAATGCACAGGTTTGGTAGGATTTCCTAGGTTCTGGCTGAGCTAGGGGCCAAAATCTACATGTAGGCACTTTGCAAAAAACACCTCTGTTTTCTTTAAAAAAATGTGATGTGTCAACGTTGTGTTTTGGGGCGTTTCCTGTCACGGGCGCTAGGTCTACCTACACAAGTGAGGTATCATTTTTATCGGGAGACTTGGGGGAACGCTGCGTGGAAGGAAATTTGTGGCTCCTCTCATATTCCAGAACTTTCTGTCACCGAAATGTGAGGAAAATGTGTTTTTTTAGCCAAATTCTGAGGTTTGCAAAGGATTCTGGGTAACAGAACCTGGTCAGAGCCCCACAAGTCACCCCATCTTGGATTCCCCTAGGTCTCTAGTTTTAAAAACAGCACAGGTTTGGTAGATTTCCCTAGGTGCCGGCTGAGCTAGAGGCCAAAATCTACATGTAGGCACTTTGCAAAAAACACCTCTGTTTTCTTTAAAAAAATGTGACGTGTCCATGTTGCGTTTTGGGGCAATTCCTGTCACGGGCGCTAGGCCTACCCACACAAGTGAGGTATCATTTTTATCGGGAGACTTGGGGGAATGCTGGGTGGAAGGAAATTTGTGGCTCCTCTCAGATTCCAGAACTTTCTGTCAATGAAATGTGAGGAAAATGTTTTTTTTTAGCCAAATTTTGAGGTTTGCAAAGGATTCTGGGTAACAGAACCTGGTCAGAGCCCCACAAGTTACCCCATCTTGGATTCCCCTAGGTCTCTAGTTTTAAAAAATGCACAGGTTTGGTAGGTTTCCCTATGTGCTGGCTGAGCTAGAGGCCAAAATCTACAGGTAGGCACTTTGCAAAAAACACCTCTGTTTTCTTTAAAAAAATGTGATGTGTCCACGTTGTGCTTTGGGGATTTCCTGTCACGGGCGCTAGGTCTACCCACACAAGTGAGGTATCATTTTTATCGGGAGACTTGGGGGAACGCTGGGTGGAAGGAAATTTGTGGCTTCTCTCAGATTCCAGAACTTTCTGTCACCGAAATGTGGGGAAAATGTGTTTTTTTAGCAAAATTATGAGGTTTGCAAAGGATTCTGGGTAACAGAACCTGGTCAGAGCCCCACAAGTCACCCCATCTTGGATTCCCCTAGGTCTCTAGTTTTACAAAACAGCACAGGTTTGGTAGGTTTCCCTAGGTGCCAGCTGAGCAGGAGGCCAAAATCTACATGTAGGCACTTTGCAAAAAACACCTCTGTTTTCTTTAAAAAAATGTGATGTGTCCACGTTGCGTTTTGGGGCATTTCCTGTCGCGGGCGCTAGGCCTACCCACACAAGTGAAGTTTCATTTTTATCAGGAGACTTTGGGGAATGCTGGGTGGAAGGAAATTTGCGGCTCCTCTCTGATTCCAGATCTATCTGTCACCAAAATGTGAGGTAAACTTGTTTTTTTAGGCAAATCTTGAGGTTTGCAAAGGATTCTGGGTAACAGAACCTGGTCAGAGCCCCACAAGTCACCCCATCTTGGATTCCCCTAGGTCTCTAGTTTTAAAAACAGCACAGGTTTGGTAGGTTTCCCTAGGTGCCGGCTGAGGTAGAGGCCAAAATCTACAGGTAGGCACTTTGCAAAAAACACCTCTGTTTTCTTTAAAAAAATGTGATGTGTCCACGTTGTGTTTTGGGGCGTTTCCTGTCACGGGCGCTAGGCCTACCCACACAAGTGAGGTATTAATTTTATTGGGAAACTTGGGGGAACGCTGGGTGGAAGGAAAGTTGTGGCTCCTCTCAGATTCCAGAACTTTCTGTCACCGAAATGTGAGTAAAATGTATTTTTTTAGCCAAATTTTGAGGTTTGCAAAGGATTCTGGGTAACAGAACCTGGTCAGAGCCCCACAAGTCACCCCATCTTGGATTAGCCTAGGTCTCTAGTTTTCAAAAATGCACAGGTTGGGTAGGTTTCCCTAGGTGCCGGCTGAGGTAGAGGCCAAAAACTACAGGTAGGCACTTTGCAAAAAACACCTCTGTTTTCTTTAAAAAAATGTGTTGTGTACACATTGTGTTTTGGGGCGTTTCCTGTCACGGGCTGTAGGCCTACCCACACAAATGTGGTATCATTTTTATCGGGAGACTTGAGGGAACGCTGGGTGGAAGGAAATATGTGGCTCCTCTAAGATTCCAGAACTTTCTGTCAACGAAATGTTAGGAAAATGTGTTTTTTTAGCCAAATTTTGAGGTTTGCAAAGTATTCTGGGTAACAGAACCAGGTCAGAGCCCCACAAGTCACCCTATCTTGGATTCCCCTAGGTCTCTAGTTTTCAAAAATGCACAGTTTTGGTAGGTTTCCCTAGGTGCCAGCTGAGCTAGAGGCCAAAATCTACAGGTAGGCACTTTGCAAAAAACACCTCTGTTTTCTTTCAAAAAATTTGATGTGTCCACGTTGTGTTTTGGGGCATTTCCTTTCACGGGTGGTAGGTCTACCCATACAAGTGAGGTATTAATTTTATCGGGAAACTTGGGGGAACGCTGGGTGGAAGGAAATTTGTGGCTCCTCTCAGATTCCAGAACTTTCTGTCACCGAAATGTGAGGAAAATGTATTTTTTTTGCCAAATGTTGAGGTTTGCAAAGGATTCTGGGTAACAGAACCTGGTCAGAGTCCCACAAGTCACCCCATCTTGGATTCCCCTAGGTCTCTAGTTTTAAAAAATGCACAGGTTTGGTAGGTTTCCCTAGGTGCCGGCTGAGCTAGAGGCCAAAATCTACAGGTAGGCACTTTGCAAAAAACACCTCTGTTTTCTTTTTAAAAATGTGATGTGTCCACGTTGTGTTTTGGGATGTTTCCTGTCACTTGCGCTAGGCCTACCCACACAAGTGAGGTATCATTTTTATCGGGAGACTTGGGGGAATGCTGAATGTAAGGAAATTTGTGGCTCCTCTCAGATTCCAGAACTTTCTGTCACCGAAATGTGAGGAAAATGTGTTTTTTTAGCCACATTTTGAGGTTTGCAAAGGATTCTGGGTAACAGAACCTGGTCAGAGCCCCACAAGTCACCCGATCTTGGATTACCCTAGGTCTCTAGTTTTCAAAAATGCACAGGTTTGGTAGGATTCCCTAGGTGCTGGCTGAGCTAGAGGCCAAAATCTACATGGAGGCACTTTGCAAAAAACACCTCTGTTTTCTTTAAAAAAATGTGATGTGTCCACGTTGCGTTTTGGAGCATTTCCTGTCGCGGGCGCTAGGCCTACCCACACAAGTGAGGTATCATTTTTATCAGGAGACTTGGGGGAACGCTGGGTAGATGTACATTTTTGGCTCCTCTCTGATTCCAGAACTATCTGTCACCAAAATGTGAGGAAAACGGTTTTTTTAGCCAAATTGTGAGGTTTGCAAAGGATTCTGGGTAACAGAACCTGGTCAGAGCCCCACAAGTCACCCCATCTTGGATTAGCCTAGGTCTCTAGTTTTCAAAAATGCACAGGTTGGGTAGGTTTCCCTAGGTGCCGGCTGAGGTAGAGGCCAAAAACTACAGGTAGGCACTTTGCAAAAAAACCCTCTGTTTTCTTTAAAAAAATGTGTTGTGTACACATTGTGTTTTGGGGCGTTTCCTGTCACGGGCTGTAGGCCTACCCACACAAATGTGGTATCATTTTTATCGGGAGACTTGAGGGAACGCTGGGTGGAAGGAAATATGTGGCTCCTCTAAGATTCCAAAACTTTCTGTCAACGAAATGTTAGGAAAATGTGTTTTTTTAGCCAAATTTTGAGGTTTGCAAAGTATTCTGAGTAACAGAACCAGGTCAGAGCCCCACAAGTCACCCTATCTTGGATTCCCCTAGGTCTCTAGTTTTCAAAAATGCACAGTTTTGGTAGGTTTCCCTAGGTGCCAGCTGAGCTAGAGGCCAAAATCTACAGGTAGGCACTTTGCAAAAAACACCTCTGTTTTCTTTCAAAAAATTTGATGTGTCCACGTTGTGTTTTGGGGCGTTTCCTGTCACGGGTGCTAGGTCTACCCATACAAGTGAGGTATTAATTTTATCGGGAAACTTGGGGGAACGCTGGGTGGAAGGAAATTTGTGGCTCCTCTCAGATTCCAGAACTTTCTGTCACCGAAATGTGAGGAAAATGTATTTTTTTTGCCAAAAGTTGAGGTTTGCAAAGGATTCTGGGTAACAGAACCTGGTCAGAGCCCCACAAGTCACCCCATCTTGGATTCCCCTAGGTCTTTAGTTTTCAAAAATGCACAGGTTTGGTAGGTTTCCCTTGGTGCCGGCTGAGCTAGAGGCCAAAATCTACAGGTAGGCACTTTGCAAAAAACACCTCTGTTTTCTTTGAAAAAATGTGATGTGTCCACGTTGTGTTTTGGGATGTTTCCTGTCACTTGCGCTAGGTCTACCCACACAAGTGAGGTATCATTTTTATCGGGAGACTTGGGGGAACGCTGGGTGGAAGGAAATTTGTGGCTCCTCTCAGATTCCAGAACTTTCTGTCACCGAAATGTGAGGAAAATGTGTTTTTTTAGCCATATTTTGAGGTTTGCAAAGGATTCTGGGTAATAGAACCTGGTCAGAGCTCCACAAGTCACCCCATCTTGGATTCCCCTAGGTCTCTAGTTTTAAAAAATGCACAGGTTTGGTAGGTTTCCCTAGGTGCTGGCTGAGCTAGAGGCCAAAATCTACAGGTAGGCACTTTGCAAAAAAAACCTCTGTTTTCTTTAAAAAAATGTGATGTGTCCACGTTGTGTTTTGAGGCGTTTCCTGTCACGGGCGCTAGGTCTACCCACACAAATGTGGCATCATTTTTATCGGGAGACTTGGGGGAACGCTGGGTGGAAGGAAATATGTGGCTCCTCTCAGATTCCAGAACTTTCTGTCAACGAAATGTGAGGAAAATTTGTTTTTTTAGCCAAATTTTGAGGTTTGCAAAGTATTCTGGGTAACAGAACCTGGTCAGAGCCCCACAAGACACCCCATCTTGGATTCCAATAGGTCTCTAGTTTTCAAAAAGGCACAGGTTTGGTAGGTTTCCCTAGGTGCCGGCTGAGGTAGAGGCCAAAATCTACAGGTAGGCACTTTGCAAAAAACACCTCTGTTTTCTTTTAAAAAATGTGATGTGTCCACGTTGTGTTTTGGAGTGTTTCCTGTCACGGGCGCTATGCCTTCCCACACAAGTGAGGTATCATTTTTATCGGGAGACTTGTTGGAACACTGGGTGGTAGGAAATTTGTGGCTCCTCCCCGATTCCAGAACTTTCTGTCACCGAAATGTGAGGAAAATGTGTTTTTAGACAAATTTTGAGGTTTGCAAAAGATTCTGGGTAACAGAACCTGGTCAGAGCCCCACAAGTCACCCCATCTTGGATTCCCCTAGGTCTCTAGTTTTCAAAAATGCACAGGTTTGGTAGGTTTCCCTAGGTGCCGGCTGAGCTAGAGCCCAAAATCTACAGGTAGGCACTTTGCAAAAAACACCTCTGTTTTCTTTAAAAAAATGTGATGTGTCCACGTTGTGTTTTGGGGCGCTTCCTGTAACAGGCGCTAGGTCTACCCACACAAGTGAGGTATCATTTTTATAGGGAGACTTGGGGGAACGCTGGGTGGAAGGAAATTTGTGGCTCCTCTCAGATTCCAGAACTTTCTGTCACCGAAATGTGAGGAAAATGTGTTTTTTTAGCCATATTTTGAGGATTGCAAAGGATTCTGGGTAATAGAACCTGGTCAGAGCCCCACAAGTCACCCCATCTTGGATTCCCCTAGGTCTCTAGTTTTAAAAAATGCACAGGTTTGGTAGGTTTCCCTAGGTGCCAGCTGAGCTAGAGGCCAAAATCTACAGGTAGGCACTTTGCAAAAAACACCTCTGTTTTCTTTAAAAAAATTTGATGTGTCCACGTTGTGTTTTGGGGCATTTCCTGTCACGTGCGCTAGGTCTACCTACACAAGTGAGGTATCATTTTTATCGGGAGACTTGGGGGAACGCTGGGTGGAAGGAAATTTGTGGCTCTTCTCAGATTCCAGAACTTTCTGTCACCGAAATGTGAGGAAAATTTATTTTTTTAGCCAAATTTTTAAGTGTGCAAAGGATTCTGGGTAACAGAACCTGGTCAGAGCCCCACAAGTCACCCGATCTTGGATTACCCTAGGTCTCTAGTTTTAAAAAATACACAGGTTTGGGAGGTTTCCCTAGGTGCCGGCTGAGCTAGAGGCCAAAATCTACAGATAGGCACTTTGCAAAAAACACCTCTGTTTTCTTTAAAAAAATGTGATGTGTCCACGTTGTGTTTTGGGGCGTTTCCTGTCACGGGAGCTAGGCCTACCCAGACAAGTGAGGTACCATTTTTATCGGGAGACTTGGGGGAACGCTGGGTGGAAGGAAATATGTGGCTCCTCTTAGGTTCTAGAACTTTCTGTCACCGAAATGTGAGGAAAATGTGTTTTTTTAGCCAAATTTTGAGGTTTGCAAAGGATTCTGGGTAACAGAACCTGGTCAGAGCCCCACAAGTCCCCCGATCTTGGATTACCCTAGGTCTCTAGTTTTCAAAAATGCACAGGTTTGGTAGGATTCCCTAGGTTCTGGCTGAGCTAGAGGCCAAAATCTACATGTAGGCACTTTGCAAAAAACACCTCTGTTTTCTTTAAAAAAATGTGATGTGTCCATGTTGTGTTTTGGGGCGTTTCCTGTCACGGGCGCTAGGTCTACCTACACAAGTGAGGTATCATTTTTATCGGGAGACTTGGGGGAACGCTGGGTGGAAGGAAATTTGTGGCTCCTCTCATATTCCAGAACTTTCTGTCACCGAAATGTGAGGAAAGTGTGTTTTTTTAACCAAATTCTGAGGTTTGCAAAGGATTCTGGGTAACAGAACCTGGTCAGAGCCCCACAAGTCACCCCATCTTGGATTCCCCTAGGTCTCTAGTTTTAAAAACAGCACAGGTTTGGTAGGTTTCCCTAGGTGCCGGCTGAGCTAGAGGCCAAAATCTACATTTAGGCACTTTGCAAAAAACACCTCTGTTTTCTTTAAAAAAATGTGACGTGTCCACGTTGCGTTTTGGGGAAATTCCTGTCACGAGCGCTAGTCCTACCCACACAAGTGAGGTATCATTTTTATCGGGAGACTTGGGGGAATGCTGGGTGGAAGGAAAGTTGTGGCTCCTCTCAGATTCCAGAACTTTCTGTCACCGAAATGTGGGGAAAATGTGTTTTTTTAGCAAAATTATGAGGTTTGCAAAGGATTCTGGGTAACAGAACCTGGTCAGAGCCCCACAAGTCACCCCATCTTGGATTCCCCTAGGTCTCTAGTTTTACAAAACAGCACAGGTTTGGTAGGTTTCCCTAGGTGCCGGCTGAGCAAGAGGCCAAAATCTGCATGTAGGCACTTTGCAAAAAACACCTCTGTTTTCTTTAAAAAAATGTGATGTGTCCACATTGCGTTTTGGGGCATTTCCTGTAGCGGGCGCTAGGCCTACCCACACAAGTGAGGTATCATTTTTATCAGGAGACTTGGGGGAACGCTGGGTGGAAGAAAATTTGCGGCTCCTCTCTGATTCCAGAACTATCTGTCACCAAAATGTGAGGTAAACTTGTTTTTTTAGGCAAATCTTGAGGTTTGCAAAGGATTCTGGGTAACAGAACCTGGTCAGAGCCCCACAAGTCACCCCATCTTGGATTCCCCTAGGTATCTAGTTTTAAAAACAGCACAGGTTTGGTAGGTTTCCCTAGGTGCCGGCTGAGGTAGAGGCCAAAATCTACAGGTAGGCACTTTGCAAAAAACATCTCTGTTTTCTTTAAAAAAATGTGATGTGTCCACGTTGTGTTTTGGGGCGTTTCCTGTCACGGGCGCTAGGTCTACCCACACAAGTGAGGTATCATTTTTATCGGGAGACTTGGGGGAACGCTGGGTGGAAGGAAATTTGTGGCTCCTCTCAGATTCCAGAACTTTCTGTCACCGAAATTTGAGGAAAATTTGTTTTTTTAGCCAAATTGTGAGGTTTGCAAAGGATTCTGGGTAACAGAACCTGGTCAGAGCCCCACAAGTCACCCCATCTTGGATTCCCCTAGGTCTCTAGTTTTCAAAAATGCACAGGTTTGGTAGGTTTCCCTAGGTGCCGGCTGAGGTAGAGGCCAAAATCTACAGGTACGCACTTTGCAAAAAACACCTCTGTTTTCTTTAAAAAAATGTGATGTGTCCACGTTGTGTTTTGGGGCGTTTCCTGTCACGGGCGCTAGGTCTACCCACACACGTGAGGTATCATTTATATCGGGAGACTTGGGGGAACGCTGGGTGGAAGGAAATTTGTGGCTCCTCTAAGATTCCAAAACTTTCTGTCAACGAAATGTTAGGAAAATGTGTTTTTTTAGCCAAATTTTGAGGTTTGCAAAGTATTCTGAGTAACAGAACCAGGTCAGAGCCCCACAAGTCACCCTATCTTGGATTCCCCTAGGTCTCTAGTTTTCAAAAATGCACAGTTTTGGTAGGTTTCCCTAGGTGCCAGCTGAGCTAGAGGCCAAAATCTACAGGTAGGCACTTTGCAAAAAACACCTCTGTTTTCTTTCAAAAAATTTGATGTGTCCACGTTGTGTTTTGGGGCGTTTCCTGTCACGGGTGCTAGGTCTACCCATACAAGTGAGGTATTAATTTTATCGGGAAACTTGGGGGTACGCTGGGTGGAAGGAAATTTGTGGCTCCTCTCAGATTCCAGAACTTTCTGTCACCGAAATGTGAGGAAAATGTATTTTTTTTGCCAAAAGTTGAGGTTTGCAAAGGATTCTGGGTAACAGAACCTGGTCAGAGCCCCACAAGTCACCCCATTTTGGATTCCCCTAGGTCTTTAGTTTTCAAAAATGCACAGGTTTGGTAGGTTTCCCTAGGTGCCGGCTGAGCTAGAGGCCAAAATCTACAGGTAGGCACTTTGCAAAAAACACCTCTGTTTTCTTTGAAAAAATGTGATGTGTCCACGTTGTGTTTTGGGATGTTTCCTGTCACTTGCGCTAGGTCTACCCACACAAGTGAGGTATCATTTTTATCGGGAGACTTGGGGGAACGCTGGGTGGAAGGAAATTTGTGGCTCCTCTCAGATTCCAGAACTTTCTGTCACCGAAATGTGAGGAAAATGTGTTTTTTTAGCCATATTTTGAGGTTTGCAAAGGATTCTGGGTAATAGAACCTGGTCAGAGCTCCACAAGTCACCCCATCTTGGATTCCCCTAGGTCTCTAGTTTTAAAAAATGCACAGGTTTGGTAGGTTTCCCTAGGTGCTGGCTGAGCTAGAGGCCAAAATCTACAGGTAGGCACTTTGCAAAAAAAAACTCTGTTTTCTTTAAAAAAATGTGATGTGTCCACGTTGTGTTTTGAGGCGTTTCCTGTCACGGGCGCTAGGTCTACCCACACAAATGTGGCATCATTTTTATCGGGAGACTTGGGGGAACGCTGGGTGGAAGGAAATATGTGGCTCCTCTCAGATTCCAGAACTTTCTGTCAACGAAATTTGAGGAAAATTTGTTTTTTTAGCCAAATTTTGAGGTTTGCAAAGTATTCTGGGTAACAGAACCTGGTCAGAGCCCCACAAGACACCCCATCTTGGATTCCAATAGGTCTCTAGTTTTCAAAAAGGCACAGGTTTGGTAGGTTTCCCTAGGTGCCGGCTGAGGTAGAGGCCAAAATCTACAGGTAGGCACTTTGCAAAAAACACCTCTGTTTTCTTTTAAAAAATATGATGTGTCCACGTTGTGTTTTGGAGTGTTTCCTGTCACGGGCGCTATGCCTTCCCACACAAGTGAGGTATCATTTTTATCGGGAGACTTGTTGGAACACTGGGTGGTAGGAAATTTGTGGCTCCTCCCCGATTCCAGAACTTTCTGTCACCGAAATGTGAGGAAAATGTGTTTTTAGACAAATTTTGAGGTTTGCAAAAGATTCTGGGTAACAGAACCTGGTCAGAGCCCCACAAGTCACCCCATCTTGGATTCCCCTAGGTCTCTAGTTTTCAAAAATGCACAGGTTTGGTAGGTTTCCCTAGGTGCCGGCTGAGCTAGAGCCCAAAATCTACAGGTAGGCACTTTGCAAAAAACACCTCTGTTTTCTTTAAAAAAATGTGATGTGTCCACGTTGTGTTTTGGGGCGCTTCCTGTAACAGGCGCTAGGTCTACCCACACAAGAAAGGTATCATTTTTATAGGGAGACTTGGGGGAACGCTGGGTGGAAGGAAATTTGTGGCTCCTCTCAGATTCCAGAACTTTCTGTCACCGAAATGTGAGGAAAATGTGTTTTTTTAGCCATATTTTGAGGATTGCAAAGGATTCTGGGTAATAGAACCTGGTCAGAGCCCCACAAGTCACCCCATCTTGGATTCCCCTAGGTCTCTAGTTTTAAAAAATGCACAGGTTTGGTAGGTTTCCCTAGGTGCCAGCTGAGCTAGAGGCCAAAATCTACAGGTAGGCACTTTGCAAAAAACACCTCTGTTTTCTTTAAAAAAATTTGATGTGTCCACGTTGTGTTTTGGGGCATTTCCTGTCACGTGCGCTAGGTCTACCTACACAAGTGAGGTATCATTTTTATCGGGAGACTTGGGGGAACGCTGGGTGGAAGGAAATTTGTGGCTCTTCTCAGATTCCAGAACTTTCTGTCACCGAAATGTGAGGAAAATTTATTTTTTTAGCCAAATTTTTAGGTGTGCAAAGGATTCTGGGTAACAGAACCTGGTCAGAGCCCCACAAGTCACCCGATCTTGGATTACCCTAGGTCTCTAGTTTTAAAAAATACACAGGTTTGGGAGGTTTCCCTAGGTGCCGGCTGAGCTAGAGGCCAAAATCTACAGATAGGCACTTTGCAAAAAACACCTCTGTTTTCTTTAAAAAAATGTGATGTGTCCACGTTGTGTTTTGGGGCGTTTCCTGTCACGGGCGCTAGGCCTACCCAGACAAGTGAGGTATCATTTTTATCGGGAGACTTGGGGGAACGCTGGGTGGAAGGAAATATGTGGCTCCTCTTAGGTTCTAGAACTTTCTGTCACCGAAATGTGAGGAAAATGTGTTTTTTTAGCCAAATTTTGAGGTTTGCAAAGGATTCTGGGTAACAGAACCTGGTCAGAGCCCCACAAGTCCCCCGATGTTGGATTACCCTAGGTCTCTAGTTTTCAAAAATGCACAGGTTTGGTAGGATTCCCTAGGTTCTGGCTGAGCTCGAGGCCAAAATCTACATGTAGGCACTTTGCAAAAAACACCTCTGTTTTCTTTAAAAAAATGTGATGTGTCCATGTTGTGTTTTGGGGCGTTTCCTGTCACGGGCGCTAGGTCTACCTACACAAGTGAGGTATCATTTTTATCGGGAGACTTGGGGGAACGCTGGGTGGAAGGAAATTTGTGGCTCCTCTCATATTCCAGAACTTTCTGTCACCGAAATGTGAGGAAAGTGTGTTTTTTTAACCAAATTCTGAGGTTTGCAAAGGATTCTGGGTAACAGAACCTGGTCAGAGCCCCACAAGTCACCCCATCTTGGATTCCCCTAGGTCTCTAGTTTTAAAAACAGCACAGGTTTGGTAGGTTTCCCTAGGTGCCGGCTGAGCTAGAGGCCAAAATCTACATTTAGGCACTTTGCAAAAAACACCTCTGTTTTCTTTAAAAAAATGTGACGTGTCCACGTTGCGTTTTGGGGCAATTCCTGTCACGAGCGCTAGTCCTACCCACACAAGTGAGGTATCATTTTTATCGGGAGACTTGGGGGAATGCTGGGTGGAAGGAAAGTTGTGGCTCCTCTCAGATTCCAGAACTTTCTGTCACCGAAATGTGGGGAAAATGTGTTTTTTTAGCAAAATTATGAGGTTTGCAAAGGATTCTGGGTAACAGAACCTGGTCAGAGCCCCACAAGTCACCCCATCTTGGATTCCCCTAGGTCTCTAGTTTTACAAAACAGCACAGGTTTGGTAGGTTTCCCTAGGTGCCGGCTGAGCAAGAGGCCAAAATCTGCATGTAGGCACTTTGCAAAAAACACCTCTGTTTTCTTTAAAAAAATGTGATGTGTCCACATTGCGTTTTGGGGCATTTCCTGTAGCGGGCGCTAGGCCTACCCACACAAGTGAGGTATCATTTTTATCAGGAGACTTGGGGGAACGCTGGGTGGAAGAAAATTTGCGGCTCCTCTCTGATTCCAGAACTATCTGTCACCAAAATGTGAGGTAAACTTGTTTTTTTAGGCAAATCTTGAGGTTTGCAAAGGATTCTGGGTAACAGAACCTGGTCAGAGCCCCACAAGTCACCCCATCTTGGATTCCCCTAGGTATCTAGTTTTAAAAGCAGCACAGGTTTGGTAGGTTTCCCTAGGTGCCGGCTGAGGTAGAGGCCAAAATCTACAGGTAGGCACTTTGCAAAAAACATCTCTGTTTTCTTTAAAAAAATGTGATGTGTCCACGTTGTGTTTTGGGGCGTTTCCTGTCACGGGCGCTAGGTCTACCCACACAAGTGAGGTATCATTTTTATCGGGAGACTTGGGGGAACGCTGGGTGGAAGGAAATTTGTGGCTCCTCTCAGATTCCAGAACTTTCTGTCACCGAAATTTGAGGAAAATTTGTTTTTTTAGCCAAATTGTGAGGTTTGCAAAGGATTCTGGGTAACAGAACCTGGTCAGAGCCCCACAAGTCACCCCATCTTGGATTCCCCTAGGCCTCTAGTTTTCAAAAATGCACAGGTTTGGTAGGTTTCCCTAGGTGCCGGCTGAGGTAGAGGCCAAAATCTACAGGTACTCACTTTGCAAAAAACACCTCTGTTTTCTTTAAAAAAATGTGATGTGTCCACGTTGTGTTTTGGGGCGTTTCCTGTCACGGGCGCTAGGTCTACCCACACACGTGAGGTATCATTTATATCGGGAGACTTGGGGGAACGCTGGGTGGAAGGAAATTTGTGGCTCCTCTCATATTCCAGAACTTTCTGTCACCGAAATGTGAGGAAAATGTGTTTTTTTAGCCAAATTTTGAGGTTTGCAAAGGATTCTGGGTAACAGAACCTGGTCAGAGCCCCACAAGTCCCCCGATCTTGGATTACCCTAGGTCTCTAGTTTTCAAAAATGCACAGGTTTGGTAGGATTCCCTAGGTTCTGGCTGAACTAGAGGCCAAAATCTACATGTAGGCACTTTGCAAAAAACACCTCTGTTTTCTTTAAAAAAATGTGATGTGTCCATGTTGTGTTTTGGGGCGTTTCCTGTCACGGGCGCTAGGTCTACCTACACAAGTGAGGTATCATTTTTATCGGGAGACTTGGGGGAACGCTGGGTGGAAGGAAATTTGTGGCTCCTCTCATATTCCAGAACTTTCTGTCACCGAAATGTGAGGAAAGTGTTTTTTTTTAGCCAAATTCTGAGGTTTGCAAAGGATTCTGGGTAACAGAACCTGGTCAGAGCCCCACAAGTCACCCCATCTTGGATTCCCCTAGGTCTCTAGTTTTAAAAACAGCACAGGTTTGGTAGGTTTCCCTAGGTGCCGGCTGAGCTAGAGGCCAAAATCTACATGTAGGCACTTTGCAAAAAACACCTCTGTTTTCTTTAAAAAAATGTGACGTGTCCACGTTGCGTTTTGGGGCAATTCCTGTCACGAGCGCTAGGCCTACCCACACAAGTGAGGTATCATTTTTATCGGGAGACTTGGGGGAATGCTGGGTGGAAGGAAATTTGTGGCTCCTCTCAGATTCCAGAACTTTCTGTCAACGAAATGTGAGGAAAATGGGTTTTTTTAGCCAAATTTTGAGGTTTACAAAGGATTCTGGGTAACAGAACCTGGTCAGAGCCCCACAAGTCACCCCATCTTGGATTCCCCTAGGTCTCTAGTTTTCAAAAATGCACAGGTTTGGTAGGTTTCCCTATGTGCTGGCTGAGCTAGAGGCCAAAATCTACAGGTAGGCACTTTGCAAAAAACACCTCTGTTTTCTTTAAAAAAATGTGATGTGTCCACGTTGTGCTTTGGGGATTTCCTGTCACGGGCGCTAGGTCTACCCACACAAGTGAGGTATCATTTTTATCGGGAGACTTGGGGGAACGCTGGGTGGAAGGAAATTTGTGGCTCCTCTCAGATTCCAGAACTTTCTGTCACCGAAATGTGGGGAAAAGGTGTTTTTTTAGCAAAATTATGAGGTTTGCAAAGGATTCTGGGTAACAGAACCTGGTCAGAGCCCCACAAGTCACCCCATCTTGGATTCCCCTAGGTCTCTAGTTTTACAAAACAGCACAGGTTTGGTAGGTTTCCCTAGGTGCCGGCTGAGCAAGAGGCCAAAATCTGCATGTAGGCACTTTGCAAAAAACACCTCTGTTTTCTTTAAAAAAATTTGATGTGTCCACATTGCGTTTTGGGGCATTTCCTGTAGCGGGCGCTAGGCCTACCCACACAAGTGAGGTATCATTTTTATCAGGAGACTTGGGGGAACGCTGGGTGGAAGAAAATTTGCGGCTCCACTCTGATTCCAGAACTATCTGTCACCAAAATGTGAGGTAAACTTGTTTTTTTAGGCAAATCTTGAGGTTTGCAAAGGATTCTGGGTAACAGAACCTGGTCAGAGCCCCACAAGTCACCCCATCTTGGATACCCCTAGGTCTCTAGTTTTAAAAACAGCACAGGTTTGGTAGGTTTCCCTAGGTGCCGGCTGAGGTAGAGGCCAAAATCTACAGGTAGGCACTTTGCAAAAAACATCTCTGTTTTCTTTAAAAAAATGTGATGTGTCCACGTTGTGTTTTGGGGCGTTTCCTGTCACGGGCGCTAGGCCTACCCACACAAGTGAGGTATCATTTTTATCAGGAGACTTGGGGGAACGCTGGGTGGAAGGAAATTTGTGGCTCCTCTCTGATTCCAGAACTACCTGTCACCAAAATGTGAGGATAACTGTTTTTTTCACCACATTTTGAGGTTTGCAAAGGATTCTGGGGAACAGAACCTGGTCAGATCCCCACAAGTCACCCCATCTTGGATTCCCCTAGGTCTCTAGTTTTCAAAAATGCACAGGTTTGGTAGGTTTCCCTAGGTGCCGGCTGAGGTAGAGGCCATAATCTACAGGTAGGCACTTTGCAAAAAACACCACTGTTTTCTTTAAAAAAATGTGATGTGTCCACGTTGCGTTTTGGGTCGTTTCCTGTCACGGGCGCTAGGTCTACCTACACAAGTGAGGTATCATTTTTATCGGGAGACTTGGGGGAACGCTGGGTGGAAGGAAATTTGTGGCTTCTCTCAGATTCCAGAACTTTCTGTCACCGAAATGTGAGGAAAATGTGTTTTTTTAGCCAAATTTTGAGGTTTGCAAAGTATTCTGGGTAACAGAACCTGGTCAGACCCCCACAAGACACCCCATCTTGGATTCCAATAGGTCTCTAGTTTTCAAAAAGGCACAGGTTTGGTAGGTTTCCCTAGGTGCCGGCTGAGGTAGAGGCCAAAATCTACAGGTAGGCACTTTGCAAAAAACACCTCTGTTTTCTTTTAAAAAATGTGATGTGTCCACGTTGTGTTTTGGAGTGTTTCCTGTCACGGGCGGTATGCCTACCCACACAAGTGAGGTATCATTTTTATCGGGAGACTTGTTGGAACACTGGGTGGTAGGAAATTTGTGGCTCCTCTTAGGTTCTAGAACTTTCTGTCACCGAAATGTGAGGAAAATGTGTATTTTTAGCCAAATTTTGAGGTTTGCAAAGGATTCTGGGTAACAGAACCTGGTCAGAGCCCCACAAGTCACCCCATCTTGGATTCCCCTAGGTCTCTAGTTTTACAAAACAGCACAGGTTTGGTAGGTTTCCCTAGGTGCCGGCTGAGCAAGAGGCCAAAATCTGCATGTAGGCACTTTGCAAAAAACACCTCTGTTTTCTTTAAAAAAATGTGATGTGTCCACATTGCGTTTTGGGGCATTTCCTGTAGCGGGCGCTAGGCCTACCCACACAAGTGAGGTATCATTTTTATCAGGAGACTTGGGGGAACGCTGGGTGGAAGAAAATTTGCGGCTCCTCTCTGATTCCAGAACTATCTGTCACCAAAATGTGAGGTAAACTTGTTTTTTTAGGCAAATCTTGAGGTTTGCAAAGGATTCTGGGTAACAGAACCTGGTCAGAGCCCCACAAGTCACCCCATCTTGGATTCCCCTAGGTATCTAGTTTTAAAAACAGCACAGGTTTGGTAGGTTTCCCTAGGTGCCGGCTGAGGTAGAGGCCAAAATCTACAGGTAGGCACTTTGCAAAAAACATCTCTGTTTTCTTTAAAAAAATGTGATGTGTCCACGTTGTGTTTTGGGGCGTTTCCTGTCACGGGCGCTAGGTCTACCCACACAAGTGAGGTATCATTTTTATCGGGAGACTTGGGGGAACGCTGGGTGGAAGGAAATTTGTGGCTCCTCTCAGATTCCAGAACTTTCTGTCACCGAAATTTGAGGAAAATTTGTTTTTTTAGCCAAATTGTGAGGTTTGCAAAGGATTCTGGGTAACAGAACCTGGTCAGAGCCCCACAAGTCACCCCATCTTGGATTCCCCTAGGTCTCTAGTTTTCAAAAATGCACAGGTTTGGTAGGTTTCCCTAGGTGCCGGCTGAGGTAGAGGCCAAAATCTACAGGTACGCACTTTGCAAAAAACACCTCTGTTTTCTTTAAAAAAAATGTGATGTATCCACGTTGTGTTTTGGGGCGTTTCCTGTCACGGGCGCTAGGTCTACCCACACACGTGAGGTATCATTTATATCGGGAGACTTGGGGGAACGCTGGGTGGAAGGAAATTTGTGGCTCCTCTCATATTCCAGAACTTTCTGTCACCGAAATGTGAGGAAAATGTGTTTTTTTAGCCAAATTTTGAGGTTTGCAAAGGATTCTGGGTAACAGAACCTGGTCAGAGCCCCACAAGTCCCCCGATCTTGGATTACCCTAGGTCTCTAGTTTTCAAAAATGCACAGGTTTGGTAGGATTCCCTAGGTTCTGGCTGAACTAGAGGCCAAAATCTACATGTAGGCACTTTGCAAAAAACACCTCTGTTTTCTTTAAAAAAATGTGATGTGTCCATGTTGTGTTTTGGGGCGTTTCCTGTCACGGGCGCTAGGTCTACCTACACAAGTGAAGTATCATTTTTATCGGGAGACTTGGGGGAACGCTGGGTGGAAGGAAATTTGTGGCTCCTTTCATATTCCAGAACTTTCTGTCACCGAAATGTGAGGAAAGTGTGTTTTTTTAGCCAAATTCTGAGGTTTGCAAAGGATTCTGGGTAACAGAACCTGGTCAGAGCCCCACAAGTCACCCCATCTTGGATTCCCCTAGGTCTCTAGTTTTAAAAACAGCACAGGTTTGGTAGGTTTCCCTAGGTGCCGGCTGAGCTAGAGGCCAAAATCTACATGTAGGCACTTTGCAAAAAACACCTCTGTTTTCTTTAAAAAAATGTGACGTGTCCACGTTGCGTTTTGGGGCAATTCCTGTCACGAGCGCTATGCCTACCCACACAAGTGAGGTATCATTTTTATCGGGAGACCTGGGGGAATGCTGGGTGGAAGGAAATTTGTGGCTCCTCTCAGATTCCAGAACTTTCTGTCAACGAAATGTGAGGAAAATGTTTTTTTTTACCCAAATTTTGAGGTTTACAAAGGATTCTGGGTAACAGAAACTGGTCAGAGCCCCACAAGTCACCCCATCTTGGATTCCCCTAGGTCTCTAGTTTTCAAAAATGCACAGGTTTGGTAGGTTTCCCTATGTGCTGGCTGAGCTAGAGGCCAAAATCTACAGGTAGGCACTTTGCAAAAAACACCTCTGTTTTCTTTAAAAAAATGTGATGTGTCCACGTTGTGCTTTGGGGATTTCCTGTCACGGGCGCTAGGTCTACCCACACAAGTGAGGTATCATTTTTATTGAGAGACTTGGGGGAAAGCTAGGTGGAAGGAAATTTGTGGCTCCTCTCAGATTCCAGAACTTTCTGTCACCGAAATGTGGGGAAAATGTGTTTTTTTAGCAAAATTATGAGGTTTGCCAAGGATTCTGGGTAACAGAACCTGGTCAGAGCCCCACAAGTCACCCCATCTTGGATTCCCCTAGGTCTCTAGTTTTAAAAACAGCACAGGTTTGGTAGGTTTCCCTAGGTGCCGGCTGAGCTAGAGGCCAAAATCTACATGTAGGCAATTTGCAAAAAACACCTCTGTTTTCTTTAAAAAAATGTGATGTGTCCACGTTGCGTTTTGGGGCAATTCCTGTCACGGGCGCTAGGCCTACTCACACAAATGAGGTATCATTTTTATCAGGAGACTTGGGGGAACGCTGGGTGGAAGGAAATCTGTGGCTCCTCTCTGATTCCAGAACTATCTGTCACCAAAATGTGAGGTAAACTTGTTTTTTTAGGCAAATCTTGAGGTTTGCAAAGGATTCTGGGTAACAGAACCTGGTCAGAGCCCCACAAGTCACCCCGTCTTGGATTCCCATAGGTCTCTAGTTTTCAAAAATGCACAGGTTTGGTAGGTTTCCCTAGGTGCCGGCTGAGCTAGAGGCCAAAATCTACAGGTAGGCACTTTGCAAAAAACACCTCTGTTTTCTATAAAAAAATGTGATGTGTCCACGTTGTGTTTTGGGGCGTTTCCTGTCACGGGCGCTAGGTCTACCTATACAAGTGAGGTATCATTTTTATCTGGAGACTTGGGGGAACGCTGGGTGGAAGGAAATTTGTGGCTCCTCTCAGATTACAGAACTTTTTGTCACCGAAATGTGAGGAAAATGTGTTTTTTTAGCCAAATTTTGAGGTTTGCAAAGGATTCTGGGTAACAGAACCTGGTCAGATCCCCACAAGTCACCCCATCTTGGATTCCCCTAGGTCTCTAGTTTTAAAAACAGCACAGGTTTGGTAGGTTTCCCTAGGTGCCGGCTGAGCTAGAGGCCAAAATCTACATGTAGGCACTTTGCAAAAAACACCTCTGTTTTCTTTAAAAAAATGTGATGTGTCCACGTTGCGTTTTGGGGCAATTCCTGTCACGGGCGCTAGGCCTACTCACACAAATGAGGTATCATTTTTATCAGGAGACTTGGGGGAACGCTGGGTGGAAGGAAATCTGTGGCTCCTCTCTGATTCCAGAACTATCTGTCACCAAAATGTGAGGTAAACTTGTTTTTTTAGGCAAATCTTGAGGTTTGCAAAGGATTCTGGGTAACAGAACCTGGTCAGAGCCCCACAAGTCACCCCGTCTTGGATTCCCATAGGTCTCTAGTTTTCAAAAATGCACAGGTTTGGTAGGTTTCCCTAGGTGCCGGCTGAGCTAGAGGCCAAAATCTACAGGTAGGCACTTTGCAAAAAACACCTCTGTTTTCTATAAAAAAATGTGATGTGTCCACGTTGTGTTTTGGGGCGTTTCCTGTCACGGGCGCTAGGTCTACCTATACAAGTGAGGTATCATTTTTATCTGGAGACTTGGGGGAACGCTGGGTGGAAGGAAATTTGTGGCTCCTCTCAGATTACAGAACTTTTTGTCACCGAAATGTGAGGAAAATGTGTTTTTTTAGGCAAATCTTGAGGTTTGCAAAGGATTCTGGGTAACAGAACCTGGTCAGAGCCCCACAAGTCACCCCGTCTTGGATTCCCATAGGTCTCTAGTTTTCAAAAATGCACAGGTTTGGTAGGTTTCCCTATGTGCTGGCTGAGCTAGAGGCCAAAATCTACAGGTAGGCACTTTGCAAAAAACACCTCTGTTTTCTTTAAAAAAATGTGATGTGTCCACGTTGTGCTTTGGGGATTTCCTGTCACGGGCGCTAGGTCTACCCACACAAGTGAGGTATCATTTTTATCGGGAGACTTGGGGGAACGCTGGGTGGAAGGAAATTTGTGGCTTCTCTCAGATTCCAGAACTTTCTGTCACCGAAATGTGGGGAAAATGTGTTTGTTTAGCAAAATTATGAGGTTTGCAAAGGATTCTGGGTAACAGAACCTGGTCAGAGCCCCACAAGTCACCCCATCTTGGATTCCCCTAGGTCTCTAGTTTTACAAAACAGCACAGGTTTGGTAGGTTTCCCTAGGTGCCGGCTGAGCAGGAGGCCAAAATCTACATGTAGGCACTTTGCAAAAAACACCTCTGTTTTCTTTAAAAAAATGTGATGTGTCCACGTTGCGTTTTGGGGCATTTCCTGTCGCGGGCGCTAGGCCTACCCACACAAGTGAAGTTTAATTTTTATCAGGAGACTTGGGGGAATGCTGGGTGGAAGGAAATTTGCGGCTCCTCTCTGATTCCAGATCTATCTGTCACCAAAATGTGAGGTAAACTTGTTTTTTTAGGCAAATCTTGAGGTTTGCAAAGGATTCTGGGTAACAGAACCTGGTCAGAGCCCCACAAGTCACCCCATCTTGGATTCCCCTAGGACTCTAGTTTTAAAAACAACACAGGTTTGGTAGGTTTCCCTAGGTGCCGGCTGAGGTAGAGGCCAAAATCTACAGGTAGGCACTTTGCAAAAAACACCTCTGTTTTCTTTAAAAAAATGTGATGTGTCCACGTTGTGTTTTGGGGCGTTTCCTGTCACGGGCGCTAGGCCTACCCACACAAGTGAGGTATTAATTTTATTGGGAAACTTGGGGGAACGCTGGGTGGAAGGAAAGTTGTGGCTCCTCTCAGATTCCAGAACTTTCTGTCACCGAAATGTGAGTAAAATGTATTTTTTTAGCCAAATTTTGAGGTTTGCAAAGGATTCTGGGTAACAGAACCTGGTCAGAGCCCCACAAGTCACCCCATCTTGGATTAGCCTAGGTCTCTAGTTTTCAAAAATGCACAGGTTGGGTAGGTTTCCCTAGGTGCCGGCTGAGGTAGAGGCCAAAAACTACAGGTAGGCACTTTGCAAAAAACACCTCTGTTTTCTTTAAAAAAATGTGTTGTGTACACATTGTGTTTTGGGGCGTTTCCTGTCACGGGCTGTAGGCCTACCCACACAAATGTGGTATCATTTTTATCGGGAGACTTGAGGGAACGCTGGGTGGAAGGAAATATGTGGCTCCTCTAAGATTCCAGAACTTTCTGTCAACGAAATGTTAGGAAAATGTGTTTTTTTAGCCAAATTTTGAGGTTTGCAAAGTATTCTGGGTAACAGAACCAGGTCAGAGCCCCACAAGTCACCCTATCTTGGATTCCCCTAGGTCTCTAGTTTTCAAAAATGCACAGTTTTGGTAGGTTTCCCTAGGTGCCAGCTGAGCTAGAGGCCAAAATCTACAGGTAGGCACTTTGCAAAAAACACCTCTGTTTTCTTTCAAAAAATTTGATGTGTCCACGTTGTGTTTTGGGGTGTTTCCTTTCACGGGTGGTAGGTCTACCCATACAAGTGAGGTATTAATTTTATCGGGAAACTTGGGGGAACGCTGGGTGGAAGGAAATTTGTGGCTCCTCTCAGATTCCAGAACTTTCTGTCACCGAAATGTGAGGAAAATGTATTTTTTTTGCCAAATGTTGAGGTTTGCAAAGGATTCTGGGTAACAGAACCTGGTCAGAGTCCCACAAGTCACCCCATCTTGGATTCCCCTAGGTCTCTAGTTTTAAAAAATGCACAGGTTTGGTAGGTTTCCCTAGGTGCCGGCTGAGCTAGAGGCCAAAATCTACAGGTAGGCACTTTGCAAAAAACACCTCTGTTTTCTTTTTAAAAATGTGATGTGTCCACGTTGTGTTTTGGGATGTTTCCTGTCACTTGCGCTAGGCCTACCCACACAAGTGAGGTATCATTTTTATCGGGAGACTTGGGGGAATGCTGAGTGTAAGGAAATTTGTGGCTCCTCTCAGATTCCAGAACTTTCTGTCACCGAAATGTGAGGAAAATGTGTTTTTTTAGCCACATTTTGAGGTTTGCAAAGGATTCTGGGTAACAGAACCTGGTCAGAGCCCCACAAGTCACCCGATCTTGGATTACCCTAGGTCTCTAGTTTTCAAAAATGCACAGGTTTGGTAGGATTCCCTAGGTGCTGGCTGAGCTAGAGGCCAAAATCTACATGGAGGCACTTTGCAAAAAACACCTCTGTTTTCTTTAAAAAAATGTGATGTGTCCACGTTGCGTTTTGGAGCATTTCCTGTCGCGGGCGCTAGGCCTACCCACACAAGTGAGGTATCATTTTTATCAGGAGACTTGGGGGAACGCTGGGTAGATGGACATTTTTGGCTCCTCTCTGATTCCAGAACTATCTGTCACCAAAACGTGAGGAAAACGGTTTTTTTAGCCAAATTGTGAGGTTTGCAAAGGATTCTGGGTAACAGAACCTGGTCAGAGCCCCACAAGTCACCCCATCTTGGATTAGCCTAGGTCTCTAGTTTTCAAAAATGCACAGGTTGGGTAGGTTTCCCTAGGTGCCGGCTGAGGTAGAGGCCAAAAACTACAGGTAGGCACTTTGCAAAAAACACCTCTGTTTTCTTTAAAAAAATGTGTTGTGTACACATTGTGTTTTGGGGCGTTTCCTGTCACGGGCTGTAGGCCTACCCACACAAATGTGGTATCATTTTTATCGGGAGACTTGGGGGAACGCTGGGTGGAAGGAAATATGTGGCTCCTCTAAGATTCCAAAACTTTCTGTCAACGAAATGTTAGGAAAATGTGTTTTTTTAGCCAAATTTTGAGGTTTGCAAAGTATTCTGAGTAACAGAACCAGGTCAGAGCCCCACAAGTCACCCTATCTTGGATTCCCCTAGGTCTCTAGTTTTCAAAAATGCACAGTTTTGGTAGGTTTCCCTAGGTGCCAGCTGAGCTAGAGGCCAAAATCTACAGGTAGGCACTTTGCAAAAAACACCTCTGTTTTCTTTCAAAAAATTTGATGTGTCCACGTTGTGTTTTGGGGCGTTTCCTGTCACGGGTGCTAGGTCTACCCATACAAGTGAGGTATTAATTTTATCGGGAAACTTGGGGGAACGCTGGGTGGAAGGAAATTTGTGGCTCCTCTCAGATTCCAGAACTTTCTGTCACCGAAATGTGAGGAAAATGTATTTTTTTTGCCAAAAGTTGAGGTTTGCAAAGGATTCTGGGTAACAGAACCTGGTCAGAGCCCCACAAGTCACCCCATCTTGGATTCCCCTAGGTCTTTAGTTTTCAAAAATGCACAGGTTTGGTAGGTTTCCCTAGGTGCCGGCTGAGCTAGAGGCCAAAATCTACAGGTAGGCACTTTGCAAAAAACACCTCTGTTTTCTTTGAAAAAATGTGATGTGTCCACGTTGTGTTTTGGGATGTTTCCTGTCACTTGCGCTAGGCCTACCCACACAAGTGAGGTATCATTTTTATCGGGAGGCTTGGGGGAACGCTGAGTGTAAGGAAATTTGTGGCTCCTCTCAGATTCCAGAACTTTCTGTCACCAAAATGTGAGGAAAATTTGCTTTTTAGCCAAATTGTGAGGTTTGCAAAGGATTCTGGGTAACAGAACCTGGTCAGAGCCCCACAAGTCACCACATCTTGGATTCCCCTAGGTCTCTAGTTTTCAAAAATGTACAGGTTTGGTAGGTTTCCCTAGGTGCCGGCTGAGCTAGAGCCCAAAATCTACAGGTAGGCACTTTGCAAAAAACACCTCTGTTTTCTTTAAAAAAATGTGATGTGTCCACGTTGTGTTTTGGGGCGTTTCCTGTCACGGGCGCTAGGTCTACCCACACAAGTGAGGTATCATTTTTATAGGGAGACTTGGGGGAACGCTGGGTGGAAGGAAATTTGTGGCTCCTCTCAGATTCCAGAACTTTCTGTCACCGAAATGTGAGGAAAATGTGTTTTTTTAGCCATATTTTGAGGTTTGCAAAGGATTCTGGGTAATAGAACCTGGTCAGAGCTCCACAAGTCACCCCATCTTGGATTCCCCTAGGTCTCTAGTTTTAAAAAATGCACAGGTTTGGTAGGTTTCCCTAGGTGCTGGCTGAGCTAGAGGCCAAAATCTACAGGTAGGCACTTTGCAAAAAAAACCTCTGTTTTCTTTAAAAAAATGTGATGAGTCCACGTTGTGTTTTGAGGCGTTTCCTGTCACGGGCGCTAGGTCTACCCACACAAATGTGGCATCATTTTTATCGGGAGACTTGGGGGAACGCTGGGTGGAAGGAAATATGTGGCTCCTCTCAGATTCCAGAACTTTCTGTCAACGAAATGTGAGGAAAATTTGTTTTTTTAGCCAAATTTTGAGGTTTGCAAAGTATTCTGGGTAACAGAACCTGGTCAGAGCCCCACAAGACACCCCATCTTGGATTCCAATAGGTCTCTAGTTTTCAAAAAGGCACAGGTTTGGTAGGTTTCCCTAGGTGCCGGCTGAGGTAGAGGCCAAAATCTACAGGTAGGCACTTTGCAAAAAACACCTCTGTTTTCTTTTAAAAAATGTGATGTGTCCAGGTTGTGTTTTGGAGTGTTTCCTGTCGCGGGCGCTATGCCTTCCCACACAAGTGAGGTATCATTTTTATCGGGAGACTTGTTGGAACACTGGGTGGTAGGAAATTTGTGGCTCCTCCCCGATTCCAGAACTTTCTGTCACCGAAATGTGAGGAAAATGTGTTTTTAGACAAATTTTGAGGTTTGCAAAAGATTCTGGGTAACAGAACCTGGTCAGAGCCCCACAAGTCACCCCATCTTGGATTCCCCTAGGTCTCTAGTTTTCAAAAATGCACAGGTTTGGTAGGTTTCCCTAGGTGCCGGCTGAGCTAGAGCCCAAAATCTACAGGTAGGCACTTTGCAAAAAACACCTCTGTTTTCTTTAAAAAAATGTGATGTGTCCACGTTGTGTTTTGGGGCGCTTCCTGTAACAGGCGCTAGGTCTACCCACACAAGTGAGGTATCATTTTTATAGGGAGACTTGGGGGAACGCTGGGTGGAAGGAAATTTGTGGCTCCTCTCAGATTCCAGAACTTTCTGTCACCGAAATGTGAGGAAAATGTGTTTTTTTAGCCATATTTTGAGGATTGCAAAGGATTCTGGGTAATAGAACCTGGTCAGAGCCCCACAAGTCACCCCATCTTGGATTCCCCTAGGTCTCTAGTTTTAAAAAATGCACAGGTTTGGTAGGTTTCCCTAGGTGCCAGCTGAGCTAGAGGCCAAAATCTACAGGTAGGCACTTTGCAAAAAACACCTCTGTTTTCTTTAAAAAAATTTGATGTGTCCACGTTGTGTTTTGGGGCATTTCCTGTCACGTGCGCTAGGTCTACCTACACAAGTGAGGTATCATTTTTATCGGGAGACTTGGGGGAACGCTGGGTGGAAGGAAATTTGTGGCTCTTCTCAGATTCCAGAACTTTCTGTCACCGAAATGTGAGGAAAATTTATTTTTTTAGCCAAATTTTTAGGTGTGCAAAGGATTCTGGGTAACAGAACCTGGTCAGAGCCCCACAAGTCACCCGATCTTGGATTACCCTAGGTCTCTAGTTTTAAAAAATACACAGGTTTGGGAGGTTTCCCTAGGTGCCGGCTGAGCTAGAGGCCAAAATCTACAGATAGGCACTTTGCAAAAAACACCTCTGTTTTCTTTAAAAAAATGTGATGTGTCCACGTTGTGTTTTGGGGCGTTTCCTGTCACGGGCGCTAGGCCTACCCAGACAAGTGAGGTATCATTTTTATCGGGAGACTTGGGGGAACGCTGGGTGGAAGGAAATATGTGGCTCCTCTTAGGTTCTAGAACTTTCTGTCACCGAAATGTGAGGAAAATGTGTTTTTTTAGCCAAATTTTGAGGTTTGCAAAGGATTCTGGGTAACAGAACCTGGTCAGAGCCCCACAAGTCCCCCGATCTTGGATTACCCTAGGTCTCTAGTTTTCAAAAATGCACAGGTTTGGTAGGATTCCCTAGGTTCTGGCTGAGCTAGAGGCCAAAATCTACATGTAGGCACTTTGCAAAAAACACCTCTGTTTTCTTTAAAAAAATGTGATGTGTCCATGTTGTGTTTTGGGGCGTTTCCTGTCACGGGCGCTAGGTCTACCTACACAAGTGAGGTATCATTTTTATCGGGAGACTTGGGGGAACGCAGGGTGTAAGGAAATTTGTGGCTCCTCTCATATTCCAGAACTTTCTGTCACCGAAATGTGAGGAAAGTGTGTTTTTTTAGCCAAATTCTGAGGTTTGCAAAGGATTCTGGGTAACAGAACCTGGTCAGAGCCCCACAAGTCACCCCATCTTGGATTCCCCTAGGTCTCTAGTTTTAAAAACAGCACAGGTTTGGTAGGTTTCCCTAGGTGCCGGCTGAGCTAGAGGCCAAAATCTACATGTAGGCACTTTGCAAAAAACACCTCTGTTTTCTTTAAAAAAATGTGACGTGTCCACGTTGCGTTTTGGGGCAATTCCTGTCACGAGCGCTAGTCCTTCCCACACAAGTGAGGTATCATTTTTATCGGGAGACTTGGGGGAATGCTGGGTGGAAGGAAAGTTGTGGCTCCTCTCAGATTCCAGAACTTTCTGTCACCGAAATGTGGGGAAAATGTGTTTTTTTAGCAAAATTATGAGGTTTGCAAAGGATTCTGGGTAACAGAACCTGGTCAGAGCCCCACAAGTCACCCCATCTTGGATTCCCCTAGGTCTCTAGTTTTACAAAACAGCACAGGTTTGGTAGGTTTCCCTAGGTGCCGGCTGAGCAAGAGGCCAAAATCTGCATGTAGGCACTTTGCAAAAAACACCTCTGTTTTCTTTAAAAAAATGTGATGTGTCCACATTGCGTTTTGGGGCATTTCCTGTAGCGGGCGCTAGGCCTACCCACACAAGTGAGGTATCATTTTTATCAGGAGACTTGGGGGAACGCTGGGTGGAAGAAAATTTGCGGCTCCTCTCTGATTCCAGAACTATCTGTCACCAAAATGTGAGGTAAACTTGTTTTTTTAGGCAAATCTTGAGGTTTGCAAAGGATTCTGGGTAACAGAACCTGGTCAGAGCCCCACAAGTCACCCCATCTTGGATTCCCCTAGGTATCTAGTTTTAAAAACAGCACAGGTTTGGTAGGTTTCCCTAGGTGCCGGCTGAGGTAGAGGCCAAAATCTACAGGTAGGCACTTTGCAAAAAACATCTCTGTTTTCTTTAAAAAAATTTGATGTGTCCACGTTGTGTTTTGGGGCGTTTCCTGTCACGGGCGCTAGGTCTACCCACACAAGTGAGGTATCATTTTTATCGGGAGACTTGGGGGAACGCTGGGTGGAAGGAAATTTGTGGCTCCTCTCAGATTCCAGAACTTTCTGTCACCGAAATTTGAGGAAAATTTGTTTTTTTAGCCAAATTGTGAGGTTTGCAAAGGATTCTGGGTAACAGAACCTGGTCAGAGCCCCACAAGTCACCCCATCTTGGATTCCCCTAGGTCTCTAGTTTTAAAAAATGCACAGGTTTGGTAGGTTTCCCTAGGTGCCGGCTGAGGTAGAGGCCAAAATCTACAGGTACGCACTTTGCAAAAAACACCTCTGTTTTCTTTAAAAAAATGTGATGTGTCCACGTTGTGTTTTGGGGCGTTTCCTGTCACGGGCGGTAGGTCTACCCACACACGTGAGGTATCATTTATATCGGGAGACTTGGGGGAACGCTGGGTGGAAGGAAATTTGTGGCTCCTCTCATATTCCAGAACTTTCTGTCACCGAAATGTGAGGAAAATGTGTTTTTTTAGCCAAATTTTGAGGTTTGCAAAGGATTCTGGGTAACAGAACCTGGTCAGAGCCCCACAAGTCCCCCGATCTTGAATTACCCTAGGTCTCTAGTTTTCAAAAATGCACAGGTTTGGTAGGATTCCCTGGGTTCTGGCTGAACTAGAGGCCAAAATCTACATGTAGGCACTTTGCAAAAAACACCTCTGTTTTCTTTAAAAAAATGTGATGTGTCCATGTTGTGTTTTGGGGCGTTTCCTGTCACGGGCGCTAGGTCTACCTACACAAGTGAGGTATCATTTTTATCGGGAGACTTGGGGGAACGCTGGGTGGAAGGAAATTTGTGGCTCCTCTCATATTCCAGAACTTTCTGTCACCGAAATGTGAGGAAAGTGTGTTTTTTTAGCCAAATTCTGAGGTTTGCAAAGGATTCTGGGTAACAGAACCTGGTCAGAGCCCCACAAGTCACCCCATCTTGGATTCCCCTAGGTCTCTAGTTTTAAAAACAGCACAGGTTTGGTAGGTTTCCCTAGGTGCCGGCTGAGCTAGAGGCCAAAATCTACATGTAGGCACTTTGCAAAAAACACCTCTGTTTTCTTTAAAAAAATGTGACGTGTCCACGTTGCGTTTTGGGGCAATTCCTGTCACGAGCGCTAGGCCTACCCACACAAGTGAGGTATCATTTTTATCGGGAGACTTGGGGGAATGCTGGGTGGAAGGAAATTTGTGGCTCCTCTCAGATTCCAGAACTTTCTGTCAACGAAATGTGAGGAAAATGGTTTTTTTTAGCCACATTTTGAGGTTTACAAAGGATTCTGGGTAACAGAACCTGGTCAGAGCCCCACAAGTCACCCCATCTTGGATTCCCCTAGGTCTCTAGTTTTCAAAAATGCACAGGTTTGGTAGGTTTCCCTATGTGCTGGCTGAGCTAGAGGCCAAAATCTACAGGTAGGCACTTTGCAAAAAACACCTCTGTTTTCTTTAAAAAAATGTGATGTGTCCACGTTGTGCTTTGGGGATTTCCTGTCACGGGCGCTAGGTCTACCCACACAAGTGGGGTATCATTTTTATCGGGAGACTTGGGGGAACGCTGGGTGGAAGGAAATTTGTGGCTCCTCTCAGATTCCAGAACTTTCTGTCACCGAAATGTGGGGAAAATGTGTTTTTTTAGCAAAATTATGAGGTTTGCAAAGGATTCTGGGTAACAGAACCTGGTCAGAGCCCCACAAGTCACCCCATCTTGGATTCCCCTAGGTCTCTAGTTTTACAAAACAGCACAGGTTTGGTAGGTTTCCCTAGGTGCCGGCTGAGCAAGAGGCCAAAATCTGCATGTAGGCACTTTGCAAAAAACACCTCTGTTTTCTTTAAAAAAATGTGATGTGTCCACATTGCGTTTTGGGGCATTTCCTGTAGCGGGCGCTAGGCCTACCCACACAAGTGAGGTATCATTTTTATCAGGAGACTTGGGGGAACGCTGGGTGGAAGAAAATTTGCGGCTCCACTCTGATTCCAGAACTATCTGTCACCAAAATGTGAGGTAAACTTGTTTTTTTAGGCAAATCTTGAGGTTTGCAAAGGATTCTGGGTAACAGAACCTGGTCAGAGCCCCACAAGTCACCCCATCTTGGATACCCCTAGGTCTCTAGTTTTAAAAACAGCACAGGTTTGGTAGGTTTCCCTAGGTGCCGGCTGAGGTAGAGGCCAAAATCTACAGGTAGGCACTTTGCAAAAAACATCTCTGTTTTCTTTAAAAAAATGTGATGTGTCCACGTTGTGTTTTGGGGCGTTTCCTGTCACGGGCGCTAGGCCTACCCACACAAGTGAGGTATCATTTTTATCAGGAGACTTGGGGGAACGCTGGGTGGAAGGAAATTTGTGGCTCCTCTCTGATTCCAGAACTACCTGTCACCAAAATGTGAGGATAACTGTTTTTTTCACCACATTTTGAGGTTTGCAAAGGATTCTGGGGAACAGAACCTGGTCAGATCCCCACAAGTCACCCCATCTTGGATTCCCCTAGGTCTCTAGTTTTCAAAAATGCACAGGTTTGGTAGGTTTCCCTAGGTGCCGGCTGAGGAAGAGGCCATAATCTACAGGTAGGCACTTTGCAAAAAACACCACTGTTTTCTTTAAAAAAATGTGATGTGTCCACGTTGCGTTTTGGGTCGTTTCCTGTCACGGGCGCTAGGTCTACCTACACAAGTGAGGTATCATTTTTATCGGGAGACTTGGGGGAACGCTGGGTGGAAGGAAATTTGTGGCTTCTCTCAGATTCCAGAACTTTCTGTCACCGAAATGTGAGGAAAATGTGTTTTTTTAGCCAAATTTTGAGGTTTGCAAAGTATTCTGGGTAACAGAACCTGGTCAGAGCCCCACAAGACACCCCATCTTGGATTCCAATAGGTCTCTAGTTTTCAAAAAGGCACAGGTTTGGTAGGTTTCCCTAGGTGCCGGCTGAGGTAGAGGCCAAAATCTACAGGTAGGCACTTTGCAAAAAACACCTCTGTTTTCTTTTAAAAAATGTGATGTGTCCACGTTGTGTTTTGGAGTGTTTCCTGTCACGGGCGGTATGCCTACCCACACAAGTGAGGTATCATTTTTATCGGGAGACTTGTTGGAACACTGGGTGGTAGGAAATTTGTGGCTCCTCTTAGGTTCTAGAACTTTCTGTCACCGAAATGTGAGGAAAATGTGTTTTTTTAGCCAAATTTTGAGGTTTGCAAAGGATTCTGGGTAACAGAACCTGGTCAGAGCCCCACAAGTCACCCCATCTTGGATTCCCCTAGGTCTCTAGTTTTACAAAACAGCACAGGTTTGGTAGGTTTCCCTAGGTGCCGGCTGAGCAAGAGGCCAAAATCTGCATGTAGGCACTTTGCAAAAAACACCTCTGTTTTCTTTAAAAAAATGTGATGTGTCCACATTGCGTTTTGGGGCATTTCCTGTAGCGGGCGCTAGGCCTACCCACACAAGTGAGGTATCATTTTTATCAGGAGACTTGGGGGAACGCTGGGTGGAAGAAAATTTGCGGCTCCTCTCTGATTCCAGAACTATCTGTCACCAAAATGTGAGGTAAACTTGTTTTTTTAGGCAAATCTTGAGGTTTGCAAAGGATTCTGGGTAACAGAACCTGGTCAGAGCCCCACAAGTCACCCCATCTTGGATTCCCCTAGGTATCTAGTTTTAAAAACAGCACAGGTTTGGTAGGTTTCCCTAGGTGCCGGCTGAGGTAGAGGCCAAAATCTACAGGTAGGCACTTTGCAAAAAACATCTCTGTTTTCTTTAAAAAAATGTGATGTGTCCACGTTGTGTTTTGGGGCGTTTCCTGTCACGGGCGCTAGGTCTACCCACACAAGTGAGGTATCATTTTTATCGGGAGACTTGGGGGAACACTGGGTGGAAGGAAATTTGTGGCTCCTCTCAGATTCCAGAACTTTCTGTCACCGAAATTTGAGGAAAATTTGTTTTTTTAGCCAAATTGTGAGGTTTGCAAAGGATTCTGGGTAACAGAACCTGGTCAGAGCCCCACAAGTCACCCCATCTTGGATTCCCCTAGGTCTCTAGTTTTCAAAAATGCACAGGTTTGGTAGGTTTCCCTAGGTGCCGGCTGAGGTAGAGGCCAAAATCTACAGGTACGCACTTTGCAAAAAACACCTCTGTTTTCTTTAAAAAAATGTGATGTGTCCACGTTGTGTTTTGGGGCGTTTCCTGTCACGGGCGCTAGGTCTACCCACACACGTGAGATATCATTTATATCGGGAGACTTGGGGGAAATCTGGGTGGAAGGAAATTTGTGGCTCCTCTCATATTCCAGAACTTTCTGTCACCGAAATGTGAGGAAAATGTGTTTTTTTAGCCAAATTTTGAGGTTTGCAAAGGATTCTGGGTAACAGAACCTGGTCAGAGCCCCACAAGTCCCCCGATCTTAGATTACCCTAGGTCTCTAGTTTTCAAAAATGCACAGGTTTGGTAGGATTCCCTAGGTTCTGGCTGAACTAGAGGCCAAAATCTACATGTAGGCACTTTGCAAAAAACACCTCTGTTTTCTTTAAAAAAATGTGATGTGTCCATGTTGTGTTTTGGGGCGTTTCCTGTCACGGGCGCTAGGTCTACCTACACAAGTGAGGTATCATTTTTATCGGGAGACTTGGGGGAACGCTGGGTGGAAGGAAATTTGTGGCTCCTTTCATATTCCAGAACTTTCTGTCACCGAAATGTGAGGAAAGTGGTTTTTTTTAGCCAAATTCTGAGGTTTGCAAAGGATTCTGGGTAACAGAACCTGGTCAGAGCCCCACAAGTCACCCCATCTTGGATTCCCCTAGGTCTCTAGTTTTAAAAACAGCACAGGTTTGGTAGGTTTCCCTAGGTGCCGGCTGAGCTAGAGGCCAAAATCTACATGTAGGCACTTTGCAAAAAACACCTCTGTTTTCTTTAAAAAAATGTGACGTGTCCACGTTGCGTTTTGGGGCAATTCCTGTCACGAGCGCTATGCCTACCCACACAAGTGAGGTATCATTTTTATCGGGAGACTTGGGGGAATGCTGGGTGGAAGGAAATTTGTGGCTCCTCTCAGATTCCAGAACTTTCTGTCAACGAAATGTGAGGAAAATGTTTTTTTTTACCCAAATTTTGAGGTTTACAAAGGATTCTGGGTAACAGAACCTGGTCAGAGCCCCACAAGTCACCCCATCTTGGATTCCCCTAGGTGTTTAGTTTTCAAATATGCACAGGTTTGGTAGGTTTCCCTATGTGCTGGCTGAGCTAGAGGCCAAAATCTACAGGTAGGCACTTTGCAAAAAACACCTCTGTTTTCTTTCAAAAAATGTGATGTGTCCACGTTGTGCTTTGGGGATTTCCTGTCACGGGCGCTAGGTCTACCCACACAAGTGAGGTATCATTTTTATCGGGAGACTTGGGGGAACGCTGGGTGGAAGGAAATTTGTGGCTCCTCTCAGATTCCAGAACTTTCTGTCACCGAAATGTGGGGAAAATGTGTTTTTTTAGCAAAATTATGAGGTTTGCAAAGGATTCTGGGTAACAGAACCTGGTCAGAGCCCCACAAATCACCCCATCTTGGATTCCCCTAGGTCTCTAGTTTTTAAAAATGCACAGGTTTGGTAGGTTTCCCTAGGTGCCGGCTGAGCTAGAGGCCAAAATCTACAGGTAGGCACTTTGCAAAAAACATCTCTGTTTTCTTTAAAAAAATGTGATGTGTCCACGTTGTGTTTTGGGGCGTTTCCTGTCACGGGCGGTATGCCTACCCACACAAGTGAGGTATCATTTTTATCGGGAGACTTGTTGGAACACTGGGTGGTAGGAAATTTGTGGCTCCTCTTAGGTTCTAGAACTTTCTGTCACCGAAATGTGAGGAAAATGTGTTTTTTTAGCCAAATTTTGAGGTTTGCAAAGGATTCTGGGTAACAGAACCTGGTCAGAGCCCCACAAGTCACCCCATCTTGGATTCCCCTAGGTCTCTGGTTTTACAAAACAGCACAGGTTTGGTAGGTTTCCCTAGGTGCCGGCTGAGCAAGAGGCCAAAATCTGCATGTAGGCACTTTGCAAAAAACACCTCTGTTTTCTTTAAAAAAATGTGATGTGTCCACATTGCGTTTTGGGGCATTTCCTGTAGCGGGCGCTAGGCCTACCCACACAAGTGAGGTATCATTTTTATCAGGAGACTTGGGGGAACGCTGGGTGGAAGAAAATTTGCGGCTCCTCTCTGATTCCAGAACTATCTGTCACCAAAATGTGAGGTAAACTTGTTTTTTTAGGCAAATCTTGAGGTTTGCAAAGGATTCTGGGTAACAGAACCTGGTCAGAGCCCCACAAGTCACCCCATCTTGGATTCCCCTAGGTATCTAGTTTTAAAAACAGCACAGGTTTGGTAGGTTTCCCTAGGTGCCGGCTGAGGTAGAGGCCAAAATCTACAGGTAGGCACTTTGCAAAAAACATCTCTGTTTTCTTTAAAAAAATGTGATGTGTCCACGTTGTGTTTTGGGGCGTTTCCTGTCACGGGCGCTAGGTCTACCCACACAAGTGAGGTATCATTTTTATCGGGAGACTTGGGGGAACACTGGGTGGAAGGAAATTTGTGGCTCCTCTCAGATTCCAGAACTTTCTGTCACCGAAATTTGAGGAAAATTTGTTTTTTTAGCCAAATTGTGAGGTTTGCAAAGGATTCTGGGTAACAGAACCTGGTCAGAGCCCCACAAGTCACCCCATCTTGGATTCCCCTAGGTCTCTAGTTTTCAAAAATGCACAGGTTTGGTAGGTTTCCCTAGGTGCCGGCTGAGGTAGAGGCCAAAATCTACAGGTACGCACTTTGCAAAAAACACCTCTGTTTTCTTTAAAAAAATGTGATGTGTCCACGTTGTGTTTTGGGGCGTTTCCTGTCACGGGCGCTAGGTCTACCCACACACGTGAGATATCATTTATATCGGGAGACTTGGGGGAAATCTGGGTGGAAGGAAATTTGTGGCTCCTCTCATATTCCAGAACTTTCTGTCACCGAAATGTGAGGAAAATGTGTTTTTTTAGCCAAATTTTGAGGTTTGCAAAGGATTCTGGGTAACAGAACCTGGTCAGAGCCCCACAAGTCCCCCGATCTTAGATTACCCTAGGTCTCTAGTTTTCAAAAATGCACAGGTTTGGTAGGATTCCCTAGGTTCTGGCTGAACTAGAGGCCAAAATCTACATGTAGGCACTTTGCAAAAAACACCTCTGTTTTCTTTAAAAAAATGTGATGTGTCCATGTTGTGTTTTGGGGCGTTTCCTGTCACGGGCGCTAGGTCTACCTACACAAGTGAGGTATCATTTTTATCGGGAGACTTGGGGGAACGCTGGGTGGAAGGAAATTTGTGGCTCCTTTCATATTCCAGAACTTTCTGTCACCGAAATGTGAGGAAAGTGGGTTTTTTTAGCCAAATTCTGAGGTTTGCAAAGGATTCTGGGTAACAGAACCTGGTCAGAGCCCCACAAGTCACCCCATCTTGGATTCCCCTAGGTCTCTAGTTTTAAAAACAGCACAGGTTTGGTAGGTTTCCCTAGGTGCCGGCTGAGCTAGAGGCCAAAATCTACATGTAGGCACTTTGCAAAAAACACCTCTGTTTTCTTTAAAAAAATGTGACGTGTCCACGTTGCGTTTTGGGGCAATTCCTGTCACGAGCGCTATGCCTACCCACACAAGTGAGGTATCATTTTTATCGGGAGACTTGGGGGAATGCTGGGTGGAAGGAAATTTGTGGCTCCTCTCAGATTCCAGAACTTTCTGTCAACGAAATGTGAGGAAAATGTTTTTTTTTACCCAAATTTTGAGGTTTACAAAGGATTCTGGGTAACAGAACCTGGTCAGAGCCCCACAAGTCACCCCATCTTGGATTCCCCTAGGTGTTTAGTTTTCAAATATGCACAGGTTTGGTAGGTTTCCCTATGTGCTGGCTGAGCTAGAGGCCAAAATCTACAGGTAGGCACTTTGCAAAAAACACCTCTGTTTTCTTTCAAAAAATGTGATGTGTCCACGTTGTGCTTTGGGGATTTCCTGTCACGGGCGCTAGGTCTACCCACACAAGTGAGGTATCATTTTTATCGGGAGACTTGGGGGAACGCTGGGTGGAAGGAAATTTGTGGCTCCTCTCAGATTCCAGAACTTTCTGTCACCGAAATGTGGGGAAAATGTGTTTTTTTAGCAAAATTATGAGGTTTGCAAAGGATTCTGGGTAACAGAACCTGGTCAGAGCCCCACAAATCACCCCATCTTGGATTCCCCTAGGTCTCTAGTTTTTAAAAATGCACAGGTTTGGTAGGTTTCCCTAGGTGCCGGCTGAGCTAGAGGCCAAAATCTACAGGTAGGCACTTTGCAAAAAACATCTCTGTTTTCTTTAAAAAAATGTGATGTGTCCACGTTGTGTTTTGGGGCGTTTCCTGTCACGGGCGCTAGGTCTACCCACACAAGTGAGGTATCATTTTTATCGGGAGACTTGGAGGAACGCTGGGTAGAAGGAAATTTGTGGCTCCTCTCAGATTCCAGAACTTTCTGTCACCGAAATTTGAGGAAAATTTGTTTTTTTAGCCAAATTGTGAGGTTTGCAAAGGATTCTGGGTAACAGAACCTGGTCAGAGCCCCACAAGTCACCCCATCTTGGATTCCCCTAGGTCTCTAGTTTTCAAAAATGCACAGGTTTGGTAGGTTTCCCTAGGTGCCGGCTGAGGTAGAGGCCAAAATCTACAGGTACGCACTTTGCAAAAAACACCTCTGTTTTCTTTAAAAAAATGTGATGTGTCCACGTTGTGTTTTGGGGCGTTTCCTGTCACGGGCGCTAGGTCTACCCACACACGTGAGGTATCATTTTTATCGGGAGACTTGGGGGAACGCTGGGTGGAAGGAAATTTGTGGCTCCTCTCAGATTCCAGAACTTTCTGTCACCGAAATTTGAGGAAAATGTGTTTTTTTAGCCAAATTTTGAGGTTTGCAAAGGATTCTGGGTAACAGAACCTGGTCAGAGCCCCACAAGTCACCCCATCTTGGATTCCCTAGGTCTCTAGTTTTCAAAAATGCACAGGTTTGGTCGGTTTCCCTAGGTGCCGGCTGAGCTAGAGGCCAAAATCTACATGTAGGCACTTTGCAAAAAACACCTCTGTTTTATTTAAAAAAATGTGATGTCTCCACGTTGCGTTTTGGGGCATTTCCTGTCGCGGGCGCTAGGCCTACCCACACAAGTGAGGTATCATTTTTATCAGGAGACTTGGGGGAACGTTGGGTGGAAGGAAATTTGTGGCTCCTCTCTGATTCCAGAACTACCTGTCACCAAAATGTGAGGATAACTGTTTTTTTCACCACATTTTGAGGTTTGCAAAGGATTCTGGGGAACAGAACCTGGTCAGATCCCCACAAGTCACCCCATCTTGGATTCCCCTAGGTCTCTAGTTTTCAAAAATGCACAGGTTTGGTAGGTTTCCCTAGGTGCCGGCTGAGGTAGAGGCCATAATCTACAGGTAGGCACTTTGCAAAAAACACCACTGTTTTCTTTAAAAAAATGTGATGTGTCCACGTTGCGTTTTGGGTCGTTTCCTGTCACGGGCGCTAGGTCTACCTACACAAGTGAGGTATCATTTTTATCGGGAGACTTGGGGGAACGCTGGGTGGAAGGAAATTTGTGGCTTCTCTCAGATTCCAGAACTTTCTGTCACCGAAATGTGAGGAAAATGTGTTTTTTTAGCCAAATTTTGAGGTTTGCAAAGTATTCTGGGTAACAGAACCTGGTCAGAGCCCCACAAGACACCCCATCTTGGATTCCAATAGGTCTCTAGTTTTCAAAAAGGCACAGGTTTGGTAGGTTTCCCTAGGTGCCGGCTGAGGTAGAGGCCAAAATCTACAGGTAGGCACTTTGCAAAAAACACCTCTGTTTTCTTTTAAAAAATGTGATGTGTCCACGTTGTGTTTTGGAGTGTTTCCTGTCACGGGCGGTATGCCTACCCACACAAGTGAGGTATCATTTTTATCGGGAGACTTGTTGGAACACTGGGTGGTAGGAAATTTGTGGCTCCTCTTAGGTTCTAGAACTTTCTGTCACCGAAATGTGAGGAAAATGTGTTTTTTTAGCCAAATTTTGAGGTTTGCAAAGGATTCTGGGTAACAGAACCTGGTCAGAGCCCCACAAGTCACCCCATCTTGGATTCCCCTAGGTCTCTAGTTTTACAAAACAGCACAGGTTTGGTAGGTTTCCCTAGGTGCCGGCTGAGCAAGAGGCCAAAATCTGCATGTAGGCACTTTGCAAAAAACACCTCTGTTTTCTTTAAAAAAATGTGATGTGTCCACATTGCGTTTTGGGGCATTTCCTGTAGCGGGCGCTAGGCCTACCCACACAAGTGAGGTATCATTTTTATCAGGAGACTTGGGGGAACGCTGGGTGGAAGAAAATTTGCGGCTCCTCTCTGATTCCAGAACTATCTGTCACCAAAATGTGAGGTAAACTTGTTTTTTTAGGCAAATCTTGAGGTTTGCAAAGGATTCTGGGTAACAGAACCTGGTCAGAGCCCCACAAGTCACCCCATCTTGGATTCCCCTAGGTATCTAGTTTTAAAAACAGCACAGGTTTGGTAGGTTTCCCTAGGTGCCGGCTGAGGTAGAGGCCAAAATCTACAGGTAGGCACTTTGCAAAAAACATCTCTGTTTTCTTTAAAAAAATGTGATGTGTCCACGTTGTGTTTTGGGGCGTTTCCTGTCACGGGCGCTAGGTCTACCCACACAAGTGAGGTATCATTTTTATCGGGAGACTTGGGGGAACGCTGGGTGGAAGGAAATTTGTGCCTCCTCTCAGATTCCAGAACTTTCTGTCACCGAAATTTGAGGAAAATTTGTTTTTTTAGCCAAATTGTGAGGTTTGCAAAGGATTCTGGGTAACAGAACCTGGTCAGAGCCCCACAAGTCACCCCATCTTGGATTCCCCTAGGTCTCTAGTTTTCAAAAATGCACAGGTTTGGTAGGTTTCCCTAGGTGCCGGCTGAGGTAGAGGCCAAAATCTACAGGTACGCACTTTGCAAAAAACACCTCTGTTTTCTTTAAAAAAATGTGATGTGTCCACGTTGTGTTTTGGGGCGTTTCCTGTCACGGGCGCTAGGTCTACCCACACACGTGAGGTATCATTTATATCGGGAGACTTGGGGGAAAGCTGGGTGGAAGGAAATTTGTGGCTCCTCTCATATTCCAGAACTTTCTGTCACCGAAATGTGAGGAAAATGTGTTTTTTTAGCCAAATTTTGAGGTTTGCAAAGGATTCTGGGTAACAGAACCTGGTCAGAGCCCCACAAGTCCCCCGATCTTAGATTACCCTAGGTCTCTAGTTTTCAAAAATGCACAGGTTTGGTAGGATTCCCTAGGTTCTGGCTGAACTAGAGGCCAAAATCTACATGTAGGCACTTTGCAAAAAACACCTCTGTTTTCTTTAAAAAAATGTGATGTGTCCATGTTGTGTTTTGGGGCGTTTCCTGTCACGGGCGCTAGGTCTACCTACACAAGTGAGGTATCATTTTTATCGGGAGACTTGGGGGAACGCTGGGTGGAAGGAAATTTGTGGCTCCTTTCATATTCCAGAACTTTCTGTCACCGAAATGTGAGGAAAGTGGGTTTTTTTAGCCAAATTCTGAGGTTTGCAAAGGATTCTGGGTAACAGAACCTGGTCAGAGCCCCACAAGTCACCCCATCTTGGATTCCCCTAGGTCTCTAGTTTTAAAAACAGCACAGGTTTGGTAGGTTTCCCTAGGTGCCGGCTGAGCTAGAGGCCAAAATCTACATGTAGGCACTTTGCAAAAAACACCTCTGTTTTCTTTAAAAAAATGTGACGTGTCCACGTTGCGTTTTGGGGCAATTCCTGTCACGAGCGCTATGCCTACCCACACAAGTGAGGTATCATTTTTATCGGGAGACTTGGGGGAATGCTGGGTGGAAGGAAATTTGTGGCTCCTCTCAGATTCCAGAACTTTCTGTCAACGAAATGTGAGGAAAATGTTTTTTTTTACCCAAATTTTGAGGTTTACAAAGGATTCTGGGTAACAGAACCTGGTCAGAGCCCCACAAGTCACCCCATCTTGGATTCCCCTAGGTCTCTAGTTTTCAAAAATGCACAGGTTTGGTAGGTTTCCCTATGTGCGGGCTGAGCTAGAGGCCAAAATCTACAGGTAGGCACTTTGCAAAAAACACCTCTGTTTTCTTTCAAAAAATGTGATGTGTCCACGTTGTGCTTTGGGGATTTCCTGTCACGGGCGCTAGGTCTACCCACACAAGTGAGGTATCATTTTTATCGGGAGACTTGGGGGAACGCTGGGTGGAAGGAAATTTGTGGCTCCTCTCAGATTCCAGAACTTTCTGTCACCGAAATGTGGGGAAAATGTGTTTTTTTAGCAAAATTATGAGGTTTGCAAAGGATTCTGGGTAACAGAACCTGGTCAGAGCCCCACAAATCACCCCATCTTGGATTCCCCTAGGTCTCTAGTTTTTAAAAATGCACAGGTTTGGTAGGTTTCCCTAGGTGCCGGCTGAGCTAGAGGCCAAAATCTACAGGTAGGCACTTTGCAAAAAACATCTCTGTTTTCTTTAAAAAAATGTGATGTGTCCACGTTGTGTTTTGGGGCGTTTCCTGTCACGGGCGCTAGGTCTACCCACACAAGTGAGGTATCATTTTTATCGGGAGACTTGGAGGAACGCTGGGTAGAAGGAAATTTGTGGCTCCTCTCAGATTCCAGAACTTTCTGTCACCGAAATTTGAGGAAAATTTGTTTTTTTAGCCAAATTGTGAGGTTTGCAAAGGATTCTGGGTAACAGAACCTGGTCAGAGCCCCACAAGTCACCCCATCTTGGATTCCCCTAGGTCTCTAGTTTTCAAAAATGCACAGGTTTGGTAGGTTTCCCTAGGTGCCGGCTGAGGTAGAGGCCAAAATCTACAGGTACGCACTTTGCAAAAAACACCTCTGTTTTCTTTAAAAAAATGTGATGTGTCCACGTTGTGTTTTGGGGCGTTTCCTGTCACGGGCGCTAGGTCTACCCACACACGTGAGGTATCATTTCTATCGGGAGACTTGGGGGAACGCTGGGTGGAAGGAAATTTGTGGCTCCTCTCAGATTCCAGAACTTTCTGTCACCGAAATTTGAGGAAAATGTGTTTTTTTAGCCAAATTTTGAGGTTTGCAAAGGATTCTGGGTAACAGAACCTGGTCAGAGCCCCACAAGTCACCCCATCTTGGATTCCCTAGGTCTCTAGTTTTCAAAAATGCACAGGTTTGGTCGGTTTCCCTAGGTGCCGGCTGAGCTAGAGGCCAAAATCTACATGTAGGCACTTTCCAAAAAACACCTCTGTTTTATTTAAAAAAATGTGATGTCTCCACGTTGCGTTTTGGGGCATTTCCTGTCGCGGGCGCTAGGCCTACCCACACAAGTGAGGTATCATTTTTATCAGGAGACTTGGGGGAACGTTGGGTGGAAGGAAATTTGTGGCTCCTCTCTGATTCCAGAACTACCTGTCACCAAAATGTGAGGATAACTGTTTTTTTCACCACATTTTGAGGTTTGCAAAGGATTCTGGGGAACAGAACCTGGTCAGATCCCCACAAGTCACCCCATCTTGGATTCCCCTAGGTCTCTAGTTTTCAAAAATACACAGGTTTGGTAGGTTTCCCTAGGTGCCGGCTGAGGTAGAGGCCATAATCTACAGGTAGGCACTTTGCAAAAAACACCACTGTTTTCTTTAAAAAAATGTGATGTGTCCACGTTGCGTTTTGGGTCGTTTCCTGTCACGGGCGCTAGGTCTACCTACACAAGTGAGGTATCATTTTTATCGGGAGACTTGGGGGAACGCTGGGTGGAATGAAATTTGTGGCTCCTCTCATATTCCAGAACTTTCTGTCACCGAAATGTGAGGAAAATGTGTTTTTTTAGCCAAATTCTGAGGTTTGCAAAGGATTCTGGGTAACATAACCTGGTCAGAGCCCCACAAGTCACCCCATCTTGGATTCCCCTAGGTCTCTAGTTTTAAAAACAGCACAGGTTTGGTAGGTTTCCCTAGGTGCCGGCTGAGCTAGAGGCCAAAATCTACAGGTAGGCTCTTTGCAAAAAACACCTCTGTTTTCTTTCAAAAAATGTGATGTGTCCACGTTGTGCTTTGGGGATTTCCTGTCATGGGCGCTAGGTCTACCCACACAAGTGAGGTATCATTTTTATCGGGAGACTTGGGGGAACGCTGGGTGGAAGGAAATTTGTGACTCCTCTCAGATTCCAGAACTTTCTGTCACCGAAATGTGGGGAAAATGTGTTTTTTTAGCAAAATTATGAGGTTTGCAAAGGATTCTGGGTAACAGAACCTGGTCAGAGCCCCACAAATCACCCCATCTTGGATTCCCCTAGGTCTCTAGTTTTTAAAAATGCACAGGTTTGGTAGGTTTCCCTAGGTGCCGGCTGAGCTAGAGGCCAAAATCTACAGGTAGGCACTTTGCAAAAAACATCTCTGTTTTCTTTAAAAAAATGTGATGTGTCCACGTTGTGTTTTGGGGCGTTTCCTGTCACGGGCGCTAGGTCTACCCACACAAGTGAGGTATCATTTTTATCGGGAGACTTGGAGGAACGCTGGGTAGAAGGAAATTTGTGGCTCCTCTCAGATTCCAGAACTTTCTGTCACTGAAATTTGAGGAAAATTTGTTTTTTTAGCCAAATTGTGAGGTTTGCAAAGGATTCTGGGTAACAGAACCTGGTTAGAGCCCCACAAGTCACCCCATCTTGGATTCCCCTAGGTCTCTAGTTTTCAAAAATGCACAGGTTTGGTAGGTTTCCCTAGGTGCCGGCTGAGGTAGAGGCCAAAATCTACAGGTACGCACTTTGCAAAAAACACCTCTGTTTTCTTTAAAAAAATGTGATGTGTCCACGTTGTGTTTTGGGGCGTTTCCTGTCACGGGCGCTAGGTCTACCCACACACGTGAGGTATCATTTTTATCGGGAGACTTGGGGGAACGCAGGGTGGAAGGAAATTTGTGGCTCCTCTCAGATTCCAGAACTTTCTGTCACCGAAATTTGAGGAAAATGTGTTTTTTTAGCCAAATTGTGAGGTTTGCAAAGGATTCTGGGTAACAGAACCTGGTCAGAGCCCCACAAGTCACCCCATCTTGGATTCCCCTAGGTCTCTATTTTTCAAAAATGCACAGGTTTGGTAGGTTTCCCTAGGTGCCCGCTGAGCTAGAGGCCAAAATCTACAGGTAGGAACTTTGCAAAAAACACCTCTGTTTTCTTTAAAAAAATGTGATGTGTCCACGTTGTGTTTTGGGGCGTTTCCTGTCACGGGCGCTAGGTCTACCTACACAAGTGAGGTATCATTTTTATCGTGAGACTTGGGGGAACGCTGGGTGGAAGGAAATTTGTGGCTCCTCTCATATTCCAGAACTTTCTGTCACCGAAATGTGAGGAAAATGTGTTTTTTTAGCCAAATTATGAGGTTTGCAAAGGATTCTGGGTAACAGAACCTTGTCAGAGCCCCACAAGTCACCCCATCTTGGATTCCCCTAGGTCTCTAGTTTTAAAAACAGCACAGGTTTGGTAGGTTTCCCTAGGTGCCGGCTGAGCTAGAGGCCAAAATCTACATGTAGGCACTTTGCAAAAAACACCTCTGTTTTCTTTAAAAAAATGTGATGTGTCCACGTTGCGTTTTGGGGCAATTCCTGTCACGGGCGCTAGGCCTACTCACACAAGTGAGGTATCATTTTTATCAGGAGACTTGGGGGAACGCTGGGTGGAAGGAAATCTGTGGCTCCTCTCTGATTCCAGAACTATCTGTCACCAAAATGTGAGGTAAACTTGTTATTTTAGGCAAATCTTGAGGTTTGCAAAGGATTCTGGGTAACAGAACCTGGTCAGAGCCCCACAAGTCACCCCATCTTGGATTCCCCTAGGTCTCTAGTTTTCAAAAATGCACAGGTTTGGTAGGTTTCCCTAGGTGCCGGCTGAGCTAGAGGCCAAAATCTACAGGTAGGCACTTTGCAAAAAACACCTCTGTTTTCTTTAAAAAAATGTGATGTGTCCACGTTGTGTTTTGGGGCGTTTCCTGTCACGGGCGCTAGGCCTACCCACACAAGTGAGGTATCATTTTTATCAGGAGACTTGGGGGAACGCTGGGTGGAAGGAAATTTGTGGCTCCTCTCTGATTCCAGAACTACCTGTCACCAAAATGTGAGGATAACTGTTTTTTTCACCACATTTTGAGGTTTGCAAAGGATTCTGGGGAACAGAACCTGGTCAGATCCCCACAAGTCACCCCATCTTGGATTCCCCTAGGTCTCTAGTTTTCAAAAATGCACAGGTTTGGTAGGTTTCCCTAGGTGCCGGCTGAGGTAGAGGCCATAATCTACAGGTGGGAACTTTGTAAAAAACACCACTGTTTTCTTTAAAAAAATGTAATGTGTCCACGTTGCGTTTTGGGTCGTTTCCTGTCATGGGCGCTAGGTCGACTTACACAAGTGAGGTATCATTTTTATCGGGAGACTTGGGGGAACGCTGGGTGGAAGGAAATTTGTGGCTTCTCTCAGATTCCAGAACTTTCTGTCACCGAAATGTGAGGAAAATGTGTTTTTTTAGCCAAATTTTGAGGTTTGCAAAGGATTCTGGGTAACAGAACCTGGTCAGAGCCCCACAAGTCACCCCATCTTGGATTCCCCTAGGTCTCTAGTTTTAAAAAATGCACAGGTTTGGTAGGTTTCCCTAGGTGCCGGCTGAGCTAGAGGCCAAAATCTACATTTAGGCACTTTGCAAAAAACACCACTGTTTTCTTTAAACAAATTTGATGTGTCCACGTTGCATTTTGGGGCATTTCCTGTTTCGGGCGCAAGGCCTACCCACACAAGTGAGGTATCATTTTTATCAGGAGACTTGGGGGAACGCTGGGTGGAAGGAAATCTGTGGCTCCTCTCTGATTCCAGAACTATCTGTCACCAAAATGTGAGGTAAACTTGTTTTTTTAGGCAAATCTTGAGGTTTGCAAAGGATTCTGGGTAACAGAACCTGGTCAGAGCCCCACAAGTCACCCCATCTTGGATTCCCCTAGGTCTCTAGTTTTAAAAACAGCACAGGTTTGGTAGATTTCCCTAGGTGCCGGCTGAGCTAGAGGCCAAAATCTACAGGTAGGCATTTTGCAAAAAACACCTCTGTTTTCTTTAAAAAAATGTGATGTGTCCACGTTGTGCTTTGGGGATTTCCTGTCACGGGCGCTAGGTCTACCCACACAAGTGAGGTATCATTTTTATCGGGAGACTTGGGGGAACGCTGGGTGGAAGGAAATTTGTGACTCCTCTCAGATTCCAGAACTTTCTGTCACCGAAATGTGGGGAAAATGTGTTTTTTTAGCAAAATTATGAGGTTTGCAAAGGATTCTGGGTAAAGAGAACCTGGTCAGAGCCCCACAATTCACCCCTTCTTGGATTCCCCTAGGTCTCTAGTTTTTAAAAATGCACAGGTTTGGTAGGTTTCCCTAGGTGCCGGCTGAGCTAGAGGCCAAAATCTACAGGTAGGCACTTTGCAAAAAACACCTCTGTTTTCTTTCAAAAAATGTGATGTGTCCACGTTGTGTTTTGGGGCATTTCATGTCACGGGCGCTAGGTCAACCCACACAAGTGAGTTATCATTTTTAAAGGGAGACTTGGGGGAACGCTGGGTGGAAGGAAATTTGTGGCTTCTCTCAGATTCCAGAACTTTCTGTCACCGAAATGTGAGGAAAATGTGTTTTTTTAGCCAAATTTTGAGGTTTGCAAAGGATTCTGGGTAACAGAACCTGGTCAGAGCCCCACAAGTCACCCCATCTTGGATTCCCCTAGGTCTCTAGTTTTAAAAACAGCACAGGTTTTGTAGGTTTCCCTACGTGCCGGCTGAGCTAGAGGCCAAAATCTACATTTAGGCACTTTGCAAAAAACACCTCTGTTTTCTTTAAACAAATGTGATGTGTCCACGTTGCCTTTTGGGGCATTTCCTGTCTCGGGCGCAAGGCCTACCCACACAAGTGAGGTATCATTTTTATCAGGAGACTTGGGGGAACGCTGGGTGGAAGAAAATCTGTGGCTCCTCTCTGATTCCAGAACTATCTGTCACCAAAATGTGAGGTAAAATTGTTTTTTTAGGCAAATCTTGAGGTTTGCAAAGGATTCTGGGTAACAGAACCTGGTCAGAGCCCCACAAGTCACCCCATCTTGGATTCCCCTAGGTCTCTAGTTTTCAAAAATGCACAGGTTTGGTAGGTTTCCATAGGTGCCGGCTGAGCTAGAGGCCAAAATCTACATGTAGGCACTTTGCAAAAAACACCTCTGTTTTCTTTAAAAAAATGTGATGTGTCCACGTTGCGTTTTGGGGCATTTCCTGTCGCGGGCGCTAGGCCTACCCACACAAGTGAGGTATCATTTTTATCAGGAGACTTGGGGGAACGCTGGGCGGAAGGAAATTTGTGGCTCCTCTCTGATTCCAGAACTACCTGTCACCAAAATGTGAGGATAACTGTTTTTTTCACCACATTTTGAGGTTTGCAAAGGATTCTGGGTAACAGAACCTGGTCAGAGCCCCACAAGTCACTCCATCTTGGATTCCCCTAGGTCTCTAGTTTTCAAAAATGCACAGGTTTGGTAGGTTTTCCTAGGTGCCGGCTGAGCTAGAGGCCAAAACCTACAGGTAGGCACTTTGCAAAACACACCTCTGTTTTCTTTCAAAAAATGTGATGTGTCCACGTTGCGTTTTGGGGCATTTCCTGTCGCGGGCGCTATATCTACCTACACAAGTGAGGTATAATTTTTATCGGGAGACTTGGGGGAACGCTGGGTGGAAGGAAATTTGTGGCTCCTCTCATATTCCAGAACTTTCTGTCACCGAAATGAGAGGAAAATTTATTTTTTTAGCCAAATTCTGAGGTTTGCAAAGGATTCTGGGTAACAGAACCTGGTCAGAGCCCCACAAGTCACCCCATCTTGGATTCCCCTAGGTCTCTAGTTTTAAAAACAGCACAGGTTTGGTAGGTTTCCCTAGGTGCCGGCTGAGCTAGAGGCCAAAATCTACATGTAGGCGCTTTGCAAAATACACCTCTGTTTTCTTTAAAAAAATGTGATGTGTCCACGTTGCGTTTTGGGGCATTTCCTGTCGCGGGCGCGAGGCCTACCCACACAAGTGAGGTATCATTTTTATCAGGAGACTTGGGGGAACGCTGGGTGGAAGGAAATTTGTGGCTCCTCTCTGATTCCAGAACTATCTGTCACCAACATGTGAGGTAAACTTGTTTTTTTAGGCAAATCTTGAGGTTTGCAAAGGATTCTGGGTAACAGAACCTGGTCAGAGCCCCACAAGTCACCCCATCTTGGATTCCCCTAGGTCTCTAGTTCTCAAAAATGAACAGGTTTGGTAGGTTTCCCTAGGTGCCGGCTGAGCTAGAGGCCAAAATCTACAGGTAGGCACTTTGCAAAAAACACCTCTGTTTTCTTTCAAAAAATGTGATGTGTTCACGTTGTGCTTTGGGGCGTTTCATGTCACTTGCGCTAGGTCTACCCACACAAGTGAGGTATCATTTTTATCGGGAGACTTGGGGGAATGCTGGGTGGAAGGAAATTTGTGCTCCTCTCAGATTCCAGAACTTTCTGTCACCGAAATGTGAGGAAAATGTGTTTCTTTAGCCAAATTATGAGGTTTGCAAAGGATTCTGGGTAACAGAACCTGGTCAGAGCCCCACAAGTCACCCCATCTTAGATTTCCCTAGGTCTCTCGTTTTCAAAAATGCACCGGTTTGGTAGGTTTCCATAGGTGCCGGCTGAGCTAGAGGCCAAAATCTACAGTTAGGCACTTTGCAAAAAACACCTCTGTTTTCTTTAAAAAAATGTGATGTGTCCACGTTGTGTTTTGGGGCGTTTCCTGTCACGGGCGCTTGGTCTACCTACACAAGTGAGGTATCATTTTTATCGGGAGACTTGGGGGAACGCTGGGTGGAAGGAATTTTGTGGCTCCTCTCTGACTGCAGAACTTTCTGTCACCAAAATTTGAGGAAAATGTGTTTTTTTAGCCAAAGTTTGAGGTTTGCAAAGGATTCTGGGTCACAGAACCTGGTCAGAGCCCCACAATTCACCCCATCTTGGATTCCCCTAGGTCTCTAGTTTTCAGAAATGCACAGGTTTGGTAGGTTTCCCTAGGTGCCGGCTGAGCTAGAGGCCAAAATCTACAGGTAGGCACTTTGCAAAAAACACCTCTGTTTTCTTTAAAAAAGAAGAAGTCGGGAGACTTGGGAGAACATAGATTAGCAAAACAAGTGTTATTGCCCCTTGTCTTTCTCTAAATTTTTTCCTTCCAAATATAAGAGAGTGTGTAAAAAAGACATCTATTTGAGAAATGCCCTGTAATTCACATGCTAGTATGGTCACCCCGGAATTCAGAAATTTGCAAATAACCACTGCTCCTCAACACCTTATCTTGTTCCCTTTCTGGAAATTGCTGTATACCCGGTATAGAATGAAAACGCACTGCAGGGTGCAGCTCATTTATTGGCTCTGGGTACCTAGGGTTCATGATGAAACTGCAAGCCCTATATATCCCCGCAACCAGAGGAGTCCAGCAGAGGTAACGGTATATTGCTTTCGAAAATCTGACATTGCAGGAAAAAGTTACAGAGTAAAACGTAGAGAAAAATTGATGTTTTTTTCACCTCAATTTCAATATTTTTCTTTTTCAGTTGTTTCTTTCTGTAGGAAACCCTTGTAGGATCTACACAAATTACCCCTTGCTGAATTTAGAATCATCTCTACTTTTCAGAAATGTTGCGGTTTCTGAGATCCAGCATTGGTTTCATGCCCATTTCTGTCACTGACTGGAAGGAGGCTGAAAGCACAAAAAATCATAAAAATGGGGTATGTCCCAGTAAAATGCCAAAATTGTGTTGAAAAATTGGGGGGCATATTTATACTCCGTTTGCGCCGAATTTGCGTGGTTTTTTTCGACGCAAATTAGATGAAAAACTAACTCCATATTTATACTTTGGCGTTAGACGCGTCTAGCGCCAAAGTATGAGGAATGAGCGTCATTTTTATGCGTGAACGCCTTCCTTGCGTTAATGAGATGCAAGGTAGGCGTTCCCGTCTAAAAAAATGACTGCGACGCAAATGCGTCGTATTTATACTCCCGGGCAAAAATCACGCCCGGGAGTGGACGGGGCAAAAAACCCCGCATTTGCGCCTCTTTTTAGCGCCTGGGTCAGGGCAGGCGTTAAGGGACCTGTGGGCTCAAAATGAGCCCACAGCTGCCCTCCCATGCCCCCAGGGACCCCCCCTGCCACCCTTGCCCACCCCAGGAGGACACCCAAGGATGGAGGGACCCATCCCAGGGACATTCAGGTAAGTTCAGGTAAGTATAATTTTTTTTTTTTTTTTTTTAATTTGGGCATAGGGGGGCCTGATTTGTGCCCCCCTACATGCCACAATGCCCAATGACCATGCCCAGGGGACATAAGTCCCCTGGGCATGGCCATTGGGCAAGGGGGCATGACTCCTGTCTTTACTAAGACAGGAGTCATGTAAATGGCGTCTGGGCGTCGTTAAAAATGGCGCAAATCGGGTGGAGGCGATTTTTTTGCCTCTACCTGACTTGCCCCATTTTAAGACGCCCTAACGCCGGCGCTGCCTGGTGTACGTGGTTCTTTTCCACGCACACCAGGCAGCGCCGGTCTGGTAGCGCCGGCTAATGCCATTCAATAAATACGGCGCCCGCATGACGCTTCAGAATGGCGTTAGCCGGCGCTAATCTTTTTGGCGCAAAACTCCGATAGCGCAGTTTTGCGTCAAAAAGTATAAATATGGCCCTGGGTTTTCTGATTCAAGTCTGCCTGTTCCTGAAAGCTGGGAAGCTGGTGATTTTAGCAGCGCAAACCCTTTGTTGATGCCATTTTCAGGGGAAAAAACACAAGCCTTCTTCTGCAGCCCCTGTTTCCCATTTTTTTGAAAAAAACGAAATTTTCACTGTATTTTGGTTAATTCCTTGGCCTCCTTCTGGGGAACCCACAAAGTCTGGGAACCTCTAGAATCCCTAGGATGTTGGAAAAAAAGGTCGCAAATTTGGCGTGGGTAGCTTATGTGAACAAAAAGTTATGAGGGCCTAAGCGCGAACTGCACCAAATAGCCAAAAAAAGGCTCGCCACAGGAGGGGGAAAAGGCCTGGCAGCGAAGGGGTTAAAGTAAATATAGGCTGAGACCAGGCTGGTGTGAACAGATTAAACTCTGGTTGAGACAGGACGCCTGTGCTCACAATTCTCCCTCTACAGTAGTTCTCTCTTCACTGTCGGCAGGGTTAACTACCTATTGCTGGCCAAGAGATGAAGCAAGCGAGCCCCATGGTGATGAATTCATTTTGATTATTATTTGTAGCTGTGTATTGTGCATGAATATATAATCAATGTATATGCACGTATATAAGCCATGCTTAAAGTAGTGTATTTTTAGTGTTTAGGTTTATGCATTATTATTCTATTGGCATGATTATTTTTGAAGGTGTATTTGTGTTGCTGCATTTCACTTACATAACTCCTCTTTTCGAACCTTAAAGAGTACTTTAATAAATGTATTACTCAGACTAAGAGCTTTGCATTGTTGGAATTATTTTCATTTGTGTCTCCTATCAGTTTACAGTGAAATAGTACATTTTTATTTCACTGCAGTGATTTTCTTTGAATGTGCACGTAGGTTGTACATCATTGGCCTTTCTATTTAAACCTTGCAGAGTGCCTTGATAAATGTGTTTGTCGGACTAAAAGGGTTGCATGCCAGAAATTCCTCTTGGTATTTGTGTGTTTCTTCTTAGTCCGCAGTAGAGCAAAACACCCGCACCCAGCCAACCAGTGCCTTACTGGAAAAATCAATGAAGTCTACCCTGGACTGGTTGGGGAGCTTGTTAATGTCCATGAATCTTTGGCAATACTTCAATCAATCAATCAATCATTCAACATTTGTAAAGCGCGCTACACACCCGTGAGGGTCTGAAGGTGCTGGGGGGAGGGGAGGGGCCTCATCCAAAGAGCCACGTCTTGAGGTTCTCCCTGAAGATTGTGAGCAATGTGCTTTGTCTGAGTTTCAGGGGGACATGGTTCTAGCTCTTTGCTGCAGTGTAGGTGAAAGATTGTCCTCCGGTGGTGATTTTGCAGATGCAAGGGATGGTGGCCAGGGCCATCTGGGTGGAGTGGCAGGATCTGGCAGGGGTGTTGAAGGAGAAGCCGTGGTTCATGTAGGCTCGTCCTGTGTTGTGAATCGCCTTGTACGTGTTGGTGAGAAGCTTGAAGGTGATTCGATTGACAACCGGTAGCTATTGGAGGGTCCTCAGGTGTTGGGAGATGTATTCTCTTTGAGGGAGGTCCAGAATGAGTCTCAAGGTGGCGTTCTGGATGAGTTTCAGTTTTTGATGTTCCTGGTTGAGGTGCCAGCGTAGATGGTGTTGCCATAGTTGAGCTTGCTAGTGACTAAGGCGTGGGTGACTGTCCTGCAACAGTCTGTTGGGATCCATCTGAAGATTTTCTGAAGTTTGCGGAATGTGTGCCAGCAGAAGGAGGCAACAGAGTTTACCTGGTGGGTCATGGATAGGGAGGAGTCAAGAAGGATTCCTAAGTTGCAAGCATGCTTGGTCAGTGCAGGGGGGGCGCTGAGGGATGTGGGCCACCAAGAACCTTTCCAGGCTGAGGTGGTGTTTCCGAAGATGACAAGCTCCGCCTTGTCGGAGTTGAGCTTGAGGCAGCTTTCTCTCATCCAGGTGACAACGGCTTCCATTCCTGAGTGAAAGTTCCTTTTGGCCATGTCCAAGTCTTCGGTGAGGGAAATTATGAGTTATGTGTCCTTGGCATATGAAACAATGTTCATACCGTGGCTTCTGACGATGGCAGCAAGTAGGGCCATGTATTCGTTGAACAGTGTGGGACTCAGTGACTTCTATGGGTCAGGAAGTGTCGACGGGAGTCTGACCCCCTTCATCCTCCCAGAGAGGAAGGAGTGGATCTATTCCAGGGCTCTTCCGTGGATTCCTATGTAGTGGAATCTGGTGTGCAGAGTGCTGTGGGAGACCATGTTATATGCTGCTGGGAGGTCAAGGAGTATGAGTGCTGCAGTGTGGCTGCAGTCTAGGAGCAATAGGATGCCGTCGGTGGCAGCCAAGAGTGCTGTCTCAGTGCTGTTATTGCTGCGGAAGCTGGACTGGGAGCTGTCCAGGGAGTTGTTGGCCTTGATGAAATTCTGTAGTTGTGCGTTGATTGCTTTCTCTAGTACTTTGGTGGGGTAAGGTAGCAGCGAGATGGGAAATTATTTAGTTCTGATAAGTCGGCCAAAGGTTTCTTCAGGAGTGATGGACAAGTTCATTGTGTCACGGAGCTTGCAGGTGATGGATGCGCTGGCTCTGATGTATATGGGGTGCGGGCAGGGGTTTGAGGGGTCACCGGAGTGGGTGCTGTTCATGATGTTGACTGTTTCCTCTGTGGTGAGCATGGAGGAGCCGTGGATGGTCTGGGTGGGTTCTGAGGGGGTGATCGGTCATAGGTTCTAGTGCCAGGATTTTCCAGGAGAAAGCTGTTATAGATGTCCTGGATCTTGTGGTGGAAAAAGTAGGTGAGTTTGTTGCAGAGGTCCTCTAACAGGGGGATGCTGTTGGCTTTAGAGGGGGGACCTGTGAACTGGTTGATGACTCAGAAGAGTTCCTTCGAGTTGTATGCAGAGGAGTTGATCCGTTCCCAGAGTGCGTCCTTCCTTGTGTTCTTGATTTTTCGTTGGTGGGTGGTGGTTGCGGCTATGAATGAGGAGAGATCTTCACTGGATTAGCTGTTCCTTAATTTTTTCCCTAAAAGTCTGCGGTTAAGCTTTGATTTTTGGAGTTTGGTGGTGAACCAGTTAGCTTTCTTACGTACGTGTTTGGCCGATTGCAGTCGGAGAGGGGCTAGAGTGTCAGCAAATTCAGTGATCCATTCGTTGAGATTGCGCTCTGCTGTGTGGTTTCATCAGAGAAGGGAGGGAGGGATTTAGAAAGTGATGCGGTGAGTTGCTCATTGGTGATTTCATTTAATTTCCTGTGGGGGGTCAAGGAAGTGCGGTTGTGGCTGCTGGGTGCGGTCATTGTGAAATGTATGCAGGGGTGGTCGGTCCCATCTGGGGTGGAGATGGTTTCAATGGTATTACGGTTGCTTGAGGTGAAGATGGGGTCAAGTGTATGTCCTGCGATGTGTGTGGAGACCAGCTACCTTTGGCCGAGGGTTGAACGGTTGTCAAGAACAGCGGTGGTGCTTGGGTTAGTGCTATCCTCGAGGTAGAAATTCAGGTCACCGATGAGGAGGTGGTAGACTGACACTAGGGCTTGGGGGGTAGCGATGTCTACGATGTCGTCTATGAAAGGTGGGCAGTGGCTAGGTGGCCTCTTCACCAAGGTGCCATGGATGGAGGAGTTGTGGTTGGAGTGGACCATGAAGTGAAGGTGTTCCATGGTAGTGCAGTGTTCTTCTTTGACAGACTTAACACGTAGTGAGGATTCGTGTATGATGGCAAGTCATCCGGGCAGGAGGGCCAGTCCCTCCTTAGGATGCTGTAACCATCAGGAATGGCAATGGAGATGTCTGGACCCGAGGTGGGGTTGGTCCAGGTCTCGGTAAGGTCCCAGAGTTTGGTGGCATGTTTGTGGAGGGAGTGGATGTTAAGGAGCAGGCTTTTAATGGGGTTGTGGAGGTTGTTGGTATCTTTGTTTGCGGAGAGTACCTTCAGCTTGTTGAGGCTGGCGCTGAAGTTGCAGGTCAAGCAGGTGAAAGGTTCGTGGGTGTCCTTGGGGGAGGTGGTGCAGCAGTTGGTGAGACGTCCAGTTTTGAGGCAGAGGAGGGTATCTAAGTCAGAATGGAGGCAGTCCAGGTGGTGGTTTAATTGGGATGCAGGGTTCCTATCGCTGAACGTGGCCCAGGCGTGGACGGGCACAGACAGGCTTGCCTTTGGTGCGCCTTCGGCACGCCAGTGGCGCGCCTGCTGTGAGCGGCCACCATCAAGAAGGGGAGGGGAACAGGGGGAGCGGTCATCTGGGAGGCCATTGGGCGGGAGAGATGCTTCACAATGGGGTGGAGAGGAAAGAGGGGAGAAAGGAAAAAGAAATAAAGACAAATGATGGATGATAGAAAAAAGGCAGAAAACGCAAGAGTGAAAGAGCGAGAGAGAGAAAGAAAAGAAAAGGAAAAACTTACTTGTGATGGCCACTAGACCACCCGGGATGAGGCGCAAGGACAAGCCTGGTGGTGGAGGAGGGCTTCAAAATGAGTGTCAGGAAACTCTCAGTTCATCACAGTACAGGCAGAGGCAGCAGCCAGAGAAGCTGGGGAGGGCAGCAGTCGTTGACCCAGAGGTCAGTGCAATTGCCCTCTCACAGCGCTGAGGCCACCTTTAAGAAGGGGAGAGGGAGGGGGAACGGTCAGCTGGGAGGGGAAAGGGCAGGAAAGGATGAGGCACAGGGACGTGCCTGCAGGTGGAGGAGTGCCTTGAGCTGAGAGTTAGGAGACTCTCAGTTCGTCCCAGCAAAGGCAGGGGCAGCAGCAGCCAGAGGAGCTTGGGAGGGCAGCAGATGCTGACCAGGAGGTCAGTGCAGTTGCCCTCTCACAGTGCTGTGGCCAGAGTGGCACTGTGGCCACCATTAAGAATGGGAGGGGGTGGGGGGAGCAGTCAGCTGGGAGGTGGGAGTGCAGAAAAGGTACTTTGTGGGGGGGCAGAGGAAAGAGGGGAGAAAAGAAAAAGAAAAAGAGAAAAGTAAGGGATGATAGAAATAAATGCAGAAAACGCAAGAGTGAAAGAGTGAAAGAACAACAGAGAGAAAAGAAAAGAAAGGAAATACTTGTGATGGCCACTAGACCACGAGGGATGAGGCACAGGGACGAGCATGCAGGTGGAGGAGGACCTTGAACTGAGTCAGGAGGCTCTCAGTTCGCCCCAGCAAAGGAAGAGGCAGCAGCAGCCAGAGGAGCTAAGGAGGGCATGAGACGCTGAAAAGGAGGTCATTGCAGTTCACACAGGTCAGTCTAAATTTGGAGAATTAAGTGGTTTCCATGGGAGCTTACTTGTTCTGGTCCCCAACCTCTAATGCCAGAAGTGTGTTCCTCCCAAGTGTAGACATGTGTTTCTACAGATCGCCACCTCCCAGTGCTGTTCAGCAACCCCATGTGCCCTCAATGCAACTTCATAAGCAGAAAACCACTGTCAATGTCATCTCCCACCACATAATTGGGCACAAAATCCTTGGGTATACAAACCTTCTTGTTTGCTGCAGGTCCTGCATGTATTCAGCCACCATCAGTGCTGGATTGAGACTGCCCAGCCTTGAGCACCAGCTTTTTCAGACTCAGTTCATCAGCCAACAGAAGGTTCTTCTCAGCTAAGGCTCTTTCAGCCTCAGCCTTCCACTCCGCTGCCTCCATTTGTAATCTTGTCAACTGCAGCCTGAATTCTCTCTCCTTTCCTCTGCGATCAGGCTGTGTCTTGACACATTGCTCCCTGGTTTCCCATTGGAGTTGCCAGCTCCTCAGGAGAGCCATCCACTTGCTTCCCCAACTCATCATGCTCTTCAGAGACAGATTCTGCCAAGGCCCTCAGCGCCATTTGTTACTACTTCTTCTTGGAGGCGCCATGAGAAGGTACCCCCATCCCCTTGCAAAAGCCCTTCCGCTGGTTAACTGTGTATCCCTCCAGCTTGGCCAGGCCAGACATCCCTGCTCTACCCTTGGACCCTGCCAGAGACATGATGTACAGGATTGATTAAAGAATTTCAAGCAGGGAAAGTTTGCAGAAGAAATCAAAAATGACCTTTAACTGTAGGTAGGTAGTGTACATGTAACTATTGTATGGCACTGTACAAACACAAATCCTACCTCCACCGCTGATCACCGATGTAAGAAATTGGGTCTCTAGGTGGCAGAGGTATACACCCTTGCCAAGTAGGGACCATAATCATAGTCAGGGTAAGTCACAATACAACCCAAAATATCCTGTGCTCACCTTCTTGTAGCTTGGCACTGAGCAGTCAGGCTTATCTTGGAAGGCAATGTGTAACGTATTAATGCAATAAATCATACAGTAACACAGTGAAAACACCACACATATACACCACATAGGTTTAGAAAAATTGATAATATTTATCTAAATAAAATAAGGTCAAAACAATGAAAATCCAATGTATACAAGAACAATTATGATTGTTTTAAAGATTAAATCCTACTAAAGCGCTTAGAAAATCAAGAGTTCCAACTGGGGCTACCACGGCGTAGTTGACAGAGTTCTTCCCAACAATCCGATGCCACAGTCACCGGTCACGGAGTCGCATGGACCCCCAGGCACCTGTGGAAATGAAGAAACAAAGATGTCCCATGGAGTCATGGAGATGAATCGAAACTGGAGCTGGTGCTGCGCCAGCCCATTACGGCATCTGGGGAGGTGAGACATCAGTTTCACACTGCGAGGCAGGGGAGGAGAGGTGTTGGTTCTGTCTGTTTGCAGAAAGAGCTGGTGCCGTGTCGATAGGGAGGCATCAGTTCCTTGTGACCTGGCAGGGTCAATGAATCTAGTCAGTCAAGACTTCATAGTGTTTGGATCTCACAGCGTGATGTCAGAGGCGTTGTGGCAACATCGGACGTTTGTTGCAGGATGCAGTCGTTTCATGCAGTGAGGTCCATGGGGTGGGAGCAGGTGCTGCATCAGTGCTTGTGTCGATAAAGTTGTTCTTGGTGTTACTGAAGTCAGGGTACTAGAAAAAATCTAGCTGGTGATGTCTTTGTTGGCATTGAGACTTCAGAACAGGAGACTAGTTCAATCCAAGCCCTTGGAGAGTACTTTTGGGGAAGGTAGAGTCCTTCTAGCAAGTTCAGAGGCCAGCAGGGCAGCAGGACAACAAGCAGGGCAGACGTCCTTCTTAGAAAAGTAGTCCAGTTGAGTCCTTCGCACATCCAGGCAGGTCCCTCTAACACAGTGCAAATGTAGATACAGAATTGTCAGATTTTGTGAGGTGAGAGACCCAGTTTAAATACCCAAAAATGATTTTGAAGTTGGGGAAAGTTCAAAGAGTGGTTTTGAAATGCACAAGTTCCCCTTTAAGCCCAGTCCTTTCTCCCAGTATCCCTGTGGGGGTTTATCAGTCCTTAGTGAGAGGTCGGGCCACTGATCTTTGAAATGTGAGAGAGAGCTCCTCCACCCTTCCTGCCCAGGGGGACCCATTCAGTATGCAAATGAATGCAGATTTGACTTAGTGTCCTGTTTTTATGCTTGTCTGGGTGGAATGCACAAGGAGAGATGTCAAACAGCACAGACCAGACATGGATTAGAGTCAGGGTAAAGCATGGATGGCAGTAAGTGCAGAGAAATGCCCACTTTCCGAAAGTGGCATTTCTAAAATAGTAATATTAAATCCAACTTCACCAGAAAGCAGGATTTTCCATAACAATTCTGGGCATACTAAATTTGACATGGCTGCTCCTTCCAGATCAGAATGTAACATTCAAATGTACATGAGGGCAGTTCTAATGCTAGTCTATGAGAGGAGCAGGACTCACAGTAGTGGAAAATGAATTAGTCAGGTTTTTGCTGTCAGGACATTTAAAACACATAAGTACATGTCCTGCCTTTCACCTACATAGTACTCTGCCCTATGGGTTACCTAGGACCTACCTTACGGGCTACTTATATGTAGAAAAAGTGGAGTTTAAGGCTTGACAAGTAGTTTTAAATGCCAAGTCGAAGTGGAAGTCAAACTGCACACACTGGCCTTGCAATGGAAGGCCTGAGACATGGTTAAGGGGCTACTTATGTGGCTGGCACAATCAGTACTGCAGACCCACTAGTAGCATTTAATTGACATGTCACCGTGATTAGGGGAGAAAGCACATGCAATTTAGCAAAAACATTGTCAGAAAAGTGGAGGGAGGCAGGCAAAAAGTTAGGGGATGACCACTCTAAGGCTGTCAGGTCTATCAGGGGGTAATAACCCCCAACTGCAGACTAGGGGCCAGAAACAATGTGCCCAGTTTTGGGAGGTGTGGCATTGCCATGCCTATTCTGGGAAGCCCCCACCCCTAGACTTTGCTAAGAAAATAATAGCAGATGCATTGTGGGCTTTCGGCACTGCCAGGGGAGAGATAAGGGCTATCGCCTCATCTACCCCCTGGGGGGCAGAAATAATCTAGTCCCCATTTATCTGGGGTGGGGGCATGGTCATGGCCATTTTGGGCAGTTCTCACCCCTCCTTTATAAACCAAAAAAATCCCTGGTGTCTAGTGGAAATTCTACCCCCGTGGGGGCAGATGAGGTGGTAACAACCTTCTGTACCAAGGGGGGGACAGTCAGACTGTGCCCATTTTATGGGGGTGGGGAAATTGCTGTGTCCATTCTGGGCAGCCCCCACCATTTCCTAAGTAAAACAGTAGTCCCTGCTGCCTAGTGGGCTTTCTGCCCCCCCAGTGGAGCAGATTAGGGTCTATTGCCCCATCTGCCACCCAGGGGGGACAGAAAGACTGAATTCATTAAAAAAAAGTATTGAGGGGGAGCAAAAGCCCTTACCCAAGTGGATGCTCACCCCTCCCTGGTGTGTAATGATAGATTCCTGCTTGTGGATTGCTCTCCTGTGGCGATTGCCAAGCAGGAATCCACTAGGAACCATTGGAAAGGCGAGATTCTCCCCATTCTAACAAATACATCTCCCATTGACCTTAAGGGCTGAATTAAGAAAAGTGGCACTGAACCCATTGCAGCGTCACTTTTCTTGTGCCCCTTAGCCCCCTACAGTAACCATGTACCCGCCATACACCATGATGCCGGGTAAGGGGTAAGGGCGTCAGAATGCCTAACACTATTGATGTACTCTGCAGGAGTAGTGCCAAATGTTGGTGCTACTCCTGCAGAGTACATAGGGGGTGATGAAGCAGAAAATGAAGGTTCTGATTTATTAACGCTTAAACGTAGTGCTGAAATCATCATGTGTGACATTAACCGAACTAATTAAGATTGTACGGGGACAAAATGTGCCCTCAGAGTAGTTTGCCATCATTTATACGCGTGCTTTATATAACATGGTGAATTAGAATTGCACTAATCCGACATAATCATAAACGTGTGCTACGATTTGCTTATTTGAAATGTTTTAGCTTAGCATTACTTTAGCGGAGGCTTTGGCCTAGTTGCCTGGTCTCACGGTTTAGATGCTCGTATTTTTCCACTGTGCTAATAAACGTGTATTCTTGCTTGAAGCTGTACTTTTCCACAGAAACTGTTCACATGCTTATCTTAAAGTTTCGTGCCAGCCTGGCATATTTTCTCTTTAATTCAAGGTCGACTTGCAGGTGCGGACAATGGAGGCTCTGAGAGTAAGCTAATTGGGAGACAATGTTGCGATTTGCGTACCCATCTCCAAGGATAATGTATGCTTAAGTAAAAGCTTGAGAACTGTCGTTTTTGATTGGACAATTTGAAGCTAACCTATGAACCCTCCAATGGAGACCCTACTGGATTCGAACTGTTGTCTATAAAACCCAGGTGCACGAGAAGAAGATGGCCATTGCAGCCATTACCAGCTCGATACCCGCCATTTTGCAGACTTCGTAGCTATTATGGCCCACTTTGCTGCGACGCCATTTTGAGAGACTTTGAGTCTTTCTCTAATCGAGAGAAAGAGACTTTAAATGATTCTTGCCCTAGAGACTTTAACTTGACTTGATCCCTTTGCATGAAGTAGTAGTTTTACCTTGCCGCTGTGAGGCATTTGCCCCGTCCACCCCTGCCCCTTTGTCCCGTCCTATACTGATCGAGAAACGGTACCCATGATGACCGAAGAATGGTACCTGTGAGACGAAGACTTCCTTGTATGCTGATCGTAATTGGTAAATATGAAAGGAAATTGTAAAATTGCATTGTGTTTCTTTTAGGTAACCAACTGCTGATTTTTGGTAAGATCCCTAGTTAAGAGTTTTTCTAAATTTATGTTGCTAAATTGTTTTTGCATGAAGTCCTACATGCCGATGCTAATTTGAGGTTAGACGAGGATTCCATATGTCGCACGATGCAATTTGAGATCTTGTTATGCTGACTAAATGTATGCCATTAGTTCATTACAGATTATCGTATTAGTGCTTTGCATTGCCATTATCGAATGCCTGGTGATTCAAATGCTACATAGATTACATTTGTTTCGACGTTATGGACAGCTATTAATGTTCATTTATGTTTATCATTTGGTGTTGAGACACATCTATATTGTGCTAGCTTTGTTAATATAGGGAAATAAATTCACTAACTTTGCAATAAACTGGTGTGATTATTCCTGACTGAAAGGTCAGGGTTCGCCGAAATGTATTCTGGATTAATTGTTAAGTGTTATGTTGTTCAAGGTGTTGCTTATGTTCGTTATTGATTATTGATTTTGATGAGATTGATTGATTAAGAGTACGGAGAGTTCCCACTTAGTCAAAAGATTCATCGGCCTAAAGAGCGTCCGAACGCAGGTAAATTGTTACCACGTTCCGCTCTATCAGTAGATGGTAGCAGAGGACGGTTCCGTCTTTTGGGACCCCGTATTATTAGAGTACATGGTGTTGAATTAACGGTTATGCATTTTGAGACCCCACTCGGGAAGTTGAATTAGATTTTCTTGGATAAAACAGATTGACAAGATGATGATGGGCTAGGTCCACCGCGACTTTCCCGGGATCTCGGAGCTTGCGGATGGAGAGAACGGAGGTGTGGAATCAGCGCTGGCGGTACTAGTGATGGTATGAGTGGAGTTAGGGTTTTGCGCTTGCACAGCTTATTGCCGCAGGGTGTGTGAAAAGGTTGCGAGGGTTTTCTTTTAAGGATAGCGGAGGTGCGACTCCGAGTGTAGAAGTAGAGAAGTCGTCGAACTTCATAGAGTTAGCGGAGGTGCGGCTCCGAGTGTGAGAGTAGGGAAGTCGTCGAACTTCATGTGCGTGTGCCGCTTTGTGCATAAAAAGGTCCACGTGGTTGTTGTTGTTGAGACGGGCCCTGCGAGGTCAAGAGACTCCGGAGTATGTTGATCCATGTTGTGGTCTGGGCGGTTTAGTAGGTTGATCGGGCGTGGTCAACAAGTCGGGTACGTGTGTTAGGGAGTGAAAGAAACTTCGACTTCGGGCTTTGACAAGATTCTAAGTGCACTAGAACAGATCATTGACAAGTTGAGAGTAGGTCTGCGGGTCAGATTTGCTTGCGAATGTGGGGACTGAGAAAGACGGAATAGCGGCCAGAGGCTAGTGAAAAGTCCCGAGGCTAGTGAAAGGTCCCTAAGGTCCTGAAGCGATTGTGTTACCCTTCCTGTAGTAAACCGACAGATCTGTTTTAATTTTTGGTAGCTCGCAATATATGCAAGAAGTTGTTACGAGAGGAGGTGAGTGAAGGAAGATTAGCCGCGAGGCTTTGTCAGCCGCAGTGTGTGTGAGTGTGACGTCACTAAGAGCCGCGCTGGGATAGGTTGGTTGCAGAGAAGGGTCGCGCACGGATTGGACGCAGTCCGTGGGACTCGATTGGAAGGGGAAAGGCAGGTGAAGAGTATTCCGGGAATTAAAGTCACCTATTGATTACAAATTTTGTGGAATTAAAGTTACCTATTGATTATAAACTTGGTTAAATAAAAGACGAGAAAAATGAAATTCTTTAAAGCATTCAGGAGCGCGATGAAGGGGGAGTCTTACATTAAAGCGAGCGTAGGAGAAGAGACGCCGCCTGAGGGTACACCAGCTTACATTGTAATGGAAGAAAAGGGGGTAGCTCCGTGCCTTTGGCTAAAGCAATGGCACAGGTTGACAGAGAAACATGGGAGCGTAGCGTTCCCGATATATGGGACATTCAATATAAAGATTTTAGAGAATTTGAGATTCACGATGTACGACATGAAGGTGCCTCCAAGGCCAGCACAGTTTGAGGCTCTAGCAATTTGGGAACTAATGGCCAGACAGCAACAGCAAAAGAAGTTCGAGACCAGAATGAGGAAGGTAGAAAAGACACTAGCGGATGCTAGGTGGGATAATGCACAGAAGGTGTGGAGGTCAGATGTATTGCAGGGGATAAAATTGTTCCCCGCAATTACTAAGGAAGGAGAAGAGACAGGTAAGAAAGCCACCTGTAAGACAGACAGGAAGTGTTCCAAGGATAGAGAGGACGAGGAAAAGTTGAGAAGAGAAGAGGAGTTAGAGGATGAGGAATTGATAATGCAATTGCTGAACGACCGTCCACCACCTTATGCGGAGAATGGACAAGGTCCAAGTACCAGTTCTGCCCCTCCGGCACCGGTACAGAACAGTGAAACTCAGAGTTCAGGAGCGTCATCGGGATCAAAGGACCCGAGTCTACTGTTCACCCCGCAGATACCACAGGTTAGGAGAATATATCCAGATGTGCCCGTGTTGAAACCGGCAGAAAATTATCAGCCGCAGATGCCAGGGTACTACAACGGTGATAACAGTGCAGGAATGATTCTAGATCCAACCGTAAGGGGCGTACAGAATGGTTACAACCAAACAATGGCACAAGCTGAATCAACTCAGTTTTTGATGCCTCAAAAGCAGGTGCAGGGAGGAAACGCACATGCTCAAATGACGGGGAGCCAGATGGGCATGCCGGCAATGATGACCCATGGTGTGGGAATGAACATGCCACAGAACATGGGGAATGGACAGAACCCAGACGCGATATCCTTACCCATTACTGTAGGTCCAGCGGTACCTGTGTATAGTCAGCCTAATTCGGGTCCGAGCAGTCAGGGATCAATGCTGCAGAATGGGACAGAAAGAAGGTGCATAGAAAACACTCCAGGGATAACTCCGATAGCGGCTCAGTCAACTGGGTCTGGGTCCTTGATGGAGTTTAGTCCCATATGTGCTCAGTCAACACTGGTGAGGTTGAGCCCCCCACTGATAATACCTCTCACATCGAACACTGAAAAACTGCCGCAGCCATCGATGGCAGTCGATGTGAACGCTACCCTGATGGGGGTGAATGCGCAACAGCTGACACAGTGGTTCAACAGTCTGAATTCCACACAAAGTTCAGACAGTGGGAAAGGAGAAGATTACCTGAATAGGATGAGGCTGAACATGGAAGCACAAGAATTGGTGGAAGGGACTATGGGTGTGAACAGGTTAGAGTCCTACACGGAAGAGGAGCTGAGGTATCTATGTCCAAAGATCACGAAGGAAGTAAACAAAGTACATAGAAGTTTGCAGGAAGTGGCGGACAGAAATGGGATTGACATAGGCAAGACGAAACACTTGAGCAGGAGCTATAGGTTGGATTTTGGGACCACAGATTTTGAACACATGAGATCAGCAGGCATGAAGGCACACCTTAGAGAATTGTTGCAGAGTGCACAAGTGTGGAGGTGCTTAGACAAGTGGGAAAGCAGGTGGGTAAAGAGGAAGGATAAGAGGAGGGACAGTGCTACAGAGCACAATGAGAAAAGACCGCAGAGTAGTGATACAGTAACAATGTTACCAATGAGGGAAACAGCAGGAGGAAAATTAGTACATGTACCATGGCACAGAAGCGACATTCAGTCCTTTACGGACGATTTTCCCAAACTAAGAGAGATACCGATTGAATGGTATCAACAGACTGACAGGTTTGTGAAGCTTGCAAAGTGTCTTTGGGAAGACCTGAACACTCTATTCGAGATTGTGGTTCCGGCAGATTTGTGGGAGGATTGCAAAAGGGCTGTAGGTTGGCCGACAAGTGAACCTGAGAGGGACAGGGAGACAGGTGCACCGTCACCTTTGGTGATGAGCTTGTACTATAAGGTGATTGAGCATTTGAAAACGAAGGTACCCGCGAAGAACGTGGATTGGCAGAAGATTGACCGAACTGCCCAAGAGACTAAAGAATCGATTCATAGTTACTATGAGAGGTTGTTGAAGGCGTTCAAGAATTACAGTGGCACGGAAACAATAGAGGCGAAGGACATGCTCCATTTTGTCTTCAGATTTGTGGAAGGGCTGAGGCCAGAGATAAGTCAGATGATAAAGTCGCATTTGATTTGTTGGCAGTCGAAACCGATTGATGAAGTCCTGACTTATGCGAAATACTGTAGCGACGAAATTGAAGTGAAACAGAAAAGGTTGAAAGAGAAGGTGATGATGATGCAGCTTAAGGCAGCTCAAACAGGTCTGCAAGGTCTGCAAGGCTTGCAAGGGATGCAAGGGTTCCAACAGCAGGTACCGCAACCGCAGTTGCAGTTGCAGGGAAACATGGCGTTTCAACCACAGGCCAGAGGCAGAGGCAGAGGAGGTTTTGTGAATAATGGTCCAGATTTGAACACTGTTGTGACGGGTGTGCAGGCAATGAAGAAGGTGATGCCGTGTCACGTGAGCGGAATTGTAGGTCATTGGAAACGCGAGTGCCCGATGGTGGTGCAGGAAGGTGCAGGTGTAGGTGCAGGTGCAGGTGCAGGTGCAGGTGCAGGTGTAGGTGTTGGTCAGCAAAACAATGATGTCAATGCATTTCAGACAATGAGGGGACCGAAAATGAGAGGTCCAAACCCAAATTTTCAGACCATAAATCAATTGCAGGGATTACAACCTATGCAGCCGCAGCAGATGCAGATGCCTCGTATGCAGATGACGCAAATGCAGCCGATGCAACAGCAGTTACCTATGGTACCTAATCAGCAAATGCAAATACCATTGGCACCAATGAGTCAGCAGCAAGTGATGGTTCCTCCACAGGTAACGGGTCAGGTAATAAGTACAAAATGGCACCCTACAACAGTTCCCATTACACAGTGAGAGTGGAATAAACAACGTATGGGAGAGTGAAAGTTCAGGAGAAGAAGGAGACTGTGTGCTTGCGGCATCCTTGGAAGTTGATCAAAGGGGTCCGTACGTAGAGGGAAGAGTAATGGGTCATCGTGTCTCATTCTTGGTTGACACGGGAGCCACACGTTCAACTGTTAAGAGCAGTGAAGTACCAAATTTGCCACTCTCCGGGAGGACAGTTCAAGTGGTGGGAGTAGCAAACAGACATCTGACGAACCCAATTACAGATCCGGTACCAGTCAACATTGGTAACTATCAAGGGGTACATCAGTTTGTGGTGTGTGACTCAAGCCCGATAGCACTGTTAGGAAGAGACCTATTGTGTAAATTGGGTTGTTCGATAATGTGTTCAAACGAAGGAATAACAATACAAACGAGCAATGATGGGGAAGAAGAGGACAGTGTAGAGGGGGATGAGATGGAAACAGTCGACGAAGAGTATCCTCTGATTTGTCTTTTCCCGATGATAACTGAAGAAGATATCCCAGCAGAATTACGGGAAACAGTCGGAAAGGAAGTGTGGGACATGACAGGGAAAGAGGTGGGATTGATGAAAGGAGTGGAACCAGTAAAAGTGATGGTAAAGCCCAATGCGATCTTTCCCCAGACCCCACAATACCACATGCCACAAGATACTCTCATGAAAGTTGCTCAACTTATTGATGAATTTGTAAAACAGGGGGTACTGAAAGAAGTGTTAAGCAGTCCATGTAATTCACCGATAATGGGACTAATAAAGCCAAGTGGGAAAGTCCGACTCGTGCAGGATTTGAGGAAAATAAATGACATCATAATAAAGTGCTGCCCTGTCGTGCCGAATCCAGCTGTGATAATGTTTCAAGTCCCTTGCGATGCTGAATGGTTCTCAGTCATCGATTTGTCACAGGCATTCTTTTCTGTGCCTCTTCATGAGGACAGCCAATTTCTCTTTTGTTTCAAATTCCTAGACAGAGTGTACAGTTGGTGTCGAATTCCTCAAGGGTTTTCTGAGTCACCGTCAATATTCAATCAAGTTCTAAAGAAAGATCTGGAAGAATTAGAATTGCCATTCGAGTCAATTCTAGTACAGTACATTGATGACTTACTGGTTGCATCCAAAACGGAAAATGGCTGCACAGCCGATACCATTGCTCTGTTGAACCATTTGGGAAGGAATGGACATAAGGTGTCTCCTTCCAAATTACAGTTCTGTCAGAAGAAAGTGAAATACTTTGGTCACCAAATAGAGAAAGGGTCACGGAGAATAATGAAGGAAAGAATTACAAGTATACTCCAAATGAGTCCACCAAAGACAAGGAAGGAGGTGAGGAAGTTTTTGGGAATGGTGGGATATTGTCGCCAGTGGATTCCCAACTTTTCGTCTCTAGCAAAGCCTTTACTGAAATTGACCCAAAAGGATGCCTTGGATGAAATTGAGCTGAAAGGAGACGAGATGGATGCTTTTGTTGAACTGAAAGAATGCATGTGCAGGGCTCCAGCTTTAGGTATGCCTGACTACACGAAGCCTTTTACATTGTTTTGTCATGAACGTGATGCATGCTCTTTGTCTGTCCTGACCCAAGCCCATGGTGGCGTAAACAGACCAGTAGCGTATTTTTCAGCTACTTTGGATCCGGTCGCAGCAGCACTCCCAGGGTGTTTGCGCGCCGTAGCAGCAGTTGGTATCAGCCTCACTCAGAGTGAAGGAATAGTGATGGGACACCCAGTAACAGTCATGGTCCCTCACTCAGTTGAGATACTTTTGACCCGCTCCCGAACGCAGCACATGACAGGAGCAAGACTTACAAGGTATGAAACGATAATTTTGGGCTCACTGAATGTGCAGCTGAAAAGGTGCACTACGCTGAATCCAGCTACCTTGCTTCCTGGAGAAAATGCTGAAATTGAGAACGCTGAAGACGTCGAGCATGACTGCCTTCAGGTGACTGAATTTTGCACAAAACCCCGACCGGACATCAAGGATACTAAACTTGATGAAAATGACCAAATTCTTTTTGTTGATGGTTCATGTCTAAGAGATGGGATGGGGATTTTGAAAGCAGGATATGCTGTATGTACTGTAACAGGGGTCTTGGAAGCGGGATGGCTTCAAGGAGTCTATTCTGCATAAGTAGCAGAACTTGTAGCCCTTTCAAGAGCATGTCAACTGTCTGCATTGATGAAAGTTACCATTTACACTGATAGTCAATACGGGTTTGGGATTGTGCATGACTTTGGACAACTATGGTCACAGAGAGGGTTCCTGACTTCTTCAGGATCTCCAGTAAAGAACGGGGAAAGAATAAGGGAATTGTTACATGCTATTCAAGTGCCAGCTGAAGTTGCAGTGGTAAAGTGCAGTGCTTACACGAAAGGACAGGACTATGGCCCTCATTCTGACCTTGGCGGGCGGCGGAGGCCGCCCGCCAAAGTCCCGCCGTCAGGTTACCGTTCCGCGGTCGAAAGACCGCGGCGGTAATTCTGACTTTCCCGCTGGGCTGGCGGGCGGTCTCCTTCAGACCGCCAGCCAGCCCAGCGGGAAAGAGGCTTCCACGATGAAGCCGGCTCGGAATCGAGCCGGCGGAGTGGAAGCTGTGCGACGGGTGCAGTTGCACCCGTCGCGTATTTCACTGTCTGCGCAGCAGACAGTGAAATACATTTAGGGGCCCTCTTACGGGGGCCCCTGCAATGCCCATGCCAGTGGCATGGGCACTGCAGGGGCCCCCAGGGGCCCCGCGACCCCCCCTACCGCCATCCGGATCTCGGCGGTCCGACCGCCGGGATCTGGATGGCGGTAGGGGGGGTCAGAATCCCCGCGGCGGTGCAGCAAGCTGCGCCGCCGCGGAGGATTCAATGGGGCCGCGGTACACTGGCGGGACCCCGCCAGTGGTGCCGGTCCGACCGCGGCTTTACCGCCGCGGTCGGAATCCCCATTGAAGCACCGCCGGCTTGTCGGCGGTGCTCCCGCGGTCCTCCGCCCTGGCGGTCAAAGACCGCCAGGGTCAGAATGAGGGCCTATGTGTCTCTGGGAAATGCATATGCAGATCAAGTCGCAAGATTTTGTGCTTTGAACTGTATATTGCTAAGGGATGATTGGAATACAATAAGTGAACCAGAACTCGAACCAGCTGAAGAATTTGCCTTGAAGGTTGTAGATACAATAGAGGAACTAAAAGCACTACAGAATAATGTCAGGGAGGATGAAAGAGATTCCTGGATTAAATCACAATGTATAAAGAGACAAGACGAGTTATGGGTTTCACATGAGGGAAAATTTGTTTTGCCAAATAGTCTCTTATCACAGCTTGCGCGGTTCTATCATGGGCAGGCTCACCTAGGGAGAGATGCCATGATAAGATTGTTCAAAACTGATTGGTTTAACCCCAGATTTCGCCAAGCTGCAGAAGCAGTTTGCCATCGATGTGTCACTTGCCAGCAGATGAACCCAGGGAAGGGAACAGTTGTGAGCGCGAGTCACATTGGTAGGGCAAGCGGTCCTTTTAGCCGCATGCAGATGGACTTCATTGAGATGCCTGTGCATGGGGGTCTGAAATATGTGTTGGTGATTGTGTGCATTTTTAGTCACTGGATTGAGGCATACCCCACACGTAGAAATGACAGCATTACAGTTGCCAAGCTATTGTTGAGGGAGTTGATACCACGTTTCGGATTTCCGATCTCTTTAGAATCAGATAGGGGAAGTCACTTCAATAACGAGGTGATAAAGTTACTTTGCGAAGCACTGAACATTGAGCAAAAGCTGCACTGTAGCTATCGCCCTGAAGCATCAGGACTAGTGGAGCAGATGAATGGTACGCTGAAATCGAGAATGGCAAAAATATGTGCATCGACAAATTTGAAATGGCCTGACGCATTGCCCTTAGTGCTAATGTCAATGAGAAACACTCCTGATAGAAAGACTGGATTGTCTCCGCATGAAATTCTCATGGGCAGGGCTATGAGACTTCCTGCAGTTCCCGCAAACATGCTTTTGAATATTACAGATGATATGGTGTTAGACTACTGCAAAGGACTGGCTGACGTGGTTTGCTCTTTCTCTCACCAGGTGGAAGCGACCACCTTGCCACCGATCCAAGGTCCAGGACACGCACTGAAAGCAGGTGACTGGGTCGTGATAAAGAAGCACGTGAGAAAATCGTGTCTGGAACCCCGTTGGAAAGGCCCTTTCCAAGTGATCCTGACGACAACTACCGCTGTGAAGTGTGCGGGGGTTCCCAACTGGATTCACGCCAGTCACACAAAGAAGGTGCTGTGTCCCACAGATGAGGAAGTTGAAGCGCTGAAACTACCAGTGCCTGACAAAACAGTGCCGAGTGCTGAAAAAGAACAGAAGCGAACTGAAAGCGAACAAGCAGAAGTAGGAGAGAAGGAAATATTATTGGAGGGCGAAGAGTCTGACTCACTTGGGGAAGACCAAAGAGAAAGTTCAGACAGCGACGAAGAAGCTGCAGGTGACAAAGAGCCTGAAGCAGCTGAGGGTAGCAAAAAGCCTGAAGCAGCTGAAGGTGACAAGGAGCCTGAAGCAGCTGAAAGTGATACAGAGCCTGAAGAAAGTAACGGTGACGAAGGGCTCGAGAAAGGTGAAAAGGCAGGAGAGCCTGATCAGAGGAGGGCTTTCCCAGAAGCAGACGATACAAAAAAAGAAAAAGAGAACGTGATTGATTCCCCAGAAGGAGGGAACGAGGCAGAACAGAACGAAAGAGTTCAAGCCTCTACAGAAAAGATCGCAGGTCCATCAAATGGACACGGTGCAAAGAGAAGACTAAGTATCTCACCAATAAAAGAAAAGGGTAAAGAAAGTTTGAACGACGGAGGAAGGCCAAAAGTGAAAGAGAAAAGAAAGGAAGTGACTGCCGTTGAACAATCGTCAAGTGAAGAAAAAGACTTGACAAAAGAGGAAAGTACCAGCGAAGCAGAATCGAAAAGAGAAGCAAAATTGAAGAGGAAAAGGATACCAAACAGGAGGTATTCCGGTCCTGAATGGGCATACGCAGTAAATGATGATTGGACTGACGAGTTTGTATCTCTAAGCATCGAGAACGAAGAAGAAGAAGAGATACCAATAGAAAAGAAAAGTTTCATAGACTCTGTCGATTGAAAGAGTAAATTATATTGCTTGCTACAATATAACGTGAAAGAAACAACCAGCTGAGACATTGTTAAACCGGATGAGACATTTGCTAAACTGATAAAGACTGAGTTATTGCCGAATTGAGACAAATGCTGCTAACCGATAAGTGACTGGCCTTTTGAAGAAGACGGTGTGAACATTGCGCTCGTTCAGCTTTGCAACTGAATTGCTAAATAGTTTCATTTATAAGTGCTTCTAGCTCTCTGATTCTATACAGATCATGACGCAAAACAATAGAAAGAAATATTGTAAATACGTGTGTATAGGCTTGGTAGTAACATGTGTAATAATAATAATGGCAATTGTGTTTGGAATGCATGGAAAGGGTGAGAATGAGACTATTGCTGCTTCTACCATTGCTCCTGTTGCTGTCACTGAACTAACACCATTGAAAAGACTAGCATTGGATGAGAGGCTCTTGCATGATAAGAAAGAGCTTTCGTATAACGTTTTCTATCGCTTACTAACAGAGTATGTTGAAACTATGGATGCAAAGGATTGTTATGTGTGTACACAGATACCGACATCAGTAAAGGAAGGGGTAACTTATCACCACATGCCTCTTACATATGGGATTACATGTAGTATAGTAATGTCTAGGTTTTATGGTCAATCTAACATACAGTATTTTTACTCGAATTATGATGTTACCTTTGCTTATGTTCCTATAATAGCGCAGCTAAGCCAGACTGCAAAATATTGGGATTATAAAATTATGGGGGAATTTTTCGAGCCAATGCAACCTTTTGAAACGGCTCATGCTCATAGGGAGAACCTTACTTGCTCAGTCTCTGCTGTAGAAATAAGCTTTTTAGATCGCACCGATGATAGAAGGGCTCAAATGAAAGCGAAATTAGAAAAGGCGCTACATAAGAGGACTTCAGTAGATAATTACGATTTTGCTGCTATAAAAACACAAGGGAAAATAGCTTTAGATGCTTGGCATGTAGGGAAGTTTTGTATATATCGAGGTGAATCTTATTATGACAATATTTTTGTAGGAGCGAGTGAGTGCAAACATACGTTTATTTTTAAGGCCAAATGGACATTCATGATGAACGGACTTGACCCTGTCATTCCAGGTGTGTATTACATTTGTGGACATAATGCCTATTATCGTCTTCCAAAGGGATGGTGGGGGAGATGTTATTTGGGTATAGTGTTCCCAAAGGTTTATCAGCTGGATGACGTATCGATGATTCAAAAGACATCTGGATCTCATAGTATCCAGAAAAGAGAGACCGCAGCTGCTGTGGTAGGTGATATATTTGGAGCCATGATTCCTTCATTGGGAGTTGTGCTGAATTCCATCAAGATACGAAAGTTGTCTACTATAGTGGATAACATGTTAACAAAGTTTTCAGGTGCTATAATCCTGATAGATGCTGAGCTTGCAGCGGAAAGAGCTATGACTCTTCAAAATAGGCTTGCTTTAGACATTCTTTTAGCAAAGGATGGAGGCGTTTGCAAAATGATTGGTGCACGTCACTGTTGTACCTATATACCGGATAATAGTGTGAAGATTAAAACTATGCTTGCTAATCTAACAAAAGAAAGTGCAGATTTGAAGGAATTGAAAGAACCAGGAGTGTGGGAGAAGGTTGGAAAGGGAATAGCTTCAGTGGGACATTGGATTGGGGGAATTTGGAATGGAATATTATTGAAAATAATAGAAGGAATACTGATAATAATAATTTGCGTATTTGGAATTTGGGGAATAAAAAGGGGAATAATAATGATTATGGAAAGAATTAAAAGAAGAAAGGAGGAGAAAATTATGAAAAGATGGCCGAAGAATACAAAGCGCAAACTAGGGGAATTAAAAGGAAAAGGGAACTGACAGAATTTTAATGGAATAAAATTTGTGGGCATGATTTGTGTGATGACAAGTAGTCATCAGAGGAGGGATTGATGAAGCAGAAAATGAAGGTTCTGATTTATTAACGCTTAAACGTAGTGCTGAAATAATCATTTGTGACATTAACCGAACTAATTAAGATTGTACGGGGACAAAATGTGCCCTCAGAGTAGTTTGCCATCATTTATACGCGTGCTTTATATAACATGGTGAATTAGAATTGCACTAATCCGACATAATCATAAACGTGTGCTACGATTTGCTTATTTGAAATGTTTTAGCTTAGCATTACTTTAGCGGAGGCTTTGGCCTAGTTGCCTGGTCTCACGGTTAAGATGCTCGTATTTTTCCACTGTGCTAATAAACGTGTATTCTTGCTTGAAGCTGTACTTTTCCACAGAAACTGTTCACATGCTTATCTTAAAGTTTCTTGCCAGCCTGGCATATTTTCTCTTTAATTCAAGGTCGACTTGCAGGTGCGGACAATGGAGGCTCTGAGAGTAAGCTAATTGGGAGACAATGTTGCGATTTGCGTACCCATCTCCAAGGATAATGTATGCTTAAGTAAAAGCTTGAGAACTGTCGTTTTTGATTGGACAATTTGAAGCTAACCTATGAACCCTCCAATGGAGACCCTACTGGATTCGAACTGTTGTCTATAAAACCCAGGTGCACGAGAAGAAGATGGCCATTGCAGCCATTACCAGCTCGATACCCGCCATTTTGCAGACTTCGTAGCTATTATGGCCCACTTTGCTGCGACGCCATTTTGAGAGACTTTGAGTCTTTCTCTAATCGAGAGAAAGAGACTTTAAATGATTCTTGCCCTAGAGACTTTAACTTGACTTGATCCCTTTGCATGAAGTATTAGTTTTACCTTGCCGCCGTGAGGCATTTGCCCCGTCCACCCCTGCCCCTTTGTCCCGTCCTATACTGATCGAGAAACGGTACCCATGATGACCGAAGAATGGTACCTGTGAGACGAAGACTTCCTTGTATGCTGATCGTAATTGGTAAATATGAAAGGAAATTGTAAAATTGCATTGTGTTTCTTTTAGGTAACCAACTGCTGATTTTTGGTAAGATCCCTAGTTAAGAGTTTTTCTAAATTTATGTTGCTAAATTGTTTTTGCATGAAGTCCTACATGCCGATGCTAATTTGAGGTTAGACGAGGATTCCATATGTCGCACGATGCAATTTGAGATCTTGTTATGCTGACTAAATGTATGCCATTAGTTCATTACAGATTATCGTATTAGTGCTTTGCATTGCCATTATCGAATGCCTGGTGATTCAAATGCTACATAGATTACATTTGTTTCGACGTTATGGACAGCTATTAATGTTCATTTATGTTTATCATTTGGTGTTGAGACACATCTATATTGTGCTAGCTTTGTTAATATAGGGAAATAAATTCACTAACTTTGCAATAAACTGGTGTGATTATTCCTGACTGAAAGGTCAGGGTTCGCCGAAATGTATTCTAGATTAATTGTTAAGTGTTATGTTGTTCAAGGTGTTGCTTATGTTCGTTATTGATTATTGATTTTGATGAGATTGATTGATTAAGAGTACGGAGAGTTCCCACTTAGTCAAAAGATTCATCGGCCTAAAGAGCGTCCGAACGCAGGTAAATTGTTACCACGTTCCGCTCTACCAGGGGTCATTGTATTCAATGGCATGCCCCTCGTACGAATGCCCTGAGTAGGCGTTAAAAGTGCAGAAAAAAATGGGGAAGAAATCTCTTAGATTTCCGTGCTCCATTTTTTCAGCCCTCCTAACGGGGAATCATGTGGCATACATCATGTGGCACTAGTGTTTACAAAGTGGCACAATGCATGCATTGCAGCACTTTGTAAATATGGTGCATGTAAAACGCCACTAAAGCGCAGCCTTAGTGTAATAAAAGGTATGCTATGGCGGTGCTAAGGTGGTACTAGGGCCTCTTAAATCAGGTCCTCAGTACCCATGGGGCAGAGATATGTCCTCGAGCACTGATGAAAATGAAAGTAAATGAGCTGATCAGCTCATTTTAGTTCAATTTGTCTTGTCCTTACGTTGCTCACGATGCGCCTCTTTCATTACAGGAAGGGGATATTTTCAGCCTTAGTTCTTGAAGAAGCTTTTCCACATCAACAGAGGCTGAAAATATCAAAAGGAAATCCCTTTGCTGCCCACACCAGAGGGATTTCCTGCTCGTGTGTAGAGGACGTAAGTGAGCCATCCTCAACAGAGCAGCGTGACTGGGGACAGCTCCTTTTCATCCTCAGCACGGATGGGGTCATCTCCTGACGAAGGCTAATGCCCCAGGGGAAATAAAATATGAAAAGAGCATGTCATGCTCAACCTTTACCCTTTTATTCTGTTCTTAGAGAGGGATAGTACCCATAAATAACACCAGAAGAAAGATCCATTGTTCTTTGAAATTTTTCATTCAGAGGTGGTATGGGCTCTTTTTCCAGAGTTTCATCAATTTCATAAAGCCTTTTGTCTTCTCCAAGCTTCTTTATGGTTGCATCGAGGCACTTATTCCTTTCTCCCCATTATGGCTTCACAGAGGAATCATTATGTTCGCCATTCTCTATTTCTGAAATTTCTTCTTTCTCCTTTAAACCACTGATGGCCAATCATATTAGTGCTCATTGCTAGCATCATGCTCTCCATCCACTGTTTGTCTAGCACAACATTTCTCCAAATGCCCGTGTGGTACAACAAATTAATGAACTTTCATAACAGACCAATCCACTGGAAGCCTGAAAGGGATTGGAGAATTTTGTGAGTTTCAGATCTTTTTCAGGGTGGCAATCCTCTCTCGTTTCCTCAGTCTCAATCACAGTTTAATTGCCTTACCTCATTTCAACCTAGGTTCTCACGTCTTGTAAACTTAGTACTAGATACTCCTTATTCTTTGGTTGCTCTATAGTCCTTTCTTCCCATCCACCTAGTCCGTTTTTACTTTTAAACTCATCTCCTAAAAACTCACTCATATATAAACTTCTCCTTTCTCCTCCTTTATTCCGACAGAAATCTAAGATTGAACTTCATTGAGAGAGACTGGTCTTACTAGGTTGATTCCTTTATGGAACACATTAAGGCTAAAGGATCACAAAACATCTATGCAGCTACTACTAAACACATATTATATTTCATTCTTTATAGACTAGATATACCTTATCCACTTACCTCTATCACCTGTTGATGTTTTGCTCATCCTTATAGTGACATTTTTCCATTTGCTTTTCTGGTGTCCCCCTACCTAGGCATTATGGCATAACGTTTGGAGAGAAATGCGGCTGATTTTCCATATTAAATCTTTCTTTCATATTTCCTGGTAGCCTAGCTGATCCTAGTACCATGACCCTATTTCACAATAAATTGTTTGACCAGTTATTGGCTATTGTTTTTCAACAAATAGTGATAAATTAGAAATGTGCCTCGACTATCTCTTAACGAATGGTTGTATGCAATAGGCTATTATCCTAGATTAGATTGTGCATTTGGGGGATCCTCCATTATTTCAGTCAATAGGGAAGCATTTTGGCTTCCAATAACTTCCTATTTGAATAATGTCGCTAAAAAGAATATATAGGTGTATCTGCTGTTACTGCTGAGAATTGTCAACCACCTCAAACTTCTCTGACTTATCCTTTAGCTCTGTATGCATTACTACGATTATCTCATATTTGTTTCCTGCTCTTCCACTTTTATTCTTGCATTTTTATTCTTTTTTTGTTTCTCCCTCCCTTCCATTCTTTTTCTCTTTATGTTTTTCCTTTATTATTGATAAAGCTCACAAAAGATTTAGTTTCATAAGGACACCTTTCAAAGAAGTCCCTTTTATAGTTTGCTTTCTTAAAGGTGATATCCTTGCTCAGTCAAGGATTGTATCGCTGCCTACATATCTTACCTAATTATTTAAATAAACCTTTTAAATCTTAGAGGTGGGGGAGTTCCATATCCATAAAGTTTCTGAAATCCCTGAGTCCTTATCCCCATGGCTTGTAGACTCACTCCTACCTGTCCCCCATGCTCGTACCCTGGAGCAGCTGAAAAGCATAATCCCCCCAGGGTGCCCCATAGAAGGAGCTGAACACTTATAGAGGAAAGAAAAACATGCACTGAAAAAGGATTTCTTTAGGGTTGAAAGTAAAAAAAGATGGGCCTGTGTGTGAGTCTCTATCTTGTAGAAAGAAGTTTATTGATGGTTAGGAATTTTCAGCCTGCTTCCTAACCTCATTGTTCATCTCTGCATGCTTTTACCCCCCTGCATGATCTAGCAACACAGGAAACAGCTAAAGTCAAAGATGCATGCAAATTGTTATGCATAGTTGGAGACGCCATAAAATTGGAACATTGCATTTGGAAATCATAACATATATAAACATGTGTAGTAGCTGCAGTACCCAGTCTGAGGTGCTGCTCTGTGATACCTGTTGTAAACATTTAAGCAAAATCAGACAGCTGCACTGGCACGATCACTAACTCAACCAGAAAGCATATATAACAGTAGACAATGGACCGAAGATGAAGGGGCATATTTATACTCCGTTTGCGCCGAATTTGCGTCGTTTTTTTCGACGCAAATTCGACGCAAAACTAACTCCATATTTATACTTTGGCGTTAGACGCGTCTAGCGCCAAAGTTCATGGAGTTAGTGTAATTTTTTTCCGTGAACACCTTCCTTGCGTTAATGATATGCAAGGTAGGCGTTCCCGTCTTTAAAAAAATGACTCCGATGCATATGCGTCGTATTTATACTCCCGGGCAAAAATGACGCCCGGGAGTGGGCGGGTCTAAAAAACCTGCATTAGCGCCGGATTTTAGTGCCTGGGTCAGGGCAGGCGTTAAGGGACCTGTGGGCTCAGAATGAGCACAGAGGTGCCCTCCCCTGCCCCCAGGGACACCCCCTGCCACCCTTGCCCACCCCAGGAGGACACCCAAGGATGGAGGGACCCACCCCAGGGACATTAAGGTAAGTTCAGGTAAGTAATTTTTTAAAAACATTTTTTGTGGCATAGGGGGGCCTGATATGTGCCCCCCTACATGCCACTATGCCCAATGACCATGCCCAGGGGACAGAAGTCCCCTGGGTATGGCCATTGGGCAAGGGGGCATGACTCCTGTCTTTGCTAAGACAGGAGTCATTTCAATGGGGGTTGGGCGTCGTAAAAAAATGGTGCAGATCGGGTTGAGGCGATTTTTTGCCTCAGCCTGACTTGCACCATTTGTGGATGCCCATACGCCATTTTCCCCCTACGCCGGCGCTGCCTGGTGTACGTCGTTTTTTTTAACGCACACCAGGCAGCGCCGGCGGCTAACGCCGGCTAACGTCATTCAATAAATACGGCGCCCGCATGGCGCTTCAGAATGGCGTTAGCCGGCGCTAATTTTTTTGGCGCAAAACTGCGTTGGTGCAGTTTTGCGTCAAAAAGTATAAATATGGCCCGAAGTGTCTCATTGCTCCTTGTCCTTGACTACTCATTGTAGGAAGGTAGCCTCTTTCTAGCTTGGTTACGCCCACTTTTGGCCTTTTTGGCAGTGTGTTTGACTGCATCTACTGGGATCCTGCTAACCAGGATCCCAGTGGTTATGCTCTCTCCCCTAAATTTAGTTGTGTGTAACTGTTATCTCTATATTTCATCCCGCAATGGGCACACTGGTGCCCCACTATAAGTCCCTTGTATATGGTACCTAGGTAGCAAGGGCGTTGGGGTTCCAGGGGATCCCTATGGGTTGCAGCATATTTTTTGCCACCCATAGGGAGCCCAAGTAAAAGGTTCTGCAGGACTACCATTGCAGCCTGTGTGAAAAAGTGCACACACCCTTTCACTGCCACTGCACCAAGTCACTTATAAGTCACCACTATGGCAGGCCTTCTAGCTCAGAGGGCAGAGTGCAAAGTACCTGTGTGTGAGGGCACCCCTCCACTAGCAGAGTTGCCCCCACGAACTCCAGGTCCATTTTCCCAGACTTCGTGAGTGCGGGGATACCATTTTACGCATGTAGTGGACATAGGTCAATACCTATGTTCAGCTACATAATGGTAACTTCAAACATAGGCATGTTTGGTATCAAATATGTTGGAATCATACCCCAGTGCTTTTGCAAACATGTGTTGTAGGATTCCATGCACTCTGGGGACTCCTTAGAGGACCCCCAGTATTGCCATTGCAGCCTCCGGAGGGTTTCCAGCAGCCCAAGCTGCTGCCACCTCCCAGACAGGTATCTGCCCTCCTGACTTTTGAGACGCTCAAGCCCAGGAAGGCGATACAAAGGATTTCTTTTGGGAGAGAGGTGTTACACCTTCTCTCTTTGAAAATAGGTGTTACAGGCTTGGGAGAGGTAGCCTCCCCAAGCCAATGGCAATGCTTTGAAGGGCACATTTGGTGCCCTCCTTTCATAAACCAGTCTACACCAGTTCAGGGACTCCCAGTCCCTGCTGTGGTGCAAAACTAGACAAAGGAAAGGGGAGTGACCATTCCCCTATCCATCACCACCCCAGAGGGGCTGCTTAGAGCTCCTCCAGAGGGTCCCTCGATTTTGCCATCTTGGATTCAAGGCTAGCAGGGAACTCTGGGAGCATCTGTTTGGTCAGTGTCTGCAGGTGACGTCAGAGCCCCCTCCTGATAGGTAGTCACCCAGCTAGGTGATCAATCCCCCTTTCAGGGCTATTAAGGGGCATATTTATACTCCGTTTGCGCCGAATTTGCGTCGTTTTTTTTTACGCAAAACTAACTCCATATTTATACTTTGGCGTTAGACGCGTCTAGCGCCAAAGTTCATGGAGTTAGCGTCATTTTTTTGCGTGAACACCTTCCTTGCGTTAATGATATGCAAGGTAGGCGTTCCCGTCTTAAAAAATGACTCCGATGCATATGCGTCGTATTTATACTCCCGGGCAAAAATGACGCCCGGGAGTGGGCGGGTCTAAAAAACCCGCATTAGCGCCGGATTTTAGCGCCTGGGTCAGGGCAGGCGTTAAGGGACCTGTGGGCTCAGAATGAGCCCAGAGGTGCCCTCCCCTGCCCCCAGGGACACCCCCTGCCACCCTTGCCCACCCCAGGAGGACACCCAAGGATGGAGGGACCCACCCCAGGGACATTAAGGTAAGTTCAGGTAAGTAATTTAAAAACAAAAAAAATTGTGGCATAGGGGGGCCTGATATGTGCCCCCCTACATGCCACTATGCCCAATGACCATGCCCAGGGGACAGAAGTCCCCTGGGTATGGCCATTGGGCAAGGGGGCATGACTCCTGTCTTTGCTAAGACAGGAGTCATTTCAATGGGGGTTGGGCGTCATAAAAAAATGGTGCAGATCGGGTTGAGGCGATTTTTTGCCTCAGCCTGACTTGCACCATTTGTGGACGCCCATACGCCATTTTCCCCCTACGACGGCGCTGCCTGGTGTACGTCGTTTTTTTTAACGCACACCAGGCAGCGCCGGCGGCTAACGCCGGCTAACGCCGGCTAACGTCATTCAATAAATACGGCGCCCGCATGGCGCTTCAGAATGGCGTTAGCCGGCGCTAATTTTTTGGGCGCAAAACTGCGTTGGCGCAGTTTTGCGTCAAAAAGTATAAATATGGCCCGAAGTGTCTCATTGCTCCTTGTCCTTGACTACTCATTGTAGGAAGGTAGCCTCTTTCTAGCTTGGTTACGCCCACTTTTGGCCTTTTTGGCAGTGTGTTTGACTGCATCTACTGGGATCCTGCTAACCAGGATTCCAGTGGTTATGCTCTCTCCCCTAAATTTAGTTGTGTGTAACTGTTATCTCTATATTTCATCCCGCAATGGGAACACTGGTGCCCCACTATAAGTCCCTTGTATATGGTACCTAGGTAGCAAGGGCGTTGGGGTTCCAGGGGATCCCTATGGGTTGCAGCATATTTTCTGCCACCCATAGGGAGCCCAAGTAAAAGGTTCTGCAGGACTACCATTGCAGCCTGTGTGAAAAAGTGCACACACCCTTTCACTGCCACTGCACCAAGTCACTTATAAGTCACCACTATGGCAGGCCTTCTAGCTCAGAGGGCAGAGTGCAAAGTACCTGTGTGTGAGGGCACCCCTCCACTAGCAGAGTTGCCCCCACGAACTCCAGGTCCATTTTCCCAGACTTCGTGAGTGCGGGGATACCATTTTACGCATGTAGTGGACATAGGTCAATACCTATGTTCAGCTACATAATGGTAACTTCAAACATAGGCATGTTTGGTATCAAATATGTTGGAATCATACCCCAGTGCTTTTGCAAACATGTGTTGTAGGATTCCATGCACTCTGGGGACTCCTTAGAGGACCCCCAGTATTGCCATTGCAGCCTCCGGAGGGTTTCCAGCAGCCCAAGCTGCTGCCACCTCCCAGACAGGTATCTGCCCTCCTGACTTTTGAGACGCTCAAGCCCAGGAAGGCGATACAAAGGATTTCTTTTGGGAGAGAGGTGTTACACCTTCTCTCTTTGAAAATAGGTGTTACAGGCTTGGGAGAGGTAGCCTCCCCAAGCCAATGGCAATGCTTTGAAGGGCACATTTGGTGCCCTCCTTTCATAAACCAGTCTACACCAGTTCAGGGACTCCCAGTCCCTGCTGTGGTGCAAAACTAGACAAAGGAAAGGGGAGTGACCATTCCCCTATCCATCACCACCCCAGAGGGGCTGCTCAGAGCTCCTCCAGAGGGTCCCTCGATTTTGCCATCTTGGATTCAAGGCTAGCAGGGAACTCTGGGAGCATCTGTTTGGTCAGTGTCTGCAGGTGACGTCAGAGCCCCCTCCTGATAGGTAGTCACCCAGCTAGGTGATCAATCCCCCTTTCAGTTCTATTAAGGGGCATATTTATACTCCGTTTGCGCCGAATTTGCGTCGTTTTTTTCGACGCAAAACTAACTCCATATTTATACTTTGGCGTTAGACGCGTCTAGCGCCAAAGTTCATGGAGTTAGCGTCATTTTTTTGCGTGAACACCTTCCTTGCGTTAATGATATGCAAGGTAGGCGTTCCCGTCTTAAAAAATGACTCCGATGCATATGCGTCGTATTTATACTCCCGGGCAAAAATGACGCCCGGGAGTGGGCGGGTCTAAAAAACCCGCATTAGCGCCGGATTTTAGCGCCTGGGTCAGGGCAGGCGTTAAGGGACCTGTGGGCTCAGAATGAGCCCAGAGGTGCCCTCCCCTGCCCCCAGGGACACCCCCTGCCACCCTTGCCCACCCCAGGAGGACACCCAAGGATGGAGGGACCCACCCCAGGGACATTAAGGTAAGTTCAGGTAAGTAATTTAAAAAAAAAAAAATTGTGGCATAGGGGGGCCTGATATGTGCCCCCCTACATGCCACTATGCCCAATGACCATGCCCAGGGGACAGAAGTCCCCTGGGTATGGCCATTGGGCAAGGGGGCATGACTCCTGTCTTTGCTAAGACAGGAGTCATTTCAATGGGGGTTGGGCGTCATAAAAAAATGGTGCAGATCGGGTTGAGGCGATTTTTTGCCTCAGCCTGACTTGCACCATTTGTGGACGCCCATACGCCATTTTCCCCCTACGACGGCGCTGCCTGGTGTACGTCGTTTTTTTTAACGCACACCAGGCAGCGCCGGCGGCTAACGCCGGCTAACGTCATTCAATAAATACGGCGCCCGCATGGCGCTTCAGAATGGCGTTAGCCGGCGCAAATTTTTTGGGCGCAAAACTGCGTTGGCGCAGTTTTGCGTCAAAAAGTATAAATATGGCCCGAAGTGTCTCATTGCTCCTTGTCCTTGACTACTCATTGTAGGAAGGTAGCCTCTTTCTAGCTTGGTTACGCCCACTTTTGGCCTTTTTGGCAGTGTGTTTGACTGCATCTACTGGGATCCTGCTAACCAGGATTCCAGTGGTTATGCTCTCTCCCCTAAATTTAGTTGTGTGTAACTGTTATCTCTATATTTCATCCTGCAATGGGAACACTGGTGCCCCACTATAAGTCCCTTGTATATGGTACCTAGGTAGCAAGGGCGTTGGGGTTCCAGGGGATCCCTATGGGTTGCAGCATATTTTCTGCCACCCATAGGGAGCCCAAGTAAAAGGTTCTGCAGGACTACCATTGCAGCCTGTGTGAAAAAGTGCACACACCCTTTCACTGCCACTGCACCAAGTCACTTATAAGTCACCACTATGGCAGGCCTTCTAGCTCAGAGGGCAGAGTGTAAAGTACCTGTGTGTGAGGGCACCCCTCCACTAGCAGAGTTGCCCCCACGAACTCCAGGTCCATTTTCCCAAACTTCGTGAGTGCGGGGATACCATTTTACGCATGTAGTGGACATAGGTCAATACCTATGTTCAGCTACATAATGGTAACTTCAAACATAGGCATGTTTGGTATCAAATATGTTGGAATCATACCCCAGTGCTTTTGCAAACATGTGTTGTAGGATTCCATGCACTCTGGGGACTCCTTAGAGGACCCCCAGTATTGCCATTGCAGCCTCCGGAGGGTTTCCAGCAGCCCAAGCTGCTGCCACCTCCCAGACAGGTATCTGCCCTCCTGACTTTTGAGACGCTCAAGCCCAGGAAGGCGATACAAAGGATTTCTTTTGGGAGAGAGGTGTTACACCTTCTCTCTTTGAAAATAGGTGTTACAGGCTTGGGAGAGGTAGCCTCCCCAAGCCAATGGCAATGCTTTGAAGGGCACATTTGGTGCCCTCCTTTCATAAACCAGTCTACACCAGTTCAGGGACTCCCAGTCCCTGCTGTGGTGCAAAACTAGACAAAGGAAAGGGGAGTGACCATTCCCCTATCCATCACCACCCCAGAGGGGCTGCTCAGAGCTCCTCCAGAGGGTCCCTCGATTTTGCCATCTTGGATTCAAGGCTAGCAGGGAACTCTGGGAGCATCTGTTTGGTCAGTGTCTGCAGGTGACGTCAGAGCCCCCTCCTGATAGGTAGTCACCCAGCTAGGTGATCAATCCCCCTTTCAGTTCTATTAAGGGGCATATTTATACTCTGTTTGCGCCGAATTTGCGTCGTTTTTTTCGACGCGAAACTAACTCCATATTTATACTTTGGCGTTAGACGCGTCTAGCGCCAAAGTTCATGGAGTTAGCGTCATTTTTTTGCGTGAACACCTTCCTTGCGTTAATGATATGCAAGGTAGGCGTTCCCGTCTTAAAAAATGACTCCGATGCATATGCGTCGTATTTATACTCCCGGGCAAAAATGACGCCCGGGAGTGGGCGGGTCTAAAACACCCGCATTAGCGCCGGATTTTAGCGCCTGGGTCAGGGCAGGCGTTAAGGGACCTGTGGGCTCAGAATGAGCCCAGAGGTGCCCTCCCCTGCCCCCAGGGACACCCCCTGCCACCCTTGCCCACCCCAGGAGGACACCCAAGGATGGAGGGACCCACCCCAGGGACATTAAGGTAAGTTCAGGTAAGTAATTATTTTAAAATATTTTTTGTGGCATAGGGGGGCCTGATTTGTGCCCCCCTACATGCCACTATGCCCAATGACCATGCCCAGGGGACAGAAGTCCCCTGGGCATGGCCATTGGGCAAGGGGGCATGACTCCTGTCTTTGCTAAGACAGGAGTCATTTCAATGGGGGATGGGCGTCGTAAAAAAATGGCGCAAATCGGGTTGAGGTGATTTTTTTGCCTCAGCCTGACTTGCACCATTTGTGGACGCCCATACGCCATTTTCCCCCTACGCCGGCGCTGCCTGGTGTACGTCGTTTTTTTAAACGCACACCAGGCAGCGCCGGCGGCTAACGCCGGCTAACGTCATTCAATAAATACGGCGCCCGCATGGCGCTTCAGAATGGCGTTAGCCGGCGCAAATTCTTTGGGCGCAAAACTGCGTTGGCGCAGTTTTGCGTCAAAAAGTACAAATATGGCCCTTAGGGTCTCTCTCTTGGATGGGTCACAGATTCAGACTGCAAGATTCCAGCAGGGATCCCCCGAACCCTCCACTTCGACTTGTGACTGAAGAAACTGAATCTGTACGCTCCAGGACCTGACAAGCTGCATCAAAGAAGCAAGAAGCCTCCTGCAACATAGTATCCAAGGCTCCTTTCAGCAACTTCAACATTTCCCCGGTTGTGCATCCTCTGTGGACAGCCCGTCTTCAGTCTGCATCAGAAGGAAGAAGGAATCTCCCTTGGGGTGAAAGAGTCCCTCCCCTGCTTCTGCAAACACCAACTGCAACAATGACCGGCTGTGTAGATCCCCCTCTCCTGCTGAGATGCAAGGGTCCTGCATCACAGATGGTGGAAACGAAGTTGTCCCGATGGGTGGAGGTAAGCCCTTGCCTGCCCACGCAGGACAGTAGCCCCGTGCACTGCAACCGTCGCAGCTTCCAAGGCTCGTTGGCATCTTTTCCAAGAGATCTTCAGGCATCCTGAAGCTCCAGGACCCAGCACTCCATCCTGCAGTGCACAGATCCCTGAATGGTTCTCTGGCATTGTGGAAGCCCTTTTTTTAGTGCTGCAGTGGCCTCTTCTGTGACTTTTGTGTCCCCATCCTGTGGGACTCCTGTGGGCGCTACCTCGGATTCTGTGGGATCTCTGTGTTTCTAAGGGCCCCTCTGACTCACTCTCCTGGGTAGTGTCCACCTGGTCCTTCCTGGTCCCTGGCAGCTCCACTTTCTGCTAATTGCGAGTTTTGCGTATGCCAAGGCTTGTTGGTGGAATCCGGAGACGCAAACCCATCTGCAATCCTCCTTATGGTGTAGGACATCACCTGCATCCTCCAGGAACTTGACTTCATCTTCTTGGGTGCAGTGCTGACTCTCCTTTTTTACAGACTCACGTTTTGCACCTTCAGTCTGCTGGGTTGGGGCTCCTGCCCTTCCTGTACTCTGCTGTGCTTCATGGACTTGGTCCCCTTCTTTGACTGGTCCTCTTATCCAGGAATCCGCTGTTAGTGTCTTGCAGTCTCTTCTGGGTTTTGCATTATTCTTCTTTCCTTCTATGTGTGTAATCTGGATAATTTACAGTGATTTACTCCTGCTTTCCTGGTCACTGGGATGGGTTGTGGAACTTACCTTTGGGTTTTCCTAGTACCCCTAGATCCCCTCTACATGCTACCTAGGTGGGGGACGACTTTTACATTCCATTTTTTTAGTATATGGTTTGTGCTCCTCCTAGGGCTGTTTCTTTCTTTTGTGATTTTCACTAATTGCACTGTTTTTATGCCTATTTCTTTATATTAGTGTATATAATTTGCGCATTCCTTACCTCCTAAGGGAGAATAGCCTCTATGGTATTTTTGGTATTTGTGTCACCAAAATAAAGTACCTTTATTTTTGTAACACTGAGGTCCTCATTATGACATTGGCGGTAAGCACTGCATACCGCTATGCTGACTGCAGCCAACATACTGCCGCCGCCACGGATTACCGCTACCCATATTCTTACACACACACAGCAATCTGTCACTATACAGCCACACACACAAGTCCGCCAGCCCAAAGTTCAGTGAGAAACTGGCGGTAGCAAAACCCACACCGTTACATCAACAGAACTACGCACCCAACATTATGACCCACGATTCACCGCGGCGGACATTAAATGGCGGTAAACCACTGGTGCTACATACTCTGCACTCAAAATGCACACACACACATACAAAATTACACTACATTGGACAATTCAAATAACACACACCTGACACCCATACACACACCACAGCCACACACCCACACGACTATAAAACACACACTCACAGTACTCACAACCCTTTACCACTACAAACAAGTGCCACAAGAGAGATAGCAAGACCACAGACAAGACCACAGCCTCACACCACCATCACCTATACACCATCCACACACCTTACATCACACACCCTAACACATCACCCCACACACACTCACCCACACCACTCACACTACACCCATGGCACCACAACACCCCATGTTCTCAGAGGAGGAGCTAATGGTCATGGTGGAGGAAATCATCCGGGTAGAGCCACAGCTATTCAGATCACAGGTGCAGCAGACATCCATTGCTAGGAAGATGAAGCTATGGAGGAGAATCGTGGACAGGGTCAACACTGTGGGACAGCACCCCAGAACAAGGGATGACATTAGGAAGAGGTGGAACGACTTACAGGGGAAGGTGCGTACCGTGGCAGCAAGACACCAAATAGCTGTGCGAAGGACTGGCAGTGGACTCCCACCTCCTACCCCACAACTAACAACATGGGAGGAGCAAGTCTTGGCAATCACGCATCCTGAGGGCCTGACAGGAGTAGCAGGAGGACTGGACTCTGGTAAGTCAACTTTCTATTACTATCACCCCCCCTACCTGCATGCTATCACATACCCCCACCTTTACCCTTACTCCCATCACTCCACCACCTCCCACACACCCCACCATCACAACCCACCCCTCCCAATACCCAAGCCCTGCATGCAACACCAATGCATGGACCCCCATCACAGACCTGCATGGACACCATCACTAAAGCATGCACACTAGAGGGAAACAGCAAGTCCACCAAATAACTACTCACACAAGGCAAAGTGTGCAGGGCAATAACAACCATAGAGGGCAACACACCCATGCACAAGATGTCACACATAGAAACAATAACACTGCATTTACATCCCCTACAGGTCCCCCATCCAATGTCACCAGAGAGGAGGTGCCATCAACATCCAGTCCCTCCCCTGAAGAGGCTCACAGTGATGACAGCAGCTCTGCACGCCTGGATCAGGATGACCAACCTGGCCCATCAGGGACCTCTGGACAGTCGGGTACCCAGCCACAGTCCCAACCCACCACAGAGCCTCCCCCTCAGGAAACACCATCACAGCACCCACCCAGCTGGCCCATGCCACTGTCCCCAGGACACGTCAATCAGCAATGTGTCCACCACTACAGGGACTCCAGGCCACCCCACAAACACAGGACGATCAGGGACCTGGGGTCAGTGGCAGTGGGCATATGGTTCAGGGGACAGAGGCACAGGACAACAGTGAAGTTGGGGGGACTGCTGTGTGGCAGAGGCATGACAGGCCCAGGGAACCAACTCTCCATGAGGCACTCACCAAGATCCTGGGAGCATACCACCATTCTCAGGAGACGATGGACCAGATACTGTACAAGTTGCAGGATGACCTAACTAACATCTACACCATCCTGGTCACCATTGCAGGGGAGCTGGGTGACCTGGCCAAGACCATGAGGGAGGCAGTGGCACAACAACAGGTGCCTGACACTAGCCAAACCAATGAACAGCCTTCCACCTCCGCCGGCGCTAGTGGGCAGGAGGCCACACCACAGGACCAACAGGCGACCAGCACCCCACCCCCTGCAGAAGGAGAACCACCCCACAAACGGTTCCTGCGATCCAGGCAGAAGCCAGTGAATATTACCAAGACCCCGCCAGGAAATAAGACTCTCCTGATTGTCACCCTTCTGTCTCAATCTGTCACCCTGTCCACCTTGAACTGCCATTACTCCCCTTCCTATGCCTCATTGGACAATGCACCTGTGATACCAAGAGACTGGACTCTACCTTGGACTTTCCTCCACCATCAGCCCAGCCCATTGCACATCCCCTCTCCTTATGAGCACCAAAATAAACACCGTTGGAACAAATACTAATCTGGAGTCTGTCAAATGATTCACAAATGTATTAGTACAACATTATCAATGCATTGCAACTCAAATGTACAGTGAAATGTACTTTGAAATTGTCATGACCACACAAACTTGCCAAGTCAAATCAAAGAAGTGCATGAGAAAAGCAAAGAGATATCCTCAGTGGAGACAGCAAAGCCCAAATTGGAAGATGGTTTGCAGAGTAATCTTGCGCTTATTTCAAAGGAAGAATCAAGAAGAGAAGATCCAAGATGGCCGCTGTGAGTCCTGAAGGTTAGTTACAGTTCTAGTCTTGCAATCGGTTGGTTGCTAGGTTACGAGCTCTCCAGCTGGAAGCCTTGCACTTCAACTGAGGTCTGACAGCAATCAGCTGTGTGGAGAGAGAGCGCGCTTCAGAATAGAAACTCATGTGAGGTAAAATTAAATTTGAAGATTATATTACAGAAAACTGATAAATATTGTCAAGGTTTATTCGAAGAGTTTGATAGTAGACCGTTTCCGTGGAAGTCGGCTAGGCTACAGAGTTAATGTATGAATTAACCTTATGTTTACAAGGTTCTTGTTTAAGATATTAAAGTCAAAGAAAAAACGAACTTTAAAAGAGCAAGTATCTACAAATGTCAAGGTTATAAACAAAGGCCAGGTTTAATGGAGAAACGAACTGTTAACAAATAAGCATTTACAAATTCAATGGTAATAAACCAAAATAGAGTTTAAAAGAGAAACAAACTTAAATAAACAAGCATTTACAACTACAAGTTATCGACAGATGTCGAAGTAAGGAAGGAGAAACTAACTGTAATAAACAAGCATTTACAAATACAAGTTATCAACAAATGTCGAAGTAAGAAAGGAGAAACAAACTTTAATAAACAAGCATTTACAAATACAAGTATTGACAGAAGTCACAATAACACAGGAGAAATGAAATAACATCAGCTGATTTGAAGAACGCATTATCACCAACTATATATATATAGCAACATAAAACCAATCTCTAACAAAGGTTGAGAAGTTCTTCCAGAATCAGTAATAAGCATTTTTTTAAGAAGAGCTATCATTTATAGAGAGAAGCAAGGCTACAGAGAACTCAGGGTGAGTGAAGAAATAATAAAATTAAAGAGAATTAAGTGTTGAGAGTAGAAAGTGAAAAACTGATGTTGTATGTCCCTGGTAATTGCGACTGTGACTCTTGCAGGTGCTGTATCCAATCTTAGATGTGAAGAGGCAGACTGAGTACTGGTGTTCATCATCTCTGTGGCAGTCTCTCTACCATCCCATTCCCCTTTCCCCCTCCGGGGTACTCAGCACGAAGGATTAATATTCGTTGTGAGTAGCTCGGGTCAGGACTGAGGAGTTATCTTCTGCTTCTGAGGAAATCAAATTGAAGTATCCTGACAGGAATGACCTTTGGTGGGCAGCAGTACACATAACAGGAGCCTGAGTGGGGCACAGAGACCTGAAAATAGAGATGCCAAAGGGTACAGTAAGTGGCCATACACATAGGGAAATCAGGCTGCTATGTACAATGTCCAACAAATGTAAAGTGAACCTACATTGTCTTACCTGTGTGTCACTGGAAGTACTGCTGAATAACATTGATTCTGTTGTCAACATCTTTTTCCTCTGCCTCCTTTTCCTCACTGTTCACAGGCTCCACTGCTGTCACACGACCATCTCCAGGCACATCCTCCTGCAGAAAAGGCACCTGGCGTCTCAAGGCCAGGTTGTGCAACATACAACATGCAACAATGATCTGGCACACCTTCTTGGGTGAGTAGTACAGGGATCCACCTGTCAGATGGAGGCACCGGAACCTGGCCTTCAGGAGGCCGAAGGTCATTCCAATAATCCTCCCTGTATGCCCATGTGCCTCATTGTAATGTTCCTCTGCCCTTGTCCTGGCATTCCTCACTGGGGTCAGTAACCATGAGAGGTTGGGGTAACCAGAGTCACCTGCAAATATCAAGGGACAACTGTTAGACACACACTAACTCTTAGGGACAACCCCTTACCAAGACACCAACTTATACTGGCTGGGGACCTTTGGCTCACCTATTAGCCATACCTGGTGCCTCTGGAGTTGTCCCATCACATATGGGATGTTGTTATTCCTCAAGCTAAAGGCGTCATGCACAGAGCCAGGATATCTGGCATTCACATGGACGATGTACTAGTTCGCCAAACACACCATGTGCAAATTCATAGAGTGATAGATTTTTCAATTCCTGTAAACTTGTTCATTTCTCGGGGGGGTACAAATGCCACATGTGTACCATCAATGGCACCAATGATGTTGGGGATATGACACAGGGCATAAAAGTCAGCTTTCACTGTGGCCAAATCCTCCACCTGGGGGAACACGATGTAGCTGCACAAGTGTTTCAGCAGGGCAGACAACACTCTGGTAAACACTGCTTGAAAACATTGGCTCAGACATCCCTGATGCCATGGCCACTGTTGTTTGGAATGAACCACTTGCCATGAAATGGAGCACTGACAGGACCTGCACTAGAGGGGGGATACCTGTGGGCTGGCGGTTAGCTAACATCAGGCCTGGCTCCAATTGGGCACACAGTTCTTGGATTGTGGCCCGATCAAGTCTGTATGTTATGATAATGTGTCTGTCCTCCATTGTCGCAAGGTCCACCAGGGGGCTGTACACCGGGGGATGCCACCATCTCATACTCAGCCTGAGTGGTTGAAGCCTATGGAAGAGAACGGTGACCAGAGGGTCATATTCACAAATCTATTGCACTAATGATGATTTCTTTACTTTAACCAAAATTTGAACCCGACTGTCAGTTGCCGTGCCAATGTCTGCTGTGATGCAGTTAGGTGCCATGCCCTGTGCCCCCCTGAAATGGCGGGTGCCTGACCTGTGAGGAGGGACGAGTGGAAATTAGGTAATTGTGCTGGCGTTGTGCGCCGTTGCGGTAGGCGATTGATGACCACGGCGCAACTTTGCATTGGTTATCATTGGGCCCTATGGGATCCAGGAGCCAATGGCGATGTACACCGGCGATGACGGTACGCACAGCTGCAAACGTGACCGCCATTTTCTATCTATCCACTCACTTGCTACCTGACCTTCAACAGGAGAGGACCTACACTGCAAGTGCTGTTGTGACCTGTGACTGGAAGCGACAATGGCTCATATTTCTGGGGAAAGGGTCCCTGCCTTCACTGCGGAGGAGTTAAAGAAACTGGTGGATGGCGTCCTACCCCAGTACATGTTACTCTAAGGTCCTCCAGACAAATAGGTGAGTACACTGTGAGCATGATGCTTGGGCCATGAATGTATGGAATGCTGTGTATGTAAGCCACATGTGGGGGGGGGGGGCAGAGGCGTCCTGGCCAGAGTGCAGCGTGGACAATGTATGTGCGTCAGGGGATGGGAGGGATCTGGTGGGCCATGAGTCCGGACGGTTGACTAATTCCCTTATCTGCTGTCTTCCCTGCAGGTCAGCGCCCACCAGAAGAAGGGTATCTGACGTGCCATCGCCAACAAGGTGCGGACTCTGGGGGTCTTTGACAGGCGGAGCACCCACTGCCGCAAGAGGTGGGAGGACCTGCACCACTGGGCAAAGAAGACAGCAGAGGCCCAGCTGGGGCTGGCTTCCCAACAAGGAAGGGGTGCTCGTCGCACCATGACCTCCTGATGTTCTTCATCCTGGCGGTTGTATCCGGTGTTGGATGGGCGCTTGAAGGCATCACAGCAGCCATAAGGGGGTGAGTACAGAATCTGACTCCTGACTTTGCACGCAGTAAGTGGTACCTGGGTGGGGGATGTGGGCTATGGGTGCCCCTAGGCCAGGGCGAAAATGGCAGGGTAGGTCCCTTGTTGGGCAGGCTCTGAAGCACTCCTACCCCAAAAGTGTTAGTGGGCATCTACTACTGGGCAGGGTACTGTGGATTTCTGGTGTGCAGATGATGGCTTTGGGCATTGTACCCCATGGGCTGGTGACTCTCTTAGTAACTGTTTGGGCATGGCCTAGTGCATAGGGCTGCTCCCTGTGTGTTGTTTCCGCCAACGGTAGTGGTGTTGCTGGCATTGACCAAGTGAATCCTCTGTCTCTCCCCCTGTTTTTGTTTTGTCACCCTGTCCTTGTGTGCAGTAGAATCATCTGGCGGAGGAGCAGAAGCACAGGCGACGGAGGGAGCTGAATCCCACATGGGCCTGGAGGCCGAATCAATTGACTGTGAGGGCACCAGTGGGATGGAGGGCGAGGGAAGCACCACAACGGGGACTGGAGGGGACACCACAGACAGCGACGCCTCCTCCGATGGAAGCCCCCAGGCGGTGGCAGACAGCTCTGTGCCCACCCAAAAAACAGGTAGAGCTGCCACCCCACCTACCAGCACCGCCCTCCCAGCAGCCCCTCAGCATGTTTCCCGTGCCTGCTGACCCCGGAGGGTGGGCATCTCCTTCGCCCTAGGCACCTCAGGCCCTGCCCCAGTCAGCCCTGCTGCCCACAGTGAGGAGGCTACTGACCTCCTGAGATCCCTCTCTGTTAGCCAGTCAGCCATACTGAATACCATCCAGGGTGTAACAGGGCATTTGCAACAAACAAATGCATACCTGGAGGGCATTCACTCTGGCGTGGCGGCCCAACAGAGAGCACTTCAGGCTCTGGCATCCACACTGCTGACAGCCATTGTCCCTGTGTCTAGCTTCCCCCCTTCAACTTCCTCTACCCAATCTCCTCAACCCCAGCCTATCCCAAGCACACCTTCAGACCAGCATTCACCCAAATCAACACACAGAAGTGGTTCAGGCAAACACAAGCACCACACATCATCCCACAGGCACTCACACAAGCACCATACCCATACAGACACACCAACATTCACTGCCTCCACTGTGTGCCCCTCCTCCTCATCGTCCACCTCCCTCCCAGTATCGTCTCCACTCACACCTGCATGCACTACATCCTCATCCACTACCTCATCACCAGCACACCCATTACTATTCACCCCTCACTGGCAGTCACCACCCCCACATCCATTCACATGTCCCCTGTGTCCTTTCCCAGTGTGCGTGTGTGACCCCTCCTCCCAAAGTACACAAACACAAGCACCCACCCACTCAACAGCCATCCACCTCACTACAGCATCCAGTCCATGCACCTTCACCCAAACTCAGCAGACAGACACCTCCTACCAACAATCCCTATTCCTCCACTCCCAAACCCTCTTCCTCTTCCCGCACAGGTGTGTCTAAAAAGCTTTTCCTGGCAAACATTGACCTGTTCCCTACCCCTCCCCCCCGTCCTTCCCCTTGGGCCAAGGTGTCCAGAACCCAGGCCAGCACCTCAGCCACCAAGTCGGCGTTCGCTGTGGTACCTCCAACTCCCAGAGGCTCAAAGGGGGCACCAGTCAGGCCAGCCAGTGTGCCACAGACCCCTGCAAAGAACCAAACCATTCACCCACCTGCCAAGTTGAAGAAGGGTATGACATGCAGCAAGGGCAGGAAGCACAAACCACCCAACAAGGCCTCCTCTAAAACTCCAGCTACCAGAGCCAAGGTCACAGCATCTGCCAAGGGGAGGAATGGGACGAAAACCCAAGCCAAGGCACTCCAGCCATCAGAGGCTGCAGGTGAAGGACTGGTGCCCACCAGCAGAACCGCCAGCCCCACCACCTGCACCGCAGGCAGCACCGCCAGCAGCCCCGCTAAAGGCACCAACACAAGCCCCGCCACCTGCACTGCCGCTGTCACCACTACTATCAGCAGCAGAACCCCTAGTGGGCAGATATCCAAGGATGCAGGAGAAGGGCTGGGGACTACCACCACCACTGGCAGGACCGGCACCTGCACCATGGCCAGCACCGCCAGCAGCCCCGCCGCAAGCATTGCCACCTGCACTGCTGACAGTAGGACCACTACCAGCACCAGCAGCCCCACTGGCTGGCCGTCCGAGGCTGCAGGAGACAGGCTGGAGCCTCCCACCACCACTGGCAGCACCACCACCAGCACCGGCAACACCACCAGTTTGCAGCCTTAGGCACCGCAGCATGGAGTTTAGTCCTGCTTCCATGGACTATCATGCAACCCAACCTGGTCCCTGGAAATCTCGTCCCTCAGACACCCAGGTGAGGGAATGTGAACTGCCACAACCCAAGTGCTGTATCACTCAGCACAATGCCCCCTCCAGAACCAGTGGAGAAAGGCATCCACTCACCCAATCCTTGGCAGAAAGAAGCAGACTTGGAACAATGCCCCCTACAGAACCAGTGGAGAAAGGCATCCACTCACCCAATCATTGGCAGGATGAAGCAGACTGGGCACAAGGCCCCCTCCAGAACCAGTGGAGAAAGGCATCCACTCACCCAATCCTTGGCAGGATGAAGCAGACTGGGCACAAGGCTCCCTACAGAACCAGAGGAGAAGCCACCCACTTGAGAGACTGTGACTTTGCACTCTCCAGGACCACGCAGTGGGCAAACCACCCACTTGTGAGACTGTGACCTTGCACTCCACAGGACCAAGCAGTGGGCAAACCACCCACTTGAGAGACTGTGGCTTTGCACTCCCAAGACCAAGCAGTGGGCAAAGCACCCACTTGAGATACTGTGGCCTTGCACTCCCCAGGACATCGCTGTATGCATAGATCCCCCTTGAGGAGCAGTGGCATTATTCCATCTTCCAGCTGAGGTGCCCCCCCCCCTTTCCCGTCCCCCGGTGCCTGTGTGTTTTCAACCTGATGCCCCTGCAGTGTTCTCTCCGTATTGAGGCAGGAGTCAAGTGTGGGCTTGGCCCATGATTTTTGGCCCAGTGGCCCACGGACATTTGAAAGGAACAATGTACAGCCTTTTGTACATATTGTATATTTTTGTAGATACTGTTTTTATAATTGTTGCATAGATCTGCCTATGTCTAATATTACACTGATTTAACTCTATTTCCTTTGTCCTTGCCTTCTTCCAGTAGGTAACGGGGTGTAAATGTACTGTTGCTGAATGTGTTTGTGTGTATGGTGTTGTGGGTGAGGGTGGAGTTGGGGGTGTTGTGTGTTGCATGTGTGTATCACTCTTTTATTCCTCCCCCCTTCCCCTGTGTACTAGGTGCTGTACTCACTGTGGTCGTCGCCGCTGTCTTTCGTATTCTTGGTAGATGAGGAGGTAGACCATCATGGGCAAGACCTGTAACTCGGGCTCCATGGCGTCCTGGTTCTTCGTTGGGTGTCGAGTTGTGAATGGTTTCTCTTCCAAACACTATTTCCGCCATGCTTTTGATGGCGTTGGTACTGCCCCGGAAAAGCTGGCGGATTCGCGGGTTGTGATGGGGTGGGCAGTATATTGTCTTCCGCCTGTCTGTTGGCGGTGACCGCCACGGTGTTTGTTGCTACCACCGTGGCTGTTGGAGTGTTAAAGTGGCTGTCTATGTTGGCGGTTTCCGCTGTGATCGTGATCCCATTTTTTTTTGTCGCCGGCCTGTTGCCGGTATTACCGCCGCTTTAACACCGACCGCCAGGGTTGTAATGAGGGCCTTAATTTGTTTTTTACAGTTTTATACAGTGCAGACTTGACCCATTTGTACTGGCATGCTTTATTTGAGCATCAGTTACATTACACAAGGATAGATTCATTTTGATTTTAGATAAGGAATGATTAAGGCACATATTTAGGAGCCCCTAGCGCCATTCCAATGCCATATTAACGTAATTTTTTTACACTAATGTGGCATTAGAAGGCCAAAAACGACACACTATATTTACAAAGTGGTGCAATACATGTATTGCGCCACTTTGTAACCCTATGCGCTACATTATGCTTATGCCGGATATAATGTATGCAGAGGGGGAATTTCCCCATTGGGGAGGTAGAAAACTGGCGCAAAGAAATCTAAGAGATTTATTTGCATCATTGTTTTCAGCACTTTTAATGCCTGCTCAGAGCAGGAGTTAAAACGCGGCTTCCACTGGGTACAATGGGCCTCTGGGTGCTTTGCAGGGTTAGCGTCAACATTTTTTACACTAATCCTGCAAAGTGCCGGACTAGCATAAAAAATGCTGATGCTGGTCCCCTAACTACTACCATAGTGTGCCACATTAGGGGGTCACTAAGGGGTGCAAGAAAAGTGTTGCAGCACTGTGTGCTGTGCCACTTTTCTTAAATATGCCCCTAAGTGATTTGCCCAGAACAACAAGATGTTCAGCTGATGCCAAAACTCAAACCTTGTTCCCCAGTTGCAAAATCTGCAGCTCTGTCCATAGTGCCACATCCTCTCCCCTAAGTGTAACAAATAATCAAGTGAACAACTGGATAAAACCGCATAAATATAGCACGTAATTTAGAAGTGATTTGTCACTTTTTGAGAACTCAGACAATATGTCCACACTTTAGTTTTTTTAGAACGCTATCCATAATTTCTATGCAAATAAGACCCTCTCATTTTTATAATTTCAAAAGGAAATGCTTTAGTTATTACAGTTTTGTTTACATCAAGATGGCGTCAGGCATGCCACAGTCTGTAATAAATATAGAACGTTAACAATTTAGTTGTTCATTAGAACACTGTGGGGAGGCAGAGGTCAGAGGAATAATATGCATGTGCAGGAAGTAGGCAACAAACCAATTAAAGCATAATGATTAAATACAAAAATAATTTGTTTAAACTCTTCAATGTAATGCAAATACAATAAAATGACACATGAAACTGCAAACCCACACCTAGTGTCATCATACATGCCCCCATTCATACTCTTTCCATCAAAAAAAATATATTGAAACAACCAACACAAATTGTCAAAAATTATTCTCCAATACATATAGATAATCCAATATTCATAACCTCAAAATGATCAAGTTGTCCTCTAATGCATAGAAATCCAATGTTAACAACTTATAATTATATTTTTTACTGTACTATGTGCATCCAGTTTTGATAAATCTAAACATAGTAATATCAATATTATCAGAATGAATGTCATTCAAATCTGTGTATTGTATCCACTTATTGAAGGAAAAAAATCATATATGAGTTCTGTTGGTTCTTATATGATGTTGACTGTCGACTCTCAATGCTGGTTTCAGCACACTTGCGCCTTCTTCAGGGAGACACACAATACTATTCTGAAGTGAAAAAATCTCATATGATGCCCCACCTGTAACAAACAATGTACGCCAATACAATCACACAAAAAAGCAATGTAAGAGAATCAGTCGACAATAACCACCTACCACATTAGTGAGAAAGAAGAAAAGTGAATAGGAAAAGACTTACAAGCAAGATGCACCAAACCAAAAATTAAAACCAAAATCACCACAGTGAACCAAACAAACAAAAACGTCACACAATGTTTTTCCTTGGCCAGTCCGGCTTAGCAGTGGAGATCTTCCAGGGGCAGAGACAGACAAGGGGCTTCTGGGTCAAAAGGTGCATACTCAAATTAAGCTGGGTAGGTTACTGCCCTGGTTGCGCAGGTACTCGGATACGGACATTGCGTGCAAATTGGAATGGGGTTTCAGACAGGGTTTTTGGGTAGGGTACCAAGGACCGCAGACGAAGAGATGGGCGGACAATTTGCAGTCGGCATTGGCCATGCCTGAGTTGGTAGCTACAAAATTGAACAAGGAGGTGGCAGAGGGCAGGGTTGCATGCCCCTTTTACGGGTGGCCTATGGATGATATTATGATCTCACTTTGAGTGTGGTACCCAAGAAGACAAAAGGGGATTTCCGATTGATACACCATTTGTCATAGCCAGGGGGGCATCGGTCAATGATTTTATTGCACCGGAGGATACCAAGGTAGTGTATGCCTCGGTGTATGATGCTATCTGGCTCATAAGGGGATGCAGCAGTGGCGCTGAGTTGGCCAAGTGCGACATCAAGGCAGCTTTTCAGCTGCTCCCTATTCAACCTGAGGATTTCTCTTTGCTGGGGATGCAGTTGGGAGGGGCGATTTACGCTGCCCATGGGGTGTGCAATTTCTTGTGCATTGTTCGAGACTTTCAGTACCTTCTTGCAGTGGGTTTTTGTGCAGGTGAGTGGGCATCTGACGGTGTCACACTATCTGGATGATTTTCTTTTCATGGGAGCACCACACTCTGGTGCTTGTGGGAAGGCCTTGCAATGTTTTAAGAGTTTGGCGCAGGAGTTTGGGGTACCTCTGGCCCCTGAAAAGACAGAGGGCCCTAGCTGCGTGTTGACTTTTTTGGGCATTGAGATGGACATGGTGGCATTCGTGGCATGTTTGCCTGCAGAAAAAGTGACCTTGCACTCCACAGGACCAAGCAGTGGGCAAACCACCCACTTGAGAGACTGTGGCTTTGCACTCCCAAGGACCAAGCAGTGGACAAAGCACCCACTTGAGAGACTGTGGCCTTGCACTCCCCAGGACATCGCTGTATGCATAGATCCCCCTTGAGGAGCAGTGGCATTATTCCATCTTCCGGCTGAGGTGCCCCCCCCTTCCCGTCCCCCGGTGCCTGTGTGTTTTCAACCTGATGCCCCTGCAGTGTTCTCTCCGTATTGAGGCAGAAGTCAAGTGTGGGATTGGCCCATGATTTTTGGCACAGTGGCCCAGGGACATTTGAAAGGAACAATGTACAGCCTTTTGTACATATTGTATATTTTTGTAGATACTGTTTTTATAATTCTTACATAGATCTGCCTATGTCTAATATTACACTGATTTAACTCTATTTCCTTTGTCCTTTCCTTCTTCCAGGGGGTAACAGGGTGTACATGTACTGTTGCTGAATGTGTTTGTGTGTATGGTGTTGTGGGTGAGGGTGGGGCTGGGGATGTTGTGTGTTGCATGTGTGTATCATTCTCTTTTTCCTCCCCCCTTCCCCTGTGTACTAGGTGCTGTACTCACTGTGGTCGTCGCCGCTGTCTTTCGTATTCTTGGTAGATGAGGAGGTAGACCATCATGGGCAAGACCTGTAACTCGGGCTCCATGGCGTCCTGGTTCTTCGTTGAGTGTCGAGTGGTGAGTGGTTTCTCTTCCAAACACTATTTCCGCCTTGCTTTTGATGGCGTTGGTACTGCCCCGGAAAAGCTGGCGGATTCGTGGGTTGTGATGGGGTGGGCGGTACATTGTCTTCCGCCTGTCTGTTGGCGGTGACTGCCGCGGTGTTTGTTGCTACCGCAGTGGCTGTTGGAGTGTTAAAGTGGCTGTCTATGTTGGCGGTTTCCGCTGTGATATTGATCCCATTTTTTTTTATCGCCGACCTGTTGCGACAATTTCAAGAAACTCGTGGTCCTCAACGATGACAACCCCTACCGAGACCAGATAAAACTCTGGAAGCGATACATTGATGACGTACTGCTGATATGGACTGGCAGTAAGGAAGAGGCCCTCGCCTTTGCTGTTTGGCTCAACGGGGCTAATCCCTTCCTCACCTTTACCATGAACATAGGTGATAATAAACTACCGTTCCTTGACCTACTCATCTACGAACAGGATGGTGGTTTGTCCACAGAAGTGTACTATAAACCGACTGACTGTAACAATCTGCTACAATACCAGAGCTTCCACCCACGAACTCTGAGAGATAACCTCCCAGTCGGCCAGTTCTTACGTCTGAGACGGAACTGCTCATCCGTGGCTGACTACCGTAAACACGCTGATAAGTTAACCACCAAATTGAACACAAAGGACTACCCCCCACACTTGAGCAGGAGAGCCCGCAAGAGTGCCCGCAACAATAACAGGGATCAGTTATTGCAACCCCGAGCATCCAAACCAGACCTCAAGAAGATTGTGTGTGTCACCACGTCCAACCCTCTATCCAACACAATTCAGAAGATCATAAAAGACAACTGGAAGATCCTCACATCAGGTGGCCTACCCTTTGAACTGCCACTACATGCGTATAAAAGGGCAACCAATATACGCAATATTGTGGTTCACACAAGACCTAAAGATAAGCCTCGTACAAAACAGACTACGCTTTGGCAGACTGCACCCCCCACAGGCCACTACACATGTGGCAACTGCAGCGTGTGTTGCCTTACACGTAGATCCACCTCCATCAACCTTGACCTAAAAACCCCATGGGTTCAAAAATCACTTACGAATTGTAACAGCAAGAACGTAGTCTATCTTATCAAATGCCCTTGCCCACTCAAATATGTGGGTATGACCACTAGAAAGGTCAGCACCAGCATCTGCGAGCATAGAAGTACAATTCAGTGCAAACGCAACGCAACAAAACTTACCAGCCATTTCCTGATAAAAAATCACTCTCCAGATGATATGTCATGGACAATCCTCGAACAATTTCCTCTTACAACCCCTAACATGTCAAATAAACTGTTTCGGGCTGAACAACGCTGGATTTCGAGGCTACACACCGATACGGTGGGTCTGAATGATGAGATACCTTGGTTCTCTCTCCAATATTAGACCCTTTTTATGACCTACATACCCTCTTGTCCTCGGCCTTCCATGCCCCCTCCCCTCTGCACATGTCTTCTGTCCTCCCCTCTCTTCACCTCAACCCTTTTCCCCCCCTCCTTTCTCCTTCCCATAGCACCGCTATTTTTTCCCCACCTTTTGGGCTTGCACCCCCTTCTTTCCTTCCCCATCCCTTGTCTCTCTTCTTCCCTCATCCCTTCTTTCCTTCCCCATCCCTTGTCTCTCTTCTCCCCTCCTCGTGTTGTGTTTTTTACCCTTTTTTCCTCCTCTCTTCCTTTTTTCCTCTTTTTCCCTTTGCTCCCCCCCTTCTTCTCCAGTTCCTTTCTCTTTTTGCCTGTTTCTTTTCCCTTTCTTTTGCACTTTTTTGTTCCTCTCTCCCCTCTCTGTTTCTACCCCCTTGGTTCCCCGTTTTGACTCCCTCCCTTCTAGCTCCACTCCATATTTGTCTCCTCTCTCACCCCCTTGTCCCACCCTCCCTTTCCCTTTCCCCTTCCTACTTCCTCTCTTTCTGCCTCCCTCCCCCCTTTCTCTTTGCCTCCCGCCTGTTTCCCAGGCGAAAGGCTACCGGGGACCTTCCCCATTCACGCACGCCGGGAAACTACATTTCCCGGCGGCCCCCCGCGGGGACCGCGCCCTTCGTGACGCTGTCTCACGCGAGGGCGCTGCCTCTCCTATTCTTCGGCCGCCCCGAGTGCTACCACCTCCGGGGTTTGCCTGCAATATCCTTCCGGGCGTCTGCCCTCACAACGTTGAGGTGCGCTTTTGCCGGACGGATGAACTTCCGACCGTCGCATCCAATCAGGGCCCAGACCGCGGGCCGTGACGGTGAAACACCCTCAGCTGAGTCTCATTTACGCCTATCAATGATACTATATCTAACCGTTTCTCGCAGGCCACTTTATTCAAGCGGTCCTGTGAGAGGTCGGTCTAGGCGCACAGTGAGCGCCCGCCTTTGATGCAGTGAGTGAGCCGGCCACCATTGGACGCACAGATAAGAATTCTCTCCTCTACCCCCTTTCCCTCCATTTCTTCCCTACTCCTGGCTGTTTCACTTTCATATTCCCATTTCCTTCTCTTTCATGCTTATGTTGCTTTGTTTTGACGTTCATTATTACTATTAATTTTCACTGTTACTCATCTCTTTTCTTTCTTCTTTCTTTTTTCTCTGCCTTTCTTTTTCCATCCTTCCCCCTATCTTTACTATAAGCCCCATTTCTAATTCTTCCTGTGTGTTCTTGTTTCCACCATTAATCTTAGGTCTTGGGCCCAAATTGGTGTCTGACTTGTGAGGGCCTTGCCCTCGGTTTCTTAGGGGTCTTCATCCCCTTCTTGCCCCCTTCCCTCTCATGTGGCTTCTTCCCTTTTATCCCCTTGTTCCCCTAATCTTAGAGTCTGACTATAAGGGGACGCTCCCTCTCCTGGACACCGGAGGCTAGTAGCCTCTTGGGATAGGGAAAGAATTTCTCCCCTCTCTTATTGTACTTCACGCAATGACGTGCCATATTATTATTTATGTGAATTATGCCTTATGCACCCAGAACTGCTGCGTCTTGCATGATCTCTTTCACATGTGTTGTGGATTGCTGTGTATTGCTGTGTCACGTTGTCACCCCCAGTACCGTACTGATGTGTCTCACTTCCTTTAGGTCCTCCCCAGGTATTCCCTCGGCAAGGTAGGCCCTCCCACCCATTCGGGTGACACTTATTATTTCTACTTAATTGCTATTAATTATTCAACGCTCACTAAGCATGTATAGCAGGGATCCTTCGCCCTGATGAATGCCCCAAGACCTTCCAGCTCCTTTTTGAGGGCAGAAACATGTCGGCTTCTTCCACTTAGATTGGAGACCCAGTGAGTCATTGCTCTCACTTGGTGTCCCAGTCTTCTTTTTAATCACATAAAACAGAACCTCCTATTAAAATACATACATAGGTATCTGTGTAGGTGTTTTTATTTCCCAGTCTAGCTGGATCCCTTTTCCAGAACCAGAATTGATTTACGCACTCCCTCCTGTTCCTTTAACAGCGAGGTTGAGTCCGCCCAGGTGGCATTGTCCTACCTGGGTGGGGTTAGGTGGTCATATGATGAAGCATGACACCATAGAGTGTGTGAGACCACCTAGTCCATAAAGGAAATTCCCCTTCCATTCCATACACCTATGTCCATCGTTGTCTCGCCTCTAGTTGAGGATTACGAGGGGCGTAGTGTTACAAGTGATACACTACTGACCTGCCCCCGGTACAAGAACCCCATACTCTCAATTGTGTTTCTTTTTTACATATTTAAGAGCCCCTAGCGCCATTCCAATGCCATATTAACGTAATTTTTTTACACTAATGTGGCATTAGAAGGCCAAAAATGCCACGCTATATTTACAAAGTGGTGCAATACATGTATTGCGCCACTTTGTAACCCTATGCGCTACATTATGCTTATGCCAGATATAATGTATGCAGAGGGGGAATTTCCCCATTGGGGAGGTAGAAAACTGGCGCAAAGAAATCTAAGAGATTTATTTGCATCATTGTTTTCAGCACTTTTAATGCCTGCTCAGAGCAGGAGTTAAAAGGAGGCTTCCACTGGGTACAATGGGCTTCTGGGTGCTTTGCAGGATTAGCGTCAACTAACTACTACCATAGTGTGCCACATTAGGGGGTCACTAAGGGGTGCAAGAAAAGTGTTGCAGCACTGTGTGCTGTGCCACTTTTCTTAAATATGCCCCTAAGTGATTTGCCAAGAAGAACAAGATGTTCAGCTGATGCCAAAACTCAAACCTTGATCCCCAGTTGCAAAATCTCCAGCTCTGTCCATAGTGCCACATCCTCTCCCCTAAGTGTAACAAATAATCAAGTGAACAACTGGATAAAACCGCATAAATATAGCACGTAATTTAGAAGTGATTTGTCACTTTTTGAGAATTCAGACAATATGTCCACACTTTAGTTTTTTTAGAACGCTATCCATAATTTCTATGCGAATAAGACCCTCTCATTTTTATAATTTCAAAAGGAAATGGTTTAGATATTACAGTTGTGTTTACATCAAGATGGCGTCAGGCATGCCACAGTCTGTAATAAATATAGAACTTTGACAATTTAGTTGTTCATTAGAATACTGTGGGGAGGCAGAGGTCAGAAGCATAAAATGCATGTGCAGGAAGTAGGCAACAAACCAATTAAAGCATAATGATTAAATACAAAAATAATTTGTTTAAACTCTTCAATGTAATGCAAATACAATAAAATGACGCATGAAACTGCAAACACACACCTAGCGTCATCATACATGCCCCCATTCATACTCTTCCCATCAAAAAAACATATATTGAAAGAACCAACAAAAATTATCAAAAATTAATTCTTCAATACATAGAGATAATCCAATATTCATAACCTCCAAATGATCAAGTTGTCCTCTAATGCATAGAAATCCAATGTTAACAACATATAATTACATTTTTTACTTTACTATGTGCATCCAGTTTTGATAAATCTAAACATAGTAATATCAAATCAAATCATTAATATTTATAAAGCGTGCTACTCACCCGTGCGGGTCTCAAGGCGCTAGGGGAAAAAAGGGGGGGGGTTACTGCTGCACGAAGAGCCAGGTTTTTAGGAGTCTCCGGAATGCGGAGTGGTCCTGGGTGGTCCTGAGGCTGGTGGGGAGGGAGTTCCAGGTCTTGGCTGCCAGGAAGGAGAAGGACCTCCCACCCGCCGTGGAGCGGCGGATGCGAGGGACGGCAGCGAGCGCGAGGCCCGAGGAATGGAGGAGACGGGTGGGGGTGTAGAAGCTGAGGCGACGGTTGAGGTAATCCGGTCCCTTGTTGTGGAGGGCTTTGTGTGCGTGGGTGGGAAGTCGGAAGGTGATCCTTTTGCTGACTGGGAGCCAATGCAGGTGTCTCAGGTGTGCGGAGATGTGGCTGTTGCGGGGTACGTCGAGGATGAGGCGGGCCGAGGCGTTTTGAATACGTTGCAGGCGTTTTTGGAGCTTGGCGGTGGTCCCAGCATAGAGGGTATTGCCGTAGTCCAGGCGGCTCGTGACGAGGGCGTGGGTCATGGTTTTTCTAGTGTCGGCGGGGATCCAGCGGAAGATCTTGCGAAGCATGCGGAGGGTGAGGAAGCAGGCAGAGGACACGGCGTTGACTTGCTTGGTCATGGTGAGAAGAGGGTCCAAGATGAAGCCGAGGTTGCGGGCGTGGTTTGCCGGGGTCGGTGCGGTGCCGAGGGCCGTGGGCCACCAGGAGTCGTCCCAAGCGGACGGGGTGTTGCCGAGGATGAGGACTTCCATTTTGTCAGAGTTCAGCTTTAGGCGGCTGAGCCTCATCCAATCTGTGACGTCCTTCATGCTCTCTTGTAGGTTGGTCTTGGCGCTGGCGGGGTCCTTGGTGAGGGAGAGTATAAGTTGGGTGTCGTCGGCGTAGGAGGTGATGATGATGTCGTGCTTGCGTACGATGTCGGCGAGGGGGCTCATGTAGACATTGAAGAGTGTCGGGCTGAGTGATGAGCCTTGAGGTACGCCGCAGATGATCTCGGTGGGGTCTGAGCGAAACGGAGGGAGGTAGACTCTTTGGGATCGGTTTGAGAGGAAGGAGCCGATCCAGTCCAGGGCCTGGCCTTGGATCACGGTGGAGCGGAGGCGGGTGATTAGGGTGCGGTGACAGATGGTGTCGAAGGCAGCCGAGAGGTCGAGGAGGATGAGGGCGACTGTTTCACCGTTGTCCATCAGGGTTCTGATGTCATCTGTGACTGAGATGAGGGCGGTTTCAGTGCTGTGGTTGGTTCGGAATCCGGTTTGTGAAGGGTCGAGCAGGTTGTTGTCATCCAGGAAGGTGGTCAGCTGTTTGTTGACGGCCTTCTCTATTACCTTGGCGGGGAAGGGGAGGAGCGAGATGGGGCGGAAGTTTTTCAGGTCGCTCGGGTCAGCTGTAGGTTTCTTTAGTAGTGCGTTGACTTCGGCGTGTTTCCAGCATTCGGGGAAGGTAGCAGAAGAAAAAGAGGAGTTGATGACGGCCTGGAGGTACGGGGCGATGATGTCGTCGGCTTTATTGGAGATGAAGTGAGGGCAGGGGTCCGATGGAGCGCCGGAGTGGATCGAGTTCATGGTGGTTTTGGTTTCTTCGGTGTTGATGTGGGTCCAGTCGTTGAGGGTGATGGTCGGAGGTGTGGGTTTGGTGATGCTTGGTTGGGTCTGGTGTCCGAAGCTGTCGTGGAGGTCGCTGATCTTGCGATGGAAGAAGATGGCGAGGGAGTTGCACAGATCTTGTGAGGGCGTGACGGCGTTGGCGTTGGGGTTGGAAAACTCCTTGACGATGCTAAAAAGTTCTCTGCTGTTGTGGCTGTTTTTGTCCAGTCTGTCGGTAAAAAAGTTCCTTTTGGCAGCGCGGATCAGGTGGTGGTGTTCGCGGGTAGCGTCCTTGAGGGCGGTCATATTGTCAGCGGTGTGGTCCTTGCGCCAGGCCTTCTCGAGTGCGCGACAAGTTTTCTTTGATTCTTTGAGGGTGTCAGAGAACCAGAGAGGTTTTTTGGTGTTGGCCTGTCGATGCGTGCGTTTGAGGGGAGCAAGGTTGTCTGCGCAATTGGAGATCCAGTTCGTGAGGCTGAGGGCTGCGTCATTGGGGTCGGTGGTGAGGGTGGGTTGGTTGGTGGCGAGTGCGGAGAAGAGTTGCTCTTTGGGGATTTTGTTCCACTGTCGACGAGGGATGGGTTGAGTGCGGAGGTGGCGGGTCTCGCGTCGGAATGTGAAATGTACACAGCTGTGGTCGGTCCAGTGTAGAGCGGAGGTGTGGCTGAAGAAGACGTGTTTGCTGGTGAGAAGATGGGGTCAAGCGTGTGTCCGGCGATGTGGGTGGCGGTGTTCACCAGTTGCTTGAGGCCGAGGTTGGCGAGGTTGTCGAGCAGGGTGGTGGTGTTGGGGTCGTTGTTTTGTTCCAGATGGAAGTTGAGGTCGCCTAGGAGGATGTAGTCCGGCGAGGCGAGGGCATGCGGGGAGATGAAGTCGACGATGGCGTCGCTGAAAGGGGCGCGCGGTCCGGGAGGACGGTAGACGAGGGATCCTCTGAGGGTGGTCCTGGGGTCGGTGCGAATCTGAAAATGCAGGTGTTCAGCGGCGAGAGGGGTGTCTTCGGTGGAGGTGGTGACGCTGATGGAGTCTTTGAAGACGATGGCGATACCTCCTCCTACTTGGTTGGTGCAGACTTTTCTGGAGATCTTGTAGCCTTCGGGGATGGCGGTGGCGATGTCTGGAGCAGAGGAGGCGTTCATCCAGGTCTCCGTGATGAAGGCGACGTCCGGTGCTGTGGAGTCCAGGAGGTCCCAGAGTTCAACGGCGTGCTTGTGGACGGAACGAACGTTGACCAGGATGCACTTGAGGTGGTTGATGGCGTGTGGGCTTGTGGTCATGGTAGTTGCGTGGTGGAAGATGCTTTTGCAGGAGTTGCAGGCGAAGGGTCCATGGGTGCGTTTGGGGTGAGCTTGGAAGCGGGTGTTGGAGCGCCCTGGGTTGAGGGTGTGGAGGGTGGTGGGGTCGTAGCGGATCAGCTGGGCTTGGGAGAGCTGGGGACCAGGGTTCGTGGCGCTGGGCGCGGGCCAGGCGCGGACGGGCGCAGACGGACTTGCCTCTGGCGCGCACCATATGAGGTTGGGGGAGGGGTCAGCTGTTGTCGAATGGGAGCTGAGGGGCGGGGGCGTGCAGGAGGTCGCGGCGGGAAAGCGCGAGGGAGGGGGGACAGGTAGAGTGAGAAGAGCTGGGGGAGGGGGGTTTAAGGGCGGAGGGGGGTGAGTGTTAGGAGGTTTAGGAGATTAGGGAGAGAGATAGGAGTAGGGTTGTGAAGATAGGGGAGGGGGGTTGTAGAGGTGGGTGAGGGTGAGAGGTAGAGTGAGAGGATAGGAAGATAGGTGATAGAGGGGGTGGCGGGAAGGGGGAGAGATACAGAAATAGATAGAGAAAGTAGATAGATAGAGAAATAGATAGAGAAATAGATAGATAGAGAGATAGGTAGATAGAGAGATAGGTAGATAGGAGAAGGTGGAGAGTGAGGGAGTTAGATAGTGAGATAGAGAGATAGAGAGATAGGTAGATAGGAGGAGTGAGGGAGGTAGATAGCGAACGGGGTAGGTAGGGGTGATAGAGAGGGGGAGGCGAGTGAGGGAGGGGGATGAGGCAGGAGCAGGAGGGCAGGCGCGGGGAGAAGAAGACGGAGGAGGCAGAGGAGCCGAATACAGAAGATAGAAGACAGAAGACAGAAGAACAGAAGAACAGAAGAACAGAAGACCGCAAGAACAGAAGAACAGAAGAACAGAAGAACAGAAGAACAGGAGACCGGAAGAACAGAAGAACAGGAGAACAGAAGACCGGAAGAACAGAAGAACAGAAGAACAGAAGAACAGAAGAAACAGAAGAACAGAAGAACAGGAGTCCAGAAGATCACAGATGAAGATACGAAGAACAGAAAGCAGAAGACAGGCAGAAGACCACAGAAGAAGATGAGGAAGAAGAGAGGCGAACAGGAGAGGCAGAGAAGCACCCAGAAGAAGAGAGCAGACGGGGAAAAGAAGAGTACAGAAGAAGATTACAGAGGAGGAATGAGGAGGAAGAACAGAGAAGAAGAAAAGAAGAAAAGAAGCAGGAGCAGGAGAGAGGGTGAGTAGCGCGGGGCAGGGCGAGGGGCAGGGAGGTGGGGGTACTTACTGTGAGGTGGGTCTCAGGAACTCAGGAACCTGGAGGAGCTGCAGCGGCAGGGGGAGCGACCTACCCTTGGGTCAAGGGTCACTACCACTGTCGCGCAGCGGGTGCCATATGAGGTAGGAGGGGGGGAGGGGTCAGCAGGGGTCGAATGGGAGCTGGGGGCGGGGGCGTGCAGGAGGTCGCGGCGGGAAAGCGCGAGGGAGGGGGGGACATGTAGAGTGAGAAGAGCTGGGGGAGGGGGGTTTAAGGGTGGAGGGGGGTGAGTATTAGGAGGTTTAGGAGATTAGGGAGAGAGATAGGAGGAGGGTTGTGAAGAAAGGGGAGGGGGGTTGTAGAGGTGGGTGAGGGTGAGAGGTAGAGTGAGAGGATAGGAAGATAGGTGATAGAGGGGATGGCGGGAAGGAGGGGAGAGATAGAGAAATAGATAGAGAAAGTAGATAGATAGAGAAATAGATAGAGAAATAGATAGATAGAGAGATAGGTAGATAGAGAGATAGGTAGATAGGAGGAGGTGGAGAGTGAGGGAGTTAGATAGTGAGATAGAGAGATAGAGAGATAGATAGATAGGAGGAGTGAGGGAGGTAGATAGCGAACGGGGTAGGTAGGGGTGATAGAGAGGGGGAGGCAAGTGAGGGAGGGGGATGAGGCAGGAGCAGGAGGGCAGGCGCAGGAAGAAGAACACGGAGGAGGCAGAGGAGCCGAAGACAGAAGATAGAAGACAGAAGAACAGAAGAACAGAAGAACAGAAGACCGGAAGAACAGAAGAACAGGAGAACAGAAGACCGGAAGAACAGAAGACCGGAAGAACAGAAGAACAGAAGAACAGAAGAAACAGAAGAACAGAAGAACAGAATAACAGGAGTCCAGAAGATCACAGATGAAGATACGAAGAACAGAAGGCAGAAGACAGGCAGAAGACCACAGAAGAAGATGAGGAAGAAGAGAGGCGAACAGGAGAGGCAGAGAAGCACCCAGAAGAAGAGAGCAGACGGGGAAAAGAAGAGTACAGAAGAAGATTACAGAGGAGGAGCGAGGAGGAAGAACAGAGAAGAAGAAAAGAAGAAAAGAAGCAGGAGCAGGAGAGAGGGTGAGTAGCGCGGGGCAGGGCGAGGGGCAGGGAGGTGGGGGGTACTTACTGTGAGGTGGGTCTCAGGAACTCAGGAACCTGGAGGAGCTGCAGCGGCAGGGGGAGCGACCTACCCTTGGGTCAATAATATCAGAATGAATGTCATTCAAATCTGTGTATTGTATCCACTTATTGAAGGAAAAAAATCATATATGAGTTCTGTTGGTTCTTTTATGATGTTGACTCTCAACTCTCAATGCTGGTTTCAGCACACTTGCGCCTTCTTCAGGGAGACACACAATACTATTCTGAAGTGAAAAAATCTCATGTGATGCCCTACCTGTAACAAACAATGTATGCCAATACAAACACACAAAAAAGCAATGTAAGAGAATCAGTCGACAATAACCACCTACCATATTAGTGAGAAAGAAGAAAAGTGATTTGGAAAAGACTTACAAGCAAGATGCACCAAACCAAAAATTAAAACCAAAATCACCACAGTGAACCAAACAAATAAAAACGTCACATAACATGCATCACAGAGATACCACCCCTGCGTTATACTGCCCTTCTGGATCTAGAAATATTGAAAAAGATGTTGCAGACAGCCAGAATAACCAAAACCATTATTGTAAATGTATGCTCTGCATACATACTAAAGATTTTGCCATCATTCATTGAGAAAAGAACCTTCCTCACCATAACCAATTGGTCTGTCAGTTGCAGTTTGTGTAATCCGTGATGTAGGGCCCTGTGGAGAGATGGATGCAGTCCAGTCTCTCCACGGGAACTTTTGGGGCCGGAAGGAGACGGCCGGGAAAAAGATAGGCTTGGGGGGAAGGAAAGGGGGGGTCAAATGTAGTTTTTAGGGAGGGGTGGGGACCTGCCTCATCCGCGCAGCCTGGTGCGCTGCACTGAGGTTACTGATCCCCGGGGAGTGAGAATAGAGATAGGGAAATGTATTTAATGGCCGCAGCACATGACGTGGCGGCCGTACAAACTGCGCTTCGCATCATAGGTGATGCCGGCCTTAGCAACCTCCTCAGGCCTAGTATACTCGACTAGACCTGGGTGGTGATGCAGCACCCGCTCGCCAGCAGGGAGAAGAAGGTCCGGGGAGATGCAGCGTGTCCACCCCCCAATGCAAAAAATTGCTGTTGGGGCGCTGGGGGAGCCTAATATAGTGGAGAAGAAGGTGGGGGCAGGGCAGGTGGAAGCTGCAGCTGGTGAGGAGACAGGGACCGGTACACAGGGCATGTCTGCAGGGAATGGTATCCCTGATGAGTGACAGAGGTCTGGGGGGCCTGGGGGCTTGGAGCAGACCTGGACCTTTCAGTGGCTAGCCAGCCTGCCAGGGCTGGAATGAAGGGCACAGCTGGGGGGCAGGGCAGAGGCAAAGGAAAAGGAAAAGGTAAGAAGGCACAGGCTTCAGGGAGGGTTATGGGGGGCCATTTGAGAGTAGTGGGAGGGAGTCAGAGCTGGGGCACACTGGGGGACATCTGGAGTCATGTGTTGTTGGTCAGGGTGGGGAGGTGACCCAGCAGCAGTCAACCACTGACTGGTCATCAGTGGACATTGAGGCCAGGATTTAGGAGCAGAGGAAACTAGTGGCGGAGACAGTGGAGCGATGGGCGCTGCTATGCAGGGAAAGGGGTGAGGCAGAGGGAAGAGCCAGTCAGGCAAAGCACAAGTCAGTGGGTGTCAGTAAGGTACCCAGGGGGTGTAGTTTGGGGCGAGGAAATTGGGTATGGGTCCCGGCTGAAGAGCAGGGCAAGGAGCAGGAGGCTGGTGTGGCCAGTGGGGCATGCAGCACGATGGGTGCACATGGCGCATACGGCCAGGTGCATCCGGAGGAGTCAATGCCAGCAACAGAGGTTGGCATAAAGGTGGTGAAGCAAACGGGGCACATCACGGCCCCTGGACATTGGTCCAAAGCAATGGAGGGGTCTTCGGTGACCTTCTCTACACCGCAGGACCACCACATGAAGCACGCATATGGCATACGCCAACGGCCACGGGATGGATTTTGAGTGTGAGAATGATGAATGGGGGATGGATGAGGAGGATGTTGTTGAGCTGGACTATGAAGGGGATCTGGAGGAGTGGGAAGAAGTGGAGATACGTGACAAGGAGTTGAGTGGGGGACATGGGAGGGGAACGGGGTGCAGGGGCAGGGAAACCCCCTCTTCTTTTCCTGTTTTACAGGCATCAAAGACTGGCACACGAGTGCACAGGAGGCTGCGGGCCCAAGGCCTTGTCAGAGGAAAGCACACGGGCTCACTGAGTACAAGGTGAGGGAGACTGGTGGTCAACGTGGAGCAAGTGGAGAGGCAAAGCTGGTGCAGCCCAATATAAATCTATTGGCGGGGAATGACTCAGTACCTGGCACACCTAATAAAAGTGTGGTATTTGCACGCGACAAGGACCAAGAGGCAGAGAAGGTTGTGACGCCACAGGGAGTAGTGGGGGAGTCTGTGGGAGTGCGGACAAGCAAAGTGATGTAAAGGAAGGGGACAACCATAAGAAGCGGCTCCCCTCTATGGGGTTAGCGATGCCACTGGGTCTCATGTGGAAGACAAGATGAAAGCATGGATCTGGAAGCATGGGTATGTTGACGTATTTCAGCTTCTTCATAGAGACATTCAGGCCAAAGGAAACTCTAAGAAGGAGGGATGGTAACTGGCACGTAGGCCTATGGTCCCCATTACTATGGATAATTGAACCTCAGCATTTCTGATATATGTTAGTATTTACTGCAAAAAATATGCAGACAGAGCCATTGCCATGTTAAAGTACATGGACATTATTCACAAGGCACAAATGCATTTTGGAGGTTTTGCATGGTTGAGCTAAAATGAGGAGTTCAGAGTCAGAGTGAGTCTTAATCCTGAGAAACCGTGGGGGGCTGAGGCTATGGATGCAGTGGATGGCCTCTTGGAAGTCTGCTGCATCCACCCATACAGCTAGTGGCCTTCCAGTGGTATATAGGCCTTTTCAGCAGCATCCTGTACCAGGCGGGACGGGTCAGGCTCAAAGAGCACCAGTGCTTAACTTAGGTGCATGTTGGAACTTCAACAAGGGGTTTTTCTCCAAGCACCCCCGCAAATTTAAGCATGAATGTTCCAAATGTGGGGGGAGACACTCAGTCACACAATGTTTTTCCTTGGCCAGTCTGGCTTAGCAGTGGAGATCTTCCAGGGGCAGAGGAGGACAAGGGGCTCCTGGGTCAAAAGGTGCATACTCAAATTAAGCTGGGTAGGTTACTGCCCTGGTTGCGCATGTACTCGGATACGGACATTGCGTGCAAATTGGAATGGGGTTTCAGACAGGGTTTTTGGGTAGGGTACCAAGGACCGCGGACGAAGAGATGGGCGGCCAATTTGCAGTCGGCATTGGCCATGCCTGAGTTAGTAGCTACAAAATGAACAAGGAGGTGGCAGAGGGCAGGATTGCAGGCCCCTTTTACGGGTGGCCTATGGATGATCTTATGATCTCACTTTGAGTGTGGTACCAAGAAGACAAAAGGGGATTTCCGATTGATACACCATTTGTCATAGCCAGGGGGGCATCGGTCAATGATTTTATTGCACCGGAGGATACCAAGGTAGTGTATGCCTCGGTGGATGACGCTATCTGGCTCATAAGGGGATGCAGCAGTGGCGCTGAGTTGGCCAAGTGCGACATCAAGGCAGCTTTTCAGCTGCTCCCTATTCAACCTGAGGATTTCTCTTTGCTGGGGATGCAGTTGGGAGGGGCGATTTACGCTGCCCATGGTGTGTGCAATTTCTTGTGCATTGTTCGAGACTTTCAGTACCTTCTTGCAGTGGGTTTTTGTGCAGGTGAGTGGGTATCCGATGGTGTCACACTATCTGGATGATTTTCTTTTCATGGGTGCACCACACTCTGGTGCTTGTGGGAAGGCCTTGCAGTGTTTTAAGACTTTGGTGCAGGAGTTTGGGGTACCTCTGGCCCCTGAAAAGACAGAGGGCCCTAGCTGCGTGTTGACTTTTTTGGGCATTGAGATGGACACGGTGGCATTTGTGGCGTGTTTGCCTGCAGAAAAAGTGGAAGAAATCTTGCAATTTTTACAGCACATCAGGTTGAGACTGAGGATAGAACTCCATGTGGCACAACAGCTCCTGGGTTTCCTTAACTTTGCATGCAGGGTGGTCCGGGGAGGTAGGACTTTTTGCAGATGCATGGGGCTGGCTATGTTTGGAGCTTCTCTTCCTCATCACAGGATTCAGCTGAGGGTAGGCTTGAGGGAGGACATCAGTTTGTGGGAGCTATTCCTGACACAGTTTAATGGGCTTTCCATGGCTTTTCGGGAGGAGGACACCGTATGGCAAGTGCAGATTTTTTCAGATGCGGCAGGAGCATCTGATTTTGGCCTTTTTTGGGGTGGACGGTGGTGTGCAAAACCTTTGCCAGCAAAATGGTTATACCAAGGCAGGAGCATTGAGTTCCTGGAGTTCTTTCCATTGCTGGTGGCTTTGGCAGTGTGAGGTGACGAACTGGCAAACAGGTCCATAATGTTTCATGTTGACAACTTGACAGAGGTTGATCTGGTGAACAGACAGAGGGCCAGGGATCTCAGGGTGCTGCACCCTTTGCGAAGATTCATGCTGTGTTGTTTGTCTTAGAGTCTCATATTTAAGGCTGCACACGTTCCTGGAGTCAACAATTCTATTTCAGATTCCCTGTCTCGTTCGCAGTGGCAGAGTTTCCGCGCATTGGCACCGGGAGCAGACAAGCACAAGACTGTGGTCCCGGCAGACATTTGGGAGTGGGGGCGTGATGGTCATGAGACTAATGGAGATGTCCTTAGCGGAATCCACTCTAAGGAGTTATCGTCAAGCATGGTTAGAATTTCAGGACTTTTAGGTGGTTGGAGGGCCTTTCTGGTGGCAGGGGCAGGGTTTGCTTGAAGCGTGAGTGGTGCATTTTGTGATATTTCTGATTCACAAGGGTTTGTCGCCAGCCACGATTGGGGGCGTATTGGCGGGTGTGTCTTTTTATGGGAAGTTGTTTTTTAGCAGGGACCTTGCAAAGGATGACATTTTGGGGAAAATGTTGAAAGGTTGGGGTTGGGCTAGATCAGGGTCAGGTAGGGTGGTGCATGAGGCTATTACATTTGACCTGCTCATACAACTTTTGCATGTGTTGCCGGTTTGTTGTGTGGATGCGTACAAGGTGCCACTTTTTCGTTTGTGTATGATATGGATGTTTTTCGGGGCTTTCCGAGTGTCTGACTTGTTAGGTGTGGGAAAAGATTGTGGAATATGAAAGGGGGAAGTGCGGAGACAGGGTGTGCGCTTAGGCATCTGGTTGGGGCGGTCAAAAATGGATCAGTTGGGAAGATTAAAGTGGATATGGTTGGACAGAGGTGGGGAGGGGGAAGGATGTCCGGTACAAGAATGGGATTCTTTTAGGAAGCACAGAGCTGAGCACGGAGGGGGTGTTTTCTGTCATTAGAATGGTATGAAGCTTTCGGTTTTCCAGTTGTTGGCTGTTTCGAGGATGGCTTTGAGGCATATTGGAAGGCAGGGGGGTAATTTTGGAACTCACTCATTCCGGATTGGTGTGGCCACTGAGGCGGCTCTCTTAGGTTGGGACTGGGACCAAATCAGGCACATTGGAAGATGGCGGTCAAAATGTTGCAAGATATATGTGAGGGCTTGAGGTGGAGTATTTTCCATAGACAGGACATTTTGTGCCATGGGTGTTTTCTTTGAGGGGGGGGGGTGTTTTTCTGTCCTACACTGACATCTGTTTATCCTTCCAGGTTGTGTGCACGGCCCAGAGAAAGCAAAAGCAGTAACATGGTTGGTTGGACATTCGTTTATTCACTGGGCAGCAAAATATGAGGAAAAGCAAGTCTATGGATGATCTTTGGGACTTCCGAGTAGCAGGCATGAGGTTTTGTGGTGGGGGAAGAGCGGCATGAGGTGGGGCAATTTGGTTCCTTTTATACCTTCAATACTGATGACATGGGATTGTCCTGATGTCCTGATGTCTTGGTATTGCACCTAGGGGAAAATGATCCCTCAGGGCTCACCTTATTGCAACATATGCAATGGGATTTGGTATTACTGAGGCACAATATGCATGGGACTTGTTTGGTATGGACAGAGTTTGTGCTCAGGAGAAAATGCAGAGGAGCCCTGAAGCACAGAGCTATTGAACGGGCCAGGAGGAATCTCAATCGGGCTATGCAGGTGTTCTCTGGGACACAGGACATCAAAGTGCTGACGCACGAAGGGATTAACCTGTTCTGTGCCTTAGACGAGATGATTTTTTTTTTTTTTTTTTTAGAGATGGGGAGCGACCCATCAGGCAAGGGTCGCTCCCCTGGGGGGCAAATTGTATTTAGACCATTTCTGCCCCCCTGGGGGCAGATTGGCCGATTTGAGGTCAATCTGTCCCCAAGGGGGCAGAAACCACTAGGCACCTGGGATTCGTTTTTTGGCGCCAATGTCGCACAGGGGGAGCGACCCCGTAGGCAAGGGTCGCTCCCGAGGGGGGTGGGGGTTGGGGGGGCAAATTTATTTTAGGCCATTTCTGCCCCCCCTGGGAGCAAATCGGCCTATTATTAGGCCGATCTGCCCCCAGGGGGGGGCAGAAACCTCTAGGCGCCAGGGGAATTTTTTTTTTTGTGTTTTTTTTTTTTGTTTGTTTGTTTTTTTAGAGATGGGGAGCGACCCATCAGGCAAGGGTCGCTGCCCTGGGGGGCAAATTGTATTTAGGCCATTTCTGCCCCCCTGGGGGCAGATTGGCCGATTTTAGGTCAATCTGCCCCCAAGGGGGCAGAAACCACTAGGCACCTGGGATTTGTTTTTTGGCGCCAATGTCACGCAGGGGGAGCGACCCCATAGGCAAGGGTCGCTCCCGGGGGGGTGGGGGTTGGGGGGACAAATTTATTTTAGGCCATTTCTGCCCCTCCTGGGGGCAGATCGGCCTATTATTAGGCCGATCTGCCCCCAGGGGGGGGGGGCAGAAACCTCTAGGCGCCAGGGGAAATAGTTTTTGGGTGTTTTTTTTTTGGTTTGTTTTTTTAGAGATGGGGAGCGACCCATCAGGCAAGGGTCGCTCCCCTGGGGGGCAAATTGTATTTAGGCCATTTCTGCCCCCTGGGGGCAGATTGGTCGATTTTAGGTCAATCTGCCCCCAAGGGGGCAGAAACCACTAGGCACCTGGGATTTGTTTTTTAGCGCCAATGTCATGCAGGGGGAGCGACCCCATAGGCAAGGGTGGCTCCCGGGGGGGTGGGGGCTGGGGGGGCAAATTTATTTTAGGCCATTTCTGCCCCCAGGGGGGGGGCAGAAACCTCTAGGTGCCAGGGGAAATTTTTTTTTTGTGTTTTTTTTTGTTTGTTTGTTATTTTAGAGATGGGGAGCGACCCATCAGGCATGGGTCGCTCCCCAGGGGGGCAAATTGTATTTAGGCCATTTCTGCCCCCTGGGGGCTGATTGGCCGATTTTAGGTCAATCTGCCCCCAAGGGGGCAGAAACCACTAGGCACCGGGGATTTGTTTTTTGGCGCCATTGTCACGCAGGGGGAGCGACCCCGTAGGCAAGGGTCGTTCACGGGCAGGGGGGGCTTGGGGGGGTTAGAGGGGGGTCAAATTTATTTTAGGGCATTTCTGCCCCCCCCCCCCTCTCCGGGGCCGGCTGAGCTAGAGGCCAAACTCCACAGGTAGGCACTTTGCAAAAAACACCTCTGTTTTCTGTGGAAAAATATGTTGTGTCCACATTGTGTTTTGGGCCATTTCCTTTCGTGGGCGCTAGGCCTACCCACAGAAGTGAGGTACCATTTTTATCGAGAGACTTAGGGGAACGCTGGGTGGAAGGAAATTTGTGGCTCCTCTCAGATTCCAGAACTTTCTGCCACAGAAATGTGAGGAACATGTGTTTTTTTAGCCAAATTTTGAGGTTTGCAAAGGATTCTGGGTAACAGAACCTGGTCCGAGCCCCACAAGTCACTCCATCCTGGATTCCCCTAGGTCTCTAGTTTTCAAAAATGCACAGGGTTGGTAGGTTTCCCTAGGTGCCGGCTGAGCTACAGGCCAAAATCCACAGGTAGGCACTGTTTTCTTTCAAAAATGTGGATGTTTCCTGTCGCGGGCGCTAGGCCTACCCACACAAGTGAGGTATCATTATTAACGGGAGACTTGGGGGAACGCTGGGTGGAAGGAAATTTGTGCCTCCTCTCAGATTCCAGAACTTTCTGCAACAGAAATGTGAGGAACATGTGTTTTTTTAGCCAAATTTTGAGGTTTGCAAAGGATTCTGGGTAACAGAACCTGGTCCGTGCCCCGCAAGTCACCCCTCCTTAGATTCCTCTAGGTCTCTAGTTTTCAGTAATGCACAGGTTTGGTAGGTTTCCCTAGGTGCCGGCTGAGCTAGAGGCCAAAATCTACAGGTAGGCACTTCGCAAAAAACACCTCTGTTTTCTTCCCAAAATTTGGATGTGTCCACGATGCGCTTTGGGGCGTTTCCTGTCGCTGGCGCTAGGCCTACCCACACAAGTGAGGAATCATTTTTATCGGGAGACTTGGGGGAACGCTGGGTGGAAGGAAATTTGTGGCTCCTCTCAGATTCCCGAACTTTCTGCCACAGAAATGTGAGGAACATGTGTTTTTTTAGCCAAATTTTGAGGTTTGCAAAGGATTCTGGGTAACAGAACCTGGTCCGAGCCCCGCAAGTCACCCCTCCTTGGATTCCCATAGGTCTCTAGTTTTCAGAAATGGACCGGTTTGGTAGGTTTCCCTAGGTGCCGGCTGAGCTAGAGGCCTAAATCTACAGGTAGGCACTTCGCAAAACACACCTCTGTTTTCTTTCAAAAATTTGGATGTGTCCACGTTGCGCTTTGGGGCGTTTCCTGTCACTGGCGCTAAGCCTACCCACACAAGTGAGGTATCATTTTTGTCGGGAGACTTGGGGGAACGCTGGGTGGAAGGAAATTTGTGGCTCCTCTCAGATTCCAGAACCTTCTGCCACAGAAATGTGAGGAACATGTGTTTTTTTAGCCAAATTTTGAGGTTTGCAAAGGATTCTGGGTAACAGAACCTGGTCCGTGCCCCGCAAGACACCCCTCCTTAGATTCCTCTAGGTCTCTAGTTTTCAGTAATGCACAGGTTTGGTAGGTTTCCCTAGGTGCCGGCTGAGCTAGAGGCCAAAATCTACAGGTAGGCACTTCGCAAAAAACACCTCTGTTTTCTTCCAAAAATTTGGATGTGTCCACGTTGCGCTTTGGGGCGTTTCCTGTCGCGGGCGCTAGGCCTACCCACACAAGTGAGGTATCATTTTTATTGGGAGACTTGGGGGAACGCTGGGTGGAAGGAAATTTGTGGCTCCTCACAGATTCCAGAACCTTCTGCCACAGAAATGTGAGGAACATGTGTTTTTTTAGCCAAATTTTGAGGTTTGCAAAGGATTCTGGGTAACAGAACCTGGTCCGTGCCCCGCAAGACACCCCTCCTTAGATTCCTCTAGGTCTCTAGTTTTCAGTAATGCACAGGTTTGGTAGGTTTCCCTAGGTGCCGGCTGAGCTAGAGGCCAAAATCTACAGGTAGGCACTTCGCAAAAAACACCTCTGTTTTCTTCCAAAAATTTGGATGTGTCCACGTTGCGCTTTGGGGCGTTTCCTGTCGCGGGCGATAGGCCTACCCACACAAGTGAGGTATCATTTTTATTGGGAGACTTGGGGGAACGCTGGGTGGAAGGAAATTTGTGGCTCCTCTCAGATTCCCGAACTTTCTGCCACAGAAATGTGAGGAACATGTGTTTTTTTAGCCAAATTTTGAGGTTTGCAAAGGATTCTGGGTAACAGACCCTGGTCCGAGCACCGCAAGTCACCCCTCCTTGGATTCCTCTCGGTCTCTAGTTTTCAGAAATGCACAGGTTTGGTAGGTTTCCCTAGGTGCTGGCTGAGCTAGAGGCCAAAATCTACAGGTAGGCACTTCGCAAAAAACACCTCTGTTTTCTTCCCAAAATTTGGATGTGTCCACGTTGCGCTTTGGGGCGTTTCCTGTTGCGGGCGCTAGGCCTACCCACACAAGTGAGGTATCATTTTTATTGGGAGACTTGGGGGAACGCTGGGTGGAAGGAAATTTGTGGCTCCTCTCAGATTCCCGAACTTTCTGCCACAGAAATGTGAGGAACATGTGTTTTTTTAGCCAAATTTTGAGGTTTGCAAAGGATTCTGGGTAACAGAACCTGGTCAGAGCCCCACAAGTCACCCCATCTTGGATTCCCCTAGGTCTCTAGTTTTCAGAAATGCACAGGTTTGGTAGGTTTCCCTAGGTGCCGGCTGAGCTAGAGGCCAAAATCTACAGGTAGGCACTTCGCAAAAAACACCTCTGTTTTCTTCCAAAAATTTGGATGTGTCCACGTTGCGCTTTGGGGCGTTTCCTGTCGCGGGCGCTAGGCCTACCCACACAAGTGAGGTATCATTTTTATCGGGAGACTTGGAGGAACGCTGGGTGGAAGGAAATTTGTGGCTCCTCTCTGATTCCAGAACTTTTTGCCACAGAAATGTGAGGAACATGTGGTTTTTAGCCAAATTTTGAGGTTTGCAAAGGATTCTGGGTAACAGAACCTGGTCCGTGCCCCGCAAGTCACCCCTCCTTGGATTCCCCTAGGTCTCTAGTTTTCAGAAATGCACAGGTTTGGTAGGTTTCCCTAGGTGCCGGCTGAGCTAGATGCCAAAATCTACAGGTAGGCACTTCGCAAAAAACACCTCTGTTTTCTTCCAAAAATTTGGATGTGTCCACGTTGCGCTTTGGGGCGTTTCCTGTCGCGGGCGCTAGGCCTACCCACACAAGTGAGGTATCATTTTTATCGGGAGACTTGGAGGAACACTGGGTGGAAGGAAATTTGTGGCTCCTCTCTAATTCCAGAACTTTCTGCCACAGAAATGTGAGGAACATGTGTTTTTTTAGCCAAATTTTGAGGTTTGCAAAGGATTCTGGGTAACAGAACCTGGTCCGAGCCCCGCAAGTCACCCCTCCTTGGATTCCCCTAGGTCTCTAGTTTTCAGAAATGCACAGATTTGGTAGGTTTCCCTAGGTGCCGGCTGAGCTAGAGGCCAAAATCTACAGGTAGGCACTTCGCAAAAAACACCTCTGTTTTCTTTCAAAAATTTGGATGTGTCCACGTTGCACTTTGGGGTGTTTCCCGTCGTGGGCGCTAGGCCTACCCACACAAGTGAGTTATCATTTTTATTGGGAGACTTGGGGGAATGCTGGGTGGAAGGAAATGTGTGGCTCCTCTCAGATTCCCGAACTTTCTGCCACAGAAATAACCACTGCTCCTCAACACCTTATCTTGTGCCCTTTTTGGAAATACAAAGGTTTTCTTGATAGCAATTTTTTACTCTTTATATTTCAGCAAATGAATTACTGTGTACCCGGTAAGAATGAAAACGCACTGCAAGGTGCAGCTCATTTATTGGCTCCGGGTTCCTTGGGTTCTTGATGAACCTACAAGCTCTATATATCCCCGCAACCAGAGGAGTCCAGCAGACGTAACAGTATATTGCTTTCGATAATCTGACATTGCACGGAAAAGTTACAGAGTAAAACGTAGAGAAACATTTATGTTTTTTTCACCTCAATTTCAATAGTTTTCTTTTTCAGTTTTTATTTTCTGTAGGAAACCCTTGTAGGATCTACACAAATGATCCCTTGCTGAATTCAGAATTTTGTCTACTTTTCAGAAATGTTTAGGTTTCTGGGATCCAGCATTGGTTTCATGCCCATTTCTGTCACTAACTGGAAGGAGGCTGAAAGCACAAAACATTGCAAAAATGGGGTATGTCACAGTAAAATGTCAAAATTGTGTTGAAAAATTGGGTTTTCTGATTCGAGTCTGCCTGTTCCTGAAAGCTGGGAAGCTGCTGAGCTTATCACCACAAACCCTTTGTTGATGCCATTTTCAGGGGAAAAACCACAAGCCTTCTTCTGCAGCCACTTTTTCAATTTTTTTTTAAAAAAACGAAATTTTCCCTGTATTTTGGCCAATTTCTTGGCCTCCTTCAGGGGAACCCACAAAGTCTGGGTACCTCTAGAATCCCTAGGATGTTGGAAAAAAGGACGCAAATTTGGCTTGATTAGCTTATGTGGACAAAAAGTTATGAGGGCCTAAGCGCGAACTGCCCCAAATAGGCAAAAAAAGGCCTGGCACTGGAGGGGGAAAAGGACTGGCAGCGAAGGGGTTAAGGAGAACGAACAGGGGCTCTTCAGGGATGACGGGGTGCATCTGTCGGAAATGGGGAATGTGCATTACATGTCAGAACTGCATTTTTTGCTGGCTAATTTTTGGGGAGAGAAGCTGTGGCGGAGTGAGCCTGTTTGAGTTCTTGTAGTTGCAGTGGGTTCGCTGGTGGGGCTGAAAAACACCTAAAGGGTTTAAGCTGGGTTGCAGTAGATGGGGCTGGAAGGTAATGGATGGGAAAGGGGTAGGCTGGGGGGGAGGAAGTAGAGGGGTTAAGGGTAGTTTATAGGGAGGGGCGGGTGGGGATCGGCCTTTTTTGCGCAGCCTGTCACGCTGCACTGAGGCTGGCCACGCCACCACCCAACAGGACGACAGTGAATGTTGAAAGGGGTGAGTGAATGGAGGAGCTGGGTGACGGGGTTCGGGGGGGTTTGTTTGTATGCCAGGGTTAGGGCAGGTTGCTAGTTATGGGCAGTAGATGGAGGAGGGTGGAGGGTCAGATGCAGGCCTGGCTACCATTCCAGTAGGGAAAAAGAAGCAGGTGAAGGATGACAGAGTGGGGAATGCCTGTTTCAGGCAGGAGATGAATGCAAAAGGGTGATGCGTGGGAGAATGGAAGGGGATGCTGGGTGAACAGAGAAAAGTGGGGAATGAAGTGATAATGGAAGACAGGGAAGTTTTAACATAAAAGGAAATCCAGTCAATACATCTATCGTCCTAATGAACCTAATAGGAAAAATCCCTGAACATGTTAAACAGGAAAATGCTAAAACGTATATCTAGCTAGAAAATACTGTGCCTCCAGCTGTTACTTACAGCATGGTAAAGAGACTTATTCCGGGAATCTATCTGGCTGCGCAATCATTTTATTGAGTTCTAGCCAGACAGCAGCACTTTGTATATGCAATATGTAAAGTACTTCAAAAACAATAGTTCAGGAAATCAACATTCCTGATTCCCAATGCATGCAGCCACATGACTGTAATAAGCTCACTACAGAAATCTAGATATGTAGGCCCATATTTATACTTTTTGACGCAAAACTGCGCCAACGCAGTTTTGCGTCAAAAAAATTAGCGCCGGATAACGTCATTCTGAAGCGCCATGCGGGCGCCGTATTTATTGAATGACGTTAGCCGGCGTTAGCCGCCGGCGGTGTCTGGTGTGCGTTAAAAAAAACGACGTACACCAGGCAGCGCCGGCGTAGGGGGAAAATGGCGTATGGGCGTCCAGAAATGGTGCAAGTCAGGCTGAGGCAAAAAAATCGCCACAACCCGATTTGCGCCATTTTTTTACGACGCCCATCCCCCATTGAAATGACTCCTGTCTTAGCAAAGACAGGAGTCATGCCCCCTTGCCCAATGGCCATGCCCAGGGGACTTCTGTCCCCTGGGCATGGTCATTGGGCATAGTGGCATGTAGGGGGGCACAAATCAGGCCCCCCTATGCCACAAAAAAAAATAAAAAAAACATACTTACCTGGACTTACCTTAATGTCCCTGGGGTGGGTCCCTCCATCCTTGGGTGTCCTCCTGGGGTGGGCAAGGGTGGCAGGGGGTGTCCCTGGGGGCAGGGGAGGGAGCCCACAGGTCCCTTAACGCCTGCCCTGACCCAGGCGCTAAAATCCGGCGCAAATGCGGGTTTTTTAGTCCCGCCCACTCCTGGGCGTCATTTTTGCCCGTGAGTATAAATACGACGCATATGCATCGCAGTCATTTTTTAAGACGGGAACACCTACCTTGCATATCATTAACGCAAGGAAGGTGTTCACGCAAAAAAATGACGCTAACTCCATGAACTTTGGCGCTAGACGCGTCTAACGCCAAAGTATAAATATGGAGTTAGTTTTGCGTCGAATTTGCGTGGAAAAAAACGACGCAAATTCGGCGCAAACGGAGTATAAATATGCCCCGTAATCTATAAAGTGCTCACAAGAAGACAACAATATATCTTGTGGAACACATACTCACATAATATATATGAAAGTGGGCCAAAGTGCCCCAGTGCTGCTACCAATATAGATATAAATATGGAGGAGCTCACAAGACAAAGTACGTAATGCAACAGTGAACATGGCTCCAAGCCCCCACATGCATAACAAACACAGACCCCCACTTTAGAACTACTGGCATACAAGTCTCGACGTACTTCTCTTAATCTATCACTCCATTCCTTGCTATCTGGTTAAGTGCAAATTATATTACCAACGGTCCCGACATGCTGAAGTGATAGTCAAAAACACACCAAAAAAGACTCAAAACCAATTGCTGCTTCCACATAAATATGCAAGATCTTCTGATTGAAAAAAGCCAGGGAACAACACCTGGGAACAAGAGTTGTTTCAGTGCCCAAACCAGAAACAAAAAAACCTGACAGCTCTCTAACAGGTATCCCTGATGAGTCATACAGGTCAAGGTTACACAATCCTCAACATAGAGGAAAAAGCGGAGGCCATATTAGAATGCTCAAAAAGGTTATTAATCACTGTATAACCTAAACTCTAACTTAGACTACAAATTCCTTATAGAGTGGCATGAAAACAAATTGTTTACTTCCAGAATATTTAATTATTTAAACCCTGTTCATGTGTATTTAAATTACAAATCCAAAACACTTTTCCCTTTTTGTGCACAGCATCAGTATCTAACCCAGATTTCCTATCAATTTTCTCCAAAATTAACCATCTAATATTCTCAGGAGCATGATTACATCCACATAATATCTTACAGTGAATCCATCAAGTATTTTCTAACAGATCGCTGAGCGATGATCTTTCAATCTCATACTTACAGAACAAGCTATTTCTCCCACATAGCCTAACTGGCACAATGTTTCTTGCTTTACAATTGGTACATTTTTTTAAATTGATTTAATACCCATTAAGGGACTCATTATGACCCTGGTGGTCATTAGGCGGGTGGCAGTCAGACTGCCGCCAATGTGGAAGTCCAACTGTCATATTACGACCGTGGGGATAGTGCCACAGTCCAAAGCCAGCACCCCCACGTCACAGCGATCCGACGGAGTGGCAGTGCCGGATATCGTAAACCGTCAGCAGCGCTACCCTCAAGATTACGAGTCTCCTCTCTTCCTGCGGTTGCATTGCGGTTCCATGCAACGGTGGGCGGAGACGGGGTGCCGGGAGGCGCATGGGGGCCTCCACACTGCCCATGCACAAGGCATGGGCAGTGCAGGGGCCCTAATGGGCAGCCCCTTAGCGCTTTTCACTGCTGCACCTGATGCACCACAACATTGCCATCAGCTCAATTACGAGCCGCCATCAATGTTGTGGATGGGTTTCTGGCTGGTCCTGCCGGCGGTCACTGTTTCTGCCCGGCAGCCCAGCAGGAAACTCGTAATAGGGCCAGTGGAGCGGCGGTTTTCCAGCCCAAAGAATTTGGTGGGCGGCATCCACCACACGCCAAACTCGTAATGAGGCCCCAAGTGTGTAACATTTTTGGGGTGATTCTAACCCTGGCGGTCGGTGTTAAAGCGGCGGCCAACCCGCCAACAGGCTGGCGGTAAAAAATATGGAATTCTGACCCTGGCGGGAACCGCCAACACAGACAGCCACTTTAACACTCCGCCCGCCACGGCGGTACAAACAAACAGCGCGGCGGTCACCGCCAACAGCCAGGCGGCAGACAATGTACCGCCCACCCTATCACAACTCACCAATCCGAAACCTTTTCCGGGGCGGGAGACCCGCCGATAAAAACACGGCGGAAACAGACTACGAACGGGAAAACGCTCACCACTACGCACTCCAGGAGGAAGGAGGACAGCATGGAACCCGAATTAAACATCCTACCTGCTCTCGTCTACCTTCTCATCTACCACGAGTACGAAGTCCGGCGCAGACGACAACGGTGAGTACTGCACCTATGACACACGGGAGGGGGGAGGACGAAAGGTTACGGGCACACACATATGCGACCCCCCCCCCCAACTATGTACACACCAATGCAGAGCAACAAGTCACAGTGACACCACCCAAATACCCCAGAAAAATGCTAGGGCATAATCAAATTTGGAATAAATATTTATGTACCAAAAAGGTCCTGAAAATTATCGTACACCATGAAAGATATTCACAAGTAAACTAATGACATACACATCAGTGTATAACTGAAGTAACAAGTCCTGCACATCCTACGAATTCATCATGTCCGTGGGCCAAAGTTTTGAGAAACAAGGGCAAAGCCCACACAGGAGACCTGAGTCCTTTGGAGAGAACACTGCAGGGGCATCAGATGTAAAAACTACAGGCACCTCAGGGGGAAGGGAAGGGGGGGGCACCACAGCCACATGAGTCCACAACGCCAGATCCATGAGGAGCCACTATGCCCACTGTACCATCCTGGGGAGTGCAAAGCCACAGTCTCTCAATGTCTCTACAGTGGGTGGGCTGCCCACTGTACCATCCTGGGGAGTGCAAAGCCACAGTCTCTCAATGTCTCTACAGTGGGTGGGCTGCCCACTGTACCATCCTGGGGAGTGCAAAGCCACAGTCTCTCAATGTCTCTACAGTGGGTGGGCTGCCCACTGTACCATCCTGGGGATTGCAAAGCCACAGTCTCTCAATGTCTCTACAGTGGGTGGGCTGCCCACTGTACCATCCTGGGGAGTGCAAAGCCACAGTCCATCAGGTGGATGACAGTCTCCACTGGTCAAGGAGGAGGCATGGTGGGCACAGTGAACCATAAACAGTGATTGAGACGGCGGTGCCCAGCGGAGCGGTGCTTCACAGGAAGGGCCCAGCGGAGAGGTGGAGAGACAGCGGTGCCCAGCGGAGCGGTGCTTGACAGGAAGGGCCCAGCGGAGCGGTGTTTGAGATGGCAGTGCCCAGCGGAGCGGTGCTTGAGAAGAAGGGCCCAGCGGAGCGGTGCTTGAGAAGAAGGGCCCAGCGGAGCGGTGCTTGAGACAGCGGGGCCCAGCGGAGCGGTGCTTGAGATGAAGGGCCCAGCGGAGCGGTGCTTGAGATGAAGGGCCCAGCGGAGCGGTGCTTGAGAAGAAGGGCCCAGCGGAGCGGTGCTTGAGACGGCGGTGCCCAGTGGAGCGGTGCTTGAGAAGAAGGGCCCAGCGGAGCGGTGCTTGAGATGAAGGGCCCAGCGGAGCGGTGCTTGAGAAGAAGGGCCCAGCGGAGCGGTGCTTGAGAGGAAGGGCCCAGCGGAGAGGTGGAGAGACAGCGGTGCCCAGCGGAGCGGTGCTTGAGATGAAGGGCCCAGCGGAGCGGTGTTTGAGACGGCGGTGCCCAGCGGAGCGGTGCTTGAGAAGAAGGGCCCAGCGGAGCGGTGCTTGAGAAGAAGGGCCCAGCGGAGAGGTGGAGAGACAGCGGTGCCCAGCGGAGCGGTGCTTGACAGGAAGGGCCCAGCGGAGCGGTGCTTGAGACGGCGGGGCCCAGCGGAGCGGTGCTTGAGATGAAGGGCCCAGCGGAGCGGTGCTTGAGAAGAAGGGCCCAGCGGAGCGGTGCTTGAGATGAAGGGCCCAGCGGAGCGGTGCTTGAGAAGAAGGGCCCAGCGGAGCGGTGTCTGAGACGGCGGTGCCCAGCGGAGCGGTGCTTGAGAAGAAGGGCCCAGCGGAGCGGTGCTTGAGACGGCGGGGCCCTGTTCAGCGGTGCTCTTCTCCACGGCGGGCCCTGTTCAGCGGTGCCTATCTTCATGGCGGGCCCTGTTCAGTGGTGCTCTTCTGCACGGCGGGCCCTGTTCAGCGGTGCCTATCTTCACGGCGGGCCCTGTTCAGCGGTGCTCTTCTGCACGGCGGGCCCTGTTCAGCGGTGCTCTTCTCCACGGCGGGCCCTGTTCAGCGGTGCTCTTCTTCACCGCGGGCCCTGTTCAGCGGTGCTCTTCTCCACGGCGGGCCCTGTTCAGCGGTGCTCTTCTTCACCGCGGGCCCTGTTCAGCGGTGCTCTTCTCCACGGCGGGCCCTGTTCAGCGGTGCTCTTCTGCACTGCGGGCCCTGTTCAGAGGTGCCTATCTTCATGGCGGGCCCTGTTCAGCGGTGCTCTTCTGCACGGCGGGGCCCTGTTCAGCGGTGCTCTTCTTCACCGCGGGCCCTGTTCAGCGGTGCTCTTCTCCACGGCGGGCCCTGTTCAGCGGAGCTCTTCTTCACCGCGGGCCCTGTTCAGCGGTGCTCTTCTACACGGCGGGCCCTGTTCAGCGGTGCTCTTCTTCACCGCGGGCCCTGTTCAGCGGTGCTCTTCTCCACGGCGGGCCCTGTTCAGCGGTGCTCTTCTTCACCGTGGGCCCTGTTCAGCGGTGCTCTTCTCCACGGCGGGCCCTGTTCAGCGGTGCTCTTCTGTCCCGCGGGCCCTGTTCAGCGGTGCTCATCCAGCAGGTCAAGGGAGCCAGACCTGGCCTGGACTCCCTGCTCAGTCGCCCTAGGACCGTGACGTTTCGGGACCCTTCGGGGACGGACTCCTGGCCTCCTTAGTGTCCTCCTTCCCAGCTGGGATGTGGCATGTGGGGTCCACCTTCTCCGCGCTCCTGCTGCCCTTCCGCTCCTTTGATGGGGCTCTCGGGCCCTTGCCTCCCCTTGATGGTGTGGGTGGTGAAGTGGCCGCACATTGCTCCTTGGGGGCAGCCCTGTCGGTCCTCGCACGGCGGCCCTTGTTTTTGCAGGTCCTCTTGCCGAGGGGGGGCTGGACGTGTCCTTGCTGCTGATCGATGTGTCACTGGTGGCAAAGGGTGGGCTCCAGAACCCATGCACAACAGTGACAGCCGAAGCTGGGCTGGTGGTGGCTGCGGTGCTCTTGGGACTCTTTGAAGATGGATGGGGGAGCTCATCGGGGGGAAAAAGGTCAAGGTTAGCCATGAAAAGTTTTTTAGGGCCAAGGTAAAGGGTAGGAGAAGTGGAAATGGAAGTGGAGGTAGAGGAGGTGGTTGGAGGAGAGTCAGGTGTGCTGTCATTGGGTGAAGGTGCTGGTGCTGTAGGCTGTTGTGAGGTGGATGGCTGTTGGGTGGGTGGCTGCCTGCGTTTGTGTGTCTTGGAAGAGGGGGTGACAGACACAGTGGAAGAGGACACAGGGGACGTGTAAATGGCAGTGGGGGTGGTGACTGCACGAGTGTGGACTGTACTGGAGGGTGAGGTGGTGATGGAAGCACTGGCTGATGTTGGGGTGCATGCAGGTGTGAGTGTAGACGTCACAGGCAGGGAGGAGGGAGACGAGGAGGAGGGGGACACAGGGGTGGCAGTGGCTGTTGGCATGTCTGCATCTGGGTGTTGCTTGGGTGAGTGTTTGTGGGATCTGTGGTGCTTGTGTTTGGATGAGCTGCTCTTGGGTGTTGAGGTGTGTGCAGGCTGGTCTGATGGTGTGGATGGGATAGGCTGAGGAACAGGAGACAGAGAAAGGCTGGAGGCAGTAAGAAGAGGGAGGCTGGAAACAGGGACAATGGCTGCCGTCAGTGCTGAGGCCAGAGCAGTGAACGCTCGTTGATGGGCAGCCTGACCCGAATGAATGCCCTCCAGGTACGCATTGCTCTGTTGCACCTCCCTTTGCACACCCTGGATGGCATTCAAAAGGGTCGTCTGCCCAACAATGAGCGTCCTTACCAAGTCAATGAGCTCCGCACTGAGGGCAGCAGGGGCAACAGGGGCAGGGGCTGAGGTGCCTGGGGCGAAGGAGACGCGCGCCTTCCTGGGCGAACGGGCACGGAGCGAAGACTGAGGGGCTGCTGGGAGGGCGGGGCTTGTGCACTGGGTGGCGGCTGTACCTGTAGAGGCGGGGGGCACGGATGTTGCCGCCACTGCTAGGGAGCTCCCATCCGAGGACGTGTCGCTTTCGCTGCTCTCACCAGCGGTCCCCGTCGTGGTGCTCCCCTCGCCCTCCGGATCACTGATGCCCTCGGTGTCTGTTCCTGGGCCCACCGGGGCATTGTGTCCTGCAGCTCCCTCGTGCTCCGATGCCAAATCTCCTCCGCCTGATGATGCGAATGCACACATGCACAAGAAGATGAAGAGAAAGGGTGGGGGGAGAAAAAAGAAGACCAGGTTGAGTGCATGCAATGTCAACACCGTTGGCGGAGAGGACAGACACAGGAGCCTAATGCACTAAGCCGCGCATTCGGGGTACACTACTCAGTTCTACTGACTAGGACAACAGGCCAAGAGACGTCAAACGCGCACATGGGAGATGCTGGACCTTCAATGGCTGTACTTGTCACCCTACCGAGGTGGGGGCCAGGGGCACAGGGCCATGCCTAAGGGAGAGGACTACACTACAGAAAGCACCCTGGCCTAATGTCACCCACAGCCCTCCTCCCCCACCCAGACGCCTCCACTGCGCAGAAAGATAGGAGAATGTGCTGATACTCACCCCCTTGTGTCTGCTGTGATGTCTTAAAGCGCCCATCCAATTCTGGGTAGGCCACCGCCAGGATCCGGGACATCAGGGGGGTCATGGTGCGACTGGCACCCCTCCTAGGTTGGGAGGCCATCCCCAGCAGTGTTTCTGCGGTCTTCCTTGTTCCGCGGCGGATGTCCTCCCACCTCTTGCGGCAGTGGGTGCCCCGTCTGTTGTGGACCCCCAAGTTCCGGACTTCCTTGGCGATGGCACGCCAAATCTCGATCTTCTGATGGGCGCTGACCTATTTGACATGTACAGGGTGGAAAGGAGGAAATCATCAATGACCTGCATGTTAGATGTGATTGGCCCCCCCCACCAACTTTGCCATATGGCACATGCTCTCATCTGTCGGGCGTTGCACTCCTCATTCGCCCCCCACCCCACCAACTTACTTCCACCCCAATCCACACAGGCATAGCCCATTCCATGTGCACCCGATGTACTCACTTGTTGGTCTGGAGGACCGTAGAGTAGCGCATACTGGGGGAGGACCCCATCCACGAGCTTCTCCAACTCTTCAGACGTGAAGGCAGGGGCCCTTTCCCCAGTCGCAGCAGCCATTGTATCTTCCAGACCGAGGTCACAGCAGCACTTGCAGTATAGGTCCTCTCCTGTGGATGATCAGGTCTCGAGTGATTAAGCAGATAGAAAATGGCGGTCACGCCCGCGGCGGTGCGTACCGCGACCGCCGGCGCACTTCGTCATTGGCTCCTGAAACCCATAGGCTTCAATGTTAACCAATGCGGCTTTGCGCCGCGGTCTTCGACCGCCTACCGCCACGGTGTGCCCCGCCAGGGCATTGACCTCACATCCCATTGTCCCACTTCACAGGTCAGGCAGCCACCATTTCAAGGGCCTACATGGCTTAATTTTGACAGCTACACACAGGCCTAGGCCTTGCATTGCCACACATACACGCCTTTCAACCCATTGCCATTCTTTAACTGTGCAAGCTGTCTGTACGTACCTGTGGTTTGGCTGACTCTGTGCTCCATGTTGTCCTTCCTAGGCACCGTCCGCTGGGACTTGGGATGAGAAGGAGGAATCCTCGCGTGTACCGACAGCTGGTGGACCTGTCGACAATGGAAGAACGCCATATAATACTTCGATACAGACTTGACCGTGCCACTATCCATGAACTGTGTGCCCAGCTGGAGCCAGCCCTGATGTCCCCCATCCGCCAACCCACAGGGATTCCCCCTCTGGTGCAGGTTTTGTCAGTCCTCCATTTTTTGGCAACTGGGTCATTCCAGACCACAGTGGCCATGTCATCTGGAATGTCTCAGCCTATGTTTTCAAAGATTTTGAGTAGAGTGTTGTCTGCCCTGATGAAACTCATGCGGAGCTACATCATTTTCCCAGAGGAGGGTGACTTGCCTAGAGTGAAGGGTGATTTCTATGCCCTTGGACATATCCCCAACATCATTGGTGCCATTGATGGGACCCATGTGGCTTTGGTACCCCCAAAAGACGATGAGCAGGTGTACCGAAACAGAAAAAGTTATCATTCGATGAATGTCCAGGTGGTCTGTTTGGCTGACCAGTACATCTCCCATGTAAATGCCAAGTTCCCAGGGTCAGTGCATGACGCGTATGTGATGCGAAATAGCAGCATCCCCTATGTGATGGAGCAGCTACAGAGACAACGTGTGTGGCTAATAGGTGACTCTTGTTACCCCAACCTGCCTTGGCTACTGACCCCAGTAAGGAATCCCCGGACCAGGGCAGAGGAACGATACAATGAGGCTCATGGGCGAACTAGGAGGATCATCGAAAGGACCTTTGGCCTCCTGAAGGCCAGGTTTAGGTGCCTGCATATGACTGGGGGATCCCTGATGTACTCACCAAAGAAGGTGTGCCACATCATCGTGGCCTGCTGTATGCTTCACAATCTGGCATTGCGACGTCCGGTTCCTTTCCTGCAGGAGGATGGTGCAGATGGTGGTGTTGAAGTAGCTGTGGAGCCTGCGGAGAGTGAAGAGGAGGAAGACTCAGAGGACGACACAGACAACAGGGACAGCGTAATAGAACAGTGTTTCCAGTAGCACACAGGTAATAATCACCCATGCCCATAGCGGTTGAGATGTTGCTGAGTTGGCCGCTGAACCCCATGTAGCGTTGCTCCTGCTGTGCCTGGATCTCCTGGAACCTGGCCAGTACCGTCGCCATCGTCTCTTGTGAGTGGTGGTAGGCGGCCATGATGGTGGTGAGGGCCTCTTGGAGAGTGGGTTCCCTGGGCCTCTCCTCCCCCCCTGTCGCACAGCAGCCCTCCGAGTTGCCCTGTTTCCCTGGGCCTCTGTCCCCTGGACGGTGTGCCCACTCCCACTGCCCCCAGGTCCCTGTTGTTGTTGGGTTGGTGGGTTACCCTGGGGGCCCTGTAGTGGTAGACACACCGCTGCTTGACCTGTCCTAGAGACAGAGGCATGGGCCCGCTGGGTGGGAGCTGTGCTGTTGTTCCCAGAGGGGGTTGGGTCTGCAGTGGCCTGTGTCTGGGTGAGGGGAACCGACTGCCCAGAGGTCCCCGATGGTCCGGGCTGGTCGTCAGGTTCCAGGTCGACAGAGCTGCTGTCATCATTAGTGGCCTGTTCCGGGGGTGGGATGGACATTTCTGGTCCCTCCTGACCGGTGTGTTGTCGTTCGGGTCCTGCATGGGGTAAGAGGGTATGGTTATTGTTTCTTTGTGTGCATTAGCTTGCGTTTTATAGGTGCCCTTGTCCCCCAGTGCTGGCATTCCCTTGGGGGAGGTGTTGTGAGGGTGTTTTGTGGGGGGGGGTGATGTGTATGTGCAGTGGTCATGCTTAGGTGATGGGTGTCCATAGTTTGGGGGTGGCATGCAGGGGTTGGTGTTGGGTGGGTTGTGCTGGGGAGACATTCTCAGGGAGGATGTGTGCTGGGGGGTTGGGGGTGGGGGTTAGCATGCTGGGGGGGGGTGAAGTGGTTGGCCTTGTACTTACCAGAGTCCATTCCTCCGTGTACTCCAGCGAGGCCATCAGGATGCAGGATGTTGAGTACCTCTTGCTCCCATGTTGTGAATTTGGGTGGAGTGGGTGGGGGTCCCCCGCCAGTCTTCTGCACTGCGATGTTGTGTCGCGAGACCATCGAGCGCACCTTCCCCCGTAGGTCGTTCCATCATTTGCGGATGTCCTCTCGATTTCTGGGATGCTGTCCCACCGCGTTGACCCTGTCCACGATCCGCTGCCAGAGCTCCGCCTTCCTTGCTATGGTGGTGTGCTGGACCTGTGAGCCGAAGAGCTGGGGTTCCACTCTTATGATCTCCTCCACCATGACCCGGAGTTCTTGGTCCGAAAAGCGTGGGTGCCTTTGTGGTGCCATGGGGTGGTGTGTATGAGGTGTGGGGTGGTGTATGTGATGATGTGTGTGTTGGTGTGTGGTGCTTTGTGCTTCTATGTGGTGTGTGTGATGTTGCGGTGTGCCTCTGTGTGTCTGGCTATCTATTCTCTGATGTGTCTCTCTCTCCTTCGTCTCTGGTTTTTGTTGGTAGGGGTTTGTGGGTGATGTGGGTGTGTGTTTTATATGGTATTGGATGTGTGGGAGTGGTGTGTGTATGTGTTTCAGGTGTGTGCCTTTCAAATTGTCCAATGTGGTAGGGGTTTGTAAAGGTGTGTGTATTTTTACCGCGGCAGTGTGTACCGCCAATGGAATACCGCGGTTGAATGACCGCCGTGTGGATTTGCGGGTCATAATGGGATGGGCGTATTTCTGTTGGCGTGGCGGTGGAGGTTTGGTCTTCTCCAGTTTACCGCTGGCCGCTGATGTGGCGGACTGCAGTGGAGGGCAGATTTTCGGAGGTTTTGCAGTTGTGGGTCAGAATGTCCGTGGCGGCTGGCCGCGGCGGTATTGTGGCGGCCTTCTGACCGGCGGTAAGCGGCTTTTACCGCCGAGGTCAGAATGACCCCCTTTGTCTCACGTGCTATGCACTGGGTGCATCTGTAATTGGCTGTGATGGATGTGCTTCCATCTATAGTCTTCTGTACAAAATTGCTGTTGGCCGAGATCACTATACATGCTCCTTTAAATAATTGTTACGCTTAAACAGAAATACAGGTTGTTGAAACTTGAGAGCCTCGTGCACTTTCAGCATTAAAATGTGCCCATTTTTCAAACACAATTTGTTGCATTTTTTCATTAACGGGTGAGTGCCTTATAATACATACCAACTTGGTGTCTTAGAACGCTGTCTGTTCTCCGAAAGGAAATTTCTATCAAACAAACATCCTCTTTTAATTGCTTTCCATACCAACCTGTGAGGGTAGCCTCTAGCCACAAACTTTGCTTTCTTCTCCAATGCTCTGCTGTCATAATCTGTAAGATTGGTACAGTTTCTGTGAACCCGAAGAAAATGTCCAAACTAAATATTTTGTTTCTGTATCCTAGGATGGCAACTACTGAAATATAGCAAAGTATTCTTCGCTGTGGGTTTAACATGAAGATTGACCTCCAAGCAATATTGTTTTTCACATATCAGAATATCTAGGAATGCTACCTGTTTGATGCTAATATGTGGCTTAAACCTCATATCTGTATCATATAGGTTGATCCAGGTTAAGAATCCCTGTAACTGTTGGGGTGCCCCCACCCATATGAAAAAACAATCATCAATATAACACACCCAATGGGTAACTGACTCACAAAACGGAGCCACTTTATTATGTATGTACCTTTGTTCTAACAATGCCATGTAGATATTTGCCACCATTGGTGCACAAGATGCCACTGTACTTACTTCTTTGATTTGTTTGTACAGGGTGTCATTAAATTGAAATGAGTTTTCTTCTAGTACAATGTGTAAACAATGCAAAATGAAAGCCCTAGGACCCTCTATGGAGTATTTATCCATGAACCAATCTCCTGCTTCTATGGCTTCTTGTTGCGGAAATTGCTGTATACGGCTTCCATATCCAGTGTGACCAATGATTCCTGAACAGAGTTGAAAGGGCATTCTTCAACTAAATTGATCATATCTCTGGTATCTCTTGTATAAGATATGATCTTAGAGACATGTGGCCTCAAAATAGAATCCACATACTTAGACAAAGGTTCTGTAATGGAGCCTATAGTAGTAACTATGGAATGATAAGGAGGGTCAACACTGTAGGTATGTATTTTGGGCACACCATATATATTTGCTATCCTAGGATTTTGGATGTTCAAATACTCAATTTCTTTCTGACAAATGTTTTCGATTGCCATGGATTACACAAGCTGGAAATGCCAGACCAATTGGTTATGGTGGGTAATATTATTTTGTCTATGCATGATGGTAACATCTTTAATATGTCTGCAGAGCACACATTTACAATAATGGTTTTGGTCGTTCTGGCTGTTTTCAACATCTTTTTCATTATTTCTAGATCTAGAAGGCCAGTATCACGCAAGGTGGTATCTCTGTGATACATGTTATGTGAGGTTTTGATTTGTTTCAATGCAGTGATTTTGGTTTTAGTTTTTGGTTTGGTGTATCTTGGTTGTAAGTCTTTTCAGAATCACTTTTCTTCTTTCTCACTAATATGGTAGGTGGTTATTGTCAATTGGGGCTGCTACATTGCTTTTTTGTGTGTTTGTGTTAGCATACACTGTTTGTTACAGGTAGGTTATCATATGAGATTCTCTCATTTCAGAATAGCATTGTGTGTGTCTCCTGAAGAAGGAAATGTGCTCTGAAACGTGCGTTGAGACTCTGGAGTAAGAGTCAACATGAAATAAGAACCAATAGGTGGGAAATATCTTTTTTTCCTTCAATACATAGATAAAATATATAGAATTGAATGACATTCATTTTGATAATATTGATATTACTGTGTTTAGATTAATCTAAGTTGACTGTATATAGTGTGGTAAACAATCAAATTATAACTTGCTGAGATTGGATTTTCTATGTATTAGAGGACAACTTGATCATTTAGAGGTTAGGGATATTGGATTATATATGTATGTATTGGAGAATCATTTTTGATAATTTTTGTTGATTGTTTCAATATATGTTTTCATGAAAGGACGAGTATGAATGGGGGTATGTATGATGACAAGCTAGCTATGTGTTTGCAGTTTTGCATTACATTGGAGAGTTTGAACAAATTGTTTTTATAATTAATCATTATGGTATATTTGTTTTTTTGCCTACTAACTGTACTATGCGTATTATAACCTTCCAGATCTAATGGGAGTTAGAGTTGCTATAGGATTTTAACATATGTATGGAAAGGTATAAACAGTGCATGGAAAAGTATAGTTAATGTAGTGTTGTGAATAAGGTATGTCGTAGTTGGACTCCCACTCCTTTGCAAGACTGCTGGTATAGGGGTGACAGCACATTTGTTTGCAGGCGACTGAGTCACTCCTCAAAACTCAGAAAGCAAAGGTGATTTCTGGCAGCCTTCCTCATAGACTCTAGATAAGACATCTCAGGAAAGTCCTTGTGGAATGTAAGTTATCCTTTTCTCTCATTAGGAACAAGTCTGATACACACATAAGCAAAGAAGGAGATGCAGGAGAGTTTCCATTATGTTTATTGAAAAGACTGCAATCTATGATAAAATGCATCCACTGCAATGATTAGGCTCATGAACAGTAAAAGAAGCAGAATTGTGAAGAAAAGAGTTGTGAAAATAAAACTCCCCACCGTCTTACAATAAACATGAGATACATAGGGGGTCATTCCGACCCTGGCGGTCCAAGACCGCCAGGGCCGGGGACCACGGAAGCACCGCCAACAGGCTGGCGGTGCTTCCCAGCCCATTCTGACCACGGCGGTAAAGCCGCGGTCAGAAAAGGGAATCCGGCCGTTTCCCGCCGGATTTCCCCTGCATGGGCTGAATCTCCATGGCGGCGCTGCAAGCAGCGCCGCCATGGAGATTCCGACCCCCTTCCCGCCACCCTGTTTCTGGCGGTTTTTACCGCCAGGAACAGGATGGCGGGAACGGGTGTCGTGGGGCCCCCTAACAGGGCCCCATAAAGATTTTCACTGTCTGCATTGCAGACAGTGAAAATCGCGACGGGTGCAACTGCACCCGTCGCACCACTGCAACTCCGCCGGCTCCATTTGGAGCCGGCTTCATTGTTGCAGGGCCTTTCCCGCTGGGCCGGCGGCCGCTCCTTTGGGGGGCGCCCGCCGGCCCAGCGGGAAAGCCAGAATGGCCGCCGCTGTCTTTTGACCGCTGAGCGGTCTTTCGGCGGCCTGATTTTGGCAGGCGGCAACCGCCGCCCGCCAAAGTCAGAATGAGGGCCATAATTCTTAACCAAGAAAACCTAATCTCTATCATAGGAAGAGCTAGGTGTGATAAAACTAATCTGGCATTACCATGTCCATGATAAACAGCCGTCTAATCTTGTTACCTTGAATGAGTTCTCTAGGTCAGACTACGTGGTGACAGCGAGGCTGAGTTCTGCAGCCAGGTGACATGCAGCATACATGGCATTTGAAAGTAACCACTCTAATTACATTGTCCATGAATTTATACATATCATGTAGGATCCCCGACGCAGGTATGTCCATAAACAACTGATAAGGTGACAGACTTTTAGACTGGAATTAGATAAACAATCCCTAACAAATGTTCCTATCACATGTAAGTGGGAAATGTACATGATCACAATGCCTATGTGTATCACTGATAGAGAAGCCGATAATGACGCCTTCCGAGAATGGCATTGATAAGAAAAATCAAAACATGTCTGATAAAATGTAAGCACATGGCGAAAGCTAAAAGAAATAATAAAATAAATGAAATAAAACAGAGCAAGCAAAGTAGGTAAAAGGTCACTAGATGACAGGGACACAGGCCTGTAAGCCGAAGGCTAGCTGACTACTGTGACCCAAGGGGAAACTAAAATGGATTTGCCACAGGTGGCAAGACTGTGTTTGGAGGTGCACACATTATAAATTGAAGCTATAATTATAACTTTACATTTTTTATTGTTGTCTTTTCAGTTGGGTTTGTATGGATAAAATATATAATATATTTCTGACTGTAAATTATTCGTAAATGTTATTCTTTTTTCTTTGCATGTTAATGGTTTTTATTTCTTGATAAAAATGTGTTTCAAATCGCAGTGTGGCGTGTCATTGATTGGATTGTCTTAAAGTGATGTGTAGTACAGTGTAGTGAAGAAGAGTGTCATAGAGTCTAGTGTGGTTGACTGGAGTATTTTAGATTAGAATAGCGTGGAGCCGAGTAGAGTGGACTGACATTGCATATAGGCCCCCATTACAACCCTGGCGGTTGGTGTTAAAGCGGTGGTAATACCACCAACAGGCCGGCAGTAAAAAAAAATTATCACGACCACGGCGGAAACCACCAACACAGACAGCCACTTTAACACTCCGACTGCCACAGCGGTAGCAACAAACACCGCAGTGGTAACCGCCAACAGAGAGGCGGAAGTCAATGTACCGCCTGCCCCATTACAACCCGCCTATCCACTAGATTTTCCGGGGTGGTATCAACGCTATCAAAAGCATGGCGGAAACAGTACTTTGAAGGGAAACCACTCACCTCTCGACACTCAACAAAGAACTAGGACTCCATGGAGCCCGAACTACAGGTGTTACCGATGTTGGTGTATCTTCTCATCTACCAGGAGTGTGAACGGCGGCGATGACGACCACAGTGAGTACTGCACCTAGCACACAGGGGAGGAGTGGAAAAAGAGAGCGACGCACACATGCAACACACAACACCCCCACCCTCACCCCCAACTCCATACACACAAATACATGCATGAACATTACATATACATCCCGTAACCCTCTGGAAGAACGCAAGGACAAAAGGAACTGAGTCAAATGAGTGTCATATTAGAAATAGTCAGATATATGTTACAAATTCAAAAACATTATTTACAATATTTACAATATGTGCATAAGGTGGTACATTGTCCCCTCAAAATGTCCGTGGGCCACTGGGCCAAAACTCATAGGCCAAGCCCACACTTGATTCCGGCCTCAATATGGAGAGAACACTGCGGGGCATCAGGTCGAAAACACACAGGCACCCCAGGGGGACAGGGAAGGGGGGCACCTCAGCCGGAAGATGGGGCAACGCCACTGCTCCTGGAGGGGGCTCCATGCCCATAGTGATGTCCTGGGGAGTGCAAAGCCACAGTCTCTCAAGTCCCTCAAGTGGGTGGTTTGCCCACTGCCTGGTCTTGGGGAGTGCAAAGCACCAGTCTCTCAAGTCTCTCAAGTGGGTGATTTGCCCACTGCCAGGTCCTGGGAAATGCAAAGCCACAGTCTCTCAAGTCTCTCAAGTGGGTGGTTTGCCCACTGACTGGTCCTGGGGAGTGCAAAGCCGAAGTCTCTCAAGTCTCTCAAGTGTGTGGTTTGCCCACTGCTTGTTCCTGGGGAGTGCAAAGCCATAGTCTCTCAAGTATTCCAAGTGGATGGTTTGTCCACTGCCTGGTCCTGGGGAGTGCAAAGCCACAGTCTCTCAAATCTCTCAAGTGGGTGGTTTGCCCACTGCTTGCTCCTGGGGAGTGCAAAGCCACAGACTCTCAAGTCGATGCCTTTCTCCACAGGTTCTGGAGGGAGCTTTGACCCAGTGTGCTTCATCCTGCCAAGGGTAGGGTGAGTGGATGCCTTTCTCCACAGGTTCTGGAGGGGGTTTTGTGCCCATTGTGCTTCATCCTGCCAAGGATAGGGTTAGTGGATGCCTTTCTCTACAGGTTCTGGAGGGGACTTGGTGCCCAGTGATGCAACACTTGGGGTGTGTCAGTTCAAAGTCCCTCACCTGGGTGTGTGAACCACGAGATTTGCAGTGACTAGGATGCATGATAGCCTATGGAGGCAGGGCTAGAGTCCATCTGGTGGTGGCTACATCTGCACTGTGGTGCTAGTGCCGCTGGTGGTGCTGCCAGTGGTGGAGGGAGGCTCCAGCCCCTCTCCTGCAGCCTCGGGCGGCTGCCCATTGGGGCTGCTGCTGCTGGTAGTGGTGCTACTGTCAGCGGTGCAGTTGGCAGTGCATGCAACGGTGCTTGCAGCAGTGCAGGTGGCAGTGCTGGCCGCGGTGCAGGTGCCGGTGCTGCCAGTGGTGGGGGGAGGCTCCTCCCTGGGGAACTTCTGTTGACACTAGTGGTGCTTACGGCAGTGCAGGTGGCAGTGCAGGTGGCAGTGCTTGCGCAGGGCAGCTGGCGGTGCCGACAGCAGTGCAGGTGGCAGTGCTGGTGGTTGTGCTGGTAGCCACCAGCCTTTTACCTGCAGCCTCGGACGGCCTGGTGTTTTGTGCCTCTTCCTCACCTTGGCAGATGGTGGTGTCACCTTGAGTCTGGCAGCTGCAGTCTTTGAGGTGGCCTTGCTGGGTGGTTGTGGCTCCTTCCCCTTGCTGGATGCTGTCCCCTTCTTCACCTTGCCAGGTGGCGGAATGGATTTTGCCTTGGCAGGGGTTAGTGGCACACCGGCTGGGCGGACAGGTGCCCCCTTTGATCCTCTGACAGCAGCAGGAACCACAGCGGACGTGGACTTGGTGGCTGAGGTGCTGGGCTGGGTTTTGGCCACCCTCCCCCGAGGGAAAGGATGGTGGAGGGGTAGGGAAGAAGTCAATGTTTGCAAGGAATATCTTCTTAGGGACACTGGGGTGGGAAGAGGGAGAAGGTCTGGGAGTGGAGGACTAGGGAGTGGTTGTAGGAGGTGTCTGTCTGCTGAGTTTGGGTGCAGGTGCATGGGCTGGAAGTTGTTGTTAGGTGGATGGCTGTTGGGTGCGTGACTGCTTGCGTTTGTGTACTTTGGGAGGAGGGGTCATAAGACACACTGGGAGAGGACACAGGGGACATCTGCATGGATGTGGGGGTGGTGACTGCCAGTGATGGGTGAGTAGGGATGGGCATGCTGATGATGGAGGTAGTGGATGAGGATGTAGTGCATACAGGTGTGAGTAGAGATGCTACTGGGAGGGAGGTGGATGACGAGGAGGGGGACACAGTGGAGGCAGTGGATGTTGGTGTGTCTGCATGGGGATGGTGCATGTGTGAGTGCCTGTGAGATAGAGTGTGGTGCTTGTGTTTGCCTGAGCCACTTCTGTGTGTCGATTTGGGTGAATGCTGGTCTGAAGGTGTGCTTGGTATAGGTTGGGGTTGAGGGGATTGGGACTGGGTAGAGGAAGTTGGAGGGGGGAGGCTGAAGACAGGGACAATGGCTGCCATCAGTGCGGATGCCAGAGCCTGAAATGCTCTCTGTTGGGCGGCACGCCAGAGTAAATGCCCTCCATGTATGCATTTGTTTGTTGCAAATGCCTCTCGACACCCTGGATGGCATTCAGAATGGTTGACTTCCCAAAAGTGAGGGATCTCAGGAGGTCAATAGCCTCCTCACTGAGGGCAGCAGGGCTGACTGGGTCAAAGCCTGAGGTGCCTGGGGCGAAGGAGATGCCCACCCTCCTGGGTGAGCAGGCACAGGAAACACGCTGAGGGGCTACTGGGAGGACGGTGCTGGTAGGGGTGGTGGCGGCTGTACCTGTTGTTGGGGTGGGCACAGAGGTGTCCACCACCGCCAGGGAGCTTCCATCGGAGGAGGAGTCGCTGTCTGTGGTGTCCCCTCCTGTCCCCGTTGTGGTGCTCTCCTCACCCCTCGTCCCACTGGTGCCCTCACCGTCTGTGGATTTGGCCTCCAGGCCCATGTGGGATGCAGCTCCCTCCGTTGCCAGTGCCTCTGCTCCTCCGCCAGATGATGCTAATGCACACAAGGACAGGGTGACAAAACAAAAAGGAGCGGGGAGACAGAGGTTAAACTTGGTCAATGCCGGCAACAACACTACCGTTGGCATACACAACTCACAGGAAACAGCTCTATGCACTATTCCATGCACTACCAGTTATAATGCCAGTCACCAGCCCATGGGGTACAATGCCTAACACCAGCATCTGCACACCAGAAACCCACAGGACCCTGCCCAATAGTAGATGGCCACTTACACTATTGGGGTAGGAGTGTGCCAGAGCCTGCCCAACAAGGGACCTACCCTGCAATGATCGCCCCGGCCTAGGGGCACCCACAGCCCACATTCCCCACCCAGGTACCTCCTAACGCACGCAAAGTCAGCTTTCAGAATCTGTACTCACCTCCTTGTGTCTGCTGTGATGCCCTCAAGAGCCCATCCAACTCCAGATAGGCCACCACCAGGATGTGGAACATCAGGGGGGTCATGGTGCGACAGGCACCCCTTCCTAGTTGGGAGGCCAGCCCCAGCTGGGCCTCTGCCGTCTTCTTTGACCAGCGGCACAGGTCCTTCCTTCTCTTGTGCCAGTGGGTGCTCTGCCTTTGAAAGACACACAGGGTCTGCACCTCTTTGACGATGGCACGCCAAATACCCTTTTTCTGGTGGGCACTGACCTGGATTGAAAAGACAGCAGAAAAGGGAATTAGTGTGGACCATCAGACTCATTGGCCACCAGTTCCCACCCATCCTCTGACGCACATACAATGACCATTTTACATGCTGCATTTTGGCCAGGACGCCTCAGCATCCCCCAACATGTGGCTTACATCCAAAGCACTCCATAAATTCATGGCCCATGCATCATGCTCACAGTGTACTCATCTGTTTGTCTGGAGGACCGTAGAGTAACGTGTACTGGGGTAGGATCCCATCCACCAGTTTCTCCAACTCCTCCGCAGTGAAGGCAGGGGCTCTTTCCCCAGACACATGAGCTATTGTCGCTTCCAGACACAGGTCACAGCAGCACTTGCAGTGTAGATCCTCTCCTGTTGAAGGTCACCAGGTCCGTCAGCCCACTGGTATACCCCTCTAGTTCAAGTCCTGTCAGTGCTCCATTTCCTGGTAAGTGGTTCCTTCCAGACAACAGTGGCCATGGCATCAGGGATGTCTCAGCCAAAGTTCTCTAACGTGTTGACCAGAGTGTTGTCAGCCCTGCTGAAACACATGCGCAGCTACATCGTGTTCCCCCAGGTGGAGGATTTGGCCATAGTGAAAGCTGACTTTTATGCACCGGGACATATCCCCAATATCATAGGTGCCATTGATGAGTTGGGGGGACGTGGCCTGATCGGAAAGAGGGCGGATGCGTGAATCTCTCGCTCCGCTCTGGCCCGATAAATAATCCTGCCATAACTGCCATGCCGGGGACTGGGACCCGTTACCGATATCAGAGAAGGGATGGGGACCCAACAGGGAGACTCACAGTGTAGCTTGCGGCTCTCCGGGGTGCTCCGCAATTAAATTAAATCGAAAGCCCGGAGGAGCAGACCGCGGCTGACGCGGTGCGCACCTGGAGGAAGCGCCCACCCAGGCAGGGACTGGCGCGATGGTAGGAGCACGGAGAAATCAATCGGAGAACAGGAGGGCTGCGGGGGCCTCGAGATAAGCAAAATACTGCACCCCCTGGAAAACTCGGAGGTCCGACAGAGTGGCGTGGCGCCCTCCCATCGACGAACGTAGAGGACAGCGACAGGCCTAACGGAAACGGCCCACGACATGTAGAGGGCCTGATTGCCGTGTTAGACGTCGGCGGCTTGAGGTGAGGAGCGGAGGGGCAGCGGTTATCCACCCACGAGTCAGTGGTGCATGCCAGGTGACCGGGAGGTTCTGTGGATGCGGGACAACCCCGATCGGAGGGCCCCTCTGCCCACAGGGGACTTGGCTGCTGAAATTAAGGAACTGGCCCCCATATAGACTATTGGAATTATTGCAAGGTGAGGTGGGGGCTCCACCTTACAGTCCCAGGCAACAGAACATACATGCGCCCACCCTTCCCCACACTCCACACCAGAGTGGGGTGAGCAGAGGACCGGGGAGGGGCCTCTTTAACGACGGTCCATATAGAGAGACTGAACCCCTATGGACTGGTGTAATCCTGAAGGAACATCTGGAAAAAGACACAGGGGTGATAACTGGGCGCTGTCGAGGGGAGCTGCTTGCTGTGACGGATGACCACCAAAAATCGGAACAGGGTCAAGGCTCAGGGCCGCTGCCGCACTAGTGATATGGCCCAACTGGACTTGACGGACCCCATCCCGCACTCCCTCCGAGTCATGTTGCACAAGATCCTGGGAGCCATAGAAGCGTCCAAGACAACGTTATAGCGGGAGATCGGGCTGGTGTCAGCGGAACTGAGCCTGCTGAGAGCCGATCACCAGAAATTAGCAGATAGGGTCTCGGGTACTGAGACCACACTTGCGGATCTCACACCAGCGCAACAGGAAATCAAAGCCACCATCCTCCAACTGACGGACCATGTCCAACGATTGGAACACCGCGCTGAAGATGCTGAAGGCTGAAATCGAAGGAACAATGCGCGAGTTATCGGCCTCCCGGAAGGCGTTGAGGAAAACAATATGCTGGCCCAGCTGGAGAAGTGGTTCAAATCAGAGGTGGCTCCGGAACAACTTACTCCCTTTTTTGCACTGGAGAGGGCACACCGGGTGCTGTCAAGACCATCTGCCCCGGGCAGACCCCCGCGGGTAGTGGTGGCTAAGCTGCTGCATTATAGGGACAGAGACGTGTTACTTCAATGAGCCAGGGAAGCCGGTCCCTTCCGTGTGGAGAACAGAACAGTAACTACTTTCCCGGATTTCACGGGAGAGGTCCAGAGCAGGCGGGCCTCTTATGTAGCGGTGAAATGAGCACTCCGGGAGGAGGGCATTCAGTACTCCCTTCTATTCCCAGTCAGACTGAGATTGATCATTGATGGGCATACCATCTTCCTCCAAACACCTGAGGAAGCGTGGGAATGGCTAGAGTCACATAAAGCGGGTGGCGACCCACATGCCAAGATGAGACGGATGCCGAGTCGTGACATAGGAGAACCAGAAGGCAACATAGCAGGTCTCAAACTGGCATCAGACCAACCCCAGCGCAGAATGAATCAGACAGAAAGGCGGCCCTGGAAGCAGTGGCGTCACTACGGAATGCAGGCCTGCCCGAAGATGTCAGTGAGAGAGATTCTGACCAACACACCAATTCCTCAGATGTGGACTCCTGTCATACTGAGGAGGCCCCAAGAGTGACTCCACAAACAGCTGATGACCTGGGTTGACTCTGTCTGAGTGGTTCTGATCCCACAGTGGGGGCCCGCATCTGGAAATGGGGCCTTGTCAGCTATGGACTCCCCCCGGTTTCTCGGCCGCAGTAGCACGAATGGCCAAAACACGATGCGACCTAATGTTATGTTTGTTTTACACAAATTGGGCAACCATTGGTTGGAGTGTTGCCCTGGGGATGGAGGGTTGGGGATTGAAGTTCCACGTTTTTGTTCAGCGCAGGAGAATGGGTGTTACTGACCTAAGTTTGGCTCTGGTTCTGGGGGACTGGATGGTGGAACAGAGAAGTAGCTGCAGCTGGGTGGAGTCGCTGTCACTTAACAATATTGTCCTCACACAATGGCAGACTATAAACTGTTAACTTGGAATATCCGAGGGATGGGGATGATGATCAAGCGACATAAGGTCCTGATTTATCTGAAAAGTAGGGGGGTACATATAGCACTGCTTCAAGAAACACACATCAACTCCAGGGAAGTAGACAGGCTCAGGTGTAGATGGAGAGGACAGTTATACGCCACCACATACTCATCATTTGCACAGGGTGCGCTGATATGGGTGAGAGCAGGGGTCCCCTTCGAGGCCATTTCAATAAACATAGACCAGGATGGTAGATTCATAATTGTAGAAGGCAGATTGCATGGTAGGCATGTTGTACTGGGCTGCATATACGCCCCTAATCAGGAGCAGATCCCTTACTTACAATCTCTCTCGGAGCACCTGTCTCATCCCCCAGGAGGGCGGTTACTGATTGGGGGAGACTTTAACTGTGTGATTGACACCAAACTGGACCGTTCCCTCCCCCCCTGCCTGGAGCGGTCTCGCACAAGACAGCTAAGGGACTGATGAAATGGATGACAAACTGGGGACTGGAGGATAGATGGCGGATACAACACCCAAGAGACATGGACTATTCATTCTTTTCTGGTCTACGTCAGTTACATACCAGGATAGACCGTATATTGAGCACTGGAGCCGTAACCCCCGAGATACCCCACTCTGAGTACTTAAGCCGCACTATCTCTGATCTTAGCCCACTGATTATTACCTGGCGTTGTGCCGAAGCTAAGGCTCCCATTACAGCGTGGAGGCTCCAGCTGATGGCACTCGAGGACCCGGCCTATAGGGAGACACTTAGGTCTCACCTCCTGGAACATATTAGTATCAACAAAGGTACCACTACAACACGACGCATAGAATGGGAAAACTTAAAAGTAGTGACCCGAGGCTATTGCATGGGATAGACAGTGGGGGTCAGGCGGGCCCTAGAGCTCGAACTTAATGAATTGGAAAAGATAATTCACGATGGAGAACATATCCAGAGCACAGATCAGGACACACAGCAGAGACTCCTTGAGGCTAAAGAGTCCTTTGCTTAGACCCTGGAGAGACTACAATGTCACAGTTACCAGACACACCTGGTAGAATGCTGGCATGGCTGGTGAGACCTAATGGGGAGGGAACCCCGATCAGTAGCGTCCGAGGGAGAGAGGGGAACCTAGTACATGCACCGTCCGAAATAAATGAGGCATTTGAACTGTACTACACCTCACTCTATAGACAGCTGGAAGAGGACTTACCACATTCGATGGGTCCCCATCTACAGTGTCTACCATTGAGTACCTTGCCCCCCGGGAACAAAGATCCCTTGGGGGAACCGGTGACTCTGGAGGAGGTAGAGGCCGCTATTACACAATTGGCGGCAGGTAAAACGCTGGGCATGGATGGACTCCCTATGGAGTTTTATAAGACATACTCAGATGTTATTGCACCCCTACTGGTCGAGCTATATGCGGAGGCATTCGAATGGGGGGTACTCCTGGAGACGATGAGGGAGGCATTGGTGATTACTCTATCCAAGACCACATCGCGCAAGGCCTTGGTGTCTGACTTTAGACCTTTGTCCATGCTGAATTGCGACTTCAAGATCCTAAGTAAAGTCCTGGTGGATCGTATGATCTGACATATTCCCCACCTCATGCATGAGGACCAAAACGGCTTCATACCAGCGCTCAGCACCTCCCTGAACCTCAGACAATTATTCTCACTCCTCCACATGCCGCAAATCGAAAGACCCTCTGGCGTGGCACTTATCTCAGTCGACCTCGAGAAAGCGTTTGACGCAAGTACGATGGGATTATTTACGAGCATGATGCTCTGGATGAGACTGGGGGAGAAATGGGTGCAGTGGGTAGAATTACTGTATTATCTCCCTGTGGCGAGAGTGTGAATGGGCAGAACAAGAAATGAACAAGTGTTCAGGAACAGAAAAAGCTATCACTCGATTAATGTGCAGATGGTGTGTTTGGCGGACCAGTACATCTCCCATATGTATGCCAAGTATCCTGGCTCTGTGCATGACGCCATTATCTTGAGGAATTGCAGCATCCCATATGTGATGGGCCAACTCCAGAGGCACCAGGTGTGGCTAATAGGTGAGCCTAAGCTCCCCACACAGTATGAGTAGGTGTCTGGGTATGGGGTTGTCCCTAAGGGTTAGTGTGTGTCTAACAGGTATCCCTCGATATTTGCAGGTGACTCTGGTTACCCCAACCTCTCATGGCTACTGATCCCAGTGAGGAATGCCAGGACAAGGGCAGAGGAACGTTGCAATGAGGCACATGGGCGTACAAGGAGTATTATGTATGTATGTATGTATGTATGTCGTATTTATAAAGCGCATTCCGACTCGCAAAGAGCATCGAATCGCTAATGTAAAAGGAGAGGAGCAGAAGGAGAGTGACAAGAATCCGCCAAACCTATCCCAGAGAGCAACTAAAAAAAATGAAGATAGACAAAAAAAGAAATTACATTAAAAATACAAACCAGGACACTAAGTGGCTACTATCGGGGGAAGAGCCTTGTTTTAACCAGTTTTCTGAACCTTAAATACCAGGGTTCTTGCCGGATATTCAAAGGGAGTGAGTTCCATCTTTTGGCAGCGGCCACGGTGAAAGCTTTATCCCCCCATTTAACTTTATGAGTGCGGGGGACCTGGATTTGATAGGCATTAGAGGACCTCAGGATTCTCTTAGGAGCATGCCAACAGAGCTTGGTGGTAAGGTAGCAATGACCAATCCCATGAGCAGCCTTATACGTCAGACAGAGTGATTTAAAAGTAATGCGCTGAGCCACTGGAAGCCAGTGTAATTGTTTAAGAGTCTCTCTGACAGATACCCCCCATGAGAGGTTAAAACCCACTCTAGCGGCAGCATTCTGGACCAATTGCAATTTATTAATCAAGGCCTTATCCAAATCCAGGAATAAGGCATTGCAATAATCTACCTTAGACATCACCAACGCTAAAACGGCAGAAACTCTCCATTCATGCTGAAGATAAGGAAACATTTTCCTGAGCATTTTAATAAACCAAAGGCATGTCTTTAAGGTGTGATTTTCCTCATTTTGAAAAGATAGACAATCATCAAATAGGATGCCTAGATTTCTGCTAACCGAAGAAGGGACAGGAAGCATGCCACATTCTGAGGGCCACAAACGTGAGCTCCTTAACACTATTCCTGGTCCGAAACAAAGAATTTCGGGTTTGGTGGCATTCATTTTCAGCCAATTGGTCTTCATCCAGTTGCTGACCACTTGCATGCAGTTATTGAATGGACCTTCAGCCTCCTGAAGGCTAGATTCCGGTGCCTCCATCTGACTGGTGGCTCCCTGTACTTCTCACCCAAGAAGGTGTGCCAGATCATCGTTGCCTGTTGCATGTTGCACAACCTGGCCTTGATACGCCAGGTACCTTTTCTGCAGGAGGATGAGCCTGGAGATGGTCTTGTGGTAGCGGTTGAGCCTGTGGACAGTGAGAAAGAGGAGGCAGAGGAAGAAGGTGTTGACAACAGGAGCAGCATTATTCTGCAATACTTCCAGTGACACACAGGTAAGACATTGTACGTTCATATTACATTTCAGTTAACTGTTGGACATTGTACAAGACAGCCTCTTACCCTATGTTTCTGGCCGCTGACATTACCCTTTGCCATGTCTATTTTCAGATCCCTGTGCCCCACTCTGGTTCCTGCTATGTGTACTGCTGCCCACTACAGGTCATACCAATGTATATATAACTGTACATATGGATTACAATTTTTACAGCTTATTAACCTAATACATATTTCAATCAGTTGAGAGACTCCGTACTTGCATTTGATCTAAGGGTGTTTATTTCAGTTCTCGCAAGTAGAGGGGGATGTGCAATGGGCAGGGGTGATGGTGGAGGAAGGTCCAGTTAGAGTCCAGTCTCTTGGTATCACAAGTGCATTGTCCAAGGGGGCATAGGAAGGGGAGTAATGGCAGTTCAAGGTGAACAGGGTGACATGGTGGGACAGAAGGGTGACAATCAGGAGAGTCTTATTTCCTGGCGGGGGTCTTGACAATGTTCTCTGTCTTCTTCCTGGATCGCAGGGACCGTATGCAGGGTGGTTCTCCTTCTGCAGGGGGTGGGGTGCTGGTGAACTGTTGTTTCTGGGGCGAGGGCCTCCTGGCCACTAGCACCAGTGGAGGTGGAGGGCTGTTCATCTGTGTCTGAGGGGAAGAAAAGGGCAACATCTGAGGTGGGTCCAGGAGATGAGGGTGCCAGTGCCACAATCAATGTGGCAGCTGGCAGATCTGCTGGCCCTAGTAAGTCTTCCTGTTACATCAATACTTTTTCTTTAATTTTTTCTTTGCCTGACAACCTTTTTTTGTACCTATTGTTGTCCTAAGCTTTGTTAAATTCTTGTTAGCTCTATTTTTCATGTTTCTTTACCTAACTTCCTGCTCTCTGTAATAGTATGCAGCTTTTCTTTTTTGCTTTGTTACTAAGCTTTGCTTTCCCTTCTCTCCTGATTTATGTTGGGGACTGGTTCTGCAATACAAAGAGGTCAGATTTTTAGGACAGGTACTCTACCAACAAGATTTCATGCACATGTCAGCTTTTCTATGCATGTTTGGGAAGGTTTACTTTTCCTTGTTCATGTCCATTGCATTCACCAACTAAGACCTCACCATAGGGCCTCCTGGATTGACCAAAATATTCCACACCTTCATTGCACTTCAGTGACTTAGCTCTACCCCTCCAATATGAAATGTTTGGGGTTGATTTGACTACCTGGATTTTCTAACATAATTAACCGACAAAAATACTAAAGTGAATCATAAAAGAAGTAATGTATTATGGTTATATTTTGTTCAATTAGTTCTTAAAAAATAACAAGAGGAGGCATATTTTGCATATAACATATGTTACGTTTGTCCAGCCCCACTGATCACCAGTGCAGGGTCTGGCGGCAGCACCAGTGCGCTGACCACAGCAGTGGTTGGAGGAAGAGAATCAGCAGCAACAGGGACAGCCATTGGTAAGTCTTACTTCTCTTGCTTATTCACAATTACTAGTACACTCACTGCAAGGGTGTTGCATGTGAACCACCTGCTTCAGCAGCTACAGCAGGGTTGAGTTCTTCATGGTTTCTTTTATCTGCAACTCAGCAGACAAAAGCTCATAATGAGTGGATGCTACAAATGATGCATTGATAGAAAAGCAAACTAAGGATGGATGGCTAAAAGAAAGAATGATTGAAATGGTGTATGAATGAAAGTATGTGTGGGTGGGTGAAAGGATATGTAGATGAGTGATAGGAGATGCATGAGTGGGTGAAAGAATGGATGAAAGGGTACAAGGGCAAAAGGATGCCTCAGAGGGTGAAGGGAGGATGGGTAAAAGGATGCTCAGTTGGATTAAAGTATGGGTGACGGTAACGAACGGTGTGGGGGTTAATTGATGGATAGGTGAAAGGATGTTTGAAAGGATGGATACTGGATAGGTGAGTGTATGAATGGAGGGGTGGATACATGGATGGCTGGATTGGAATGGTGAAAGACAGGACGAGAGAGAATGTAAAGCTTAAATGATGGGTACCAAAGGGTGAATAGGTGAATGAAACGATAGATGGAAAATTGCTTGAATCAAGAAATAATGGAGCTCTTCTGGGGAGGTGTCTGTTCACCTGCTTCATTTGGTTTGCATGGTTATCAAAACGTTGGTTCGAAGTGTGGGGTATTTTAAATTTTGGTCTACTCTTTTAACTCACTGTAGTTGTTAACAAGGCAAATGTGTATCCTCCCACCCATCATCATACCTCCCTCTCTATTAGTCACCCATGCTGTTATGACGTTACTGCAGCCTGCCTCAATTCTCCAGTACAATAGTGTTGTCTGTGCAATGTGCATCTGCTCCAGTAAATGCAGCATTTACAAAGTTATCAATGCATTGAAAACTTAAAACAAGGTGTGTTAATTCCCTCCCACTGCACACTCTATCACCTCCTAGTACTTCAATCCTTTATTCTATCCAAAGTTCTTTCTCAGACACCCAAAAGAAAGTGAAAATCCCTTTTGACATGTGCCACAGTTATGTACAAGTGATTAATAATTCATGGCTTCCACAACAGATTCATGGCAGTTAAAATTTTACATTTTGTCATTCGTCAACTACAATGAGGGATGTTTGGATAAAAAAATGGTACTCCGACTCATAATCAGCCACACCAAATTCCAATGGCCCTAGGGGACCAGCAATGTATTGCTACTCTGCCACTATACTTTTAAATTTTTTTTTGCACAGAGCATTTTTTATAATTTGTCATTTACCTTTTTTCTTTCTTGCTATAGCTACTTCTGGTGGACATCTTCCTACATGCCAGGAGGTAGCAGCCCAGTGCAGTGGCAGACGCAGGAGGTCATTTGCACCGAATATCAGCGACGAGGAGGAGGATGAGGCCTAGGCAGCTGCCAACCTGCCCGTCGGTCCAAGCTCTGCCAACCAGCCATCAGCACCTCCAGCGTCACAGCGGCACTATCAGTGGCGCCGCCAGCTGCCATCAAGCCATTTGCATCTTACCGCTGCTGCCTCCCCTCTCGCCTGGTCCTCATTTTCCAGCACGTACCATGCAATACTTCATGCAACTGGCCTGCCAGGTGGCACACATAGAGGCAACCCCAGATAATCTCCAGACCTGCGTGGAGAACACACACTTTTAACCCTTTTTTACATTTTTTTTGTGGGAGGGACACTTGTGGTTGGAAACGGTAGGAAAGGGATTTGTGACATGGTTATTTTCACTTTGGACGTTTTGTTTTGACTTTGGTTGGGACTTGGTGATTTGTTTGGGGAGAGTTGTGGGCCTGTTGTGGGTGGAAACAGTGTTTTTTTCCTTATAGTGATAAAAAATAGGGGGAATACTTTGTTTTACTTCATTTAAGCCTCAAATCTTTATTTGGTATTTTAGTTTGCACTGCTATCTTTTAGTGTGGCTTGATTTGTAAATCTGCTTACAAAAAGTGTATTCCAGTTAGTTATACCCTTGCTCTACTGTCCTCTGTAGTTATAGTGACTACTAGAGGGTGATTGCCATTACCTATTTTGCCTACAGAAACCTAGATACACACAAACAACATCTTCTTCAGTAGAAGGTAATTACTAACTAAAAGAGTTCACTTCAATCCATAGTTCTCGTACTTGAATAGATGACACAAAGGCTGCTACCTTAGTCTTCTTACTGCAGGGTTTTCCCAAGGTGGCATCTTATCTTAATGTGGTGGTAGTACTAATATCAGGCTAGCACCCTAACAGGTGAGACACAAGATACCACTCCCTCCTATGTGAACTCCAACTGGAGGTTTAATCAAAGGGTTATCAATCACTGTCAACTAGATTGAAATAAAACAGAGAGTAAGTAAGTTATATTATATCATAACTTTGGAAAGACTGAGACCAGACTGCCATGATGACAGCATGACACACAAAAAGAAGACCTGATATGAGAATAAATTAATAATTAGCAATATCAAGTTTTTAATGAAAACTAAACTTAGGAAATGAAATCCTCGAGTCAAGAGAAGTGAGCTCAGAGTCAGGTGAGAGGTGGAAAAGGCTAAGCATTTACTCAGCACACAAAACAAGGCCTGAATGATGATGTTGATGAATGATGCATGGGTGAGTAAATGGGGCTGGTGTGGGCTATTGCTCCAGTAAGAGAAGATCATATACAGTGAGTTGGTGTCGTTTTTACCACAACCACCCAAGCAAGTGTGTGATTCATTTATGGAATAAACGTAATTCACACTTCAATAAAAAAAAATCATACAGCCCAGGAGAAAAGTTGTTAGTGGCTCAATGAATGGATGGGAAAGGGGTTTTGTGGAAAGGTGTGACAAACACAAACACTACACAAAGAAACAACAAAAATACTCATTGGGGCACTGAGCAGCACACCATCATCAATCTGTTGTGGAAGGAAATTAAGGCATGAGTATGACACAAATCAGTTGAATGAATTGCAAACAAACCTCCAACCCCAGAGAGACCCAAGATAGTATGGACCAGATGCAGGAAATGATTAGCGAGTCGCAAATGGCCGTTTGCGACTCGCTAATCGCATTTCCCTATGCAGGAATGCATATTGCAAGTCGGGACCGACTCGCAATATGCATTTCAGAATCGCAAATAGGAAGGGGTGTTCCCTTCCTATTTGCGATTCGGAGTGGCATGCAATACCATTTGCGACCGCATATGCGGTCGCAAATGGTATCGCAGTTACCATCCACTTCAAGTGGATGGTAACCCACTCGCAAATTGGAAGGGGTCCCCATGGGACCCCTTCCCCTTTGCAAATGGACCCAAAACAATTTTTTCAGGGCAGGTAGTGGTCCAAGGGACTACTACCTGCCCTGAAAAAATACCGAAACTAAAGGTTTCGTTTTTTTTTTTAAGTGCAGCTCGTTTTCCTTTAAGGAAAACGGGCTACACTTAAAAAAAAAAATGCTTTATTGATAAAGCAGTCACGAACATGGAGGTCTGCTGACGACAGCAGGCCTCCATGTTTGCGAGTGCTAAGACTCGCTATGGGGCCGCAATTTGCGACATACCTCATTAATATTAATGAGGTGGGTCATTGCGACCCCATAGCGACTCGCAGACGGTGTCTGAGACACCGTTCTGCATACCAATTTGCGAGTTGCAAATTGCGAGTCGCAGTGGCATTTTCCTACATCTGGCCCTTTATCTCTAAATGTTCTGTTTTCTAGGTTTGAAAAATAAAAATTATGGAGTTAAGTTAACCCACCTAGTTCTAAAAATTATGAATTTTTAAAGGAAAATGATACTGTATTGCCAAGTTGTGCAGAGCATCACTCAGCAGCATTTCCAAAATCAATGCACCTCTCTCCAGTCCACAAAGTTGAGTGAGTACTAGGACTTCATAATCATCATGGTTTCTCTTTGAAATCAATAACTTTCTTCTTCTAGCTGTTTAGATAGTCCTGCTTTGAGTCCTTCCATCATCCTCCTCCTGATTCTGAGTACCTTCGTCGCAGTCCCAAACCAAGCGAGGTAGGCCTTTATAGTGCACTGCTGCTGAAGAACAAATAGAAAAAACTGAATTGGAGTATTTTTTGTAGATTTGTGTTTGGTAACTAAAGTGACTAGTCTGGTCACTGAAGAACCAGAAAAAAAGGAGTGGACCCTGTAGGTATATTTCGCTAAGTTTGAAAGGCCAATCATTCTCAGGAAAAAAATGATCACTGATCAGCCCCCAAACATTGCAAATCATCATTAAGATTACAAATGTGTTGAACCACCCTACTTCACTGCCTTCCACCACATACATCATCAATCATCACTCACAATCACTCAACATATTAACACTCATTGGTGCAATAGTTTGTAGTTACCTCTTCCAATACAAGCATGGTGGAAGATACAAAATTGTATCTCCTTCTTGATGCTAGCAACAAATTGGATTTTGGCATTTGCGCTGGCAGTCTATTAATCAATGATCTTCTGGGGCAGCCCTACTAGGTAATTAAAAAAAATGATAGACAATTGCACGTGAGGGAGTCAGCCCTTGACTCCAATGTACTGAAGGGAATGTGGAGGCTTCTTAACAGCGCACTGGTCCAACTCCAACCTGGCCATATATGTGACTAAAAAGTGATGAAGCAACATAAATCTGAGACACTAGCTTTTTTTCTTTTTGCAAAGAAAGAAGTTCAACGAGAAATGATTAGAAAATTCTATCGTGGCACTGGCATACTCAGTCTGCAGAAATGAATTTGTCCTCAAACTCAGGTGGTTCAACCGGACGTTGGTCAGCTAATGTGTCTGATTCAGACAAATCATCCACCTCCTTCTCTTGTATTACTTTTGGAAGAGTATAATCAAGAGGTATGAAATGTTGGTTAATTTTGATCATAGTCAATCTCTCCACATTTTGACCTGAAAGACTGGTCCTTCTCGTTGTAACAGCTATACCAGCTGCACTGAACATATGCTCAACATGCACACTACATACAGAACAAGTCAGATACTTTATTGCCAGTCTGCTAAGATCTTACCATTAGTGCATCTTTCCCCAGCAATACACCAATGGGTTTTGATCCACATACACCTCTTTTGGGTCATCTAGATACTCTTGGAACATCCTCTGAATGGTCATTGACAATGCCACTCGCTCGGCCTCTTTTGCCTTTGTCTCTGCACTGGACTTAAGATCTGCCACTTGAAACCAAGCCAATGCAGAGATTGGGTTTGATTTTTCTGTTGCTGCTGTTGCCAGTGTTCTTGTTGTTTGTGTTGGCTGCTGTGAGACAAAACTGACCTCCCGAAAGTTGAAAGTGGAACACCCAGAACTGCAGAGTGTGACTCTAAGTTCCAGTCGTTCTTCCTCCAGATTTTCGGCTTGCTTAAGAATCCGCCTCTTGTATTTTAAATCATCCCCTTCAGAAAAAAGAATGAATGTTGGTAGTGTGGATTAAATAGGGTGGTACAGATGTACTCTTTGTCATTTTGTGGCCTTGGATTACAAGTCAAGCGATCGTTTAAGCTCTCAACCAATGCATGCACGTCTGTGGTTTAATTCACACCTCCTAGTGCGACTCTTTTAGATACCTTCTTTAGCTGGTCCTGTAACAGTTGCAACAAAAGTATAGCTTGGTCCGTTGTACTGCCCTCCTTGATAACTTCTCATGTGAAAATGTCAAATAGAAGCAGCACCTGTTTCAGGCATTTGACTAGGCCCCATTTGTCTGCATCCATGGTCATAGCTTTCCCAATTGCATCCCCTTTTTCTGACATAGGGCTTCATTAACACCACCACACTCCAAGCGGGCCGAGCAGACCAACTGCCTAATTACAACCCTGGCAGGTGGAACGGCCCGGGGACCGCCATCCCTGGTGGGAACATGGTTTCTGATGGCATGACAGCAGTCAGAGTTGTACTCAGCGATGGAGTGCTAAACTCATCTCCTCCTAGGTGATTACAACTCCGCTCACTGCCAGCCTTTCCATGGCATAGGCAGTTAGGGGACCCCCTGTCCAGCACCATTTGAATGCACACTGTCTGCTTTGCAGATAGCACGCATTCTGAGGGTGCTGGTCGCCCCCCTCTCTGTATGAGATAGCACTCGTCTCCTTGTAGGAGCACTGTTCCTGCCGGTCTGATCGCTCTTTTGCAATGACCGAGGGGAACATTGTAATAAGGCTGGGGGGGACGCAACTGGCAAACTTGCAATGATGCTGATAGTCATTGATCTGTCTGTATTGCTCAAATAGATGTTGCAACACATAAAAGGTAGAGTTCCAACATGTTGAGCTCTCCTGCATCAGGGCTTTAACTGCTACTCAATTCACGCTCTGAATAATTCACAACTGCTTCTGGGCTTTACAAGAGTGGCTGAAGTAAGTTCAGATTCATCTACAGGTGGTCAGTATGCTGCTGACTATGGCCCTCATTACGACCCTGGCGGTTTGTAACCGCCAGGGCCGCTGGACTGGGAGGCACCGCCGACAGGCCGGCGGTGCCCCGCGGGGCCTTCTGACCGCGGCGGCTTAGCCGCGGTCAGAGAAGGGAAACTGGCCGTAAGAGGGCCCCAAAATGTATTTCACTGTCTGCCTTGCAGACAGTGAAATACGCGACGGGTGCAACAGCACCCGTCGCACCTTCCCACTCCTCCGGCTCGATTACGAGCCGGCATCCTCGTGGGAAGGGAGTTTTTCCCTGGGCTGGCGGGTGGTCTTTTGGAGACCACCCGCCAGCCCAGGGAAAAACTCATAATACCCTCCGCGGTCTTTTGACCGCGGAGCGGTATTATGGAGGGCTGAATTCTGGCGGGCGGCCTCCGCCACCCGCCAGAATCAGAATGAGGGCCTATGTATTCTTTTTTGAGAGTCTTTCACAACCAGGCTGATGCAGTGCGACAAACACAGGACCCTAAAATAGCAGCCCTCTGCGATGGCCTTGACTATGTAACTGCCATTTTCCATGGCAACAAATCTAGTTCTGAGACCTCTGGGTCTCAGCCATTCAGGCTTGCTGTCAAATTTGTCCAAGATGTTTGCAGTTGTATGTGATTTCTCAAGTCAAACATAGCTACTGTTGCATGGCACCCAATGCTCTTAAAACTTTCTTCAAGGCCAGGAGATAGCTTTTACTTTGCCTGTGCAAAATATATTCTATGTGCAGTGATACACATGAAATCAGTTGCCTGATAACTGGTCCACATGTCTGCCATCAGGTGAATAGTGTGGACAAAACTTTACTGCAATGTTTGTCTTACTAATTGTAGCACATTGTGATGAAGCACTGGAACAGCAACTCTGACAAAATAGGTCTGACTTGGAACACATTGGGTGGGTTCAGTCGTAGGTCAACTTCTGCCTAAACATGCTGTAATAATAACCTGGATTTTCTTATTTTCTGGGGCCACTGATGCAGGTGACTTTTGAGAAGTAGGTGGTTGTAGACTCAGTTTGTGTCATTGGCAGTCACTGTATGCTGGGTGTCTCCATCTCGCTCTGAGTCTTCTTGCGCCATTGTAAGGTTGCTAAGATGGGTGATTTTGACACACTGCTGGGCCAGAGCTGCTTTGCGTGAGGATGTCACCGTCTTCTTCCTCACCTTCCACTGAGATTTGACTAGTTGTAGTTAATTTTCCCCACTTTCATCACCTTCACTACCACGTTCAACATTTTTTTTAGGTGCTCCTCCCACCGGATTGCATGATATTTTTTCATGTCGGTTGTCTGGCCTCCCGTACCATAGTGTAAACCAGGCTTACTTGGATGAACACTCGTATGACAAAGGGAGCATATAGCAATGTTCTCTTCATGTTTGCTAAGCATAAAAAAGTCTCAAACATAGGAGCAGCGATATCTTAGTGGGTCACTGTCAATGTCTAAAGAAGAAGTGGAGGTAGGTGGGTGTATCAATTGCCCCTCTACAATGCATACCTCTACTGAGATAGGGGTTGGTGCAGGTTTCAGCCGGGGCCTCACAAATATGGGAGTAGGCGGTGTTACCAGTGCGGCATTCTTTGAAGCAGGTTGAATAGTAACGTCAGACTACTCTGTGCTAGCTTCCACAATGACTGGCTCATCATTGTTATCCTTTTCATCATCACCTTCCATGATTTTAAGGCTTTAGGGACTTTTCTTTTCCCTTGTCTCTCCTTTTGTCTCCTGGACTCTGACGGGGTTCACTCCATCATCATCAGAAGTGGTGCTGGGAGAAGATGGTAGAGTAGTACCCTTTCCTTTTCCTTGTTGAATATCTGGGAGACAATGATTGTAAAAGAGGTGGATCTTGCTCAGAAGGAAGCTCAACCTTGTGTTCTGCTCCAGCTTTCAGGAAGATCTACTGTTGCTGGCTGTGGCTACAGTCCACTTTGCCCTGTTTCTTGAACAATTGGGTACTACTTGGTGAAAGGGATAAATTCAAATCAATGTCACTGCTCACTGGCATTGCCACAATTGCAGTAGCTGCATCACTGACAGACATGGTCTTGGGCTCAGGTTGGAGTGGTGCTGTTGGTGCAGATGTGCTGCTCCTAGGTTCCTCCCCGGAGACCGGTGTGGCAGGCACACAACTCCCAAAAAAGTTGCAGTCAGCACACCACTGGTGCTACTTCTCACTGATCACTCTCTTAGGAACAACTTTCTTTAGAGTTATCTTAAAGCTCTCAATTGGCAGTGGCCCTAAGCTGCACAAGCTGAAGTGATTGAAGAACTGGAATAACTGCACAAGCCATCTCCTTGGCAGGACTGCAGGTGACGTCTGTTCTTCTGTTGTGCACCTAAAAGAAACCTAGCAAGAACAACATGCAGTTCGTGAAATGTGGCATTGTTGCAGGTTGAAATAGTACAGACAACTGCAATGTTAGTGTGGTGGTTACTTCTGCAAAAATGAAAAGTATCCAAATATTGAAAGGTCAGACCACACCATCACCATACCATGATATTCCATTACAAATGAGGCAACACAACATACAGATATAGCTCTTTGCTTTATATCCATCTATTTTAAAGGAGACACCTGTGATAGAGAGGTGCATGGGTAAATGGAATAATCCTAAAAAACACAGTGGAGGCAGAGTGGTCCAGGGAAATTGTGTAATCATTTAAAAAAATGAATGATGTGGCTGAGGTGTCTCTAATGCACTGCAGCCAGAGTGTCCAGCAAGAAATAGAATTATACCTAAAGAAACTGAATGCTGTAATTAGGCTGTGCTCCTATGGTGGATGGATGGATAGATGGCAAGATAGATGGATAAAGGTAAAAAGCAGAAACACAGACAAAATTCAATAAATAAATGTAAAAAATAGAAAAACACAAAATCTAAAGTAAAAAGTAAAAGAATAAAAAAGTAAAATTGTAAAAAATGTAAAATAAATTTTTAAAAGAAAACAATAAAAGAAAAATAGAGTAAAAAAAAAAATAACAATTGAATAGTAAAAAAATTGTAAAAAATGTAATTGAAAAAATGATCAATAGTTGCTGATGTTGGTATGGGAGGATGAGAAGAAAAACCTATTGTGAGCCAAGAAGGTGCAAAATAAAAGAAAAATACCAAAAAAAACAGGTAAAAAAAAGTATTAATATAAGCACTGTTCACCAACATCATATTCTTAGTATGCACGGTCTACAATGATCCACAAGCATGGTATTAAACTGGTATCACATCCATCCATGCAAACCTAGGGCAAATGCACACTGGCTGGACATACAAAATGGCCGCCAGTCACATGGTCACAGAACAGCAAAGAACAGGGAGGCATGGAGAACAAGGAACACATGCAAGCCTATGGCAAAGACACACTGGCTGGATGTACAAAATGTGCATCAGCCACAGGGTCAAACAACAGCAAAAAGCAAGGGGGCATGGAGAACAAAGAACACATGTACGCTTCTGGCAAAGGCACACTGGCTGGATGCACAAAATGGCCACCAGCTCCATGGTCAAACAACAATAGCGAGCAAGGAGGTATAGAGAACAAAGAACACATGCAAGCCTATGGCAAAAGTACACTGGCTGGACGCACACAGTGGCCGTCAGCCACAAGGTCAAATAACAGCAGAGAGCAAGGAGGCATGGAGAATAAAGAATACACTCAGGCATATAGAGATAGACTAAACAAAACTGCATGGAGAACATAGACAAATGTTGCCTGATGACAAACACACATACACACTAAAATTGATTCAGCAATGCAAAACACAAACATAAAATGAGCTATGAAAATTTTACAACTACACAGATTCTCCTATGCCAACATATAGACCCCACATATACACCTTTTGCAGAAAAAAAATTAAATGCAAACAATAGCCAACATTTTTAATTGAATGAAATTCCAGCCATGCCCTAAATGAAATCTGTTTTATAACCATATAACAGAGAAATATAAATTTCATGCACTGATGACTATTACTGGGCCTTCTGGCTAGATGGTCCTTTTGAAGTCTAGGCCACACAGTAAAACAAATGAATATTACAAATGTAAGAAACATGGAGAAAGGTTACTGAGGTGTGCAACAATGTTCTTTTACAAAAGACAAAATGTCAATGAAATGCAGAAAAAAAATAGGACTCTACTTGAACGCCAGACCACCCACCACAATGAAATTAAAAAATCAAAGAAAAGTACAAAGTAATACTGGAGCATGCCCTATCAAACATACAACACCCTCATACAATATTCTTTTAATTCACTTGTGTGATATCACAAAAACCACATCCTGAAATCCAAAGGTATACATCCAGAAGACAAAGAGAGACATCCTTCCACCTCAAATTCCAAGAGAAAAGTGCCCAGGAGAGGGATAAAGCACTGGAATGAGCCTGCTGGACAGGGACAGGAAGTCGGAGTCTCTGAAACACTTCTTTCCTTTTAGAAAGAAAAATTTAAAAAAGGCTTCTTGCACTAACAAACAGCGTGAATAGTCTGTCAAAAAGAAAATGCAGTCAAAAACCTATTTTTGAGTAGATTTAGCTGCTCCTTGAGTTAAAAAATATACCTGAGGTGCATTCGTGCTCATGAGCGGCTCTATATCGGTGCCGTGGCAGCTGGAAGCTGCACTAGTGGGTGCGAAATCTCACCTGTGCTTGCTAGTGGCATGAGAATATCATGGCGCAAGCGGAAAAATCAAATCTAATTCATGCGCCCCAGATGGTGGAATTCGGGAACTTCGCACTACTCCATGTAGCGCGAAGTGCCCGAATTGTGAAAACTCCGTGAGCGCAGAAGAGTTGTCCGCCCGGGCCTAGAAAACATGAAGGACTTCACAAGTTCTGGAAGTGAGGACAGGTGTACCGAAAGGGTAATTATTGAGCCTTGGAGGATACCAAACATTTAGTAATTTGCAGTGCTTAGATTAAAGCAAGAATACAACTTGTCTGCAAGATGTCTTGTTCTAAATAAAATGGTGCTTTGTAGTCCAGTATTCGAGTAGAACTGTAGCTGATGATTCACATTGTCAAATCCTGGCTCAATTTTTGTTGGATGAGAGCAGGCAAACAATTGGACTATAGTAAGTACCACTTTGCAGTTAGTGCAAATTTGATACCTGTTACAAAGAGGACAACTGTTTTTTACAAAGGTGGTAGTTTTATTCAATGAAATCAGAGATTTGTGTGAAGACTGCTTTTTAAAGGGGTTTCGCTAGGAAATGTCAGTTTATGTTTGTACTGTTGTTTGTTGCATATCAGTCAACTGTGTAGCAGTCATCAAATCTTGCTTCTTGGGGATAGTTGTAAGTGGCTAATTCTCACTTTGGTTTTCATGTTGCCATGCGCTTATGCGTTGACCAGATGAAGAAACCAGCACAAGGTCATGACAGGACTACATAATAGACACTTGAAGAATATAAGAACATTTAAAAAAAGTGAGTAATGCAATTTCTGCAACACAACCTCTGGAAACACTTCAAATTCACCAGTTAAGGTAGATGAACAACCTTAAATTTCACACATGCCATACACTTCCCAGGCAAGCACCTGTAGCATTACACATAACATCACAAATTACATCCTCATTGACATCACTGATGGAATCCCATGCACACATTTACAGTACCTCAAGATTTTCTGGGTGTGAAATAATGTGCATTCTGATACCAATGTGTCACTTATTCTGTGCATTACTTAAGCTTATATAAAAATGAACACTAAATCAATTGGCATCGTCTTTAACTTGACTAGCTAATGTTTATTTGACAGAGGAAGAGGATTAAAATGAACTGGGCACTCAAAACCTGTCAGACAACAAGTAGGTATGTGCCAAGTTCTTCCTTATACCTAATTCATTATGCAACATTTTTTTGAAGTTACACAAATTGAAAATTTGGCATTTAGTACTAAGTTGTGCTGTGAATTTTGATTTTTGATGCCTCCCATATCAACTTCCATGCTAACAACAGCATCAAGACTACCCTGATTGTGGCCACTGATGACATCAGAACCCTCCTCGACTGTGGTGAAACAGCAGTCTTGATCTTCCTCGTCCTCTCAGCGAGTTTGACATAGTATCGCACCACACCCTCATCAGATACTCCACCACGTTTGTGTCAAGCCTGACACACTCAAATGGATTGCATCCTTCCTCACAGGATACACCCAGAGAATCCACCTACCACCCTTCACCTCTGAGCTCAATAGCATCATATGTAGCATCACACAAGGCTCCTCTCTCAGTCCCACCCTCTTCAACATCTAAAGGAAACCCCTATCTGACACAATCAGAACCCATGGACTCAACATCATATGCTATACAGACGGGACCCAACTCATCCTCTCACTCATAGAAGACCATGCCACCACCAGAACAAACTTCCACAATGCCATGAGAAGTGTCACCAACTAGATGAGGACCAACTGCCTGAAGCTCAACACGGACAAGACGGAAGTCAGGAAAAACACCTCCCCATAGGACGACACCTGGTTGCCCCCCAAACTCGGACCCACACTCACTCCAATCGCCCACACCCTCAGCCTCTGCATCACCCTGGGCAGCAGACTCACCATGAAGCTCAAGGTCAATGCAGTCTCCTCTGCCTTCTTCCATACCCTCCACATGCTGTGTAAAATCTTCAGATAGATCCCCATTAACACCACGAAAGAGGTCACTTTAGCCCTCTTCACCAGCCGGCTAGACTTTGGAAACACACTCTATTCTGGCTGGAACCACCCCCCAACTCCTCAAGAGACTCCAGACCATACAACATGCAGCAGCCGGACTCAGCCTCAACTTCCCCAAATGCACGAACATGACCCCCCAACCTCAGGAATCTCCACTGGCTCCTTGTCCAGAAGAGGTGCCAGTTCAAGATACTGACACGCATACAATACCCTACGCAACCAGGATCCAGCATACATTAATCACAACTTAAACTTCCTCCAAGTCACTAGACAACTGAGCTCCACCTCCCTCGCCCTTGCACACATTACCCTCATCCGCCAAAGCTACAGCGAAGGTCGTTCCTTCTCCTACCTCACAGCCAAGTCCTGGAATGACCTACCCCTAAACCTGAGAATATCACCCTTAGTAGTGCAAATCGGAAGGGGGACGCAAGACCTAGATTTTCGACTGAGACCAGCAAGCCCACAGCACCAGGATACTCACAGGGGTGAATAGCCCCACTTTACAAATACTGATTGATTGATTGACTGATGTGAAATGTGATTTATTCTATTTATAAGTGAGGACACTTTGCTTGGAACTATCAAGACGTGTTTTACCCATGCATAGATGATTTGGAATGGCGGGGAAACAGCAGGTCCCAGTAAGTTTTTGTATGCTTTCCCCCTGTTCACATCATATTGTGTTGTGGAGTTCTGAGCTGAGCTGATAATACACCTCACACATAAAATTCTCTCTTCGCATTAATGGAATTAGTAGTAATAAAGTCTGCAGCCCGTAGCCTCAGAGTTGATCATTCCTGCTTTCATTATTACCAACCTGTGTAACAGAAAACTCCTGAACTGAGGCATTTTCATTATGTTTCAGAGTTTAGTCACACTGCACCTGTGTGGTTGTGAGCTTTTCTAATTTATTTCTGAGTCTAAAATTGAATTAGATGCTTTTTAGAGCGCAGTGACTTGTTATTACTCTAACGTGAGTCGGCAATCTAATATTTATTCCACTGATTAATGTCAAACCACGGCTAATACATGAAACAGGTTAACCAATCTTGTGGTATGCGTGCTACTGGCTACTAGAAATAATAAACGATGTTACATTTAACTTTCTGTGATTTATCAAAGGACTTTTCTGTTTGAAGTAGCTCTTGCTGCTAATAGCAAGTACGCCATTAGAGGGAAGAGGCCACGGAGGCAATTTGTGTAATTTAGCTGCATAGCTGTAAAAGATATACTGACCCAATGGTTCTTTACATGAATGTAAACACTAATAATATACACCTAGTACATATTTTGACATTTGTTCAGAACGGTTGTAAAATTGGCAGTGGAAGAAAATTAATCTATAAACAGCTAGAGATTAAAAGGGTGAACACAAACACATTTCAACCCCGAGCCACGTGTAACAGTTTGAGGGCTCTTTTGGGGTTTTTTGTTGAAAACCTTTTCAAAATTTCTTTCTTATTTAGGAGGAAATCAGACCATTTGAAGAAATTGAGATGTATTTATTAGAGGCGGATTAATATTTTTGCTTCATTTTCAAAATCATATTTGGATGATGTCTTAGTTTCGCAATGTTTCCATAAAATAGCAGCAGTTATTAAATTACAAGAGTCCCAAAACTTATTTTTCCATTTTTTTCAACTATTAATTAGATTACAGTTTCTTTGGCCCTGAAAACGACAATAATTCAAACAGTGATTCTCAGGGTTTGGCAAACAAAGTGTATTTTGCAGTGCGTAAAGTAGCGTAATTCAACTCGCAGAGTATAGAATGCAATTCACAAACCTCTGGACTTAGGCCTCCTTCCCCACCTCTTTTATCTACTCTGTGCATAGATCTCCTGCACGGTGGTGAAGATCTCTGCACACACAGGTATATTATTTAGTGTGAATGTGAGAGGGACCAGCGGTAGTGATGGAAAAATGGTATTACTGGCTATGTAAATCAGTTTGTCATTAGGTACAAATTAGGTACAAATACAAATATTAATGAGGGTAGGTATTTTTTTAAATAATCGGGTTTAAAAGGAAATATTGATAAATTAAATTGGCATTTATTGCACATTTAATATTGTTGAGTTAATGCACTGTAACATTTTATCATAGTATTTCAAGGCTAAGTATAATATATCAAATTATTTAATAATCATGTCATACATTAAAATCTTTTTAAAATAATGATACATTTTATTACATTTCACTACAGGTTGCCAAAGGGGGATCTCCACTAACAAGTGAAAATGTACTAATGGTGGCTTTACACTTATAAATTCTGTTAAAGAAGAATTGTTTTGGGAGGCGGGTGGGGAGGAGACATGTAAGTCAACACAGAGGTTTCCAGACAGACTGTATCATATTGGTGAGCCCGTCCTATAAGACTCCGAGATGAACCCGGCCCACTTCCATTTATCTCTATCCTATACATGCCCTGCTTGCCTCACCCTGGGCAGGTGACATTAAGCTCACTCAAATTCATAATCTCTATCTGCTGATGAATTTCCACGGATGCTTCCTGAAATGTTCTAAGCCGAGGAAATGTATTGTCTTGCAATGAATGTACTGCTACCTCAACATATGTCTGTCTATGCTGTAATCTTTCTGGGGTTCCTGCTAGTTCTCCCTGACTATTTTCAGTAGTTTATTTTGATTCATCCTTGCTCAATGTTGGGTTTGTCTGCACTGGTGAGAAACCTTGTAATCTATAAGTCATGTGGGTGTTTAGAACCTGAATCTATCTACTATGGGTAGGAGGAGCAACATGTGTATTTGTTGTCATGTCTTGACTGAAATTTTTAAAAGTGTAGTTAGTTATTCAAATTTAGCATCATTGTTAGGGACAAAAAGTGTAAGAGTGTTAGGGTCACCTGAATATCGAGCTTCGTTGAGTTACTACCACCTGTATTGTATTTACCAGGGGACACCTACAGTTATTTGTAGTCCCAATGCCACTTATGTGGCAGGAAACATTGTTTATTCATCTATTACAGATGGTTCCAATTGTAGGGGTGATTTTCACCACGGCAACACTTTGTTTAAAACAGAATAATAGCCTAAAGTTTACAGGGCATATCTAGGAGGAAAAGTCAAACTTCCTGATGGAACAGGATGATGACAATGGGCTGTATAATAGTCTTCTATGCTTCATCCTGTTTGTTAGGCCCCCTTGTAAAACTACAGGGAGACTGAATTGCTTATCAATCTTCATGTTCTTTGTATCTGTATTAGAATAATTTGCCTTGGTTTCCATGACCAGTACCACTGATTGCTCATGTGGTGACTCCCCGTCCCTTTGGTTATGCATGACAACCACCTCTTTCTTATTCTCCAGGTTCTCTCAGTGCCTTAATAAATCCAAAGGGTGATAGCAGCTGCAATGCTGCTGTCTTCTGGAGTCTTTGCTGTGATACTCTAGATCTTGTAAAGTTAACTTTCTGATTTTTCACAGTGTTGGTCATGAATTGTTGCTTCTGTCCATTTGTGGGAGCAGTATTGGAAATTACATCAGAATCAATGATTCTTGTTCTTCCAGAACGCACCACTTATACAGGCCTTATAAATAATTATGCAATCAACATCAATGACCCTTTGACTAAGCACTAGTCCAGGTAGGCCAGCAAGTGTCTTGCTCTGCTGAAATCCCTCCCTCTCAGTTGAAAGTTGTGGAAAGGAAGAATTGGATGCACTCTCAGTGTGGAGTTGTGAAGATTAAACTTTCGCTTGGCTCAGTTTACACCATGTTTACAAACACATGGCTCAATCCTTCTTGCTCTCTGCACTGGTACACCAGTGGCTGCCATGTGCCAACACAGGCATCACAAAACGGTGCAAGACTGCCTGCTTTGCAGGCTCGACAATTTCGTGCAGGAAGGGGCATGTTCCTGCACAAAAACAATTCTATGCAGCACACTTAGAAAGCAGAAAAAACAAGGAGAGATAAACATATTTCTTCTGCTTACATCTCCCTGGGGAGCTGTAGCATATTGCACGTTCCTTTAACTGTCATTAGTAAATCTTGGAATGCTGCAAAAATAAGGGTGGGTGCATGGGAACACCCACCCTCCACCAATGAAACTCCTCATCACAACAGAGTAGCACAAGGCAGCAACTTGCACTGCCTGGCATTACTCCATATTTTCAATGCCACACAGAGCCATGCAAGGTGACTCTGTATAGCATAGTAGTTCTAATTTCAATGCTTGATTTGCCCTTCTGTCACCTTGCTCAACTCAAGAGCAACGGTGTTGGTAGCTTGCTGTGATCTATGCTCTAAAATACTGTGCTACCTCTGTTTTTTTTAGGTTGTGTTCCAAAAACTGCCACTCCACCCATTCACGGGCCTTCTTGATGCCAAGAGCAACATGTACAGCAAGTATACATATGCTCATTATGTAACCTATGATGTGAATCATCTTTTGGTTTTGGTTTAGTTTAGAATATAGGACTAAGATGGTCATATACCCCTTGAAGGGTCCTTTCAGGCTTAGGTATCATAGAGTTTGAGGTCTTTCTTATTGCATATATGACACTACTGCTATCAAAGAAGGAGACGAACAGTGACACTATCACAACTCTCAACACCTGCAAAGTTTCTTATAGAAATTGAAAGTATTATCATCTGGCTCTGGGACCTTTCCGATCTGTGACCCGCCTATGCCTTTTATCACATCTTCCAATTCGAAGAGGGGCCTCTAATTCGGTTGAATGGATAGAGGTTCCCCAGTGTTCTATCACATAAATCTGGCAAAATAGCATTTTGTTACCTGTACTTTGTCATCTGGAGAGCAGCCTCTGTAAGAAAACCTGCTGGGAAACAGCAAGTCACACCACCATGAAATCCCTGGTCACCAAGTTTCAGAAAAGCCTATGGTTGTTAGTGTTCTCTGGTTGCTGGTTGACCCAGATTCCAAATACTTCAGCGATTCACTATGGCATGTAAGATGAAATTGAGATTTAGCTCTTATCTACTGGACCACATTTCAAGATCTTTCTATCCATTTGGAGTTTTTGGCATTTTCTGTTAGCGGGTGGGGACATTGCTTGTTGCCAGTGAAGGCCAAACTCTCCCTAGACTTTAAAGAAAGCTGTCATTTGTGTCTATCAGAAGAGCCCTTGCAACTCGGAGAAGTCGGGCTGCTCGCACCCCACCCAACAACACCCTCTCTTGAGCAGCATTGGCAGAGGTCTCTCAGATGTCAGAGCAGATCCCTTCTTGTATTGATGCAATAAATTGACTTTCCCCTCAAATGTGAGGAGCAATACTTTCTTCAAATTCCGAATAAAGCCAGCGAGGAGTCAACACCATGGACAACATTTTTTGCTGTGAGTCAGGGGCAGTTTCCTCACAGTGCTGGCTTAATACGTGGGTCGTAGCCTCAGTCTGTCCTATGAGCAGTGACCTGAATCCTTTGGCAACATTGGTAGTGGCAACCCCTCATGGCATAAAAGGATGCTCCAGTATGTGATTATACTGGCGCAGGCTAATTCAGCAAAGGTGCCATGGCCCAGACGATCATAAGTCTTGGTACTTCTTGAAGTGGCAACTTTATTTGTGGCCGCCTGTGGCATATGGGGTCTTGCAATGCAGCAGTATGGATGTAGCAAGACTCTTACAATGCTCAGCACATGCTCAGTCTATGGGAGCCTTCTCCTGCCATACGAAGGTTGCCAAAAATAATGCTGCACATGAGAAATTGCCATATTGGTGCACAGTCAAATCCTCACACATTGTGTAGTAAGTAGGGCTCCCTACTGGACCTTGCTCCCTCCAACACTCTACTCTTCCTCACAGGGCACAGGACACGTGATCTTGGTCTCACTGAGCGATGTCCCCTGTTGGAAATGGCCCTTTCAGTAGGGTCACCCCCATACGTTTTGCCTTTTACCCTCCACTTTTTGCTGCATCTTTTTGCTCGCTTAGGACTCTAAGCACTTTACCACTGATCACCAGTGCTAAAGTGCATGTGCTTCTCCCCTAAACATGGTAACATTGGTATATGCACAATTAGTATATTTATATTACTTATCAGTCCCTTGTAAAGTAGTGTCCCATATGACCAGATCCTGTAAGTTGAATGTTACTAGTGGGTCTGCAGCACTGCTTATGCCACCCACTTACGTAGCCCTTTAAAACATGTCTCAGGCCTGCCACTGCAGAGCCTGTGATTGCAGTCCACTGCCACTTCAACTTGGCATTTAAAACTTCTTGGTAAGCCTTACATGTCTCTTTTATTAACTATGTCCACTCTAAAGTAGGCCCTACGTAGCCCATAGGGCAGGGTTGCATGTAAGTAAAAGGCAGGACATGTGCTTTTATGTTTTACATGTCCTGGTAGTGAAAAACTCCTAAAGTAATTTTTCACTACTGTGCGCCTACTCCATTTATAAGCCAGCTTTTGGAATTGCTTAATATCATTTTAAGCTGTAATTCCTGATTTGAAATGAGAAGCTACTTCAAGTTTCATATCATTGGAATAGTAATGATAAATCTTCTTTACTGGTGATGTCAGATTTAACATCACTATTTTAGAAATGCCCTTTTAGAAAGTTGGTATTTCTTTGCTCTTAATGCTTAGTGTCCTCCTCATATGTCTCCAATATATGCCTGGGGTGGGTGACAGCTACACTTTGAGCATTTCCTCTAAACAGCCACAAACACAGCAAGGTTAGGTGTATCTGAGCACTCATCTGCATTCATCTGCATTCTGATGGGCAGGATGGGAGGAGGGGAGCTGACACACCTGATTAGGGAAGTGCCTGCCCCTATGCCTCCACACACAGGGCTTATTACCTCCTACTGGTAGTCTGGAGTCGGGGCTAGGAAGAAAGGACCTCTTTGTACTTCAAAGACTCTTCTTTGAAGTCACCCCCACTATAAAGGCACATTTGGGTCTCTGTGTTATACTGGGGGTCTGTGATTAACCTGTGGTGCCCCCTTCTCATCCATCGGGAAGGCTTGTGGTCCAGTTTTTGGTGTGTCAGGCATGCTGAAGGACGTTTGTTTGCCCGCAGTGTTCAACTCTTGCGAAGAGGCAGGGTCGGATGGGCTGGGGTCAGGCCGCGGATCCCGCCACAGTCGCAGTATGCTCTGCTTTTGTGTCACAGGTGGCCCTCTGCAACACATATATAATACTTATCTGTTTTCTTGATTTTTGGCTGTTGGCACTTTTGGTCATGGGATCCATGCTGTTTTGGTCCCAGAATGCTTGACTATCCTAGCATGCACTGCACTTTCCTTTTACTAGTACCTTTTCAAGATGGTGTTTCTCCTATTTTGTCCTATGATACTCAACTTAGTACAGCGTTTTTTCCTTTTCCTGTTTGTTCACTTCTTGTTTTACTAGTATATAAGGTGCTTGAGTTTCTTTCTTCCCTGCATTGAAACACTCTGGTTTGTTGGTCCTTGTTCCTGTTTGTTCCTGCTGTGGATTGTTTTCTGCCTGGTTTTCCTTGCAGCTTCCGGATGTTCCAGTTCTTGGAGTCCTGATTTCTGTTGTGCCTTTTCTGATTTTCTGGAGCTCCTTTCTAGATGGTTTTTTTCCCTGTGGTTTTTCCTCTGGAGATCCCTCTGGAGGGCACAGACTGCTTGGGCTTTCATCTTGCCAGCAGTAACGTGGCTACCGAAGGGGTCACCCTTATCTTGGTCAGATCAGGATGTACAAGATCGAAACCCGTACTCCACCTACATCCGACAGAGGCGGTAAGGGAAAGTAGAATCGTGACACTCTGACCCTACCAAATCAGTGCATTACTGGACCTGGGAATAACTCCGTCTGGAGTAAGGTCTACTGTGCTACAAGAAGGGCCATGCTACTGGACTGCTTTTCAAGAAGAACTGCTTTCTGCCTTGATGAGCTACCATGCTGCCTGCAGGTCTGCAGATCTGCTGATGAAGGACTGAACCCTTTCATCTGACCTAGAGTGACTCCAAAGACTTTCTGGTTTGCACCTGTTCTCCTGCAGTTTCATGGACATCAAAGACTGCTTAAGCTCTGCTTCTGCTGATGGACTCTGCCATCGGTAAGTCCTATCTTTACTTAAGGTGCAGTCATGGACCTTGAAAGTGGGTTTGCTGCTGGCTTTTCTGAAAGAATCCAAGCAACCAACCTTTTGTGCTGCTCATAACTGACACAGTGCCCTCTAACACAAGCGCATCACCGATTCTATGGTGACTCAGGACCTCACTGCAAGATTCAACAGTGATGCATTGTATTCAGCTCAATTGCGTATGATGCCAATGCAGGACCCGAATGAGAGGCAGTGACCCGGCTGACCGGAACAGAACCACTATTCACCTACTCATTGCTCCTCGATGCCAATGCTTGCTCCGTCCAAATTACTATTTCAGCAAGCTCTGTGTAAGTCCTGTAGCCCTATGGCCTTCGATCGCTGGAACTTTGGAATTATTCTGGACTCAAGTAACCTTTGAGTGCTAGACTTCTAAGCACTATATTTTGATTTATTCTTTAACAAATCATATAATAACTTCAACCAATTGGAATTTTGTTTTTTAAGACTCATTTTACTCAGATAAATATTCTGTATTTTTCAAAATATGTGTGGAGTTTATGTGGTGTTTTAGCCTCTTTAGTTAAGCATACCAGTTTTATGCCAAGTTACCAAAGGGTGTGTACAAGTTATCTCTAAGTGTACCTAGCTTGCCATGACTTGAAGTGGTGGATCCTGCTTGTACAAAGTGCAAACTCTGACATCCAGAAACACCAGTTCTAACATCCCCTCACCCAACAGGGACAGTAGGAGGCCTTGTCCTCCACCAGTCCAGGCACAGACAGAAGCCTTCCTGTTCTCACACAGCCCATCTGGCTGCATTGGCAGATAGCACAGTTTTTGGAACTCACCTCTCCTTCTTATAGTCATCTTCCAGACACCAAGGGGCATATTTATACTCTGTTTGAGCTGAATGTTTACCCAACATCGGCGCAAACCTAACTCCATATTTATATTTTTATGTTAGACATGTCTAACGTCAAAATATATGAGTTTGCACCATTTTTTGGATGTGTGCACCCACCTTGTATCAATAAGATGCAAGGTAAGCATTCCCTTCTAAAAAATGGTACTATCTCCGTAGCCCCATATTTATCCTCCTGTGCAAAAATGACGCACAGGTGGAAGGAGGGGCTAAATAATGCTGCAAAGCTTGCTTTGCACCATTATTTAACGCCTGGGCCACACCAGGCGTTAGGGGACCTGTGGACCCATTTCCATGGTTAAACACCATGGAATGGTTTAACAGGTGCCCTTCCCAAGCCCCAGGAACACACCCTCTTACACCAGAGGGACTCCAGAGGATGGGGGACCCTATCCCAAATGAGTAGGAGGAGTATTGGTAAGTATTTTTTAATTTTTTTTTAAAGTGCTATCGGCGGCTCGAACTTGGGGCCCCCTGCATGGCACAGGGTGCAATGGCCATGCCCAGGGGACACTTGTCCCCTGTGCTGGCCTTTGGGATGGTGGCCATGACTCTACGATAGAAGTCATGTTGTTGGTGGTTGTGGGCCAGAAAATGGCACTAGTGTGGTTAGAAGGCATTATTTTGCCTCTAACCAGGCTAGCGTCATTTCTTGACGCTCAACACCCTCCTTCCCTACTGCCACCTCCACCCGGCTAGTGTCTTTTTTGAAGATGGTAGCCCATGTTTAGCACCGGCTTGCTCCATTCCTTTATCATGGCGCCCAGCCAGCACTGTGGAATGGTGCAAGCCAGCGCTATACTTTTTGCCGCATACCTGCATTTGCGCAGTTTTGCAGCAAAAAGTATAACTCAGGCCCCAAATGTGATTTAGGATCTGGGTCTTTGAAGTTTTATGTTGGGGTTTTGCTACTTTTGAAGTGGGAACTTCGGCTTTTCATCTTTCTTCATGAAAGATTTCTGTCACAGTAGGCATGACTCTGAAGTTGATTGCCCAGAATAAGCTCCATTTACATGTGCATCAATAGTTAACCCCAGATCCCCAGCACTACTCTTTGTGTTTCCTTTATCAGCCCTATCTCTCGTCCTGAGACCTGTCCAGGCTCCTTTCTTTTCACTGAATAAAAGAGCAGTCTTTTAAGATGTAAAGGGAGTCTCTTTCTTTTCCCTTTGGTGTGTCCGCACCCAGCTCACAGAAATGCAGCAATATTCATGTCTGTTCCTCTGCTCCTCATGTCTTCACCAGACAGGCCTGGGGTTCCAAAATGGAAACTAGGGTCTCCCATACAAAATACTATTCCAGTTGCACTCAGAGTACATTCACAGCATAGTTTGGGTTCAGCATTGTTAGCTCTATACATTGTACTCTTACATCCCACACATGAACTCAGTACACACACTCAATCTGCAAACAGTGTTCAGCACTGAAACGTTTCTATCTTTAACCAGGGTGGTTTTTTTATAAACACACACTGCTAGCACACAAACAAACACACTAAGTGAGTGCTGCTCAACACTTCACCCTTCATGTATTGTACTTCTAATGAGCACACATACAACCAGCACATGTTTCCCTGCACACACATTGCACAGCACTGCATCTCTCAAGCAATAGATTCATCTCAGTCACACATACATCACATGTATGTACTAACCACATGCAATGTACAGTACTGCTCCATCCTTGGACTGTACCCTTTCAAGCCACACATGCCACTAACTCAGAGCCACTGTTTCTGACCTGCGCCGCACTCCACATCTTACCTGATGTAGGCCAGGGGTGAGTTAAACACACAGCAGGGGAACCTTTAAACAGGCAAGAAAGATGCCGGTCTTATTCCAATGATGCAGGGCAAAAAGGTCCGGTTGCCTGCTACTGATCGCTACACCATGTGCTGCAACCACTGCACTCATGCTGCTTAACTCCTGGTGAAGGCAGTAGCCTTCCACCACTATGAGGGTAGTGCGTAGTCGGCCCCTCCTGGTCCAAAAAGAGTACAATCCTTGAGACAGGCTGATGTCTTGGCACACGTGCATGATCCTATGACACAAAATCAGCATTAGAGATCAGGCAACAGTACAGTTGGGCACTTATGACAGGGGTAAATATCTCTACAATGCAGAGGACATTTTCGACCTAACATTGATCCTGACAAATAACGCAGGGTTTTATGGGATTGCCTTGATTCTCTTTCACCACTATAGGATGACAAAAAGGAGATTAGCCACTACAGTCCAAGAATATTTTGAGGTTTTGGAGATGTGTCCCTGTTTATCAAATAGAAATACAATGTGAAAGATGGCTACATCCTTTATTCTCAAAATGACACACTTACTGACCTATATCATGAGGGAAACACTTGCCTGTTTAAGAACGTAATGATAATCAACACTTTTAGGGAATGACCTTGACACATAAACGCTCGCCATTCAAAAATGACAGATGTCAGAATGAGCATTGCAGTTCTGATGTACCCCCAGGTTATTGGGGGCCCTTCCACTCATGGAATAGAAATTGACTTGACACATGCCATTTCTCATGCATACAGAAGCATACCAGGTGAGCATATGAATCTGTGAGACTGTCCTGCTTTGTTATTTATAAAGTAAACCAATGACCACTATTGCTGTATATTACATTTTAACTCTAGATTCATCTGCTCCCTATACCAGTTCTTGACTACATACAAGAGTCTAATATGTTACTGAAACAGAACTATTTACTTAGGCTGGGTAAGTTGGGGCTGACAATGTTATTGAAAACATTGAACTATTTTGAGTAGGGCATTGTCCTTTTTCCAGCATTATCCATCTAGTATATCTCTAGGTGTCAGTTTGTTAAGATATCAACAGACTCAACAACATGATAGTAGATTAGGACTATGACCATTTCAAGCCAGGTCTGGTTAGCGAGAACAATCTGGTATATGTGTATGTGTATGTTTATGGTCTTACTTACTTATGTTGTCATTCATATCACATGAATAGCTAGAGCAACATTTGGCCAAATAAACAAGGGCTAAAATATATGGGCCTGATTCACAAAGGGCCTTCACACTCTTGGCAGCGGCCGCGCAATCGTGGTGGAGGTCCCTCAGTCATGGCGAGACCTCGGTAATGGGTGATTGCAGTCCGGGCATCCCACCACAAGTATGGGACCCCCATCATGACTGCAGGGCCTCCACTACAAGGGCGGAGGTCCTTCGTGAATCAGGCCCATATTGAATTGTATCATCGGTAAGGATGGTTGAGTATACTTCATGACCATTTCTAGATGATGTCCATACTTGAACAGCCAAAACAGTTGGGACGGACCCCCACCTCTATTTTGTCTATCTGATATTTGATACAAATGTTTTTTTATGATTATGTAGAGTTACATTTGGCCATATGAGCAAGGGACACAATACATAGTGAATTGGATCATTGATAAGGATAGTTGAGTATATTTTATGACCATTACAGGATGATGGCTGTCTTTGCATAGTCAAAACTGACGAGATAGAACCTCTACCTCTAGTTTGTATCCCTGCGTATTTGATGGGAATGTTTTTTTATGGTATGGAGTACAAATTATATGCTGACTACCATATCTAACAAATTCAATCATTTTTCAAACACATATTTATTTGAGAATTCCCTCAGACATTGGAACTTGCCTTTTCTTAGGGAAATACATAAACACTGTTCATGCGTAGGAAACAATATGTACTACTGTTTCAACGCACATGGTTTAGGCATACACTTTGATACAGGTCAACAACCCAAGGGCCCCCTACCACAAAATACAATTAGGACTCGTAAGACATTAGCCAATTAACTTAATTGACAGAAGAATGTCTAAATATGGTTCATAACACACATATGAACATGAAATGTATGTACATGCTGTCTGTAATTTCAGGTAGATACCTTATTTATTCTGGATGAGTTTTGGGAATCCTTGTACATGTGTAATACACAAGGGATAAAGTAAAGTATTCCACCAGATACGTTATGAATGGAAGTAAGTTACCGAACTTGTGTATTACTGTAATGAAATTTGCAGCTTAACACAATACTAGGCCTGTGGTCTTTTTGGACAGATTGTACTATGAATATAAAATTGTGGAAACTCTTGAATCACAAGGGGTCAAACTCATTTAAATATTTAAGTTTGTACATCTTTTGTATTCACTATTTTTTTATATTGCTGTGCATGTCTGAAAAAGTTCCTGCTTGGAACAAAAGGCAATGGCAGCACTGTTTTTGTGAAATTGATATAACAAATACTAGAGGATTCAGACAAGGAAACAAAACAGTAGCGACTGCAAAGATTTATTGAATTTGAACCAAGGGAACAATGTACTAATCCTGAACTGTTTCTCTACATAGATGTAAGGAAGGGAGTATAAATAACAATAGCTACTATACGTTTGTATAAAGAGTGTCTCTTCATTGGGAAATCAAGCAAATGTTTTGCATTGCATGACAAACAGGCAGATTATAGACAACTAACTTCTGGATGAAGAACAACTAATGATTTAAGTAGTGTGGCTATTTGGGAATGTGTTAGAATAACCAACAATGGTCTTTCTAAAGAGTTATGGGGTTGCCTCCAAAGGGCTACTTAGCTTTCAAATCCAGAATCCCATGAACTGTTCTTAAACACCTTATTTTCAGACAAAAAAATCTTTACCTAAATTTCAGACTTGGAATGTTACCAGTTTTTGCTTACATTAAAAAATGGGCAAACAGCAGAATCAGCACCGATCTTTGCTAATGTAAGCTTGGAGGACAAGAGTCTGTGCTACACTTTATGCTTTTATGTTTCCACACTGAGGAGGAAAGGAGGCGGATTTTCTGGTCATCATTCCTAAAGCATAACACTAGGAAATGCAGTGAGGTCTTGTCTCTTTGCCTTCGGTCTGTTACCAAACCCTTGTTTCAGAAGGTGGCCCTTAACATCCTTCAGGCCTGGAAACTGACTAGATCTAACTATCACCAAAAGGTGAATATTTAAAAAAATCTATTCATGGCTTGGATGACACTCAAGATGGCCGTCTAGGCATGAAACATTGCACCTCACAGATACTGCTGATAATTAAACATGTGGTTTTAATGTTCTGCATAGCAGGAACTCACCAGGTATGAGCAGCAGACAGTGGAGAGCAGTGCAGTGCCTTGTCTGACACCTAGAATCAACTGCATCTCTTGTTTCAAGCCAACGGTACCACTTAGGGGAGCCTGCCACCATCTTAGGTATTTACTATCGATCAGGGCCAACGTGATGTGCGCACAATGAGGTCCTGTCACACAATTCTACCATATTTTTTTTTCATTTTTTCGCTTTGACTGATTGCTGGCTTTTCTCTTTACTCTAACATGGGCAGTGGACACAGGACAGCAGCACATCACCTTGTCTGACATCTGGATTCACCTTCATCTCTTGTTTCAAGCATACAGTACTGCTTGGGAGAGCCAGCCACCATCTTAGGTATTTCCCACCGATCAGAGCCAATGTGATTTGCACACAATGAGGTCCTGTCATACATGTGTACTATAGTTTTGTATTTTTTTCGCTTCGACTGATTGGTGGTTTTTCTCTTTACTCTAACATGAATCCTTCCTCCATAAAATGGTGTTATTTTACCCTGTGGGGAGGGTTGTGACTAATCTTCATGGCAAAGGTCTCGCAGCTCCCTCATAAGTGACAACCAGATGGAGGGGAGTTGACTTCTTTGCGTACACAGCATCCCCATTTCTGCTTTGATTTGGTGCCAAAGCTATCCTCCATAATATAGGAGATACCATTTTACATCTTAGCTATTTTCCCTGATATTTTTGCGAGACAGGATGTATTGGCAGGCTAAAGAAGCAACTCTTGACCGGTAAAGTGCAGCTTATTATCATACCTGATTCAGGCTTATCTTTTGGGGAACCTTTAATGGATGGTGCACTCTCCTATATCAGTATAGGAAATTCTGTCACTCCCTTCCAGCAATCACATCAGCAACCGCCTTGAAAATGACCCTCTTCTACAAATCAAAGACTTCAGCAGGACCCTCCTTCTCCAGAGAAGTTACCTTTCCCTATTTCTTTCGAGACTCAATTGGAGGAAATACAAGATCTATCTCTGTTTGTTGATGAAACACACATGTGAATCTAAAATCTGGATGACAAATGGTCAACTATGGAGAGTGACCTTAGTAGAGCAGCAGGTTAGAGATTTACAATATGAAACCAGTTCAATAGCTGTTTTGGAAAAGGAGGGTCTTTTATTGAAAAAACACTCCTCAGACTTAGAAAACAGAAATATGCATATCAATTTGTGCATTAATGGCCTTCCTGATGGAATTAAGGGTGGGGTCATCCTGTGGCCTTCTTTACTTAATCTGTGCCGCTATTTGTAGACTTACCTTCTTCCACTAATCTCAACATCCAGCGAGCACATAGACTAGGTCATCACTCTTCTACTGCCCCACCTACCAAGTATTGAGGAGTGATTATTTTCTTTCTGGAGTTCAAAGACCTTCTGGAAATCTTAAATGTCCCTAAAGCCAAAAAGCAAGTCATTTGGTCAGGCAGTAAGATTTCTTTCTGCAGGATGTCTCCTATGCTACAGATAACAGATGGAAAGACTTTCTCAACCTTCATCCTGTGCTACGTGCTACAATCTTTAGGGGATAGCTATGTCCTATTTCATCCTTGACTCTTCCAAGTCACCTATCAAAATAAATCCACTTTATATGAAGACCTGGCTAAACTTAGAAAATGTAGAAACTCTCATACAAAATGGAAAATGAAAAATGGAGACAGCTGGTCCCGCCTCACATTTTTTTTCTTCTGCAAAGTCTTACCTTGTCTCTAGGTTTTACTGATTATTTTGACAGGATGCCTCTCACCAGTATTTGCTTATGTATTAACTCTTTATCTTTCCCTTTTTTGCTCACAGGTAATCAAGAACTTTTCATCTTTCTGCTCTTCTTATGTTAGGTCCTGATGTGGTACATTGTCCCTTTTTGGTTTATGACATCTCCATTTGTGCCCTCACAACCCCATAATCCTTCTTGTCACACATTCACATGTGTGTTTTCAGTTGTCAGTTCCTGACTTGTGCTATCTTCTTCTTATCTTTCTTTTCTTTCTTCTGTTTTTCTATTTTTCTCTTTTCCTCACTTCTCTCTCTTCCTTTCCCCTCTCCCTTATGACTTTTATCCCTTTACCACATTTTACTCCTTTGTTTCTTACTCTTTTTCTCTGTATATTGTTAAGGGTATATTTTGGTTTTATTGTAGACCTTATAGATATATGTACTTTTGTCTTTTAGAAAAGTCTGAGTTATTTCGTGGAATGTAAAGATTTTGTTAAACCTATGAAAAGGAAGTGGATTTTATATCATTTGGCCAATTTTAAATCCGGACTTAGTCCTCCTTCAAGAAACTCATCTCACAGAATTGTAGGCCATGAAACTGAAAGGTAGCCACATAAGTTCACTCCTTGCATCACCAATGTCTAATAAGAAAAAAATGGAGTAATCCTGTTATGTCATAAAAAATTAAAATACAATAACTTTTTCCCAAGAAATTGATACTGAGGTAGATGACTTATCATAAATTGCTTACTATCGACATACTTTTAACTGTCCCTAATGTTTCTGGACCTACACAACTGGACTACTCTTTTTGGTTTAACGTTTTTGAGAAAGTATCTCCAAAACAAAGATGACTTTTTATTTTGGGAGGTGATTGTAATTAAATTATTGATCCATTTTCAGACCGCCAAACTCAGGTTAGATTTATTCTGCATATAACGCACATGCAATTTGATTCTACTATTTCACAAAGCCACCTGGTTGTTTCATGGGGATTCTGCAACCCCTCTACTAGGGAGTTTCCTTGTTTCTCCATCCTACATGGACCTCTCACTCAATTTGACCATATATTTATTAGCAAATCACTTTCTCAGACCTGAATCACTTCTACTATAGAACCTATTGTTATTTCTGAACATGCCCCAGTTATACATAGGTAGATTTACTCCCAGTATATTCCAAATCCAGCAGATGCAGATTCAACGATTGTCTCTTAGTAGATCTAGTTTTTCATCCTCATTTAGGTCTTTCACTAAATATTTTTGTTGAGGTATAAGAAAACTCTACCCTATTTTTATGGGACACTTTAAGGCTAAGGCTCAGCTTATGGAAATATCATTAACTTTGTTTCCAAAAAATAAGAGATATTTTGCCAAATGCCACAAATCATTACTCTCTATTATAAAACATCTAGAACAAGAATAGTATTCCACAGCCTCTGGAACTGACTTACAAGAACTTATTTGTCCTAAATTAAATGCTAATAAAATCACTACAGACAATGCTTCATCCATCTTACTTTGCAGTAGTGCTCATTATTGTGAAGGTTGTAACAAAATAGTAAAACTTCTCTCTAATTTTTTGAAGATTTAGAAACAACATACTAATATTGAATCTATTGACTCCTCCATGGTTAGGAGGGTGTTTAAAGATCATGATATTTTAGAAGATTATTTGAAGTTCTACCAAATTCTGCATACTCCCTGATCTCCTGCAAATCCTCCTCATACTGATACCTATTTAAAAGACACAGGGGGTCATTCATGACCGCCGGGGCCAGGGTTGGCGGGAGCACCGCCAACAGGCTGGCGGTGCCCCGCAGGGCATTCTGACCGCGGCGGTTTGGCCGCGGTCAGATGCGGAAAACCGGCGGTCTTCCGCCGGTTTTCCGCTGCCCAAATGAATCCTCCATGGCGGTGCAGCTCGCTGCGCCGCCATGGAGGATTCTGACACCCCATACCGCCATCCTGTTCCTGGCGGTTCGCCCGCCAGGAACAGGATGGCGGTATGGGGTGTCGTGGGGCCCCTGGGGGCCCCTGCAGTGCCCATGCCAATGGCATGGGCACTGCAGGGGCCCCCGTAAGAGGGCCCCACTTTGTATTTCAGTGTCTGCTTTGCAGACACAGAAATACGCGACGGGTGTCACTGCTCCCGTCGCACCTTCCCACTCCGCCGGCTCAATTCTGAGCCGGCGTCCTCGTGGGAAGGGTGTTTTGCACTAGGCTGGCGGGCGGCCTTTTGGCAGTCGCCCGCCAGCCCAGTGCAAAACCCAAAATACCCTCAGTGGTCTTTCGCCCGCGGAGCGGTATTTTGGAGGGGGAAGTCTGGCGGGCGGCCTCCGCCGCCCGCCAGACTTAGAATCACCCCCACAATTCCTCCCATTCATGAGGATCTTAATTTCCCTCCTCTTGAGAATGACATATATCTCTCAGTAACTCTCAAAACACTCCAATTTCTTAAACAAGGCTAGACTCCAGGACCTGATGGCTTCACAGTGGAGTTTTATTTACATTTTTCCAATATACTACTTCCTAAACTTTTGCATCTCCCTAGCATTTTCCACAGCACTGGTTCAGTTGGAGGTACTCTTAAAGAAGCACTGGTTTGTCTTATTCATAAGGATCGTCGAGATCCCATGCAGTAAATAAATTATAGACCTATCTCTCTTGTAAATGTAGTTAATCAAACCTTCCCCAAACTACAGTCTTTGCTACTTGTAACCCATGGTGGCTGTCACCATAAATGCTGAAAAGGCTTTTGATAGGATTGATTAAACCTTTTTGCTCAAATTTGGCATGGATTAGATTATTTCTGAAGATAATCTTGCATATTTCTCTTCTTCACAAATCCCCAAAAGCCTTTGTCTTGGTTAACGGGAGGATTTCACATTATTTTCCAATAAAATGTGGAGTTTGACAAAGGGTCCCCTTCATCTTCCCTCTTATTTGTTTTAGCTCTTAAACCCTTCGTATCCTGAATTCATAAGAAGGAACTCATAGCTTTTTTAAATTATGGTGATAAACACTTGAAACTTTCTGTTTATGCTGACAATGTTCTTTTTTTTCTTTCTAACCCTGATCATACTGTTCTAGCTTTGCTTCATAAAATTTCAGATTTTTTTTTATGTCAGTCTACAAGCTTAATTTAGATAAAACTGAAATTGTATCTATTACAAAATGATGTCTTAAGCATTCTTTTGACTATACTGGTTTTCACTTGAATACTTCTAATATCTACGATTTGGATATTTGGTTCACTATCTGTCCAAAAGAACCAGTTGCACTAACCCTGAAGGAAGGGTTTACTAGAATAGACAAACCATTCTTGGAATCCGTTGTTTCATCCTTGGTGGGATCGACTTGATTTCATCAAAATGATGATTACACTTATTCTGCTTTATATTTTGTCTATGATCATATTCTAAAAAGTTGGACCCTCTTCTCTCCAAATTTCTATGGCTTTATAAAAAAATCATGCTCTCCTTTGCCCAACTCAAAATGACTAAGCTGGAGGGTGGCACTAATGTTCCCGACCTTTAAGGTTTACCATAAAGCTTTCTGTTTGAGCAAGCCTCTAAGTGGCTCTCCACACCATCTTCCCCATGTACACCCTTAAGCTTGATATTTAACATTCACTAATTGATACTAGTTTTCTACAAAATAAGTTTCCTTCTTTTCTACTAAGTCTGCCATCACATACTCACCACCTTTCAAAAATACTTGCATCCTGTTAAAGCCCTGTCAGCCACTACAAGCTTTATATTGAGATTCTTTTTTTGCAGTCTCCCTTATGGTATAATCATCTTATTACTTTTAATAACAAATGCCTTTATGGAAGTCTTGGAGGCAAAAAGGTATCAAATGAGTTCATGATTTTTTTTCATGGTGTCACGCAATGCTCCTTCCCACAATTCCAATCATCATTTAATTGTCACTTCACATACTTGTGTACATTTTCTCTCCTCTTAAATATCATCTTGGATGTTCTTCCTTTGCTGCCGATAGATCTTACTCCCTCTCCGCCTAACTCATTGTTGTATACTATTTTAACCTCAACTCCTAAAACCACCCCTATTTACAAATATTTTTTTCTCTCCTCATATATCTCAAGTAAAAAATAAGAGAAAACTTAGTTTAGAATCACATTTGAGGTGTACTTGGTCTATCGCCTTCTGGAATAAATTATGATTTGCGGGGTGGTTCTCCATCTGCTGGGGGTGGGGTGTTGGTGTCCTGTTGTTCCTGTGGCGGTCCACTAGCACTGGCGGAGGTGGAGGGCTGTTCATCATCCAGGCTAGTCTCAGGGTCCCCTTGTTGTGCCACTGTGTCCCTCCTGGTGTTGACAAGGTCTGCCAGCACTCCTGCAATAGTGACCAGGGTGGTGTTAATGGACTTCAAGTCCTCCCTGATCCCAAGGTAGTGTTCCTCCTGCAGCCGCTGGGTGTCCTGAAACTTGTCCAGTACCGTTGCCATCGTCTCCTGGGAATGATGCTAAACTCCCATGATATTGGAGAGTGCCTCGTGGAGAGTGGGTTCCCTGGGCCTGTCCTCCCCCTGTCGCACAACAGTTCTCCCAGTTTCCCTGTTATCCTGTGCCTCTGTCCCTTGAACCGTGTGCCCACTGCCACTGCCCTGGGGTCCCTGGTTTTCTTGGGTTGGTGGGTTTGCCTGTGTTCCCGGTAGTGGTGGACACACTGCTGATTGATGTGTCGTGGGGACAGAGGGATGGGCCCGCTGGGTGGGTGCTGTGCTGGTGTTTCCTGAGGGGGAGGCTCTGTGGTGGCTTGTGACAGTGTCAGGGAAACCGACTGTCCCGAGGTCCCAGATGGGCCAGGCTGGTCATCTTGATCTATGCGTGCAGAGCTGCTGTCATCACTGTGGGCCTCTTCTGTGGAGGGACTGGATATGTCTGGCACCTCCTGTCTGGTGACGTTGGGTAGGGGTCCTGTTGAGGTGCAAATGCATAATTATTGTATCTGTGTGTGCCATCGTGTGCAATGGGTGGTTGACCCTCTACTCCAATGCTTGCATTATTGGCTTGGTCCTTGTGTGATTGGTGATTTTGGGGCATGAGTGAGTCTCTGTAGTGGACATGCTTGGGTGATGGGTGTCAATGCATTGGTGTTACATGCAGGGCTTGGTTTTGGGATGTGTTGGTTGTGTTGGTGGAGTATCTGTGGGTTGTCGGGGCTACTCCTGCGAGGCCCTCAGGATGCAGTATTGCCAAGACTTGCTCCTCCCATGCTGTTAGTTGTGGGGGTGGAGTTGGGGGTCCGCCTCCAGTCCTCGGTACAGCAATCTGGTGTCTGGAAACCACAGAACGCACCTTCCCCCGTAGGTCGTTCCACCTCTTTCTGATGTCATCCCGTGTTCTTGGATGCTGTCCCACTGCGTTGATCCTGTCGACAATTCTGCACCATAGCTCCATCTTCCTAGCAATGGAGGTCTGCTGCACCTGTGATCCATATAGCTGTGCCTCTTCCCTGACGATTTCCTCCACTATGACCCTTAGCTCCTCCTCAGAAAACCTGGGGTGTCGTTGAGGTGCCATGATGTGGTGTGGGTGATGTGTGAGGTGTTGTCTGTTGTAATGTGTGAGGGTGTCTGTTGTGTGTGTTGTTTGAGGTGCGTGGATGTTGTGTAAGTGATGGTGTTGTGTGTCTGCTGGTGTTGTTTTAGGTAGTGTCTCTCTCTGGCCTGCTTTCAAATTTCTGGTAGTAAGGGTTTGTGGGTAATGTGGGTGTGTGCTTTATAATGGATTGAGAAGGTGGGTGTGGTGTGTGTATGTGTATCAGGTAAGGGTATTTCGAATTGTCCAATGTGGTTGTGTTTTGTATATGTGTGTGTATTTTGAGGGCGGCGTGTGTACTGCCAATGGATTACCGCGGTTGAAAGACCGCTGCGTTGATTCGTGGGCCGTGTTAGTGTGGGCGTATTCTTGTTGGCGTAACAGTGTCGGTTTTGTTATCCCCAGTTTCTCACTGACCTTTGGTGTGGCGGACTTGTGTGGGTGTCTGTACTGTGGCGGATTACGGGCTGTGGGTCCTAATACCTGTAGCAGAATTTGTCGGCCGCAGCGGTATATTGGCGGTCCTCTGCACAGCAGTAAGTGGGAATGTACCACCAGCGTTGTAATGAGGGCCTAAATATTCTCAATGTCCTGTATCTGCACTCCTCTGTCATGGATTGCACTCCCAGGCTTCAAATTACAGAAGAACCTCAGTCTTTAAATCAACATTAACATCACAGGGTAATGAGTACAACTATAGATTAGACCCTCACATGAAATTAAAACTTTCACCCCAGCTGAAGAATTCAAACATGTGGTATAGCCTATAGTTATAATTCAAGTAGAAAACAGTAACTGGCTTAACAAAACCTATTACTTGCTACAATGAACACACCACTTCACATGACAGCAAGGCTCGTTTGGGCACCAAGAAATTGGACCATATCAAATTTATCTTGATACCATTTGACTGGCTCCTGAATGAAGATGTCACTACCCGGAAATTGGCCAGTATTATAGACACATTTCTCCTCTCCAAGAATCTGAAGTACATTTAAAACAAACTGCTTATCTTAGGCAGACCACAACAAATCTGTAGTAGAGATACCCATATTCGTGAATGCCAAATCTTCAGGGGAAAAGGACCCTTAAAACATCTTGCTCAGTAAGTCACTCCCAGTTGTGAAATACTGACTCAAGATGTATTAGAACAATCTCCAGCTACAAAGTCTTCAAGAGTGAGGTAAAAAAGCTCTCATTCCAGAAATATCTTCTACCATGATCTATTTCCTCCTCACCTAAACAACATTAGTTCCTTTCGCAGTCAATTCTTTCAAGATTCTGTATGCAACAGAGGAGCTCAGCCTGGCTTGAGGTCTCTCTTCAATATTTGATTGGGCCTTAACAGGTCAGCCTCTTTTTGGAATGGAACTGATGTACCCTTGATTGGATATCTCTCATGACAATTTAATGAGATTATGACTAATGACTTCATTCGGTAAATAATAGGAACTGTGTAAGGTTATTGTGAAGCAGTCATTGCTAAGGACACTGAAATATGTTATTTTCTTCTTCCAGTCCTATAGCACATTGTATTTATTGTGGAGTGTGTAAAGTTAATGTACTGTTAACCATAACTGCTCATTGAAGAACTCTCTGTGTTTTACTATGAATCTGGAATCTCTGCAAAGGATAGTGCCCTCTAAGCATCTTGAATTAAAAAAAAAAACTAAAGAATGCATGAAATACTATACTTATACAAAATCCTGCATTCAAACTATTCAAGCACAGTAAAAGACAGGAGTACTTAATATTTAAACAAACCGCAGACATTCTGAGATATGACAGTTTGTGGTTTCTCTTAGTGCCTTGTATCACAATGTTGACTTAATAAGGCACTAGGGGCCACATGTATGAAACATAGGTTTTGTGACTCTCAATTTGCGAGTCGCAAAACCTTATGTTCAACAGTGTCAATGACACTGTTTGTGATTCGTAAGGGGGTCGCAAATGACCTATCTCATGAATATTCATGAGGTAGGTCGCAATTTCTGACCCCCTTTGGAATGGCCGCCCTCACAGGATGGTGGCCTGCTGGAGACAATGGCAATGGGTAATTTTGTGCTTGTGTTGTGTGTAGTGTGTGGTACACCTATGGCTAAGGTAGAGTGTATGTGTGTCACTTACCACTCTTCCATAGCCCCTGCCATTGTACAATGTCCATAGAGTCCCTCTACCATCTTCCGCCCTTAGTGAACTGCCACCATTCAGATTGCCAGCAGAACTGTAACATCTAAATACAGCAGGTGGAAGACTGTGGCGTGATGGTGTTTTCTGATCTGCACTCGACACAGTGTAGCCGTCAACATCTAAATCACGCCCTTAATTTCTATAGAAAAAACATTTTTTGACTTGGCTATATCTTTGGCGCCATTTGAAAAATCATCACAAACTTTTCCATATAAAGGGTCAAGGTTGGTCTTGTTCTGCAAGGAAGGATTTGTGGTAATCTGTCAAACGGGGGTTGAAAAAAAGGGGGTAAAAAAATGAATTTCCCATGTTAATACAATTAGGGATTTTAGATACGACCACAGGCGGAAACACTGGGCAGAACTATACGAAATGTGGCAGACAGGGAGCTCTTACTTGAGAAGGTGCCCATTTTCAATTTGGTATAACTCCTTCCAGTAGTTTTTGAGATATGAAAAAGAAACCAAATTTGGTTTTAAAGGTGCAAACATTTTGCAAATCCTCACAATCTTGTGCAGAGATCTGATTGGCTGCCAACCCTTCAACCATGAGTTCCAAAAAAATATAAAAATAGGAAAGGGGGGAGGGTAGGAGTACCCTGAGCCCCTAGCCTTGGACCTAAGGTCCCCCAGGGACCCTACCAGGGCAAAAAAGCAATATTTTGTATTCAAGACAATGTTAGGCTGGGAAATTCATCCTATTGCATGGCCTAGAAGGAGATGTTTTCCATGTGCACACGAGGTGGTGGTAATCTAGTTAAGCCTAATGGAAAGGTGACATTTTGAGGACTGAAAAAAAATGAAATTTGTGAATATTCACACATGTTTTCATGATTAAAAAAAAAAAAAAAAAACGTGGTCTCCCACGCTTGCTTTTAATATTGCCTCAGATGGGCCAGGTCCTAGGGGCATGTTTTGCTATTAAAAATGAGGTGGGGGTGCACTTGGACCTGGAGATGAGGTGCTGGGGCCAAAATTGGTGCAGGGTGAGGAGGGTTACATACCCCCTCCTCCCAAATGAGCACACAGGGCCCCTCAGGATGGGAAAAGTGTGGACCTTGAGGATGGGGTCCCCATGTCCTAACAAGGCTTGGGGAGGGAGGCACCACACATACACGACTGCATATTTTCAAATTTAATGCACTTTTTTAACAGTGCTCACTAGCTTCTTTACATTGATTGTCCTTCTTTTGTTTTGCACTTCAAACAATATTTAGCCTCTGGGAATATTGCTGCTCCCTAAATTGTGAGCAAGGCAAGTGTAGCTCAGACACGTTGGGATGTTGCTGCCAGTTTTGTTAATAAATACAGAAAATTTCAGCCAGAGTGGGTGTATGTTCCTTGGAATTTGTAAGAGGTTTTCTGTTCTGATGTTAACGGGCACTAGCACCACTGTACTCGCTGCTACACCTGGCAGCTAGAGGAGTCCGATGTGATCAAGACTTTGCGATTATGAACTAAGGATGGTTACACTGGCTTTACAAATGAGCTAAAACAACTGAATTGGAGCTGCTGCATACTAGAAGGAGAACAGAACCAATTAATAATGAGGAGAAGCCTACACCGATACGAACGATGTATGAATCAGCTTCCTCGCATCAGGTAAATGATATTGTTCCCTCTGTTACTGTGTGGAGTGTGAAATCACTGACTTTTGAGTATATGGCCCAGCTAGAGGCATCAATTCTCTGATGTCTACAAAGGCATTTGGATGTAATAAAAAGTGAATCAAGAGGTCAGCTGCAACCGGAAAATGACACAATAATACAATAGGACACATGGTAGCATCAAGGGAAATAAAAAGGGTAGAAGAAGCAAAGAACGTGTTCTCTAACAGTGAATTCCATGCAGACCAAAAAGGCACCATTAACCCTTAACTTCTGTGAGATAAATAACTACTGGATGAACTTGAAACATTGAATAAAATAGTAATAGAGGACACAGTGCTTTTACTATCTCTAAGTATTATAATCCTGATACTGAAATGCTAGACGAGTGAGCAGTCAACTTGAATTCCTTCTAAATGGGTATGTTGAATATTGTAGTCACATACGAATGGAAAGATAGAGAAATCATCCTTGGCACATATTGATACACTAATTGAAATTGATGTACAATAAATAATTAGATGAAGGAATAGAAAAGTCGATTCAAGATTAGAAAAAAATTGAAGAACGACACAAAGGAATTACATTATATTGATTACCAAAGTAGAAAAGTCTTTTCGGAAGCTTCACCAAAAACACTCATAAGAGCAATATTTTGAAACTTCAAGATGATTAGACAAATTGGTAGCTGAAGAAAGCTCCGCAATCAGAGAGCATAGCAACATATTTCATAGTAATGTATTGAATTGGCCTGACTGTCATAAGTAAGAGTAATTTTTAGAGATGTATCACCTCATTACTAGAGACATGGCAGATCAACAACAATTTGGTGGTGACTAAAAGAAAGAATAGGAAATGGAAGAGATTCAAGCAAGAAAGAGACTATGAAGGCTCAGTGGAAGCAAAGAAGAAATTAGCAAAATGATGGAACTAAAGAACAATGTGTTAAATATAACAATATTTTACTGATGTGGATGAGGTGCTTACTTCAGAAATCATAGATAATGTGCCCTCATTTCAGATTTCTGTAGAACTACCCATAATACTTATCCCAAAATATCATTTTGTTAATTTCTAAAGGAAATGCTATCAGTTTTACAACCTACGTTTTGCTCAGAATATCAGAAATATTCTCACATGACTGAAAAATATAGTGTGAATTTACAGATTATGAGCTTTAATTTTAGCTTCAAGTGTACCTTCCATAACCTCTACGAGAAAATAATGAGAGAAATCTCTAGCAGACAGTTAGCATTTTTGACATAGTAAAATCACCTGAGACTTCACCAGAAGTCCAAGAATGAGTATAACACAACCAACAGGTGATTTAGATTGTGTCTGAGATCTGTTATCACACTTTATATGTGCTATTTTGTGATACTGAAAACCTGAAATTCCCTACAATGCATTTCCATGGGGCCCATGTCCCTAGGACCTGAAACCGCTGCCAAAACATGTTGCCTATGTTGTGCCAGCCAAACGAGGAAGGATCCCCCACCACACTAGGTTTCAGTGGTCAGGCTGTGCTCATCCAGCTCCCTTATATATGTTTTAATTCATTTTCAGGATGCAGAAAACATGCCATACAATGAGTCTTGTAATGCCTACCACAAAATTTGTTTAAATTATGGCCAGTCATTCAGGTTTGACTAAGCCCCTTTAAAGTGGCCAACCTCAGGCAATCTGGAAACCACAACTCCAGATATAACTAATACTTTAACCCCTTCATGCCCAACCCGAGCCACATTAAAATTCTGATTTCTCAAAAACAGGTGATTAGCTTTACAAAAATTCACAAAAAAAACTTTCACTTTGCTACCATGGTCATGCAGATACCCTTTTGCCAAATTGTGAATAATTCGGTTCAGACTTTTTTTCTGTATAGGCGATGTGAGGCTTTGGGTGCACTATATGATGTGATTATGGGCCCTAACCTTCAGCTCAACCGTCAGTAACTGTGGCTGCAAGGAGTAAGGCTTTGCAAAGGAACAATGTATGAAGCATTTAAGAGGACCAAAAAATGGAATAAGGAAGTCACTTACCAAGAAAGAGACATGAAAATAATTAATAAAAATCGAACAGATGTTTATACATTTTTGGAGTTCTTTATCATCAAAATCCACCAGAGAGTTCCAGAGATATGAATTATTAAAGCATTAATTAACTTTTATATCAACTTCAATCAAGCATTAGTTGACAAAACCTTTGGAAACTTGAAAAGATTGAAAGAGTTAGTCAAGTAACTCCAGCCCGAGTTGGGAGATCAATTCTAAACAGACAGAGTTCTAGAAAGCCATTAAGGATACTTTGGACAGTTACTTGGCTACCAGAACATCTTTGAAGCAAAATCTAAACTTTACAGGACAACTATCATAGACGACAATGTAGTGGTCCTGATGCTGAGGGATACAGGCGAAGGATGCTTATGGATGCTCCAGATTCTGTGTGGCTGATGGAGGTACTAGGTGATCCCTCAGTCCATGATTGAGGTGGGGCAACTTTTTCCACAGACCTTGGGGTCCCAGAAAGGGCTCTTTGCACTGGTAGAAGGTTTCTTGCGGTAGGCCTTCCGTTCTTGCTATCCAGCAGTCAGGCTACAAACCTTAAGTGGGGATTAATGTCCCATGGGTGCAACAAATCTGGGAACAAAGAACACCCACGGGTCCATCAGACATGGGTGCAAAGGTTGGCTATCCAAAAAACGTATTTGAAGTGCAGGGTGTCCATTAGTGACAAAACATCTGTGGTGCCTACCAACTTGTCAATTTGGTCTCTTCCAGCTTTAATGTCATCGGTGCTATTTCAGGGAACCAGCCACTGATCCTTTGTTCTGGGCCAGGAATCAACTTTTACATGAACCAGGAACTCAAACATGGTCTAAACACTACTAGCCCAAAATGCAGCAGGTTCAATCACCCCAATGTTGCAGCCCCTCTTTGTGCACTTCCAACAGCTGTAAGAAGGTCTTTCTTTCATCCTCTCTCCAGATCCACAGTGTACTGAAGTCAGGGTGCCAGGGGCACCATATTTATTCAAGGAACGTACCCAAAGAGAAAATGTTGTCACTAGACAAATGCGCTAGTGGGTCCCCTCCTTTTGGGTGACGGAGTTCCTGTCTGGTATTGCAATTGGCAATTCCTGAGTGCAACATTCTTGTCCCTTCCAAGATAGCACAGCACTTCTTTGGTCATCAAGAGCATGGTAGCCCAACCCAGAGGGGTGGCTACTTAAGGGCTACACACCCACAGGATAACCAGTTCTGACACTGGGTTTTCCCTCTCTTCCCTGTCTCCAATCTGTCCACAGGAACAAAAGGTAACCTGTTCTGGAGTGTGGAGTTGCCCTTCAAAGGTAGCTTCCCCTTTGATGCTCACCTTTTGGGCTAACACCCGAGTTGCCATCCTGGTGAAAAACGTCACACCTCACTCTCTGCCTATAGCCTTTGTTCCTGAGCCTGGGAGCCATTCACAAACTTCCTAGGTGGCCAGAATCCTGCCTGTGTGCCAGGGCCTTTGTGAGGCCACTGGGCAAGCTGGGGCACAGAGTGGCAACTATCTAAAAGTTGCTTGACCTTAAAAGTGACATAAAGGTCAAGTTGATCATCAAGTCATATTTAATGCCACACATAATTTGATACCTTACATGACCCAGTTAGGTAGTTATGTAGTCCAATTTTGGAGTTAGCCAGGTTGGGATGGCAAGGTTACTAATGTTGTCCCTTGCAAACCGACAATTTGGAAGCGTTGCTGCTACGACTTATGAAAATGACTTTACTTAACAAAATACAGCCTGTGACTTATATATATTTTTTGATGGGGTATAGAGTGGCTTTCCCATTAATGGTAATGGCAAAGTTGTGCTGGCAGTGTGACACTGCCTTTCCAGTCTGCAATGGCAGGCTGGGAGCCATGTTTTCACTTTGCCACACATAGGGTGGCACAACCAGTGTTGCAGCTCTATGGGGCACTCTGCCTTAAATGCCCTGGCTACTATTGACTAGGGACTTAAAAATAAGTCATTACTTGACAACTGGGACAACATAGCATTTGTAAATGAACTTAACACTGTCAGTGAGTTTTGGAAAGCAGGCCTCAGTGTCCTCTCAGAGTCAAAAAGCAAATAAACCGGCAAAATGTCTGTTTACTTGCAGGAGAGAAACATTTACAGTCCTACAGTGGGAATAAGCTTGGCGAATGCACTTTTGTGACTCCTGGTTTTTCTAAGTTTTAACTTGACACATCATTGCAAAACTTCAAAACGTATATATATATATATATATATATATATATATATATATCTCAATCAACTCTTGTCTCCGCACGCTCAGTACAATCCTTGCAGAAATCACACGTCTATCGCCTTACAAATGTCCACGAATGACAGAGGCACTCTCCGTTCAATATAAATACACTTATATTCAATATATATATAGCTACTGGTATCTGTTTGAAATAATGACATAGCTGCATTTACACTTTGAATATTACACATGTATTTATGATCATTTTTGTAGATTTTGGGGGTGATTCCAACCCTGGCGGTCGGTGATAAAGCAGCGGCCAACCCGCCAACAGGCAGGTGGTAAAAAAAATGAATTCTGACCCTGGCGGGAACCGCCAACACAGCCCTGCCACTTTAACACTCCGACTGCCACGGCGGGACAGACAAACAGCGCGGCGGTCACCGCCAACAGGCAGGCGGCAGACAAATACCGCCCACCCTATCACAACTCACCAATCCGCCACCTTTTCCGGGGCGGGAGCCCTGCCGATAAAAACACGGCGGAAACAGACTACGAACGGGAAAACGCTTACCTCTACACACTCCACGAGGACGGAGGACAGCATGGAACCTGAATTGAACATCCTACCAGCTATTGTCTACCTGCTCATCTACCACAAGTACGAACGCCGGCGCAGACGACAACGGTGAGTACTGCACCTACGACACAGGGGAGGGGGGAGGAGAAAAGGTTACGGGCACACACATACGCGACACCCCCTTCCCCAACTTTCTACACACCAATGCAGAGCAACAACTCAGAGTGACACCCCCCAACCCCCCCGGAAAAATGCAAAGACATAATTAAAATGATAATTAAAATTTATGTATAAAATAGGTTCATTGAAGTCATGGAAAATTATGTATATGAAATATAAAAAAAAAAACAATGAACAGTGCGAAATCTATATACATAGGCAATAAGTCCTGCTCAGTTTGTCAAAGTTCCACAGTCCATGGGCCAATGTCCACAAACACATGGGCAAAGCCCACACAGGAGACCAGATTCCGTTGGAGAGAACACTGCTGGGGCATCAGATGAGAAAACTACAGGCACCTCAGGGGGAAGGGAAGGGTGGGCACCTCAGCCACATGAGTCAACGACGCCAGATCCACGAGGGGCCTCCATGCCCACTGTGCCATCCTGGGGAGTGCAAAGCCACAGTCTCACAAGTCTCTACAGTGGGTGGGTTGCCCACTGTTACATCCTGGGGAGTGCAAAGCCACAGTCCATCAGATGGATACCCGACTCCACTGGTATTGGAGGAGGCAGGGTGCACGTAGTGCAGCGTGAACACCAGCTCGACACAGAACCTGCACTGTCAATGGGCCAGCGGTGCTTGAGACGGCTGGGCCCATCGGAGCGGTGCTTGACAGGAAGGGCCCAGCGGAGCGGTGCTTGACAGGAAGGGCCCAGCGGAGCGGTGCTTGAGACGGCGGGGCCCAGCGGAGCGTTGCTTGACAGGAAGGGCCCAGCGGAGCGGTGCTTGAGACGGTGGGGCCCAGCGGAGCGGTGCTTGACAGGAAGGGCCCAGCGGAGCGGTGCTTGACAGGAAGGGCCCAGCGGAGCGGTGCTTGAGACGGCGGGGCCCAGCGGAGCGGTGCTTGACAGGAAGGGCCCAGCGGAGCGGTGCTTGAGACGGTGGGGCCCAGCGGAGCGGTGCTTGACAGGAAGGGCCCAGCGGAGCGGTGCTTGAGACTGCGGGGCCCAGCGGAGCGGTGCTTGACAGGAAGGGCCCAGCGGAGCGGTGCTTGACAGGAAGGGCCCAGCGGAGCGGTGCTTGAGACGGCGGGGCCCAGCATAGCGGTGCTTGACAGGAAGGGCCCAGCGGAGCGGTGCTTGAGACGGCGGGGCCCAGCGTAGCGGTGCTTGACAGGAAGGGCTCAGCGGAGCGGTGCTTGAGACGGCGGGGCCCAGCGTAGCGGTGCTTGGCAGGAAGGGCCCAGCGGAGCGGTGCTTGAGACGGCGGGGCCCAGCGGAGCGGTGCTTGAGACGGCGGGGCCCAGCGGAGCGGTGCTTGACAGGAAGGGCCCAGCGGAGCGGTGCTTGAGACGGCGTGGCCCAGCGGAGCGGTGCTTTACAGGAATGGCCAAGCGGAGCGATGCTTGACAGGAAGGGCCCAGCGGAGGGGTGCTTGAGACGGCGGGGCCCAGCGGAGCGGTGCTTGAGACGGCGGGGCCCAGCGGAGCGGTGCTTGACAGGAAGGGCCCAGCGGAGCGGTGCCTGTCTTGGCGGGGCCCTGTTCAGCGGTGCTCTTCACGGCGGGGCCCTGTTCAGCGGTGCCTGTCTTCACGGCGGGGCCCTGTTCAGCGGTGCCTGTCTTCACGGCGGGCCCTGTTCAGCGGTGCTCTTCACGGCGGGCCCTGTTCAGCGGTGCTCTTCACGGCTGGGCCCTGTTCAGCGGTGCCTGTCTTCACGGTGGGGCCCTGTTCAGCGGTGCTCTTCACGGCGGGGCCCTGTTCCGCGGTGCTCTTCACGGCGGGGCCCTGTTCAGCGGTGCTCTTCACGGCGGGGCCCTTTTCAGCGGTGCCTGTCTTCACGGCGGGGCCCTGTTCAGCGGTGCTCTTCACGGCGGGGTCCTGTTCAGCGGTGCCTGTCTTCACGGCGGGGCCCTGTTCAGCTGTGCTCTTCACTGCAGGGCCCTGTTCAGCGGTGCTCTTCACGGCGGGGCCCTGTTCAGCGGTGCCTGTCTTCACGGCAGGGCCCTGTTCAGCGGTGCTTGTCCTGTCTTTCAAGGGAGCCAGACCTGGCCAGGACTCCCCGCTTAGTCGCCCTCCGACCGTGCGGTTGCTGGCCCCTCCTGTGATGGAGTCCTGGGACCAGGGGTGTCCTCCATCACACCCGGTATGGGGCTGGTGTGGCCCTCCTGGTCCATGCACCTGCTGGCTGACTTCTCCGCCCTGCTGCCCTTGCCCTCCTTCGATGAGGCTCTCCGGCCCTTGCCTCCCCTTGATGTTGTGGCAGGTGACGGGCCACGACTTTGCTCCTTGGTGGCAGCCGTGTCAGCCTTCTCGCGCCGGCCCTTTGTTTTTCGGGTTGCCTTCCCAGGGGGTGGGCTGGCTGTCCCCTTGCTGCTGGCCGATGTATCTGCACTAGGAAAAGGTGGACTCCAATACCCGTGCACAATGGTCGGCCTCGATGCAGGGCTGGTGGTGGCTGAGGTGCTCTTAGGACTCTTACCAGATGGAGGGGGTGGGTCAGTGGTTGGAAAGAGGTCAAGGTTGGAAAGGAAAATCAATTTGGAAAGACAGGGACGGGTAGGTGTAGTGGTTATGGGAGTGGAGGAAGACGACGTGGTTGTAGGAGAGTCAGGTGTGCTGTCTTTGGGTGCAGGTGCTTGTGACGTAGGCTGTGGTGAGGTGGATGGCTGTTGGGTGGGTGGCTGCCTGCGTTTGTGTGTTTTGGAAGAGGGGGTGACAGACACAGTGGGAGAGGACACAGGGGACGTGTAAGTGGCAGTGGGGGTGGTGACTGCACGTGTGCAGACTGTACTAAAGGGTGTGCTGGTGATGGAAGTACTGACTGATGGTGGTGTGCATGCAGGTGTGAGTGGAGACGTCACAGGGAGGGAGGAGGGAGACGAGGAGGAGGGGGACACAGAGGTGGTAGTGACTGTTGCCATGTCTGCATCTGGATGTTGCTTGGGTGAATGCTTGTGGGATCTGTGGTGCTTATGTCTGGATGAGCTGCCCTTGGGTGTTGAGGTGTGTGCAGGCTGGTCTGATGGTGTGGATGGGATTGGCTGAGGAACAGGAGACTGGGACTGGGTGGAGGCAGTTAGAAGAGGGAGGCAGGAAACAGGGACAATGGCTGCCGTCAGTGCTGAGGCCAGAGCATTGAACGATCGTTGATGGGCAGCCTGACCCGAATGAATGCCCTCCAGGTATGCATTGCTCCGATGCACCTCCCTTTCTACACCCTGGATGGCATTCAAGAGGGTAGACTGCCCAACAATGAGTGTCCTCAGGAGGTCAATGACCTCCTCACTGAGGGCAGCAGGGGTAACTGGGGCAGGGCCTGAGGTGCCTGGGGCGAAGGAGATGCCCGCCTTCCTGGGCGAACGGGCACGGAGCGAAGGCTGAGGGGCTGCTGGGAGGGCGGGGCTGGTGCGCTGGGTGGCGGCTGTACCTCTTGTGGCGGTGGGCACGGATTTTGGCGCCACCGCAAGGGAGCTCCCTTCCGAGGACGTGTCGGTGTTGTGACGTCTCCACGGGTCCCCGTTGTGGAGCTCCCCTCGCCCTCGAATCACTGGTGTACTCGGTGTCTGTAGCATGGCCCACCGGGGCCATGTGAGTTGCAGCTCCCTCGTGCTCCGATGCCAATTCTCCTCCGCCTGATGATGCTAATGCACACATGCACAAGAAGATAAAGAAAAAGGGTGGGGGGAGAAATAAAGACAGGTTGAGTGCATGCATTGTCAACACCGTTGTCGGAGAGGACAGACACTGGAGCCTCCTGCACTACGCCGCACAATCGGGGAACACTATCCAGTACTTGTGACTAGGCCTACAGGTCTATGGACAACAAATGCACACATGGGTGATGCTGGACCATGGATAGCTGTACTTGGCACCCTACAGAGGTGGCGGCCGGGGGCACAGGGCCATGCCTAAAGGAGGGGACTAGCCTACAGAAAGCGCCCTGGCCTAAAGTCAGCCACAGCCCTCCTCCCCAACCCAGACACCTCCACTGCGTGCAAAGATAGCAGAATGTGCTGATACTCACCCCCTTGTGTCTGCCGTGATGTCCTCACGCGCCCATCCAAATCGGGGTAGGCCACCGCCAGGATCTGGGACATCAGGGGGGTCAAGGTATGACTGGCACCCCTCCTACGTTGGGAGGCCATCCCCAGCAGAGACTCGGCGGTCTTCCTGGTCCCACGGCGGATGTCCTCCCACCTCTTTCGGCAGTGGGTGCCCCGTCTGTTGTGGACCCCCAGGGCCCGGACGTCCTTGGCGATGGCATGCCAAATGTCGACTTTCTGATGGGCGCTGACCTATTTGACATGTACAGGGTGGGAAGGGAAATATCATCACTTTTCTGCATGTTAGATGTGATTGGCCCCCCCTCCCCAACCTTGCCATGTGGCACATGCTCTCATCTGTCGTGCGTTGCACTCCTCATTCGCTCCCCTCCCAACCATCTTACATCCACCCCACTCAACACAGGCATAGCCCATTCAATGTGCACCCTGTGTACTAACCTGTTGGTCTGGAGGACCATAGAGTAGCGCATACTGGGGGACGACCCCATCCACAAGTTTCTCCAACTCTTCAGAAGTGAAGGCATGGGCCCTTTCCCCAGTCGCAGCAGCCATTGTCTCTTCCAGACCGAGGTCACAGCAGCACTTGCAGTATAGGTCCTCTCCTGTGGATGATCAGGTCTCGAGTGATTAAGCAGCTAGAAAATGGCGGTCACGCCCGCGGCGGTGCGTACCGCCGCGGTGCGTACCGCGACCGCCGGCGCACATCGTCATTGGCTCCTGATACCCATAGGGTTCAATGTTAACCAATGCGGCTTCGCACCGCGGTCTTCGACCGCCTACCGCCACGGTGTGCCACGCCAGAGCATTGACCTCACATCCCACTGTCACACTTCTCAGGTCAGGCAGCCGCCATTTCAAGGGCCCACATGGCCTAATGTCTACTGCGTCACACAGGCCTAGGCCTTGCATTGCCACTCATACAGGCCTTTCACTGCATTGCGATTCAATTAATGTGCAAGCTGTGTGAACGTACCTGTGGGTTGCTTGACTTTGTGCTCCATGTTGTCCTTCCTAGGCACCGTCCACTGGGACTTGCGAGGAGAAGGATTAATCCTCCCGTGTACCGACCGCTGGTGGACCTGTCGACAATGGAAGAACGACATATTATACTTCGATACAGACTTGACAGAGCCACTATACATGAACTGTGTGCCCAGCTGGAGCCAGACCTGATGTCCCCCATCCGCCAACCCACAGGGATTCCCCCTCTGGTGCAGGTTCTGTCAGTACTCCATTTTTTGGCAAGTGGGTCTTTTCAGACAACAGTGGCCATGTCATCAGGGATGTCTCAGCCTATGTTTTCTAAGGTTTTGTCCAGAGTGTTGTCTGCCCTGATGAAATACATGCGGAGCTACATTGTTTTCCCTGAGGAGGATGAATTGGCTACAGTGAAGGGTGATTTCTATGCCCTTGGACATAACCCAAACATCATTGGTGCCATTGATGGGACCCATGTTGCTTTGCTACCCCCCAAAGGTAGTGAGCAGGTGTACAGAAATAGAAAAAGTTATCATTCGATGATTGTCCAGGTGGTCTGTTTGGCAGACCAGTACATCTCCCATGTAAATGCCAAGTTCCCTGGGTCAGTGCATGACGCGTATGTCATGCGAAATAGCAGCATCCCCTATGTGATGGAACAGCTACAGAGACGCCATGTGTGGTTATTAGGTGACTCTGGTTACCCCAACCTGTCGTGGCTACTGACCCCAGTGAGGAATCCCCGGACCAGGGCAGAGGAACGGTTACAATGAGGACCATGGGCGAACTAGGAGGATAATAGAAAGGACCTTCGTGGTCCTGAAGACCAGGTTTAGGTGCCTGCATATGACAGGTCGATCCCTAATGTACTCACCAAAGAAGGTGTGCCATATCATTGTGGCCTGCTGTATGCTTCACAATCTTGCATTGCGACGCCAGGTGCCTTTCCTGCAGGAGGATGGTCCAGATGGTGGTGTTGTAGCAGCTGTGGAGCCTGTGGAGAGTGAAGAGGAGGAAGACGACGGGGACGACACGGACAACAGGGACACAGTTATACAACAGTATTTTCAGTAGCACACAGGTAAGAATCACCCACGTCATTTTACATTTACTTCAGGCCTCCTGCGTCTCTACTTTCTGTGTACCCCACCATTTCCTTTTAACTGAATTGTGACTTTCCATTCACTTTTCATAGCTGTTTGACCAACTGCGTGACTTCTGCTTTGTTTGCCCATGGACTACACCTTGTTGTCATTGGTATGTTGTCATCACAATGTCACAGAACATAATAGCACCGTTATGTGTGATACATAATAGTAAAATATAAGCAGACTCCTGTTATTGTACGTGCAATAAGTGATTTATTTCAAGTGCTACATATAGGTACATGATAGTAAAACGGTGATGGGTGGGGGTGGAGTAATGTCAATGGCAGAGTCCAGTTTTCAGTCTGACAGGTGCATTGTCCATATGCCTGTGGAAGGATGGAGCAGGGGCAGTTTAAGGTTGGACAGGGTGACAATGTGGGACAGTGGGATGACATCAGGGGGTATCTTATGCTGGCGGGGGTCTTGCAATCCTACTCTGTCTTCTTGTGTGATCTCAGGTTCCGCTTGCGGGGTGGTTGTTCTTCAGCAGGAGGTGGGGTTCTGGTGGCCCGTCGTTGTGTGGGGGCCTCCTGTCCACTAGCGCCGGCAGAGGTGGTAGGCTGTTCCTGGTCCAGGGTAGTGACGGGGCCCTTTGGGGTGCCACATGGTCCCGCAATGTGGTGACTATCTGGTTAAGGGCCAGGACTATGGTCCCCATTGCGGAACTGATGTTCCTGAGTTCCTCTCTGAACCCCATGTACTGTTCCTCCTGCTGTGCCTGGATCTCCTGGAACCTGGCCAGTACCGTCGCCATTGTCTCCTGGGAGTGGTGGTATGCTCCCATGATGGTGGTGAGGGCCTCTTGGAGAGTGGGTTCCCTGGGCCTGTCCCCCCCCTGTCGCACAGCAGCCCTCCCAGTTCCCCTGTTTCCCTGGGCCTCTGTCCCCTGGACGGTGTGCCCACTACCACTGCCCCCAGGTCCCTGTTGTTGTTGGGGTGGTGGGTCAACCTGGGTGCCCTGTAGTGGCGGACACACCGCTGATTGACGTGTCCTGGAGACAGAGGCATGGGCCCGCTGGGTGGGAGCTGTGCTGGTGTTCCCAGAGGGGGTTAGGTCTGCTGTAGTCTGTGGCTGTGTGTGGGGAACCGACTGTCCAGAGGTCCCCGATGGGCCGGGCTGGTCATCTGGGGCCAGGTCGACAGAGCTGCTGTCATCGCTGGGGGCCTCTTCTGGGGGTGGGATGGACATCTCTGTACCCTCCGTGGCGGTGTGGTGGCGTTCGGGTCCTGCAGGGGTATAAGGGTATGGTTATTGGTTCTGTGTGTGGCATTTCGTGTGATGGGTGGGTGTCCGTGTACCCAAGTGCAGGCATTCCCGTGTGGGGGCTTTTGTGAGGGTGGCTTGTTGGGGTGATGTGTGTGTGCAGTGGGCATGCTTTGGTGATGGGTGTCTATGCTTTGTGGCCGCATGCAGGTCTAGGTGTTGGGATGGGTGGGTTGTGATGGTGGGACATTTGCAAGGAGTTGGTGTGATGGGGGTGGGGGTATGTGCTGGCATGCAGGTGGGGTGGGAAGTAGTAGTTAAGATTTGACTTACCAGAGTCCATTCCTCCGCCTACTCCTGCGAGGCCCTCAGGATGCAGGATGTGCAAGACTTCCTCCTCCCATGCTGTGAATTCTGGGGGAGTAGGTGGGGGGTCCGCCGCCAGTCTTCTGCACCACAATGTTGTGCCTTGATACCATGGAACGCACCTTCCCCCGTAGGTCGTTCCATCTCTTCCTGATGTCGTCCCGATTGCGTGGATGCTGTCCCACCGCGTTGACCCTGTCGACTATCCTTTGCCATAGCTCCATCTTCCTAGCAATTGTGGTGTGCTGCACCTGTGCCCCGAATAGCTGGGGCTCTACACGTACTATTTCCTCCACCATGACCCTGAGTTCTGCGTCAGAGAACCTGGGGTGTCTTTGGGGTGCCATGGGGTGGTGTGGATGAGGTGAGGGATGTTGTATGTGTTGTGGAGTGTGATGTGTGTGGTGGTGTATGGTGTTTTGTGCGTTGTAATTGTGTGGGTGATGTTGTGATTAGCCTCTGTGTGATGGTCTACTCTAAGCTGTGCAGTCTCTCTCTGTCCTTGATTCGCAATTGTGGTAGTAAGGGTTTGTGGGTGATGTGGGTGTGTGTTTTATATTGTATTGGGTGTGTGGGAGTGGTGTGTGTATGTGTATCAGGTGTGTGTATTTCAAATTGTCCAATGTGGTGGTGTTTTGTAAGGGTGTGTGTATTTTGAGCGCGGCGGTGTGTACCGCCAATGGAATACCGCGGTTGAAAGACCGCCGCATGGATTCGTGGGTCGGAATGGCATGGGCGTATATCTGTTGGCGTGGCAGTGGAGGTTTGGTCATCGCCATTTTTTCGCTGACCTTTGGTGTGGCGGACTTTTGTGGATGTCGGGTTTTTGGCGGTTTGCCAGTTGCGGGCCAGAATGACTGTGGCGGTTTACCGCGACCGTGGCGGTGTTATGGCAGTCTTCTGACCGGCGGTAAGCGCCTTTTACCGCCGAGGTCAGAATGACCCCCTTTATTTGTTAGTGAATATGTGAAGAGTCTGTCTGTCTTCTAACATACAATTTGAGAGTCTGTTCTCTTTTTCTGTCCTTGTTGGAGGGAAGTAATGTTTAAGGAAAGTTGGGCACGAATATCTTACTAAGCAATGTGCTCAATTGCCAGTACAAGCATAGAGTTAAGACCAAAAACCCTCATATGCAGAACCAAAAAGAGTGCTGCACACCCGGAAGTGGCATGAACCAACTTCATTAATTTGTGAAAACAGATTGCCAGCAAAATTCAGGATGCGTTTTAACATGCTGTCTTTTTCAAATGAATTTGTTTGTTGTGTCCCACTTGGTGCTGCCGTCACATTCTTCATACTGCATTCTGGGATTGTGCGTCAATTACCCTTCACACCTGGGAAATGTCACAATTTAAATGTCCTAATTGTACCACTCCCAAAAATTTCAATAGTAAGTAATTCACAATCTGATCTACTGTAGTAGTTGTTCATATATATATATATTTCGTTTTTTTCACTGAAAAAGCAATTAGTTACGGGAACATGATAGGTAGGAAATAGTATTTTTTTTAAAAACCTTAGAAATCCACTTAAAAAAACAAAGGTTACAAGGCCCTTAGAGTTAGGTTCAGATTTTACACACACAAAACCATTGAAATTCAGCTGTTATATTTAGAGTTAATTCAAGTAACTATAAGTCGTGCCTATAGGTAAGTATAATTCGCGCCCTCGCCATGCAAAGTTGTTTCTTCAATAATTTGACTGCAAATGTTACAGTGATGTTATCAATGATGTCAAAGAAGAGTGATGTAATATCTCGGTTAATTAGCAGTGCATGGCGAGGACACGAGTTACAGGGCACAAGTTACAGTTACCTTAGGGCACAAGTTATAGTTTCTTGAAATAACTCTAACTATAACAGCTGAATTTCTATGGGTTTGTGTGTGTAACCTAACTATAAAGTCCCTGTAACCTTTTGTTTATTTCAGTGAATTTCTAGTTTTTTTTAAACAAGAAGTAAGATGCCTACCACAATGAAAAATAGGGGGTTAGAGGCAGGGCCTGGCTCCCTAATTTCCTTATTTACTGCAGAATCCTGAGTAGAAAATGTTTTCAGTTTTCCACTTTGATTACATTAAGATGGCATTCAGGTGTGCCAGACTTTTGGCATAAATTCAGAATGTTAGCACTCTAGTTGCTCATTAGAATACTGTAATCTGCTGGTCACCAGGGAGTTAACTGGCAGTCTGGTGCTGGTGTTATGCCCTTTAGGGTCTGGGTGTGCTCACCCTGCCCACATACATATTTTTTTAATTCGTTTTCAAGACACAGGGACTAAGTCCCTGAGTTTTGTGATGGCTGACATAACGTATTGTTCAGGTTGTCACCAACAAATCAGGATTGGCTAGTCTCAATTTAATTGGCCAATCAGGGCATATCTGAGCACCAACTGTCCAGATATCTATAATATCTCAAAAATGACCGAACAGGTTTACTCTAAAAAACAAAAATTACGATCTAGCTTCCTGCTAAATTTGTTGTAATTCTCTTTAGTGGTTCTGGCTGTAGTCACATCTAAAGAACCTATAGGAAGATGCATTTTAGGAAAACCCTTTTTCTCTGCCCTTGTTTGATGGATCACCCCAAAACTTTCAAGAGAGCAGCAGAAGTGAATGGAAAACTAGTTTTGAAAATGTTGTTAAGACTCTTCAAACTGAGCCATAAATATTGGCAAAACAAAAAATGCTTTTCCTATGGAAACTAGGTCCTAACTATATATAAGGAAATAGAGGGGATCCTGAAACAGATTTTTCCACCAATGTATTTTCATCGAAATGTGTATCACTCGTAGAACTGAATCAACTTCGCAGAATTATAGATTAGGGTGTGTTGAAAACCCTCTTTGGTACTACAAGAACGTAGGTTAATTATTTTGTACATTATAAGGCATGCAATACTAAAGATATCTGAGGCTATGTTTTTTTTATTTCATTGTATTTCACAGAAGAACCGTAGTACATAGTGATAACAAATCATTATATGTTTGACTAATAATTGCCTTTACAAAAGACAGCAAAGTTGTTTTTGGCATCCTTTGCCTGTGTTTTGGGTTATGCCTTTGAATACTAGTTAGTGTTAGGTTAGATATAAAAATATGTATAACGTTATCTGTATCCACTATGTTAAAAAATTAAAAGGTACACTTTACTAAACTATATTTTACATAGTGTGATACAGTGTATACACTATATTTTAGAACTATAGTATACTACAGTGTGTTTTCAATTTTTCACATATTCCAAAGTGCACAAAAAGTCCATGGAGTACTGGAGCAATACCTAAAAATTAGTGTGCTTAAAAATACCTTTAAAAAAACACAGCTCTCCACAAACTGCTGTAAAAATATATAGAACATTACAAATACATGTCCCTACCAAATATCGCTTTAATAAAGTAGTACTAGGCTAAGAACAACAATACACCCTACTACTTACCATTATCTAAGACCAGAACACAGAGCACAGCAAACACAATATATCCAAATCTATTCACTGATGTTCATACTACATCTTTGCAAATTACCACACTCAATTCTACGCCACTCCACTGTACCCAACTCCACTCCATGCCACTCCACTCTATGCTATTACAGTGTATGCGACTCCACTATATATCCCATGTTTATGGGGAACTGGTGTAGAGCGGCACCACAAGTCTTCTTTCGGTGCTGCACTGTGCCAATGTGAAAAGGTAGGAATGCTTTCTTGTCCTTTACCCCTGTGCTGGTGCACAATTGGTTGCCTAGCACCATGCAGGCACCCTGGCACCATGGTGCCAGGGTGCCTGCATTGCACCGAGGATTGTTTTGAGCAGGAAGTTACACCTTTCTGCACAAAAACAATCCAGAGATGAGTTTTTCTCATTCTCTGTGTGCTACAGAATGCACCACACATTGAAAGATATTTCTCAATTGTTATGCCTGCTCTGGAGAGGCGTATGGTTTTTGATGCGTCCCCAGGGGTTCATGATTTTGTAAACTTGTGGCAGCATCAGAATCCAAGGAGTTTGTGTAGGAAAACACCTCACTGGTGAAGAGTAAGTCAATGCAGCAACTTGTCCTGCTTTGTCTTCCTCTATATCTATGAAGCCATGCAAAGTCCCACAAACTGGCATTGCATGCCCTCATAAATATGATTGTTAGGCTTGCACAGATGAAGCATAAAAAAGTGAGGTTTTGGCAGTGTAAACCATTCAGAAATATGTTCCTATGACACTCCACTATATGCCGCTACTCTCTTCTCTAATCCACTGTGCGCCACCACTCTCTACTACACTCCACTGTATGCCATTCCATTTTACACCACTTTACTCTGCACCACCCAGACCCACATTATCAACACCTCCATTACTTTTGACACTTTTCTAGATGAATAAGAATTTGCAGAAGCCAACACCTCCCTCATGAAGCCCACAGAGGACCCCACCTAACTGGACAACTTCCAAAACATCTCCCTGCTCCCCTATCCAGACAAAGTGAGAAGGCCTTCAACAAGGAACTCAAAATCACCTTGAACTTCATCATCTTCTAGACAAAAGTCAATTAGGATTCAGAAGGACCCAAAACACAACTCATCACAGCCACCAGTGACATTTGAATTATGCTGGACCAAAGAGACACATTGGCCCTCTTCCTGCTCAACCTCTCTGCATCCTTCAGCACTGTCTTCCGCAACACCCTCATCAGAAGACTGCACAAGATTGGCACACAAGTATCCACTCTTAAATGGATCTGTTTCTTCCTCACAACAAGGACACAAAGAGTTAAGCTGCCACCTCCACATCAGAGATCAAGAAATCTCACAGGGATTATCCCACAGCTCACTCTTTTCAACATATACATGTCACCGTTTACCAATATCATCCAATCGCAAGACATGCCTGTCATCTCCTACGCTGATGGTATCCAACTTATCCTCTACCTGACAGATAATACAATCACCACCAGAACCAACTTCACCAACTGCATAATCATGGAAGCGGACTGGATGCAAACCAGTTGCCAGAAGCTCAACTTGGATAAGACAGAAGTTCTGGTCTTAAGCAACAAGACCTTCCCATGGGACTTACCCATAGTGGCCGACGGAGCTAGGATCAGTGCTGACAGACCACACAAGAAATCTCAAGATTGCCATAGACGACAAGCTCAACATGACAGCTCAAATCAATGCACTGTGTACCTCCTGCTTCCAAATCAAATGCATGCACTAAAGATCTTCAAATGTTTGCTTCAGAACACCAGATGGAGCATCACATGATCACCCATTACCAGCAGACTGGACTACAACACCACTTTCTATAGTGGAATCTTAAAACAACTCCTACAAAGAGTCCATACCATCCAAAACAGTGCTCCAAGACTCATAACCGACCTCCTATGCCACCCCCCCATCATATTACACCTCAGGAAGCTTCACTGGCTCCCCATTTGCAAGTGCATCCAATTCAATTCAAACTTCTCATGCAAAAATACAAAGCCCTACACAGCACAATACCAGAAAACCTGAACAGCCACATACTTTTTCATCAAACCTCCAGACAGCTATGCTCTGCCACATTCTCACTCGCACCCACTCCATACATCTGCAAAAGCAAAGCTGGAGGTCACTCTTTCTACATCGCACCAATGACATGGCGCGACCTCCCTCAACACATCAGAGCCTCCTCCTCACTTCTTGAGTTCAGCAAGAAGCTGAAGACCTGACTCTTCCTATAAGCCATCTCAATCTACTTGAGTTTCACCCCACTGTACTTTAGAACATACTACTCAACTCTATGCTATACAACTCCATTTGACTCACCTTTACTTATGCTACAACACTTCAACCTCTACTATGGCACTGTAGAACACTCCCCTCTATCCCTCCACACTCTACCACACACTACTCCACTCTTCTCAGCTCCACACTACAAAACTCTACTGCACTGTGTAACACTGTACAAAACTGTATGCCCCTGTATTCCCCTACACTACGCTGTACAACCATCAATTCCACTCTGTGCCTCTAGTCCCCAGTGTACAGAATTCTATTCCACTCTATGACACTTTCCAAAACTCTACAACACACCACTCCACTATACAGTACAAGATGCCACTTCAATCTATAACACTTTGCTCGACTCTACACTATGCCTGTCCACTCTAGTGCACTCCACGCCACTATACTATGCAACACTATGTAACAATTTACCCACTGCACACTACCCCACTCTACTCTACTCTACTGTATGACACTTCACTGTACTCCTCCCCACTCTACATCACTCCACTCTATCCCACTCCAATCTATAACTGACCACTATTCACCACTCCACTGTACACCACTCTACTTAACAATATTTCACTGTACTCCACTGTAACACCCTCCACTCCACAACAATACACTGTACAAAAACTCTCTTCAACTTTACTGTACCACACTCCACTTAATGACACTCCACTTGATGACAGTAAACTCTTCAATTTTGAACACATTTTTATTCAAAATAAATAAACATTGAAATTCAAAGAAGAAATCAGAGGTTAAACCTTTGTTCTATTTATAAAAAATCTTTACTTATTCTTTCAATGCAAATCAAACGTAAAATACACAAACATTACAAATTCAAAAGTTATAGTCAAATTAATAAAACTTTATGTATTCCTTAACTACAAACCAAACTTAAACTACATAAAAATGAATATTGAAATCCTATGTTTACCTTTAAATTATAATTTACTGTGAACCTCCACATTATTATGTCTTTCTTCTTGATGCAGCTCAATAGCCATACTATTTTAAGTATACCTTGCACCTTCCCCATGGACTGCCTTCATATTATATTATGTCACTGAAGTAATAGTATTTACAATATTAGCTATAACATCATAAATCACATCTTTTGTCAGAACACAGTGCATGGTAGAGTGATGGGTTATAATTAATGAAGTCTAACTACTTAGTCGAATACACCCCACATGGGGCAACTGGTTATAAAATGTGGAAGGTGTAAATGAAGGCTTTATATGTATTTGTATATATTTCTGAACCTCACGATCTAATTGATTTAAAAATAGCTCCCACTCAGGACAGAAGTGGTTGCCAATTGAACTTTATTGTGGTTAAAAACATATGTAATTTGGCCATGTGAACCTTGATCACATGACCGGCAGCATATCTGCTTAACAGATATAATGCAAGAACAAAGGGATTTACAAATTTATGTCTGTGGGCACCATTTACAAAAGGTTAAAAGTACATGTTTACATTGAATTAAACTAAGAAATAAATTGGCATAAATCACAGAGAACATGTGTCACACAATTGAAACAGCTTCAAAAACTTATGAAAAGTTTCATTCTTGAACTATCATTGCCCAACTCTCGCTCCAGTAGGCAACCTACATTTTGTGTAAGGGATGATCCAACCCCTCCTTGAATCCAAAAGGTAATGATCCATCCACCATAGTGAGAAATGCCCCAGAGAGAGTTGGAACATATTCAGATCCACTATCAGGACTGTGATGATGCATTAGGGTGTACTACACACACAGGTTTGACACATTCACAGCATTAAAGATACATCAAAAATCATAAATGAGTGCCAGATCATGGATTAATAATTTCTGTCAGTCCCAGTGGGCAGTATTCTATTAGTCAATACACAATTTATGATAGATCATGGAACTCTAAGTTGAAGCAAAAAAAAATACATGTACATAGAATGGTGTTCTACAGGCATATGTGCAAACAAAACATCCAAAATAATATAATTCCACTATACAAATCCAACCCATTCCTTGATGAAGCAGATACCGTAATTAAAATGATTAATGGGTGTTATGCATTATTAAGTAACAAAGAGAAATGGTAAAGTGAATAGACTAGAGAAATTAATGTGCACGTTTGAAAATGTGACCACGAAGAGTGACTGCCAATGTTCACAAATTATACTAAAAATTATTAAAAATATGAAAAATAATGTAAATGAATTATAAAATGTAGTAATATGTCATAATGAGATGTATAACATATGTTTTGCATTATATCGTAGAGCTAACTTAGCCGAAGTTGAGGCCTAGTTTTGCCAGGCCTCATGCCGAAGCAGAATAATTGCACACTGTACTGAAGCTGAGATGTGAACTAACCTTGTACCACTGATGTTAAAGTTTGCTTAGCTAGAATTGTCTGCAATGTACCGACGGACAGGAGATGATGGAATCGAGTTGATACAATTATGTGTAGAGGAGGCTTGATGTTCTTTCCCAGGACTTGAACAATAGGGACACTGACTAGAGAGGAAGATGCAACATTTTCGATACCTGATGAGCTGGATGATGAGCACATCATACAGAGAACCAATCAACAAACTGTGAATGGCGAAATATTAGAATTCATAGATTTAAAAATGTAATATTATTGAATAGAGTCATAACTGATGTTTAATGAACCAATCAGGAATTAGGAGGATGGACTGAAAAACTCTAATAAAAAGTCATGACAAGGGGCTAATACTTTAGAAGTGGGGGAGAATTGCTGCAGGTGTGAGATGTCAGAAGACTTAATCCGAGAGCCTGTCATTGGGTTCAATTTCTGAGAGCCTGATGCGTTGCTGATCGATTGATGACCTGAAGATAAAGACTGACTTTGTTGCTCATCTATTCTGTGGATAGGTAGCTATGACAATGTGGCTGATTATTTTTTGGGCCTTTTCTTCTAGGTACCAACTGTGCTGTTTAGTAGTTTTTCTCTTAGCTAGATGTTTTTCAAACATTCATGTTCTAAATTGTTTTTACATGAAGTCCCACATGCTAATGCTAATCTGGGTTAGGCAAGGTTACCTTGGGTGACTCTGACAGTGACAAATGAATTGACAAACTTATTGCTGAGCTCTGATATTAATGCTGTCATATTCTTCTTTGTTAGCCTACGTTGAAGCTTTAGAAATTAATGTTCTTTCAAGTTCTGATTAGATTTTGTTATCTGCATAAAAACTTTATCACCATCATGAAAAAAAACAGAGAGAAGAAGAAGAAGAAATGTTGGGAGGTTTCCACAATATAACTCCATCATGTAGCTAGAAGGTCCCCTTCCTTTCCCCCTTCAATAAAAACAAAAGTAATATCTTGCACATTAAGAAAGGTGAGATTTGAAACAAAAGAGCAAGGGAGGGGTTGCAGATAGTTTATCGTAATAAACAATAACTCATTCCTGAGTAGTACCTTAGGTTCCTTTTCTGTAGTCCACCCCGTTAACCCCTTGGTTTCAAGGTCACTAATTAATTCAGGATCCTGTTACCCCCTCTCAATGTCTTACTGTTCCTCCAAATAGAAGGAAAGCAAATTTCTATCAGTGAAATGGATCTCATGAAAGTATCTGGCCAAGGGGCAATGAGTGTCATTCTTTTCAGTAGCATTCATGTACTCAAGAACTCTGTTCTTGGACAGATGGATCATGCTGCCACCATATCTTTTATTTCATGAACAATCAAAAAACATAGAACACATTATTTGTGCTGCATGTGATAAACTTATGAATGAATTTGGTACCCTTGCCAAAAAGTACTGGATAATCATTTCTGCTAGTGCTATTCTTATTTGCTTTGCATCTACCACATAGATAGATGTCCTTCAAAGTCCCCAGTCTTGTTTCCCTACTGTTGATGATATCATTGGGTTCCAACCTATTCATGAGGGAATTCCCACTTCTGCATGTGATCCTAGATTTTCCAATTAAGTACCTCTCCTAAAACAGGGTCACTGTCAGAGTCACCAGATCCTCGGGGTCTGTGCATGTTCCCAACACGTCCACCACTGGACAGCTTCAAGACTCTGATAGATTAATCACATAGACTGAGAGAGTTCAAGAGGGGAAGAGGGGATTATTAAGGGAACAGCTGGGAAGGAGACCTGTAGTAAGAAAAAGGTTAGAACACACAATATGAAAATGATGGGGGTCATTCCAACCCTGGCAGTCGGTGTTAAAGCTGCGGCTAACCCGCCAACAGGCTGGCGGTTAAAAAAATGGAATTCTGACCCTGGCGGAAACCGCCAACAGAGACCGCACTTTAACACTCCGACCGCCACGGCGGGACAAACAAACAGCGCGGCGGTCACCGCCAACAGACAGGCGGAAGACAATGTACCGCCCATCCTATCACAACCCACCAATCCGCCACCTTTTCCGGGGCGGTAGCCCCGCCGATAAAAACACGGCGGAAACAGACATTTCAAACCGAAAACGCTCACCTCCATACACCCCACGAGGAATCTGGACAGCATGGAACCCGAATTACACATCCTACCAGCTATTGTATTCCTGCTCCTCTACCAGGAGCACGAACGCCGGCGCAGAAGACAACGGTGAGTACTGCACCTACGACACAGGGGAGGGGGGAGGAGAAAATATTACGGGGACACACATACGCGACACCCCCACCCACTACAACACACACATCAATGCATAGCAATACATCACTGTTACAACCCCCAAACCCCCCCGTAAGAATGCAAAGACAAAAGGAATAGATCATAAACAGTCGAATATATTGTATTATTGCCTTATAAAAATATCACACATTTAAAACTAATATATACATAAATATTAAAAGTCCGATAATTCTAGCTGTCATTGTCCGTAGACCACTGGGCCCAAATCACATGGGCAAGGCCCACACAAGATACCTGACACCAACGGAGAGAACACTGCAAGGGCATCAGATAGGAAAACTACAGGCACCTCAGGGGGAAGGGAAGAGGGGGCACCTCAGCCACATGAGTACACGACGCCAGATCCACGAGGGGCCTCCATGGCCACTGTCCCATCCTGGGGAGTGCAAAGCCACAGTCTCTCAAGTCTCTACAGTGGGTGGGTTGCCCACTGTGCCATCCTGGGGAGTGCAAAGCAATAGTCTCTCAAGTCTCTACAGTGGGTGGGTTGCCCACTGTTCCATCCTGGGGAGTGCAAAGCCACAGTCTCTCAAGTCTCTACAGTGGGTGGGTTGCCCACTGTGCCATCCTGGGGAGTGCAAAGCCACAGTCTCTCAAGTCTCTACAGTGGGTGAGTTGCCCACTGTTCCATCCTGGGGAGTGCAAAGCCACAGTCTCTCAAGTCTCTACAGTGGGTGGGTTGCCCACTGTGCCATCCTGGGGAGTGCAAAGCCACAGTCTCTCAAGTCTCTACAGTGGGTGGCTTGCCCACTGTTCAATCCTGGGGAGTGCAAAGCCACAGTCTCTCAAGTGGATAACAGTCTCCACTGGTACTGGAGGGGGACTAGTGCCCAGAGTGCTTCGTGCAGCCCTGGCCGACACATATGCGGGCCTGCCCCTTCCGCCAATGGGCCAGCGGTGCTTGAGATGAAGGGCCCAGTTCAGCGGTGCTTGAGATGAAGGGCCCAGTTCAGCGGTGCTTGTTTGAAAGGGCCCAGTTCAGCGGTGCTTGAGACGGCGGTGCCCAGCGGAGCGGTGCTTGAGATGAAAGGCCCAGCGGAGCGGTGCTTGAGATGAAGGGCCCAGCGGAGCGGTGCTTGAGATAAAGGGCCCAGTTCAGCGTTGCTTGAGACGGCGGTGCCCAGTTCAGCGGTGCTTGTTTGAAAGGGCCCAGTTCAGCGGTGCTTGAGACGGCGGTGCCCAGCTGAGCGGTGCTTGAGTTGAAGGGCCCAGCGGAGCGGTGCTTGAGATGAAGGGCCCAGCGGAGCGGTGCTTGAGACGGCAGTGCCCAGCGGAGCGGTGCTTGAGATGAAGGGCCCAGCGGAGCGGTGCTTGAGATGAAGGGCCCAGCGGAGCGGTGCTTAAGATGAAGGGCCCAGTTCAGCATTGCTTGTTTGAAAGGGCCCAGTTCAGCGGTGCTTGATTGAAAGGGCCCTGTTCAGCGGTGCTTGAGACGGCGGTGCCTTGTCCAGCGGTGCTTGAGACGGCGGTGCCCAGTTCAGCGGTGCTTGATTGAAAGGGCCCAGTTCAGCGGTGCTTGATTGAAAGGACCCAGTTCAGCGGTGCTTGATTGAAAGGGCCCTGTTCAGCGGTGCTTGAGACGGCAGTGACCTGTTCAGCGGTGCTTGAGACGGCAGTGCCCTGTTCAGCGGTGCTTGAGACGTCGGTGCCCAGTTCAGCGGTGCTTGATTGAAAGGGCCCAGTTCAGTGGTGCTTGATTGAAAGGGCCCAGTTCAGCAGTGCTTGATTGAAAGGGCCCAGTTCAGCGGTGCTTGATTGAAAGGGCCCAGTTCAGCGGTGCTTGATTGAAAGGGCCCTGTTCAGCGGGGCTTGAGACGGCGGTGCCCTGTTCAGCGGTGCTTGAGACGGCGGTGCCCTGTTCAGCGGTGCTTGAGATGGCAGTGCCCTGTTCAGCGGTGCTTGAGACGGCGGTGCCCTGTTCAGCGGTGCTTGAGACGGCGGTGCCCTGTTCAGCGGTGCTTGAGACGGCGGTGCCCAGTTCTGCGGTGCTTGATTGAAAGGGCCCAGTTCAGCGGTGCTTGATTGAAAGGGCCCAGTTCAGCGGTGCTTGATTGAAAGGGCCCAGTTCAGCGGTGCTTGATTGAAAGGGCCCTGTTCAGCGGTGCTTGAGACGGCGGTGCCCTGTTCAGCGGTGCCTGAGACGGCGGTGCCCTGTTCAGCGGTGCTTGAGACGGTGGTGCCCTGTTCAGCGGTGCTTGAGACGGCGGTGCCCAGTTCAGCGGTGCTTGAGACGGCAGTGCCCAGTTCAGCGGTGCTTGTTTGAAAGGGCCCAGTTCAGCGGTGCTTGTTTGAAAGGGCCCAGTTCAGCGGTTTCGGCCCAGGCATGGGTGTCACTCGCCACCTGGTATGTGGCTGGCAGGGCCTTCCTGCCCATCTGTCTGTTGGCTTGCGGGGCCCTCCTGGGCTGCCGTACCGGGCTTCTGGGTGTCATCCTGCACACCTGGGAGGGGGCTGGTGGGGCACTCCTGGGCAGCTGGCCTGCTGCCGGACTTGTCCGGCGTGCTGCCCTTTCCACCCTTCCCTGGTCGTCTGTGGCCCTTTGACACCTTTGGCGGTGTGCCAGGTGGCACCCCACTTCCAGACGGAGCCAGGGTAGGGATTTTGGTCCCTGGTGTCCGTGGCCTCTCGCGCCGGGCACTGCTAACTTTTGGGTGCTTTTCCGGTGGTGGGCTGGCCGTGCCTAGGCTCCTCGCCTGAGTTGTTGCCCTTGAGGGTTGGGGACTCCACAATCCTTGGACAACAGTCCTGATAGGTCCTGGTTTGGTGGTGGCTGAGGTGCTGATTGCAGTCTTGTGAGATGGACGGGGTGGGGGAGTTGTTGGAAAGAGGTTAAGGTTGGCAAGGAAAAGCAGTTTGGAAAGAGAGTGACGGGTAGGTGTAGTGGGTATGGGAGTGGAGGAAGAGGATGTGGTTGTAGAAGTGTGAAGTCTGGTGTCTTTGGGTGCAGGTGCTTGGGCTGGAGGCTGTCGTGAGGTGGATGGCTGTTGGGTGGGTGGCTGCTTGCGTTTGTGTGGTTTGGAAGAGGGGGTGACAGACACACTGGGAGAGGACACAGGGGACGTGTAAATGGTAGTGGGGTGTGGTACTTTAAATTTCGGAACCACACTGGAGGCATGGCCCTATCATGCCGATTTTAGTATCAGAGAGCCGCAAATGGCAAATACGATATGTACGAGTGTTTTTATCGCGTTTCATCACTGGAATGACCTTGTATATGATACTGCATATTGTTCCATTTAAACGACAGCCATTTTATGATTGCTCTCACATAGGCCAATGTCTAATGCTGAAAACTCTGAAGGACACGTACATCTTTGCTGACTCCTCTGTGACCTGGGCAAGCTGACTCCACTGCCTGAAGCCAAACCTGTTCGGCCAGTTTCTTTCCCAGTGGCCAAATGAGATTAGTATCAAGGCACAACACATCATAAACCTTTCATCACACACAAACCATGCCTAATCTTACACACACCTGTCTCTGTTTCTTTCTTTATGACTTGCTTTACAAGGAGGAGGTGCCCGTTTTTATTGGGGGTCCGTCGATATCTGATGAAAGTACTAAGCCTTTCCGGGTAATTGATTGAGGGCTGGACAAACTGGAATATGGGCTTGTCATCATAACCCTGCTATTTCTTTGTAGTGAAATATGTGAATGGTCAACTGTAATCCTGTTAAAACCCCAAAGGCTACTCACATGTTGCCTCTCTAGCTTTTCTCATTTGTTTAGGAATGTGACTGGTACAGCCCCTTGCATGCCTAGGGCATAATAAATGATATAAAAGGTCTGAGCTAAGACCATTTCGGCAGACTGCCTCTTTCAGTTGCTATAGGTCAGCTTCTGGGAGACGTAGTCTCACTCATTTGAGTTTAATAAAGATGTCTTTTCATATTTCAGCTTCTTTGCCAAGTTCTTTGTTATATTACCCTGAGAATGAAAATCTCTAGTACTTCATATGGCGCAGCCAACGTGGGGCTCATCAGAGAAGTGACTTTCTGTGGGAGTGATCTTGTCAGGAGACTGAAATCTACTGGGGAGGCCAGAACAGGATTCTACCAAGAAGGTACTCTGTGCGCAGGGATTCTGGAGATTCTTTGATTATGCAGCCCAGTATATTTCTGATCTTCCTGATTTTGATCCTCCACATGATGTCACCCCTGACTGAGAACCTTTTTGGCGTAAGTAAAAAAAAAAAAAAAAAAAAAGACTGTTAGGTCATTTAGAACTTGGCAATTAGAATTTGGACAAATATTTGTTTGGTATAGCTTTGATAGGTTTGTATAGGTTTGTATACGCAAATTGCAATTTGTGTAGGCAGGTAATGAAGAGACTTTTTCTCCATCTGCTTTAGTTGAAGTATAAGTGGGTCGCTCCCAGTCCTTAGTTCTTTGGTCCTTTGGTTCTTAGTTTTTGGTTCTTGGTTCTTAGTATTGGTCCTTAGTTTTATTTGAAGATTGCAATTTTAAAAAACCGAGGGTCTCGTACATTTGCGAGTGTATCGATAGAGATAGCCCCTTGAAGTTTCAAGCTCGGTTAGTGAGCGAAGATGCCTAATCGTAGCAAATTTGGTACTTGGTTTGGTTTTTGGTGGCAACAGAGATTCCAGATTGGAGGATTCATGTCTGATACCTCCGATTGGAACTCCAACTTATGAGTTCTATTTTAAACACGGCGTGGGCCCCATCACGTTTAATAAAGTATGGGTCCGCTATTCTTGGAAATAAATGTCTGTGAGGCTGTTTTTGCAGTTTTTTGGAACACTATTGAGAAAAGTTTTATTTTCTCTTGTAAATATGACTTACAACTAGGATCTGCAAACGGTTCTGTAAGTAAATTGCGACGGCGCTATTTATGAAAAATGGCTAAAGCGCGCTGTATTGTGTGTCCTGAGTGTTTTCTGTTTATATCTGAAATGAGCTCAATGTGTGTTTGTGGGTCTTCTTGATGTTTTCAGTTTGTTAAGTAAAATGTTGGTTAATTAATATTAAGTAGAAACAGAGAAAAAATCCAGAAATGAACCATGTGATGTGCTAACATAGCTATATGTTGCTCTTTAATTTATAGAATGAGCAATTGTGCACATATACAAAACTGCCGTTAAATGCATAATAAATTAGAAAACACATTCAATAGATATAAATAGGGCCCCCAAAAAAACAAAAAAAAACAAAATTATCTATTTTTGCAAAAAAAAAAAATACATTTACAGCATTTTTCTTAGATGCATTGTATTAGATGTTCACAGGCAAACTTTTCAACTGCAGTATATTTGATAGGAATGTTCAATTCAGCCAGCACTTTCCCAGTTAAACACGGGTGGAATTTTGCATAACCTTCCTTTTAAATGAAAGTGGCGCAAAAATGTGACGCATTTCAAGTTAGGCTTATGCGCTTAGGCTTGTGAGTTAATGTATCCCAAATAATAGGCAAGGGATGCAGCTTGCTTTTATATGTGGAATTATCACAAAAAAAATAATAATTGTTTTTTTTTTTTTTAAAGAAAATTATTAATTATGGAAAAATTATTAAAAAAATAAGTGCCTTTCAAAATCGTTTTTAAATATTTATAAAGCTTAATACCTATACTATGACCTCCTAGCATTAAAATTTAATTTAAGTTATGTTGCACCGCTAAAATGACATTTGTATGTGCAATTTTCCCTTGGCGCAGGAGCAAACAAGCTCATTTCTATAAAGTATAAGTTAATATTTTCAATGGCTGACTCATGGATTGTGTAATAGACATTCTGGTAATGCATATTATGCAAGAAAATTGTAGGATATTGATTTTTTAATGCCTAAAATATCAAAGTCGATTTTGGGCAAACGCACTGTTTAAACTGCATTTTCTTTCATTCAGAGTACTTTTTAAAGTGTCTCAGTCTTCAGTAAATGCATACATTTAGGTTTGATATATATTTGCAGGTTGTGCCTTCTTATGATTCAATGAGTCAATGTGCCAGTACAAAGGCTTGTTTTAATATCAAGGTTGAAGGTTCTAACTTCAGCTGGGCCTACTGAGACTTTCATTCATTCGAGGTTGATGAAATATGTACCATTGCATGGGATTGCAACAAGCATTTATTCTAACAACTGGTAGGTGTGTTATTAAGGTTTGTGAATTATTCACAGTAAATGTAGTTTAATAATCTGGAAATAGAAATAGAGATAATTTATTTTAGCGCCTAAAAAGGAAAAATTATTTTTTAAAATTTAGTGAATTATTGCAGGTTAGAAGGAAAATAGGAAGGCCTACTGTCTTTGACAGATTCAGAGTGGCAGAAGCTAGGAGAGCTACAGAGGCTGGCTCAAGTCACACTGCTGAGATGCTATCTTTAGTTTTCCCATAAACAATGGAGGAGGCTGTCATGTTGACACTTGTGACCTTTTAAATGAGGGCCTTGTCTCTGTGAAATGCAGAATGACCCTACGGACCTCTAAATTTGTGTCTCCGCTCTAAAAAAATAAAATGATGCCTGCTAGTTGCTTTTATTTGACAGAAAACGAAGTGTTGCATTAAGTCTTAGACAGAAAATAAGATGCAGCCCTTTTCTAAAATTTTGAAGGCTACATGCCTTAATGAGAACGATTTGCCAATTAATACTTATTTTTCACAGTGGAAATTGTAGGTGCCAAATTAATATGGAGTGTCAGTGTAACAATTTTTACTTTTAGAAAGGTAAAACTAAGGTGGCTTGATGTTGCGAACTAACTGACAAGAGGGTAACAGTTAAGTAATGGAAATTTATTTTCGTGTATTTGGTCCTATCATGAATTGTTCTTGCTGGTCCTGTATGTTAGAAGAGAAACAGTAAAGTTATATTTGACAGCAGATTTCCATTGCCTGGTGATCTACTGTCAAAAGGAGGGTAAGGATTTTAAACCTGACAAATTAAACAGGCCCAAATATTGGGTTTTGGGCTGCAGGTTTACAGTGCATAAAGTACATGACATGGTGTTGTGTGTCACCGCTTATTCACACATGCTATTGTTTTGTCTATGCTTTTTGTGCTTGATACACAGCAAGTATATCTGATGGCTTGACGTTTTGTGCGTTTTTATTATTTTTTATTTGTTTTTTGCATGTTTGTTGCTGCTTTTGATACTATTACAAGCTCCCCTGTGTTGTGAGGGGATGGTCATGACGATGCCCATCGCTACGCAACAGTTCGTTGAACTCGTTCTGGTTACTAAATTCCACAGATAATGATATTTCATGCTGTGAACATAAGAGACAACACTTCACCAGTGCATGTCTATTTGGCTATAATGGTATTGAAGGAAAATAAAAAGAGATATACAGGATCAAAGTGTGTCACCTGCAGTTAGTCACGTTACTGCCCCTTCCCTTAAAGGAACAGGCAGCCCTACATTTATGTAGCCTTGATTGGACCTAAGGATGAAATTATAGATCTGTGACTCAAGGTGGCCTAATTTCTATATTACATTAGTTAATGATGTTCTGTTTCCTAAGTAGCATATGGCTTTTGTTCCTTAAAAGAAAACCAGGTTTTCATTTTTTCCTGAAGAAGGAACTGAAACATTAGCTAGGAGTACCGTATATGGTGTAGTCGCCAACGGTAGAGTTAAAATTTGTGTAACTTTGGCCTTTGTGTATCACCCGTACTCTCCGTGTTGTGTCACATGCCTGACTATCACCCAAATAATTTTTTGTTCTTCCTATAGATTTTTTCTTTTGTTACTTCCCCTGACCAATGTCGCATCATGCTTAGTTATTGAGATTTTAGCTATGCCCTAGTCCCATTTCTCTTTTTCGAATTCCTTTCACCAGTCAGCCCTTTTATTATTATTGATGTATTGTTCAGGTTCACATTTCCAGACTGCAGTGATGTACCAGGGACCCCCATGTTATGTATAATTCCCTTTGGTATGACCAGACTGGTTTTCAAGAATTTGCCTTAAGCCTGCTTCAATGTTTTCCAGCCTGACTGTCAGGGTAGCGATAGACTGGTTAACTGACTCAATATTATAGTAAGACAAGTTTTCCATCTCAATAGGAGATATCTTATGTTTACCTTTTTGAACATGACAAATTTTCAATGTCTATTTTAATTTGGTTTTCGGTTCCCTTCTGTTCCTGCTACTTTAATTTTTGGTGGGATCAGATGTGTCCTAATCATGCAAATATCAGACCCTCTAGTTCTTGTCTTTTTGTTTTCACATTTGACTATTAGCCTGTGTATTGCATAGTGCACCTGATGCACAGTTTTTAAAGGAAGGTTTCTACATGTCCCTGATAATCGGTATCATGTGATTTCTCCTTTGAGATGTTCTAAGATAAGGAGAAACACCTAGACTTAATCATTGAGGAAAATATGTGTTTACCCCATTAGACAATGCCACTGTGTGAGGAAATCCATTCAGATAGAATTCTCATGTAGCTATAGATGGCAGAGAATAATGGAGAGAACCCAATTAAAGATGCTAGAGACCCGGTTTTGCCCTTCTGCCTTTGTCTTTGTATTTTATGCCCATGGTGTATGGCTACTCCTTTGAAGATTGCAGACCACCTGCTTGCAGTCCCCTTGTTAAAAACCATGAACTGTTTTTGTACTAAATTGAAGGGAACTAACAACTGTGGCACATTTCCTACGTCACTAGATTCTGCGGGTATCAAGTCATAATAACCTGCAGGACATTGATTTAAGCCTAATTCCCATCAGTGACAGCTACAGATGAAAGACGGACGTCTTGGCCCTACAGTCTCAGCACTCAGAAAGTAGCAAAGCTGGACAGCGATCGCCAGCGCATGGTATCGTACTTGCTCCATCAGACGGCGTTGGACATCACAAAACCAAACTTTCAGTGTAAAAGAGCTAAAGAGAAGGATTCCTGTTGTTGATGGCAGAGCTGTTTTGAGGTTTCATTTCTCTACCTGTCATGTGCTGGTAACCTCTGACAGTGTGCAATCCCTTGAGCCCCTTGGCCTGAGTTTTGGCCACACACCCCCTTTTCTTTGCTCCAACGGAAGAAGGGCAGTGCACCGGAGATTTCAAGTTTGGAAAAAGGCACTATATTGTGGTGCCCATGAAAGAGCAGCTTGAGCGTCCTCTGACACTAAATAATGAGTGTTGGAGTCTGAAAGTGCTGCTGAGCTTGAGCTATTTCCCAATTAATGGTGCTTGGGTCTGCACGAGATGATTTGTGCCCTTGATCAATGAAGAGCACATTGTTTGTAGTGTCTGCCACAGAGGAGAGACACTGGTGCATTGCTTTAAGACATTGAGACTTTCGAGTGAGCTGTGGGTGTTTGCCAGGAGGGCACTCCAACTAAGCAGTACTTTTCTCACGAAGAGGCCTGAATTGACAGGCCCATGCGAAAGAAAACAACAAAATAAAATTTGATGGACAATAGAAGCCTGCCAGAGAGGCTTTTTGAACGGACTCTGGGCATAGTTGGTTTCACAAGAGGTTTCCGTGTGATTGTATAGACTAGGTGTTAGGAGACTGATTGTTTTGCTGGCATTGTTTTAAAGTACTATTCTGTTTAGTAAAAGCAGAATAAAGTCCATTTTCTGTGGAAAGAGTACCCCCTTTTCACCTTAGAGCATTGATGAGAGTCACAACTGTTCCACCTGAACATACAAAAATTACTGAAATGCAGAGGAGCCCTAAAAATGTTACTAGATAATTTTAGGATTTGCTTTTTGGTTAGGGTTGTGAAAAATTATTATTTCATTTGTAATAGTGGTCACTACTTTCTCCCGTTGTCTATATGTTCTTAATAACGTGTTTTCTAGTGTCTTTTAAACATGACGTTGTCATTTATGGGTGGGATTGTTTTTCTCTACTCAATTGACTTCTGCACCCACTTCCCAACCTATGTCTTTTCCTACTATTGTTTCTTTGCACTCTTTTCACCCTTTTCCTGAACATGAGCAGGTTAGGAGATCAGAATTCGTAAGCAATTCTTTTGTACAGCTTCTGCATCAACACTAGTTAGTAGTGAACATCAATAATTGTTGGGTGTGTGATCTTATGCCACCTACTGCAGATAGAGGTATTCCTTATTTTGTCCTGCCATATGTGGCCTTTTGTGCTACTTCATGTTCGAGGAGACCTGTCCAGAAGAGAGTTACCAAGTACTAGAATTTTGCTCCAGCAACATCTCCATGGCCTTATGAATATAGACCCGGACTCAGATTAGTATGAGTATAGTTGTTGCCTATGTAAGGGCAAAAGGAGGGTCTGTGGTACTTTAAATTTCGGAACCACACTGGGGGCATGGCCCTATCATGCCGATTTTAGTATCAGAGAGCCGCAAATGGCAAATACGATATGTACGAGTGTTTTTATCGCGTTTCATCACTGGAATGACCTTGTATATGATACTGCATATTGTTCTATTTAAACGACAGCCATTTTATGATTGCCCTCACATGGGCCAATGTCTAATGCTGAAAACTCTGAAGGACACGTACATCTTTGCTGACTCCTCTGTGACCTGGGCAAGCTGACTCCACTGCCTGAAGCCAAACCTGTTCGGCCAGTTTCTTTCCCAGTGGCCAAATGAGATTAGTATCAAGGCACAACACATCATAAACCTTTCATCACACACAAACCATGCCTAATCTTACACACACCTGTCTCTGTTTCTTTCTTTATGACTTGCTTTACAAGGAGGAGGTGCCCGTTTTTATTGGGGGTCCGTCGATATCTGATGAAAGTACTAAGCCTTTCCGGGTAATTGATTGAGTGCTAGACAAACTGGAATATGGGCTTGTCATCATAACCCTGCTATTTCTTTGTAGTGAAATATGTGAATGGTCAACTGTAATCCTGTTAAAACCCCAAAGGCTACTCACATGTTGCCTCTCTAGCTTTTCTCATTTGTTTAGGAATGTGACTGGTACAGCCCCTTGCATGCCTAGGGCATAATAAATGATATAAAAGGTCTGAGCTAAGACCATTTCGGCAGACTGCCTCTTTCAGTTGCTATAGGTCAGCTTCTGGGAGACGTAGTCTCACTCATTTGAGTTTAATAAAGATGTCTTTTCATATTTCAGCTTCTTTGCCAAGTTCTTTGTTATATTACCCTGAGAATGAAAATCTCTAGTACTTCAGGGGGTGGTGACTGCACGTGTGCGGAGTGTTCTGGTGGGTGTGCTGGTGATGGACGTAGTGGCTGAAGATGTTGTGCATGCAAGTGTGAGTGGAGACGCCACAGGGAGGGAGGAGGGAGACGAGAAGGAGGGGGACACAGTGGAGGCAGTGGCTGTTGGTATGTCTGCATGTGGATGTTGCTTGTGTGAATGCTTGTGTGATGTGTGGTGCTTATGTCTGGATGAGCTTCCCTTGGGTGTTGAGGTGTGTGCAGGCTGGTCTGATGGTGTGTCTGGGATAGGCAGAGGTACTGGGGATTGGGTCTGGGTGGAGGAAGTTGGAGGGGGGAGGCTAGAGACAGGGACAATTGCTGCCGTCAGTGCTGAGGCCAGAGCGTTGAACGATCGCTGATCGGCAGCCTGACCCGAATGAATGCCCTCCAGGTATGTATTACTCCGGTGCACCTCCCTTTCTACACCCTGGATGGCATTCTAAAGGGTAGACTGCCCAACAATGATGGTCCTCAGGAGGTCAATGACCTCCTCACTGAGGGCAGCAGGGGTGACTGAGGCAGGGCCTGAGGTGCCTGGGGCGAAGGAGATGCCCACCTTCCTGGGTAAGCGGGCACGGGGCGAAGGCTGAGGGGCTGCTGGGAGGGCGGTGCTGGTGCGCTGGGTGGCGGCTGTACCTGTTGTTGCGGGGGGCACGGATGTTGCCACCACCACAAGGGAGCTCCCTTCAGAGGACGAGTCGCTGCCACTGACATCAGCACGAGTCCCCGCTGTGGAGCTCCCCTCGCCCTCCGTCCCACTAGTGAAATCCGACTCAGTTGCATGGCCCGCCATGGCCATGTGATATGCAGCTCCCTCGTGCTCCGATGCCACTTCTCCTCCGCCTGATGATGCTGATGCACACATGAACAGGAAGACCACAAAAAAGGGGGGGGGAGAAATAAAGACATGTTGAGTGCATGGATTACTGCTACCGTTGGCGGACAAGACAGACACAGAAGCCCCCTGCACTACGCCGCGCACTTGGGGTCCACTACGCAATCCGTGGGACATGGCCTACAAGCCTATCGACGACAACTGCACACATAGATGACACAGGGCCATGGATACCTGAACTTGGCACCCTACAGAGGTGGGGGCGGGGGCACAGGGCCATGCCTTACAGAGGGGCCTAGCCTACAGAATTCGCCCTGGCCTAGGGAGACCCACAGCCCTCCTCCCCCACCCAGACACCTCCATTGCGCGCAAAGTCAACAGAATGAGACTGTACTCACCCCCTTGTGTCTGCTGTGATGTCCTCACGCGCCCATCCAAATCGGGGTAGGCCACCTCCAGGATCCGGGACATCAGGGGGGTCAATTGACGACTGGCACCCCTCCTACATTGGGAGGCCATCCCCAGCAGAGCCTCCGCCGTCTTCCTGCTCCCGCGGCGGATGTCCTCCCACCTCTTCCGGCAGTGGGTGCCCCGTCTGTTGTGGACCGCCAGGGTCCGGATGTCCTTGGCGATGGCACGCCAAATCGCGATTTTCTGGTGGGCGCTGACCTATGTGACATGTACAGGGAGAGAAAAATTGTCATCACCTTCTGCATGCTCGATGTGAGTGGCCCCCCATCCCCACCCTTGCCATGTGGCACATGCTCTCATCTGTCGTCTGATGCATGACTCAATCGCTCCCCTCCCCACCATCTTTCATCCACCCGACTCAACCCAGGCATTGCCCACAAAGCATGCTCACAGTGTACTTACCTGTTGGTCTGGAGGACCGTAGAGTAGCGCATACTGGGGGAGGACCCCATCCACGAGTTTCTCCAATTCTTCAGAAGTGAAGGGAGGGGCCCTTTCCCCAGTCGCAGCAGCCATTGTCTCTTCCAGACCGAGGTCACAGCAGCACTTGCAGTGTAGGTCCTCTCCTGTGGAAGATCAGGTATCGAGTGATTAAGCTGATAGAAAATGGCGGTCACGCCCGCGGCGGTGCGTACCGCGACCGCTGGCGCACATCGTCATTGGCTCCTGAAACCCATAGGTTTCAATGTAAACCAATGCGGCTTTGCGCCGCGGTCTTCGACCGCCTACCGCCACGGTGTGCCACGCCAGCGCATTGACCTCACATCCCATTGTCACACTTCACAGGTCAGGCAGCCGCCGTTTCAAGGGCCCACATGGCTTAATTTCTACTGCGTCACACATACCTAGGCCTTTCCTCAACACTCATACACACCATTCAATGCATAGTGAATCGTGTTGTGTGCAAGCTGTGGGAACGTACCTGTGGGTTGATTGACTCTGTGCTCGCTTCCTAGGCACCGTCCGCTTGGCAATGCGAGGAGATGGAGGAATCTTCCCGTGTACAGACCGCTGGTGGACCTGTCGACAATGGAGGAATGAAATGTCATTCTGACATACAGGCTTGACCGAGCCACTATACATGAACTGTGTGCCCAGCTGGAGGCTGACCTGATGTCACCCATCCGCCAACCCACAGGGATCCCCCCTCTAGTGGAGGTGCTGTCAGTACTTCATTTCTTAGCAAGTGGGTAATTTCAAACAACAGTGGCCATATCATCAGGGATGTCTCAACCTATGTTTTCCAAGGTGTTGTCCAGAGTGTTGTCTGCCCTGCTCAAACACATGCGGAGCTACATCGTTTTCCCTGAGGTGGGGGATTTGCCTACAGTGAAGGGTGACTTCTATGCCCTTGGACATATCCCGTACATCATAGGTGCCATTGATGGGACCCATGTGGCTTTGGTCCCCCCCAGAGAAAGTGAACAGGTGTACAGGAACAGGAAAAGTTATCATTCGATGAATGTACAGATGGTCTGTTTGGCAGACCAGTACATCTCCCATGTTAATGCCAAATTCCCTGGCTCTGTGCATGACGCCTACATCCTGCGCAATAGCAGCATCCTGTATGTGATGGGTCAACTCCAGAGGCACCGGGTGTGGCTATTAGAGGACTCTGGTTACCCCAACCTTTCCGTGCTATTGACCCCATTGAGGAATCCCAGGACCAGGGCAGAGGAACGCTACAATGAGGCCCATGGGCGGACTAGGAGGGTGATCGAACGCACCTTCGGCCTCCTGAAGGCCAGGTTCAGGTGCCTCCATATGACAGGTGGATCCCTAATGTACTCACCAAAGAAGGTGTGCCAGATCATCGTGGCCTGCTGTATGCTTCACAACCTGGCTTTGCGCCGCCAGGTGCCTTTTCTGCAGGAGGATGGTCCAGATGGTGGTGTTGTAGCAGCTATGGAGCCTGTGGAGAGTGAAGAAGAGGAAGCCGAAGAGGACGACATAGACAACAGGAACACAGTAATAAAGCAATACTTTCAGTGACACACAGGTAAGAGGAGACACCGGCATATTACATTTACTTAAAGACTCCTACCTCTCTACTGTATGACTTTTTCCCCCTGTGTATGGTAACTGTGTTGTGACTTTCCCTTCCGTTTTCAGAGCTGTGGGCCCCACTGCGTGACATCTGCTTTGTTTCCCCATGGATTACAGCTGTGTGACAGCGGTTTGTTGGCATCACAATGTGAATTATAATTTTGGCACTGTCATGTCTAGTACATTTGTTACAATCACAGACAGATTCCAGATTGTTTATGTGCAATAAGTGTGTTTATTCAAGTGCTCTAATTTGGATGGGTGGTTGCAAATCGGTGAGGGGTGATGGTGGAGGATTGTCCATGGCAGAGTCCAGACTATCAGGTTCACAGGTGCATTGTCCAAATGCCTGTGGGAAGTGGAGCAGGGGCAGTTTAAGGTTGGACAGGGTGACAATGTGGGACAGTGGGATGACAATCAGGGTGGTATCCTTTGCTGGCGGGGGTCTTGACATGTTACTCTGTCTTCTTCCTGGATCTCAGGGCCCACTTGCGGGGTGGTTCTCCTTCTGCAGGGGGTGGGGTTCTGGTGGCCTGTTGGTCTTCTGTTGGGGACTCCTGTCCACTAGCGCTGGAGGAGGTGGTAGCCAGTTCTTGGTCCATGCTAGTGTCAGGGGCCCTTTGAGGTGCCACAGTGGTCCGCAATGTGGAGATTAACTCATTCAGGGTCACTACGATGGTACCCATGGCGGTACTGATGTTTCTCAGTTCCTCCCTGAACCCCATATACTGTTGTTCCTGCAGAAGCTGGATTTCCTGAAACCTGGCCAGGACCGTCGCCATTGTCTCCTGGGAGTGGTGGTATGCTCCCATGAGGGAGGAGAGGGCCTCGTGGAGAGTGGGTTCCCTTGGCCTGTCCCCCCCCTGTCGCACAGCTGCCCTCCCAGTTCCCCTGTTTCCTTGGGCCTCCGTCCTCTGGACCGTGTGCCCACTACCACTGCCCCCAGGTCCCTGTTGTTGTTGGGGTGGTGGGTTAGCCTGGGTTCCCTGTAGTGGTGGACACACCGCTGATTGACGTGTCCTGGGGACAGAGGTATGGGCCCGCTGGGTGGGTGCTGTGCTGGTGTTCCCAGAGGGGGGAAGGTCTGCTGTGGCCTGTGCCTGTCTGAGGGGAACCGACTGTCCTGAGGTCCCCGATGGACCGGGCTGGTCATCTAGATCCAGGGAGACAGACCTGCTGTCATCACTGTGGGCCTCTTCTGGGGGTGGAGGGGACATTTGTGGACCCTCCTGCGAGGTGACCTGGCGTTCGGGTCCTGCAGGGGTATAAAAGTATGGTTATTGCTTCTGTGTGTGACAATGGCGTGCAATGGGTGGGTGCCCGTGTACCCCAGTGCTGGCATTCCTTTGTGGGGGCTGTTGTGATGGTGTTTTGGGGGGGGTGATGGGTATGTGCACTGGGCATGCTTTGGTGATGGATGTCCATGCTTTGGGGCCGCATGCAGGGCTAAGTTTTGGGATGGGTGGGTTGTGATGGTGAGACATTTGCAAGGGGTAGTTGTGAAGGGGGTGAGGGTGGGAGTATGAGTTGGCATGAAGGTGGGGTGGGGGGGATGAAGTAGTGAAGATGAGACTTACCAGAGTCCATTCCTCCAGATACTCCAGCGAGGCCCTCAGGATGCAGGATGTTCAAGACTTGCTCCTCCCATGTTGTAAATTCGGGGGGAGGAGGTGGGGGTCCGCCGCCAGTCCGCTGTACCGCAACGTTGTGCCTTGATACCATGGAACGCACCTTCACCTGTAGGTCGTTCCACCTCTTCCTGATGTCATCCCGATTTCTTGGGTGCTGTCCCACAGCGTTGACCCTGTCCACTATTCTGCTCCATGGCTCCATCTTCCTGGCAATGGTGGTGTGCTGCACCTGTGTCCCGAACAGCTGGGGCTCTACTCGTAGGATTTCCTCCACCATGACCCTGAGTTCAGCATCTGAGAACCTGGGGTGTCTTTGAGGTGCCATAGGGTGGTGTGGATGATGTGCGGGGTGGAGTGTGTAGTGATAGGTGGGGTGCTATTTAGTGGTGTGTTGTGTGAGGTGCGTGGAAGTTCTGTGGGTATTGGTATTGTGTGCCTGTGGATGCTTGGTAGTTGACTGTGGGGTCTCTCTCTGGTCTTCGTTCGAAATTTTTGGCCGTAGGGGTTTGTGGGTGATGTGGGTGTGTGTTTTATATTGTATTGGGTGTGTGGGAGTGGTGTGTGTATGTGTATCAGGTGTGTGTATTTCAAATTGTCCAATGTGGTAGTGTTTTGTAGGTGTATGTGTATTTCGACCGCGGCGGTGTGTACCGCCAATAGAATACTGCGGTTGAAAGACCGCCGCGTGGATTCGTGGTCGTAATGGCATGGGTGTATTTCTGTTGGCGTGACGGTGGAGGTTTGGTCATCGCCAGTTTATCGCTGACCTTTGGTGTGGCGGACTTTTGTGGATGGCGGTATTTTGGCGGTTTGCCTAGTGTGGGTCAGAATGACCGTGGCGGTTTACCGCGACCACGGCGGTCTTATGGCGGTCTTCTGTCTGGCGGTAAGCGCCTTTTACCGCCGAGGTTGGAATGACCACCTATATCTCCTGAAATCAATACTAGACTATGATTCTAAACCTAGTCACTCTGAAAACATGAACAATCAAAGAGTTAAGTTTAAAATGACTAAATTTCAAGATGGCCGGATACCTGTAGGTGAATCAAGATGAATTGACTGAAAACTTTCTTATTCAAGTACTTTCTTTTACATGAGAATCAGAAAAAACATTCTGACTAAATTTTAAACCAGTCATATAAATCCTGTTTTGAGAATGTATACTAGGACCATACAATATTGCATCTAGAAACTCTGGCCTTCTGTGTACTCTTAAAATGTTTCAACACAAATTGCTCATATTGCAGATATATATATATTCATAGGAAATACCATAAAAGGATTGTGCACCATGAATAACACAATATGGATGCAGGAAACAAATCACATAACTTGTCAACTCGAATATTACATAATAAATATCTTAGAATAGTGGCATACAATAAACAACATGAATTAAACTCGAGGAGAGAATCGTGCGTCTTGGCGATTTGAGTGGCACCATGTGAAATACCAAGAAATGGTAGCATGCCATGAATATCAAAGTCACAGCATCATTAATCGAATCGCGCGTCTTGCCGATTCGTAAAACACGATGTAAATGTCAAGAAATAACAGCTCACAATAAATAACAAGATCAAAGTACAATGAAACGAATCGCGCTTCTTTTGCCGATTCTTAAGCCACCGTGTAAATGTCAAGAAATGGTAGCGCGCAATGAACAACAAAGTTAAATCCTCATGAAACGAGTTGTGCGTCTTGCCAATTCATAAAACATCATGTAAATGTCAAGAAATAGTAGCGCGCAATGGACAACAATGTTTAAAGACCATAAAACGAATCGCGCGTCTTGCCGATTCTTAAGCCACCATGCCAATGTCAAGAAATGGTAGCACAAAATGAATAACAAAGTCAAACCTTTATGAAATAAATCACCTGTATTGCCTATTTGTAAACTACCATATAAATGTCAAGAAATGGTAGCACGCAAGTAATCTGTTACTCATTTAAGAATTAAAACAAGAATATGAAAATTCTCAATAACGGTGTCGCAACAGTCCAACCACCGTCTTACCGCCTGTAACAATGAGCACCAATGAAGGATGAAGGGCAGAAATCTGGAAGATCCAAATAGGCCGCCGGGACAGGAGCTCAGGAAAAAGCTGCTGCTCTGCACCGGGACCTGTGAATAGTGAGCACTGGGAGTTGGGCTGGCTCTCTTTTATAGAGTCTTGGCCCAGCCCAGAACCAAGCCTAGGCATGTTGCAGGGAAAGTCTCTGGAAGGCCCTGGAAAGGGGCCACACCCTAACACACTCTGAAAACCTGCAGCAATACATTGCAAAGGAACAGTATTTGTAAGCATATTAAAAATACGTTTTCAGGATTGAACTCTGCAATGCAAAAGGTTAAACCACAACATATCAGCACAATGCATAAATTACGTTGTTTTGAGAGTGCTGGGTTTTTGCATTTTTGTCGCCAGTAGAGCGCGTACTGCTCTGGTGTTGACAGTCACTGCTGAGGATATTCCAATCCGTCTGAATCACTTTGCTAATCTTCCTTGCAGTCCTGGTATATGTTCCTAACATTCTGATGGTCTCAATTACTCCTGCCAAAGCCCCCATCCACACAGCGTTATCATCAATTAAGTAATTTCAGATGTTGCAGTGATGTTATCAATGAAGTCATAGAATATGGCATGCATGATATAATATGGTAGGTGATCAGCAGTGTACAGTGAAGGTGCAAGGTATAGTTACTTTAGGGCACGAGTTAGAGTTACTTGAGATAACTATAACTTGAATTTCACTTGTTTTTTTGTTTAAAACAGTGTCTTTTAACTGACATTTTCACCTAACTATAACATCCTTTTGCTCTTTGGTTGTTTCAATGAAGATGTCAATGTAAGATATTATAATTCCTAATTATTACGTCACTTTCATATTTGTTTTTTTGATTGCTGGAGGATTTGGGTATACTATATGATATGGCTGGGAAGCCTTACCATTCAGTACACTCACAAATACCATCTTGGGTCCAGTCAGGTATGATTACTTAACCATTACTCAACCCTGGGCATCTGTGGCTTAATACAGTAAGACTTAGCAAACAAACAATGTATAAAGCATTTAACTGAATTAAACAACAGAATAAGAAAGTCACACAATACAAAAGAGGGAAGACACCAATTTAAAAATAATAGAGTAGATTATTAGAAATTTTTAGAGACTGTAATCATCAAAATCCACTAGATGGTTCAGGAGATGCAGATTCTAGAAATAATAAATAACTTTTATATCAACAGCAAACAAGCACTGACCAACAAAATGTTTGGAAACTTTTGAAAAGTAAGTAAAAGTTAGTTCGACAACTCTGGCCCCAGTTGGGTGTTCAATCTAATAGGACAGAGGTCTAGGGTGCTAGAAAGGATACTTTGGATGGTTACCGAGTCAGCTTAGTGTTTTAGAACAAGATCCAAACTTTACAGGGAGACCGCCATGGACGACAATTGAGTGCTCCAGATTCTGAGGGATGCAGGCTCAAAGATGATCAAGGATGCCTCTGATGCTGTGCGGTCATCAGGGGTAAAGTCTGGTTGAGTCCTTCATCCACAGGTGAATGGGGGTGATTTTGTCCACACATCTCAGGATCACCCGAAGTCCTCCTTGCAGGATTCCAAGGGCTGTAGATGCAGACCTTGGGCTTTTGCAACACAGCAGTCACTGTGCAAATCTTTGGTGGAGGGTGATTAATCTGATCACAACCAACACCCATGGGTGAGGCAGAAAGGGGTCTAACATTTGGCTATCTGCAAATTGTCCTTTGGGGTGCCTGACATCCCATAGTGCAGTGACTACCAGAGATGCGACTAAGGCTCTTTCAGCTCTATTCTCCCCAGTGCCATTCTTCTTGTCCTCCTTACAAGACCGGTGAGGACTAAGGGTCAACATATCAGGGGTCTAATTTTTTCCCAGGAAAAAGTGCTCTGAGGGGACCATGCAGACACTAGCCAATGGGCTACTAGGTCCCCTCCTATCTAGTGATATGCCTTTGATGTATGGCATCTGGCATCCCAGAATGTCACATTCTTGCACTCTTAGAGGTGTGGCTAGGGCAACAAGCCCATTAGAAAAACTGATTTGAGGGTGAGTTATCACTCTATGGCCCTGTCTCCATGCTGTCTATACGAAAAAATGGCATCCTACTAAGGGGTGTTGGGCCAGGTAGTTCATCAAAGGGGGCTTCTCCATTGAAGCATGTCTCAGAGCTAGCCCCCTTAGTGGCCATCCTAGCAGAGGAGGTGACACCTCGCTGCTGCAGCACTGCCTTTGTTCCCGAGGCTGAGAGACATTCACATGTCTCTCCAGGCAATCAGAAAGCTAGGTTTGTTTACCTGTATTTGTGAGGACACTGGACAAGAAGAACGCAAAATGGCAATGTTCTAGAAGCTGCCTACCTTTCATAGTGACATTATTTTTGACCTGGGCATCAAGTTGCATTTAATGTCACAATTGATTTGATACCTTATATGACCCAATTTGGTGGTCCCAGTTAGCTGGGTTGGGGTGCCAGCCAGTAACTCTATTTGCCAGTGTGGCTACCAACTTTACCCACAGCAAGAGGACAATTGGAAGTATTGCTGCCAAGACATTTTATAAAACATATTTCTTCCTTATCAAAATATAGCTCCCTGCCATTGGACTCTATAGGCCTTCTTTAGGAGAGACTTACACATAATGTTAAGGGATAGGGTGGGTTTACCATTGCCTCCATGAAGGATGGCACAAAAAGTGCTACAGCCCTGAGTAGATACTCTGTCTCACATGCCCTGGGTACCCTGGGGCCATATACTAGGGACTTATAAGTAAGCCAGGCTTTGCCAATTGGATGTATCCAATTTGACATGGAATTTATATGGGTTTAGAATACTGGCACTGAGATCTGGTTAGCAGGTCTCGGTTCACTTTCAGAGTAAAAAAGCCAGCAGCATCAATCTAAAAATATGGGGGTGAACATGCAAAAATAGGTATTTTCATACACAGTGAATTACTAAGTTGAAAATAAAAATGTAAAGTAAGGTGTCCATCACTGTGAGCGGTCTGGTTTTGCATGCAGGACTCAGCCTCTGGCCAGGCCTTGAGCCCAACCCCAAGCTGGTACTCAGCCTCCTGCCTTTAGCGATGTGTGGTGTGGGGTTTGGTGCAGGGCCTGGCCCGACCCCCCACTGTGCATGTGGCAAGTGGTTGGGCTCAGGGCAGGGTTGTGGCTGTGTGGGGTAGGCTTGGGTGCATGCTGCCTCTTATGGATGACTATGTGTAACAATATAAATTGTGTCATATTATTGATTGTGTGCTACAAAGAGGTGTTGCACATTTAGTGTACCTCCAAAGTGTGATGCCTGCAAGGTGATAAAAATGGTGTATGGAACCCCCAGATACCCGCCCATTGAATGGGAGAGGTCCCTTAATTGCGCATACATGCAGTCTTGGTGTCTCCTACACTGTTAATGACAGAGCTGCTGCTTAAAAGGCTGCTCTGCCTTTTGGTAAAGGGTTGAAGCCATCTGTGAGTTTGAAGCTGCCCTGAGGGCAGTACATGTACTGTAGTAGGGTGCACTATAGGAGTAGGCAGAATTCGCAGGGTTTTAATCCACGGAGTTCTGAAGAGTTACATAAAAACTCAGTGAGTTTCAGCAGACAGTGGTTTGAGAAGCTGTTGCAGATAAGGGTAAGAGGAACCCGGATGTGAGAACTACCTTCTTTGCTCAGTCATCCTCTTATAGTGAAAGCCCCAGGGTCATCCTCTCTGTTGCCTCCATTGCTAGGAATAGTGACTGGGGCCTGTCTGCTACTCACCTGAAACCTGGACTCCTTCGTGCACAGCAGCTCCCAACGTCTGGCAATCCCCTGATCATATTCCACCAGAGTTAAGGGTATCTCCTCCTTTACTAACCAAGTCTCTGGCTGCAGAGCTTTAGCAATGGCATGTCAAAATCCAGGGAGCAATGCAGGCTTTGCCACTGGCTACTGTGAAGTCATTCTCTATCTGTAAGCCACTGTCTGACTCTGCATGCTTCTACACAGTCATGTTACCATCCCCTGGCTGCTCTCTACTCCATCTCAGAGCTGCCCGATTGCCATAAAAAAACAGGCAAAAATTATTTTTAAAACAAATGTATTACTACCGTCAATGTAAACCTCACCACCCCGTCTCCCAGAACGACACAAATGGTTTGCAAAAATAAGACAAACAAAGGCACTCATTGCAAGTTGGTTGGACAGGGTGGACTATTTACTACACATAGTAAATACTAGGGGTAGGTGTCGGTAAACTCCACCACACAGCGGTTGGTAGAGCCAAGTTTACCGTCCACCCCCAGTGCACTGCTCTGGCTACAGGTGCACCACTGCAAAATCAGGGACAATATCCATTATCTCTAATAATGTTCCTGGACATAATGCTCATTGGCAAAAGAGAGTTTGGTCTCCCATCCTGGGCAAGATGGGGGAAACCCACAAATCATATACAGTTCACAATATAGCCTCTTTCTAGATGGATGTAGCCCTCTCCCCCCTTGGGCCAGTTTCCTATCCCTTTTTTGAGTTACAAACATGTGACAATTGCCTGCTCTCCCCATGAAAGGGGTGCCAGGTGCACTGGCAGCATATGTCCTTGCCAGCACCATGCCCCATGGTGCAAGGATACCCTCCCAGCCCTGGTAAAGGAAGAGGCACACTACGTGGTGTGAGTGGGCAGTGAAAGGGCATTACTGACATGTTCATGCAGACAAGATGTCTAAGATTTAACCCTAGGACAGGCCCAGAAAATTCTATAAGAGAGAGACTAGTCATGCCAGTAGCATTTGTCTATGTCAGGGTCACACCACACAATGGTAATCTAGGCTCCCATTATGGGCAATAGATGGAACACACAAGGTGGTGCAAGCGGCCAGTCATAGGACACAACAGACAGCCACACTTTGCATGTTTCTAAGCACTGTGGGTATTTCTCCCCGGGACTGGACAGTCACCTTCCCTCCACATGTGAGAGGGGCCAGGCACTCCGGCCATATTCCTCCATGCTAGATCTTTGGATCCTTGAACAGTTAATGGGCTATGGGCCATCTGGGACAAAGGGAATACATCCATCTGTGACTCTCCACTCAAGTCTTGGGAGAGCCTGATGGTGACTGATGTTCAAGTGACATTCAGACAATTTTTGCTGTGTTTACCCACATGTTGGTGTGAGAGAGGCACTATAAAGATGGTGCCTCCAATCTGGTGCTTGCATAGCAAGACAGCTCAGTACCCTGTCAGAGTTCCCATCATAGAGTCAAAGGCTTTTAATGTTCTAGGAGCTCCTCCCCAAAGCACCAGATAGACAAGCAACTCCAGCAGCAGATATGGCATGCAGCTCTGCCATCAGTCGGTGTACAGGGGCCTAGGTAGGACCACACAGGCCTTCAAACACTACCCAGCCATATAGGACTAAGAAACCTGTTCTCTAGAAAGACTTGCTCCACCTACACATCTGCCATCCAACACCTGTCCAGTCTGCAGAGTGCTAGAGCATAACCCCTACACATTCAGAGACATAGCCTTTCTGACGGATTAGAACAGAGAGAAGGTGACTGTAATGAAGAGCCAGATTTCTCCAGTCCTTTAAGTGACTTTCACAAGGACTACTAGGTATTGTGCTTTGTAGCCCAAGCAGCTGTGGTAGATCCCATCCAGCCACTAAAATCAAGAATGACACTCAACTGCATTGGTAAGGGCCTGGGGGCTTTAAACAGCACAGTGCTGTGGTTGAGAGGAGTAGTGGATCCCTCATGGCTCGTCTGCTTCTTATCTGTGTCACTGTTGAGAGGATTTGCAGATCCCTGATGGCTCATATGCTTCCCATCTAACTTGCTCTCAGTCATTTAGAACTTTAACAGACGAGGATGAAGCACGAAGGGCATGGAGAGCCCAGGGTGGAAATGCCCTTGTCCCAGCCTGCAATGGCACTGTGATTTGATTCCCGGGATAATGAATAGTAATCTTGGGTTCCATATTGGAAGACCTTTCTGTTGCAACAGGCCCATCTCAGGCCCCTGCCTGGCTGTTGGGTTCACCACCATAAGCCTCTCCTGGCAAAACTACTAGGCAAAGCTTATGCATAGGACACCGGTAGGGCACCTTGCTATACATGTCTTCTGGTATCAGTCTGGTCCTCTAGTGAAGGAGCCTGCCCCACACCCAGCCCTTACCCAAAGTCACAACTGCTGCAGGCTGGTGCATGAGGGAAGGGTCAGGCCCTGTAAATCATGTTTGGAAGGCAGTCAAGTTCAGGCTGGAGTTGTTTCTCAGGCCATCTGCCAAAAAGGACCCTTGCAAAGCTTCAACCAATGAAAACCATTTTACAACATGTATTTCCTCAAGTGATGTGGCACATAATGGTCACCATTAACTTTCTTAGGAAAACAAGTGGTATTTAACCACTTGAGATGGAGCTGTAACAAATATGTGATGCCCTTGGATATTAGGGGCTGGTCATACTCTGCCAGTCCCTGTCATGAATGGGGTCTAGTGGGTTATTTATACCTGATGGCAAAGGGAAAAGGCATGCTATCCCATTTAAGGTAGCCTATACTACCACCCATAGAATCAAGAAAGAAACATGAATCCTCATCAGGCAGCCTCGCAAATGTCCACACAACAGTATGGTCCTCTCTGCCTATGGTGGTTATTTTCATTGCCAGGTAAGCTAGGAAATGATTTATGAATGATGTTAAGGTTATGCAGCTGTTCTTTAGGATTATACTGGATGGAGGAGGGAGGAATCATTATATTTCCCTTAGTATTGAGGTGAAGTGTTTTAATTTCTTCAGATCCTTGATGAGGTGCAATGCGGTGTGGGGGAGTTATTTGACTTGTGCCAGGTTATCCAGTAGAACGTTTAGAAGAACCTTGCCTCCTTCTAGGTCAGATGACCAGGACTTGCACTGAGGTACACTTCGGGAAGGAGGGTGGCACTTTGCTTTAGGAGGGAGAGCTGGTATCAGATGGTGCCTGTGAAATATCAGTTTATTCATTATAATGATCGCCTCAAACCAACAACTGAGGAAAACCCTTGACTATGGTTAACTAACAGTATTAAAATAACTCAAAAATATACCCTCACAGAATAACTACAAATTGATGCAGTGAATGGTATGCAGTTATACCCCTTTGCCTGATGCTTTTCAGTAAAAGAAAGTCTGTGTTCCTTGGCCTTATATATATCCATGCTCATAGTACATTTAGTGGCACTGCTCTGTACCACAGCTGTTGGACAATGCCTTCTGCCTTTCAGTATGCAATCTAATCTTTAAAACCCAGCCAGTGACTCAGCTGTCTAAACCCCTAAAATGGATGGACCTGGGTCCTATATCCAACTTCCTTATCAGGATGCTCATTATATGGGCAAAAAAGGCACTCAGAGATTATTATCCTGATCAGGGGCAGCCACGTTCTCCAACCTTTCAGGACATTCTAAGGCACCTATAGGATTGCACAGTAATAGACAAAAGAATGTAACAGTTGCATTGTAACAAACTAACTACTATGGGATCTTCAGGGGCTTATCCTTTGTAGTAAGGCTGATTTTACCCTTCATGAAGAACAGTCTAAGTTTTTTTCAAAGAGTCTTCATGACAGGGATGGAATACAATAGATCACACAAGCTCAGAAGGTGGTTCCTCTGTTACTGCAAATCTCAATCCGGAATGGGTGGTGGGTGACGAAGCATTTGGAAGCAGCTGTGCCTGATCTTGCAGCGATAGTGAGTGGTGGTTCTGATAGATGTGGGTCATTGAGTGAAGTGCTATAGAGGTGCACAAAGGACAAGGTCATCCTGCCATCACCAGTGCAGGAACTGCAGCCATGGCTAGACCTGGTCGGAGTGTTCACTGTCATCACTTAGGTGCTAACAGGGACAGATGAACATCCAGACATCTTATGAACAGGGAAGAAGCAGAGCTGACGTTGAGACAGGTAAGGTTTCTGAGTGTTGGTGGTTGGGGGTTCACTGTCTTTATTTCCTATTTATAATAATAATATATTTCTATAACAGTCTGAAATTGAAAAACAGCTTAGGAAGGTCTTCTCTATCGACAGCTCTGCATCAAAAAGAAAGGGCAGAAATGCACCATATCTATGAGATATGATGCAACATGTCCTTTTCTCCTGTACAGGCGTACAAGGGTCTGCCATGCACCAATGCAGGAGCCCTTGCACTGTGCTGCAAGTGATGACTGTTTTTGTGTAGGAAGGGATACCTTCTTCAACAGAAACAATCAATGGAGGTTTTTTTCTCATTCAGGTTACATGGAAAGAGGAAAAAATGAGGAAAGATAATGTTACTTCTGTTTTTTGCGCCTCCTTTATTCCTCCCCTGAGGAGGTGTAGGCTTTTGAGTATTCCCCGGTTCATGAAATTTTGTAAGTCTGAGAATGTGCCAAATGCAATAGGTGTTATGTGGGAACACCCACTGTAACACCTATGGCACGACTCCCTATCACAGTGTGAAGCAAGCAGACACTTGTCTCACTCCATATCTACAAGGCCATGAAAAGCCACACACGCTGGATTTACCTGGCCTTGTAGATATGGATCTGCAGTGTGCGCAGCCAGAACCTCATAAAAGTGATATCCCAGCAGCTCACAGGGCTTGTAAATAAGCCCCAAAAAGAGGATTCTTTGTATGATAATGGTACACTTTCGGAGGCGAGAAGTATGCCACATACTTGGAGTTACCAAGTCAGATAACTGCCAAGCTCTAACGAAATGGCACTGTTTATGGAAGAAGATGGAATAAAAATATCCCCTATGTTCATTTACTCTTAATATTAGTTTATTTAACCAATACCACCTGCGCTTCTAGTCGTAGCTGATATTTTACAAGAGTTGTTTTTAAGTCAATACAGTGTTTGCGATTGTAGAAGACCTATTTTTCGACCCCTTTTGGAAACTACTCCATTCTATGTACTTTAGTCCACGTTTGACTGGGTACAATTTATTGTTGTGAAACCATAGAAGGCATTCAAAGATCAGACATTTAACTTACTCGCTGAAGTAGCATACGATGTGTAATTATTGGGTTTTAATAACATTGGAGACAGTCACTTTCTGCATAACTGCTTAGAGGCAACACCGTTACATTGCTATGACAGTGAAAACCTAGAAATTCTTATTAGGCGGCATAATTCATGCAAATGAAGTAGTAGGAATGCATTTAAATTAACACAGTGAGTAAATTGTGATTTTATAACCACTCCAGTCAATAAATTAGCATAGGAAATGGAAAGCTTCGGATAGATGATTAATTTGTGACTAATTTTATTAGCAATATTGGGAAAAGAAAGCATTTTCATTTCCAAAACTTTTTTAACTGAAATATTTCAATTAAAGTTCGAATGTCAATGCTGCAGTTATACTTGCAAAATCAATGTATTTTTATTAAATAAGTTAACCATAATTAGCAAGTGACTGGATGGATTTCGGGTGTCACTTCATTTTGCTTGCATTGCACAATGAGAAATGTCTGACTTAGTGCCCTGCAAGAATGCTTTTTCCCCAAGACATTGTAATTTCCCATCCTTCCATATCGGTGGTGTTAGACCTGACAGCCTTAGGGCGGTCCTCCAACTTTTTGCCTGCCTCCCTCTATCTTTCTGACCCTGTTTTTGCTGGCTTTAGGACTCTTCACACTTTAACACTGCTGACCAGTGCTAAAGGGCATATGCTCTCTCTCGTAAGCATTGTAACATTGGCTCCTACCCAATTTGCATATTTAATTTAACCGTAAGTCCCTAGTAAAGTGCACAGGAGGTGCCCAAGGCCTGCAAATTATATGTTATTAGTGGGCCTGCAGCACTGGTTGTGCCACCCACATCAGAAGCCCCTTGACCATGTCTCAGGCCTGCCATTCAAAGGCCTGTGTGTGCAGTTTCACTGACACTTCGACTTGGAATTCAAAATTACTTGCTAAGACTTAAACTCCCTTTTTCTACATATATGTCACCCCTAAGGTAAGCCCTAGGTAACCCATAGGGCAGAGTGCTATGTAAGCAAAAGGCAAGTAATGTAATCATGTGTTTTACATGTCCTGTTTGTAAAAAATCACAAATTTGTTTTTAACTACTGTGAGACCTTCTGCTCTCATAGTCCAGCATTAAAAACTTCCCTTACATGCTTTTAAGTGGTAGATTCTAATCTGAAAGGAGTAGCCCTGTCATGTTTAGCATGGCCAGAATGGTGATAGAAAATCCTGCATACTGGTGACATTGGATTTAATATTACTATTTTAGAAATGCCACATTTAGAAAGTGGGCATTTCTCAGCACTTACTACCTTCCACCCAGAAAGCCAGAAAAACGGGACACTCAGGTGCTCATCCCGAGTTTGGCAGTAACCGAACTGCCACGCTGATGGCGGTCTTGTGGCTGCCAGCAGGGTGGCGGTGCAGACCGCCAAATAACGAGTAAGGCGGTGAACCCGATGCAATACAGACAACTCACCACCAGCCCCACCACCACAGACGAGCAGCATCTGCCGGCGGAAGATAAATTCTGGCAGGAGGCAGCCAACGTCTCGCTCTCCATATTTTGAGTAACCTCTCCACCAGAATATTCGGTGGGGCCTTACTGCCATGAAAAACCTGGTGGAAACAGAAAGTATAAAAGGAAACACACATCTCCAGGCACAGAGACGCCACTGCTGCTGCCATGGCAAATTAGTTGCTTGTCTTCCCAGTGTTGTATCTCGCCATACACCTTCAGGACATCCGACGATGATGAAGACGACAACCATAGGTATACCTAGCACAGAGAGGAGGGAAATGGCAGTGATATACTCTCACACAGAACACACCACCCCACACACACAGTGAAGGCCACACACAAGCACACACAACATACGTCAATGCTAAATATCAAACACACACAAAGCCATTCAGATACGGGCAAACATACAGCACAACACACAACAACACCACCAACACACCCCATAACCACACAACAACAACTAAACCACAAACACCTCAACGATGGCATAACCGGGCAGGTTGTCTGACACCACACATACACACACATCATGTACTCCATGTAGCAATGACACACAATCAATAGCTGTGAACACACATCCAAACAATCATACAGGTGACACAACACGTACAACCAACAATTAAGGAAATACACACATGCAGCACTAGACACACGTACGCACACAACACCACATACAAACACACAAGCAAGCGGACACACACATCACAACATCCCCTGCGCCCAAACCATCTACCAAGCACATGCAACAACACAGACTCAATCCAAGCACAGACCTCACACACCTTTGCACACAGGTGTCACACCACCATGTAAAAGGAAACCAGGACAAGCATCTTATCTTGCCAACCACAGCAATGTGGACAGTTGTATTCAACCAATAAACTACATATAAAATGTGCCAATGGCAAGTCCAATGTCCACTTCGGCAGGACACATTGTCCATTTTCATGGGCCTATCTTGACTCCTAATTGAAAATAAGCCTACAATTCATAGGGGCAGCAATGGGACAGGCATGCACCTCATGGGTGTTGGGGTGGTGGGGAGCCTTGGATGTGGAAGGGGCATGTTTCGGCTTGGGCTTTGGAGGGGTGACCTTGGCATTGGGAGGGGTGGCTTTTTTGCTGTGTGGAGGAGCAGGGGAAACACCAGAGGGTGGACCCAAGGAATGGGAGGTGGAAGGGCCTGAGAAGAACACGGGACGCACTGTTTACGGGTAAGACAGGGTGGGAGAGGAGTAGGGAAGAGGTCAAGGGTGGCAAGGAAAACTCTCTTAGGTACAGGGAGGCAGTCACATGGCTGAGGGTTGGCAGTGTAGATAGAGGGAGTGCTCATCTGATGTCTCTGTGTCCTATACGTGGATGCTGGTGTGTGCAGTGTCTGGATGTGTGTTGTGGCTGAATGTTATGTGGGTGAGTGGGTACATGTGCATTTCTTGGGAGGGGGCAGAGATGAAGGGAGAAGAAGTGGGTGATGTGTGACTGAATGTTGTTGTGTTGTGTGCAAGTAAGGTGGATGTGATGCAGGTGGCAGAGACAGTAGTCGTGGTGAGTGTGGATGTAGTGTGTGGGGTGTGTGACTGTGAATCTGCTGTTGTGGTGATTGAGGGGAAACAGGAATGACAGCAGGACCAGTGTGTGATGATGCTATGCTGGCAGGTATGAGAGGAGATGTGACTGTATGGGAGGAGGTGGTGGGTGAAGTGTCTGTTGTTGTGTCTGCAGATGTGTGTTGACTGTGTGAACATTTGTGATGCCCATGTCTGTCTTTGCGCACCTTGTCTGTTGCAGTAGGTGTATGCGTGTGTGTTGGTGTGCCATGGACGGGTGTAGGGAGAGGGCTTGTGGATTTGGAAGAGGTAGCTGGAGGGGGGACAGGAGATGAAGGGACACTGGCTGCCGTCAACAAGGAGACCAGAACCTGAAACAATCTCTAGAGGCCGGAAAAGGCACAGTGAATGCCTTCCAGGAACACATTGGTCTGCTGCATCTGGGATGCTAGTCCCTGGGTGGCATTCACGATCATTGTTTGCACCACAGAGAGAGACCTCAGGAGGTCGCTAGCCTCCTCATTGAAGGCAGCAGGGCTGACTGGGGCAGGGGCAGAGTTGCCTGCGGCAAGGAGACGCCCACCCTCAAGGGTGAGCGGGCACGGGCAACTGGGTGAGGTGCTACAAGGAGGGTGGTGCAGGAAAGAGGGTCGTGGGACAATGGTGGTGTTGGTGTGGTACCAGAAGGGTCCGCCACTGCCTGGGAGCCGCCATCGGAGGAGTTATCTGAGTCAGATGTTGTGCTAGCTCCAGTCTCCCCCATGGTGCTCTCCTCGCCCTCTGTCCCACTGGTCGCCTCGGCTTTACTGCTGGCCACCTCCTGGGTCCCTTGGGCTGCAGCATCCTCACTTGCCGGTGCCCTTCCTCCCTCGCCAGATGATGCTAATGCACACATAGAGAGCGGAGGAGAAAGAAACGGAGGGTGGCATAAACAGAAAGGGAGGAAAATATTAGAACCCATGCATCCACTTCACATACACACAATTCAGATAACAGTCACTGCCTGCGAAACAATAGACCAATTAGCAGTCTTTCCCAAATAGAGTCATGCAAGTTATGTCCAAACCCATCCCAACCTTGCAGACGAAACTCCTGTATGAAGACAACTACATGCCCATCAATGCCAAAATGACTTCTCCTAGAATCAAGCCCAGGACAATACCCAATCACATGTCATCCATTACAGGATGATACTAATCTAAGCAGAGAGGGACTCAGGACACTAACTAACTAATAGGAATGTGAGGAGTACATGTGGTACAGAGGATCCACTGATGTAGAAAGTTATGCAACTGAAATCTTCACGTAACATGCCTGTCATTACCCATATACAGTACCATCATGACCACTTCATACTACTACAGTGCACACAGAGATGGAGGATGCAGCCATTGACATGATAGCAGACTTGAGAGACCCTTACCTCCAGCTGAACATGTGTCACTGTACCACCACTATTCATCCTACATGGCTCAACATAGTGACCGTCACACACTCCTACTTGATGGGTGTGGCAACCAGGACTGTACAATCCCTAAATCACATCTGACTACTTTCATTCCAAGTTCAAGGAGGATGACAGTGCACAACCATGCAGTAGTGACCTGACAGTCAACACTTACTCCCTTGTGGCTGCTGTGCTGCCTTCAAGCGCCCATCCAAATCAGGGTACGCCACCACCAGTATGCAAGCCATTGGGGGGTCAGGGTCCGATGTGCACCCCTCCCACGTTGGGAGGCCATCCCCAGCTGGGCCTCTGCGGTCTTACGGGCCCAGCATTGCAGGTCTTCCCTAAACAGTGCACCCAGCACCATCGTCCTTCAAGATCGCAGAGAAAATCAAGTGCCCTTGCATTTATATCTCTAGCTAAAAAGACCACCACACCTCTATGAGTAGCTGGGGCTACGGCAACCACCTTGAAGTCGGCCAATTTTTTAAACAAGTGGAAGCCCGCTACTTTTTTTGCTGGGAAATGAGTTTCTTGTAGAAAAATAACAGAGGGATTTAGAGCAATTACCCTCTTTTCAATTGAAGACCTTTTCCTCTGATTGTTTAGCCCATCAACATTCCAGGAAACTATTCTTAATGAGGAGTTCAGCTTTGCCATTGAGTTTTTCTAAATGATCGCCAAAGAAGTAAGTGATCTGAACCCTCCAGAGAATTTGAGCCTTGACCTGGTCCAAATAATATTCAATATAATAATTAATTATAAACCAAAAGAAGAAGTGAGCTAAGCTCTGCCACGCCGTTTTTACTGAAATAAGGCTGGAAACCAGATGGACAATAGATAGTCCTGGTTCATTACATTATAGAATGTGTGGATTCCATTAAATACATTTCCAAAAGACTGCAGGAAATCAAGGAAAGTATATATGCTAATATTTGAACCGGTTTGGATGATTTAATTTGATTTGATTTGATGGAGGTTTGATTTAATAAGTGTTGGGAGCATATTAGCTAGTCCTGAAGAAGGTGGTGAAAAGGTATGAAAGCCCACCAAAACACGCGTCAATCCTATATTACATTACTGGACCCACAAGAGGAAGCCGTTATTGAACAAGGATTGATGACAGCAATCGATTGGCCTAAGTTTACCATAACTGGGACAGTTTAATTATAGTAGACTATTGTAGATGTCTTCTTGTCGTCTCCCTTTTATTGGAGTTGATAGTTTTTATATGTGGTTTTAATTGATGGTTTTGTTTTGTGATTATTATGACATAGGGTTTTAATTATTTGGGGTGTATTATTAGATATATATCTGTAGATTCCATTGTTTTGAGATTGATCATTTGAAAGATTTATTGATTGAGTGTGTGGGGTGATTGGATTATTTTCCCTTGGGGGAATTTGTTTATTTCACTGGTCCAAATAATAATACCCACTTTGTAACCTTAATCATTCTGTATTGCACACAGCTATATTTTAGTATGGAAAAAAAGGAACCTGCACCCCTCCCCACAACCCCCCCAAACCCTGATCCCAACACTCAGGTAGCCGATGCCTGGAGTCCTCCTGCCTGGACAATCTGGGGCCACCCCCACCCCAGACCCCATCTTACCCTAATTGGGTGCCTTGGCATGGCCCCCTAAGCCATAGACTACAAAGGGACTAGAGTATGAGTGCCATGATAACGCATTATGTTACACCCTGGACTCTATAGAATTTTGCCTCCAGAACCACTGTAATGGTTTCCTCATTCCCTATCGTAGTCTGTACAGAGTAGACCTTCTAGGGACCCTGAAGAAAGTGGGCACCCTTGTACATCTGAAGAGTGGTCCTTGTTGCGGGTGCTGTAGTAGGGACATTTCTAGGGTAGTGCTAGAAACATGGGTATTCTGCAAAAGGCAAGGATGACTGGGTGACAAGAAAGTGCTGGCAAGGAGTGTAGTCTGATATGAGAGCAGTGGGGTGCTTCCACAGAAAGATTACCTGTTTATGGGAATTGAGGACAAGTCCCTAAATCCCTTTGCAACATACTGCTGATAGAGGGAGCCAATGTGTCAATGGTCTGAGGAAAACAATCAGAATGACAAGATTTTAGACAGGAGGCAATAATGTAAAACTTTACCACTCCTTATGATACTCAGCATTTTGTGAAATATTCCATGGAGTTGCAAGTAGCTAGTAGGGTCCCCCGCGAGGGACTGGTCATTATTGCGATAGCCAACCACCCACTTATCCCATCTAGGAAGCTCCTGACTTGACCTGCAGCCTCCTATAAGGTGTGTTATTGTTTTTCCTTACTCACTCACGAGGGATGAAGTGGGGAGAACAGGGGCACCCCAGCAGCTTATTCTGATGCATGGCACCACTGAGGTTGTGCCTGGTGGGGTAAGCAGGAATTGACAGGAAAACACACACAGTAAAGGATTCATGTGCGGTCTTGACCCCCGAAGTGTGGGGCCCCCGAAAATAAAGCATTGGTACCACCTGAGGCATAAGAAAAAGACAGTGGCTGCTTTAGTCCTGCAGATAAAAAAAGTAAAAATGTACAAGACCTGTGCACATGGGTGTTGATTCACCAAAACGTCAGTGCTAGTGGAACTGACATACAATGCCCTTGGCCTCTAAAGACATCACCGGAAGTGACATCACATAACCACACCTCTACTGGCATTACTGGCCACAAAGTAGAAAATGCTCCATGAAATATGCTCCAGCTGAAAACACACACAAACACACACACCAACAGAAAACAACATGGTGTCCTCACACTGGCATTAATATGATGCTCAACATAATTGCAGCCAGAAATGTTGATCAGATACAGCTTGTCTTAATTGATGTGCCGGGCTATCAGTTTCCACATACTAGTGTTGTCGGAGTGACCAAAGTAAAGCACCCATTTCCATTCAGTATCACAAAGCTCCTGTGAAACGCATATTTCCCTTCCAGGCAGTTTGACAGTCAACAGCCTCCAACCAATCCTTGCAAAAAAGCCACCTTTTGGATGCCGCAAATGTATTCAGAAAATATCCTAATACTTCAGGATCTGCTAAGCAATTGTAAGCCTTCACAAGATAGATTTCAGCTTGACATAGCCTATCATATTACGTACAGTATAAAACACTTTCACTTCTGTGCTTTCCCAGTAAATTATCAGTCAAAGTATGACTAAGAATTAATTTGGAAGGTATCAGAGGAAAAATCCATAAAGGTACACACTGGGTGAAAAAACAAAAAACATACACCGATCTCACAGAAGCCATATGTCCTTTTCCCTTCCTGCCCTAAGCATAAAGCACTTTTGAATCAGGGACTTGTAGTTTTGCTACATGCAGTATATAGAAGGTTGTTGGCTTAAAACACAGAGCAAACTAAAGATGACCCTTGTGGATTGCAGAAGAATGACATGGATTTATCTGCTTAGCACACACTCCACATTGACTTGCCTCTATCTGCTACCATTAAAGGAAAACATGGAAACTGAGGCATAATCGATGGAAGTGATGGGTCAAAGATTATACAACATGCATATCTCAGAGTTTAATCCAGTAGAACTGATTCATCCAAGAAATCACCTTTACTTTAAATTAACAAGCATTCCTTAATGAATATATTGCTGTAGAATATTCATTTTTTTGTATAAATAAATGCACATTTTATAGTAACTGTTCTTTCTTCTGCTATACTGACAGCCCAGAAAATATTTTAAAAAAAGCACTTGGGTTACTTGGGTTTTTAAGCATAAAACAAACTGCAGCAATCTTATAACGATAAAAGTTCTGCTGTACATCGGTGTGTGACTGGCTACAATGAATGGGTCTTATTGGACAACACTTGTGGCACACCTGGAAATGTCACGACTCACGTGCTGCTTGCGCCTGGAGTTTGCAGATCTTGAGGCGTGGATCTTGAGAGTTCGACTTTGGCCCAAAAAGGGGCGACTCTTTCTGGTAGCCACGGTGCTGTAGGCGAGGAAACGCCAAGGACAGACCGTGACCGTGAGAAAGTAGCGCCAGAGGGAAAAAAACCCTTCAGAAGAAGAGGAAAAAACCTCCAAAAAGATTCGCAGGGGATTCCTGGAACAAGAACAGAGGAACAGGAATCAAAGGAACTGACGTAAACACAGAAATGGCGAAATCCAGAGCCAAAGGCTAGGAAATCAGGAGCGAGGACACTAACTGAAACAGAGAGTGTTGCAGCGCAAAGAGGAAAAGAAACACCACCCTTAAATACCATAAAACAGGAAGTGACCCACAGGAAGAAAAAGGACACCATCTTGAATAGGGAAAAGTAGATAGAATAGACTGGAGCAGAAACCATAGAGAATAGGGAAGGAGGAATGCTGGGAAGACAGAGGTAACCTGGGAAGGGGAAAAGACATAAAGGACAGAGGAAGAAAGAGACCCAAAAAAGGAAGAAAGACAGAAAAAGAAGAAAAAGGAGCCCCAAACAGGTAAGAGGGGTCAGGAGACCCCAACAAGACGGAGGGAGAGAGCAGCGCGAGGCCCCAAGTAAGCCCTGGGGCCTCGCAGGGTGCAAGAAAGGCTCGGGGCGCGCCGCGTCTTAAAGACGCGAAGCGCGGCCCGAGCCGAACGCGCGGCTTGTGCCGAACGCTCGGCTCGCGCCGCGCGGTGCGGCGCGACAGTAGGCCCCCCTCCCGAAGGCCCTGGTTTGAAAGGAAATAAACAGTGAAAGCGCTGAGTCAGAAGAGGAGCATGAACAGAAGATGCATCTTCCCAAGAACACTCACTGAGAGGATAACCCTTCCAATGAATCAGATACTGCAGACGGGTGTGAAAAAGACGAGAGTCACACATCTCCTGAACCTCATATTCAGGAACATCATCCACTAAGACAGGAGGAGGACTGGAAAACTGACGGGAATACGGATCTGGTACATAAGGTTTGAGTTGGGAGACATGGAAGACTGGATGAATCTTCCATGTGTGAGGCAAGTGAAGACAGACAGTGACAGGATTAAGCAACTGGAGAATACGGAAAGGCCCGTAATAGCGAGGTGTGAATTTGTTCTGAGAAAGACGTGAGGGTAAGAATTTAGAAGAAAGCGAAACTTTATCCTGTGGATGGTAGTCCGGAGTGGCCCTACGTTTCTTGTCTGCTACTTTCTTCATATATCTCTTGGTGTGTAAGAGATTAGAACGAATCAGTCTATGGATTTGTAGAAGACGTTTGGAAAAATGAGTAATAGCGGGCAAGGGAGTGGGAGACAGAGAAGAAGTAGGAAAAGAGGTAGGATGAAAACCATAAGAACAGAAAAAAGGAGTGGTCTTGGAGGCACTATGGACTGAGTTATTATAAGAGAATTCAGCGATAGGGAGATAAGTGTTCCAGTTGCTTTGAGTTGAGTTGCAAAAACAACGAAGGTATTGTTCTAAGCCTTGGTTCAGACGCTCGGTCTGTCCATTGGTCTGAGGATGGAAGCCCGATGACAGAGCTCTGTCGATGTTTAGTGTCTTACAAAAATACCTCCAAAACCGGGAAATGTACTGAGGTCCTCTATCAGATATAAGAGTATGAGGAAGTCCATGAAGACGGAAGATATGTTCGATGAATATCTGGCTTAATTCTTGGGATGTAGGTAGCTTCTTCAAGGCAGTGAAGTGAGCCATCTTAGTAAAGGAGTCCACAGTGACCATGATTACCCGGTTTCCTGCTGAGAGTGGTAACGAACACATGAAATCAGTAGAGATGGTGTGCCATGGAGTTGGCGGAACCGGCAAGGGCTGGAGTAATCCCGCAAGTCTGGTTCGGGGAATCTTGACTTGAGCGCATGTGGGACAAGCCTGAACGTATGTTTCAATATCCTGTTTCCAAGTAGGCCACCAGAAAAATCGTGATAACAGTTCTTGTGTGGCCTTGATGCCTCTATGACCAGCAACCGGTGAATCATGACACATTTGTAATGCCTTTTCTCTCACTCTGTTAGTGGGGATGAATAACAGATCGTGATAATAATAGTATCCTTGTCTCTTATGTAAAAGAGGCCTTAAGTTCTCTACTTCATCATCAGATAGATTGGGGTATTCCAGTTGTACCTCCTCCAGAAAAAACTGAGCTACCCCAATGATCTTACTAGGTTCCAGTAGGGGTTGAGCTGGGACAGGAGTACAATCTGGATAACGACGCGACAGAGCATCAGCCAGAATGTTTTGGGAGCCAGGAATATATGTAATGTAGAAATCATACTGGCTGAAGAAGAAGGCCCAACGAGCTTGACGACTATTTTGGCATACGAAATTTCGTAAACATTGTAAGTTTCGATGGTCTGTTCTCACTTCAAAAGGTTCCTTGGAACCCATCAGAAACTGCCTCCATTCAATACAAGCTGTTTTCAGAGCCAACAATTCTCTTTCCAATACTGAGTAATGTTGTTCTGCAATAGAGAGTATATGAGACAAATAGAAAACAGGATGTTCAAGACCATCATCCTCTTGTTGTTGGAGTAGGACGGCACCAATGGCTTTTTCAGAAGCATCGGTGACGACAATAAATCGTTTGTTGGTATCTGGATGTCTTAAGATGGGAGCTTGTGTAAATGCCTTCTTTAAATCCTGAAAAGCTGTTTCAGCAGCTTTAGTCCAGACAAACCCTTTAATAAGATTTTCCTTCTTTAAAGTGTGAGTTATATGGCTAGTTTGTTTTGCAAAGTCTGCAATGAATTGTCAATAGAAGTTCGCCAATCCTAGAAAGCATTGTGTTTCTTTAATAGAAGATGGAGAAAGCCAATCTAGGATAGCTTGTACCTTTTCTTGATCCATGGCTACTCGGGTGGTACTTAAATGATATCCTAGATATTTGACTTCCGTCTTGTCAAACTCACACTTTTCGGGTTTGCAAAATAGTTGATGTGCCCGGAGTCGTTGAAGGACTTGTTTAACATGGGAAGAATGGAGTTCGGGATTTCTGGAATAAATAAGAATATCATCAAGGTAGATTACAACTGTCTGATTCAGGAGATCCGAGAATACTGAGTCCATAAATCTCTGAAAGATTGCCGGGGCATTAGTAAGACCGAAAGGCATTACCCTGTATTCAAAGTGACCAAATGGAGTCCTAAAGGCCGTTTTCCACTCATCTCCTTCTTTAATGCGTAAGAGGTGATAGGCTCCCCGTAGATCTAGTTTGGTAAACCGTTGGGCCCCTCTGACTGCCTCTAAAACGTCCCTTATGAGAGGCAAAGGACAACGATCTTTAATAGTTATTTTATTCAGGCCTCGAAAATCCAGGCAAGGGCGAAGGTCCTTTGTCTTCTTGGGTACGAAAAAGAGAGGAGCCCCGGCCGGAGAAGACGATGGAACAATAAGACCACTTTGAATATTTTCATCCAAATACTCCTTTAGTACTTCCTTTTCAGTTTCCGTGAGGGAATACATCCTGCCAAAAGGAACGATAGTGCCAGGTTCCAAGGGAATAGCACAATCGTAATCTCGATGTGGAGGTAACACAGGTTTGGAAGGTTTTTGGAAGACATCTTGAAAATCCAAATAGTGTTCAGGAACTCCTTGGACTGTATTTATGGTCGAACCGGTGGTACCCTCCGTGATTATTGACCTCTTAGGCGACCAATACTTGTCTGAAGCAAAACAGTGCTCGTGACAGAACTGTGAAGACAAGGAAACCGTCCGGGTAGCCCAGTTCACATATGGATTATGTCTGATGAACCACGGGATTCCAAGAATGATGGTATGGTTGGGGGAAGTTATAAGATCAAAGGAGATGTGTTCCTGATGGTTATTGATCTGTAGATTCAGCATCAGGGTAGTTGTATCTACTGGACCCGATGATATCAAAGATCCATCCACCGTGTGTACTTGTTCTGGAATCTCCTTAGGTTGTATAGGAACTTGTTGAGTGGTGGCCCACTTCTTATCCATATAAATACCACTAGCTCCACAATCTAGTAGTGCCATAGTCTTCTCTTGACGGCCATCAGGTAATTGTAACATTACTGGTAAAATGAACAAGGATGTGGTATTGTCGTTGAAAGAACTGATGGAAGGTATAGCTGCTAATCCCGTCCCCTCCCTTCTTACAGAGGACGGGAAGCGGCGTTTCCCGATGGCCTTGATGGACGTACTGGACAGGTACGCAGTATGTGGCCGGCAGAACCGCAGTATAAACACAAACCCTTCTTTCGTCTATCTTCTCGTTCGCTAGCGGAGAGAGGGCCTCGAGTTGTATCCACCTGCATGGGTTCTCCTTCGGTGTCTCTGACAGGAGGGCGAGGTTCCTCAGAACGATGTGGAAAAACTCATGAGGTGCTTGGTTGAAAAGACCCTCTGCTCTTTCTCTTCTCTGCTCTCCGTTCCTGAAGGCGATACTCGATGGAGAGGGCTTGATCCATCAGGCCACGAAGATCTTCCACTCTGGTGGAATGTACTAGTTCGTCTTTGATTTCTTCTTTGAGTCCTCTACGAAACAAAGTCACCAAAGTACGTTCCACCCAGGTGGTCTCTGCCGCTAGTTGACGAAAGCGTGTAATGTATTGAAGGACATCTTGTGAACCTTGATGAATATCGCATAAGGCCTCTTCTGCTGAAGCCTCCAATCCCGGACAACTAAACATCAGCTTGAAGCGGTTCACAAAGGCGGAATAATCCGACAATACCGGATCGTTAGATCATACCATCGGGGTTGCCCAGGCCAAGGCAGGACCAGATAAGGCACTGATGAGATAACCCACCTTTGTTCTGTCATGGGAGAATTGGGTGGGTCGGAAGGCGAAGTACACTGTCAAGGAATCAAGGAACTCACGCAGCTTGGTTGGTTCACCCGAAAAACGATGGGTAGAGGCGGAGAGCGTCGGGACATCACCACTGCGGAAAGCCAAAGCCTGTCGCAGCGCAGCATTCTCACTGCGTAGTTGCTGTAATTCTTGAGCTTGTTGCTGAATTGTAGTTAGCAGAGCTTGATCCGGATCCGCAGCAGCTACCACAGTGTCTTCCATGGTGTTAGAAGACGTCGGGATGGTTGGGCGCTGCAATCTGTCACGACTCACGTGCTGCTTGCGCCTGGAGTTTGCAGATCTTGAGGCGTGGATCTTGAGAGTTCGACTTTGGCCCAAAAAGAGGCGACTCTTTCTGGTAGCCACGGTGCTGTAGGCGAGGAAACGCCAAGGACAGACCGTGACCGTGAGAAAGTAGCGCCAGAGGGAAAAAACCCCTTCAGAAGAAGAGGAAAAAACCTCCAAGAAGATTCGCAGGGGATTCCTGGAACAAGAACAGAGGAACAGGAATCAAAGGAACTGACGTAAACACAGAAATGGCGAAATCCAGAGCCAAAGGCTAGGAAATCAGGAGCGAGGACACTAACTGAAACAGAGAGTGTTGCAGCGCAAAGAGGAAAAGAAACACCACCCTTAAATACCATAAAACAGGAAGTGACCCACAGGAAGAAAAAGGACACCATCTTGAATAGGGAAAAGTAGATAGAATAGACTGGAGCAGAAACCATAGAGAATAGGGAAGGAGGAATGCTGGGAAGACAGAGGTAACCTGGGAAGGGGAAAAGACATAAAGGACAGAGAAAGAAACAGACCCAAAAAAGGAAGAAAGACAGAAAAAGAAGAAAAAGGAGCCCCAAACAGGTAAGAGGGGTCAGGAGACCCCAACAAGACGGAGGGAGAGAGCAGCGCGAGGCCCCAAGTAAGCCCTGGGGCCTCGCAGGGTGCAAGAAAGGCTCGGGGCGCGCCGCGTCTTAAAGATGCGAAGCGCGGCCCGAGCCGAACGCGCGGCTTGTGCTGAACGCTCGGCTCGCGCCGTGCGGTGCGGCGCGACAGGAAAGGGATGGCAGGGAAAAACCCATTGGGGGACCACAACCTACATGTCATGTGGACCTGGGGGAAGCATGTGGCACACGTCAGGAAAGAGTATGATGCTACAATGTCTCATGGTGCCACATGTACAATTTGGAGGGTGTCAAACAGGGATTTGACAAAGGGATAAAAAGAAATACCTAACCACCACAAATCATGGGACACATGGAGGAACTTAGGCTGAAGTGGGTGGGGTCACTGATGTGGGATTCAGATGGAGGGACATGTCACCAATCACAAAACCCCTACAATGTGGGGTGAGGCTCCAACAATTGTTTTCTATAACAAACGAACATGTATGATCGACCTGTCCTGGGCATGTGAGAATGAATGTATGAGTTGGATACAATACCTGTGTACCAGGACTCAAAAGTGGGTAATGTGATGGGGCCTGAACACATACAATGCGTGTTTCTGAATCATATGATGTGTGACACTCTACAGATAAACAACTCATATCAGGATGTTATGGGGGAAGGTAAGTAAACCAAACTATACAGTAGAACAGAAGCCCAACCCCTCAGAGCAGGCACACAGTGCCTGTGAGAACAATCCATTTGCAATGTAAATATTGGGAAACTGTGCATGAATACACATGCCCAACAGGTGTATGACACATCACTGGAAATGATGCAATGTGGCAATGGAAGCCGGATTGCTGTGTTGTGCTACATCCTATTGAAAGCACAGTAGTGCTTTGTATTTACCAAAATGCAACGTATACCTGTACTTTCCTCCATGACGGTGTATCGACTGCTCCCTAGTGACAACACAGGCACCCTTGTACCATAGTGAGGAGGTGCCTACGTCGCAGGGATGAGTGTTCAGATGCTGAAAGGCACACTTTCTTCAACTTGAACAATCATGAATGTCATCTTCCACTTTCTATGTTGGCTGTAGAATGCAGCAAACATTGAAATAGGAAAAAATGGGGACTAAAATGTTAGTTCCCTCTGTTGCACCACTTCAATGCCACCCCGGGTTTGAGTAGGAATCTTACGCATTTTCAGATATTTAAATCTGTGAATGTGTCACATTCCTTTAGATTCACTGGGTGTTGCAGAGGAACACCCACAGTAACACCCAAGGAACTCACCTTGCATGCAGTGTAATCCGTGAAAGGGCTACACAATTACAGGGCCATGACAGGCTACATGAGTTGGTGTGGTGTGTAAATTAGAGGTCTGTACACTGTGCAACTGGAACATTGTTGGACTTTTTTGCTTATGCAGGGTCATCCTCAGTCTTTTCGCCTCCTGCTTCCTATTTATTCTGACCTGTTGCCGTTGGCTTTTGAATTCTGAGCCCTTTACCACTGCTAACCAGTGCTAAAGTGCATGTGCTCTCTGTGTAAATTATAATGTTGATTGGTTTATCCATGATTGGCATATTTGATTTACTAGTAGGTCCCTAGTAAGGTGCGCTAGATGTGCCAGGGCCTGTAAATCAAATGCTCCTAGTGGGACTGCAGCACTGGTTGTGCCACCCACATAAGTAGCTCTGTAATCATGTCTCAGACTTGCCACTGCAGTGTCTGTGTGTGCAGTTTTAACTGTAAAATCAACTTGGCAAGTGTACCTAATTGCCAGGCCTAAATCTTCCCTTTTCTTACATGTCAGACACCCCTAAGGTAGGCCGTAGGTAGCCCCAAGGGCAGGGTGCAGTGTATGGTTAAGGTAGGACATATAGTAATGTCTTCTATATGTCCTGACAGTGAAATACTGCTAAATTTGTTTTTCACTGTTGCAAGGCCTGTCCCTCTCATAGGTTAACATGGGGGCTACCTTTAAATCTGATTAAAAGTGTAGATTCCCTTTAGAAGCGGATGGACATGTGGAGTTTGGGGTCTCTGGGCTCACAATTTAAAAATACATCTTTTAGTAAAGTTGATTTTAAGATTGTGTGTTTGAAAATGCCACTTTTAGAAAGTGAGCATTTTCTTGCTTATACCATTTCTGTGACTCTGCCTGATTGTGGATTCCCTTTCTGGGTCGGTTTGACAGTTGGGCTGGTTGCACCTCACACTAGACAGTGACACAAAAGGAGCTGAGGTATAGTCTGCATTTCCTGATGAGCCATCTGTGCTAGGAGCGAGGGGAGGAGTGGTCACTCGCACCTGAAAGGGCTGTGCCTGTCCTCACACTATGCAGTCTCCGACCCCCGGTGAGTGTCTGGGGCCTAGCCTGTGCAAGGCAGGATTTCACATTCACTAGAGACTTTGCTTTGAAGTAGACCTACTTCAAAGGAGAAATTGGGTATAAGAAGGGCACCCAAAACCACAGACTTTAGATAACTTCTGGACATCAAGAGGAACTTCTGCCTGGAGAAGAGCTGAAGAGCTGAGGAGAAGTGCTGCCCTGCCTGTGACTGTGCTTTGTGGAGCTATCCTGCAGTTGCTGCCTTTGCCAGAGTAAGAGGGCAAAGACTGGACTTTGTGTGCTTTCCATCTTGTGAAGAAATCTCCAAGGGCTTGATTTAGAGCTTGCCTCCTGTTATTTGAAGTCTCAAGGACAGCAAAGACTTCTCTCTGCCAGCACCTGGAGTCTCTGGAGAGACTCCTGCTCTGACAAGTGGTGCCCTATCCAGTCCCTGGGCCCTTGAATGGAAAGCTGGTGGAAATCCATGGAAATTGACTTCGGACGACCTGGTGACGCCGCCTGCACCCGACACTATGACCTACGCTGGAACGCGACGCTGTTTGCAGGCCCGACGCCACTGCAGTCCCGCTGAAGTCCGCGACTCCGTTGAAGTTGCCACACCACATCGTGACCGACGCTGCTCAAAGTGCGCGGATTCAACGTTTCTCACCGACGCCGCGATCCCCGACTTCACGCATCGACTTGTTTTTCCAGCTTCTCCGTTGAGAAGGCTGGGGCCCTTTCCCCTGTAGTGCGTGCCATCGTTGCTCCAAAAGACAGGACACAGCAGCACACAAAGTGGAGCTCTGTCTATCCCGAATGCCAGGAGTCAAGTGAGCTGTCCCACGCAAAATGGCGGTTACGACTGCAGTGATCATGACCATCACCGCCAGCCGTGACAGTCATTGGTCCTGGTCTCCCATTGACATCAATGTTAACCAATGAGGAGTTGCACAGCGTTTCTGACTGCACTCCGCCATGACGACTTACCCTGGCGGAACAAGGTCACTTCCAGCAGTCTAATGCATACTGGACATGCAGATGCCACTTTAGTTTGTGACATTACTGTCCTGAGTTCACACAGCGTAACTATATAGACACATATAGTGCGTGTCTAGTGACATATACAGACTTTTCACAACAATAGTAAGACACAGGGAAGGTGTAGGTGTACATGTCCTGTATATGTCCATTCACACAGGAATCATGTGCCATCGTCTGGTTAGGTACGGAGGGTAGAGTAATGTGTACTCCCACATTACAGGCAACTTGCATGGCTATTACATAATGACTGTCGTGTGTCATACTGTATAGCCTACATTGTGACAGATACCCTGATTGTTGTTTGTATACCCACACAGGTTTGGCCACAAGTGATGAGTGATGAGGAATGCACCAGTTTACTGGCCAATTGTAGATCTTGAAGCCATGGAAGAGCAGCATCCTGACCTATTGACAGAACCATTTGTGCATCAGGGAACTGGTTGCCCAGTTGAAGGCAGAGGTCCTGCTGGGTCTGAGGAATCCCCATGCCATCCCTCCAACAGTCGAGGTGTTTTCAGTCCTGCATTTCCTGGCGAGTGGCTCTTTTCAGAGCACAGTGAGACTGGCTGCAGGCTTTTGCAGGCCAAGTTCTGTAAGGAGTTGCAGGATGTGGTGGATGCCCTACTCAAGCATGTGTACAGGTACATTAGGTTCCCACTACCTCCAGATTTTCGCACTGTGAAAGCAGCGTTCTACAACACCTCAAATGTCCCTCATGTAATTGGGGCCATTGATGGGACTCACATTACCCTGGGACCTCCGAGGATCAATGATCAGGTCTACAGAAAACAGGACACATTCACTCAATGTACAAGTGGTGTGTCTTGCAGACCAATACATTACACATGTGAACACTAAGGGCCATATTTATACTTTTTGACGCAAAACTGCGCTAACGCAGTTTTGCGTCAAAAAAATTAGCACCGGCTAACGTCATTCTGAAGCGCCATGCGGGCGCCGTATTTATTCAATGACGTTAGCCGGCGTTAGCCGCCGGCGCTGCCTGTTGTGCGTGAAAAAAAACGACGTACACCAGGCAGCGCCGGCATAGGAGGATATGGAGCTTGGGCCCCAAAAAATGGGGCAAGTCAGGCTGAGGCAAATTTTTTGCCTCAACCCGATTTGCGCCATTTTTTTCGACTCCCAACCCCCATAGAAATGACTCCTGTCTTAGCAAAGACAAGAGTCATGCCCCCTTGCCCAATGGCCATGCCCAGGGGACCTCTGTCCCCTGGGCATGGTCATTGGGCATAGTGGCATGTAGGGGGGCACAAATCAGGCCCCCCATGACACAAAAAAAAAAAAAAAAAACACTTACCTGAACTTACCTTAATGTCCCTGGGATGGGTCCCTCCATCCTTAGGCGTCCTCCTGGGGTGGGCAAGGGTGGGTCTCTGGGGACATGGGAGGGCACCTCTGGGCTCCTTCCGAGCCCACAGGTCCCTTAACGCCTGCCCTGACCAGGCGCTAAAAAACGGCGCAAAAGCAGCCGTACGTCATTTTTTTTGACCCGCCCACTCTCGGGTGTGAATTTTGCCCGGGAGTGTAAATACGGCGCACATGCCTCGGAGTCAATTTTTTAGACGGGAACGCCTACCTTGCATATCATTAACGCAAGGTAGGTGTCCACGCTAAAAAATGACGCAAACTCCATGGACTTTGGCACTAGACGCGTCTAACGCCCAAGTATAAATATGGAGTTAGTTTTGCGTCGGAATTGCGTCAAAAAAAACGACACAATTCCGGCGCAAACAGAGTATAAATATGCCCCTAAATTCCCAGGATCAGAAGATAATTCCTACATCCTGTGGAACAGCAGTCTCCCTGCAATGATGTCACAGCTACATGGAGAAAGGGCCTGGCTCATAGGTATGTGTACTGCTCTCCATGTCCGATGTCTATACCCCTCATGACAGTCAGCACTCCACCTACCAATGTTACCCATGGCCATGTTTCCTTTTCCACACAGGTGACTCCGGATACCCCAACCTGTCCTGACTCCTGACACCTGTGAGACATCAAACTACATTAGGGGAGAATAGGTACAATGAGGCACATGGCTGGACTAGGTGTGTGATTGAACTTACTTTCCGTTTCTTCAAAGTCAGATTGCGTTGTCTTCATGTGTCTGGTGGTGTTCTACAGAACAATCCAGGGAAAGTCTGCAAAATTATGTTGCATGCTCCATGCTCCATAATCTGGCCCTCAGAAGGCACATCCCACTTTTGGAGGAGGGGGATGTTAATGCTGGAGCAGTGTTTGTGACCAGTGACTCTGATGCTGTAGGGGAAGGCTGACGAGGATGAGGCACATGACAACAGGACTGACATGATTCATCACTACTTTCCTTGATGTACAGGTATGTCTGCATTACATATCATCTGCGTATTGGAGATGTATTGCTGAAGCCAATCTGTAGCCAGTATTTGCATGCATCAAGGTAGGTGTAGGGACTGGAGCCTTACACATTGGGTAACGACCTTGAAGGATAGGTGACTCACCATGAGAGGTAGTGGAATTGCACAGCTGCTAAGTTCACTTGTGGAATGCTGGTGCCATTGTGGTACAGCCTTCTAGCTGTACTAATGGTTTAGGGTCCTCAGGCTGCCTATTTGGGGATATGTTAGGATCTTAGGGGGACTTATTAGTCATGTCCTGCTGCATAGGCATGTCATGCACTGTCATCTGCTGGGTGTCAAGTAACTGTTCAAGACTACTCAGGAAGTTGTACAATTGAGGATATTACCTATATTTCATCTTTCCTGTCCACACGTGTGTGAATACAAATGCAGAACTTTACATATAGTGTAACATAGCTACTGGGACACTCATCCTGTGTCTGTGTTCAACTGCCATTGATATATGACTGTGGATTACATTCCTTACAACCTTGTACCTCATTCCATGTATTTATCCCTCTTGAGGTGACATCTCTGTTTGCAGTCTGCTTGCTGATTTGCCTTTTGGCATAGTTCACAGTGGATGTTAAAATAAAATGGATGTACTTACACACCTGCTGGAGTATCCCACTACATCTGTAACTTGGGCATTTAGGTTATGTAGACCTGTGTATTCTTTTGTTGTTCTTCAACATATTTGGAAATACTTACAATAAAGAGACATGCACCATGACTAGTGATAATAGGTGTTTATTTAGTGTGGAATTTCACAGTTCAGAGGAATGGGGTAGTGCTCTAGGTGATGAACAGAGTGGGTGGTCCAGCTGTTCGGGTTCATGGGTCCTGTGTCCATTTGCCTCAGAATAATGTGACCTTGGTATTGGACAGCCAACAGGGTGTAACAGTGGCACACAAGGGTGACATTTCAGAAGGGGGATCACTTCCTGGTGGGGGGATTGGTCTTGGCCTGGGGTCCTGCAGGATGTCTGGATGGGCGACCTCTTTTACGGGGGGCCCTCAGCTGTAGGGGTAGGGGTGTTGTTGTCCTGTGAGTCCTCCTGCTGTGCCTCCATTCCAGTAGTAGGTGCTGATGTGGAGGGCAGTGGTGTTGACTGACTACTAGATGGGGCCTGCTGTTGGGTGAAGAATGTCCACAGGATGCAGTTGAGTTCCTTGAACTCCCCTAATATGGAGGCAATGGCGGCACTGTGTGCCTGACACTGCTACCTGGCCTCCTGGTGGTATTCCTCCTGCAGCCTTTGTGTGTCTTGCAAGGTAGTGAGTATCTGGCCCAACTGGTCCTGGGTTAATAGGTTCCCAGGACCCTGGAGACGGCTGCCTGGCCAGTCGTGTCCTGTACATGCCTCGTCCCTTGTCCAACAATTGGTCTCCTTCTGGACCTTGCCCCCTCTGCCTGTGCCCCTGGTGCAGTGAGCCCCCTCCGACTGACACCAGGACTGTCTTTGTCTTGGGTTTGCACTGTTGACTCCTGCCCCTGTCCTGTGGGGCACACTGATGATTGATGTGACTTTGGGACACAGGTAAGTGAAGGTGGGCTCTGCTGTGCACTGGATGCCACAGTGGAGGTGGTTTGGGTTGTGGGCCGGGAGAGACTGGTGGTGGTGGACTGACCACTCATGCCTGATGGGCCAGGTTCATTGTCCGAATCCAGACTTGCATGTGAATCCTCCCCTATTGGTGCTGCATCCAAACCTGGGCTTCCTGTGACTTTTGTCTCCTCTGCTGTGTGACAGTACTTGGGAGATCTATGAGATGAGAGGAATTGTGTCAGATGATGGTATTTTTGCGGTGACAAACATGGTTGTATTTCCTCATTCACTGTATTTTCAGGGCAATAATGGCATTGACAGTGTCCAGTCCACTGCTTGTGTCCCCATCAGTGGAAGATTGCAATGGCCCTAATTTGCAGTACAGTTTACATTTGTCTTGCTACTGTCATTGCCATGCTCTGATGTGCATTCCTACCAGATATTGGTGATGGGGAGTGACATGGTTTAACATGCAATTTCAGAGATGTGATATGGACGTAGCAGTCAGACAAAGGGTAGGGAGTGTTGCATAGTTGTAGTTGTTGTTCCTTCTGCTGTGTGAGGCATACATGCACAAAGTTGGGCTGTGAGGGAATGGCGTCAGTGGGGAGATGTGGCATGAAAGTGTGGGTATAGGGCCAATGATGGGATTGTGGACGTTCGGGTGGTTTGAGGGGGTGAGAAGGTGGTGGGGGTACATGCTGTGCACAGGAGCATGGTGGTCAGTGAGTACAGTGGACTTACCAGTGTCCAGTCCAGAAGCAATTCTATTAGCCCTTCCATATGTAGAATAGCCAGGACCATCTCCTCCCACTGTGCCATTTCTGGGGGAGGTGGTGGGGGTCTGCCACAAGTCCTCATGACTGCCACTTGGTGCCTGGAAGCCATCGCCCGTAATTTCCCCCTAAGGTCGTTTTACCTCTTCCTAATGTCCTGCCTTGTGCATGGATAGTTCCCCCTGCATTCACCCTGTTGACTATCCTCTGCCATGAGTCGTTCTCCCAGACTATGGATATCTGCTGGACCAGTGCTCTAGGCAGTCGTGGCTCTACTTTGACTATTTATTCGGCCATTACCCTGAGCTCTGGGTTTTGTTTGTGTTGCAATAGTGGTTGTGTTGCAATGGGGGTGTATGGTGTGCAGGGATTCTGTGTGTGCTGTTTGTAGTTGTGAATATGTGTGATGGTATGTGCATGTGCTCTGTGGTGTTCGTGTGCAGTGGTGTGTTGTGTGATAAGTGGTTAGTATGATGGTGCTAGGTATCTAGGTGCAGTTCCTCCTTTCAGTGCGCTCTTCTCTCGCTCTGTCAGGGTTTCTACTTGTAAAGGGTTCTGGGTATGTGTGGGGGTGTGTTTTGTAGTGCTGTGGACAGGTGTGTGTATGTGTTTCAGGTGTTGCTGTTAGTATTATCCTATCTGGTGCAATGTTGCTGTGGTGGTGGCTACTTTTTTCCCGCAGCAGTTTGGACCACCAATGGATTAAGGCTGTGTTGGTTGACGCAATGATGATTTGTGAATCAGAATTGGGTGGGCGGCATTTTCTGGGAGTGGCAGTGATGGTGGTGCAGCTGCCTCCTTCATACCGTTGTCTGGGCCTACAGTGTTGTTACTCATTATTGTTTTTAATCTATAATGTATCACCCCATATTTTAATCTGCAGTTACCAATTGGTGATTATTCATAGTCTACAAATTATCTTGAATATTTTTTTAATATTATCTAATATTTTTTATTTCTTAATCAGTCCCTGAGATGTGCTCACCTATTCGGTCTCCCTTCTATAAAAATAATCCAGTCTCTTTTGTTCACTGTCATGCCTCTGTATTCCAATTGGATATGTAATGTGCAATCAATCTCGTGGGAGCTTGACTTTACCCAGTCTAAAGGAAAATATAAGTAACTTTTAAAACTCAAGATAATGGGTCTTATTATGTATCTAAACTCCCAAACCATTCCAAGATGGCGGCATCTGAGGCGGAAAAGACAATAGATGCGTATCATAAGTGTAACAGTGTATTGATATAGAACTAGGCCAGCCCATTCTAAGATGGCGGCGACTTAGGTGAAAAAGTAATAAGATAGTGTGGGTATTGCGATGCCTACATATGCCTATACATTTTGGTAAGATATAAATACACATAAGCTCTTTGCATAAAGAAAAGGGTATTACAGTTGTAGGTTGAAAGTGTAAAACACTGCACTGGCATATAGTGAGGTCAGCCTATTCTTAGATGGCGGCACCATAGGGTGTAATGACCATAGACACTGGTTGATATCGTTCTGTCCATAAATAGAGTAATTGTTAGAAATGGGGTCTTTGGTTGGCAGTCAGGTTACCCCCTGTCCAAGCAAGGACCCTCACTCTAGTCAGGCTAAAAGAGAATCACCTTCAGCTAACCCCCGCCCACCCCCTTGGTAGCTTGGCACGAGCAGTAGGTTTAACTTCAGAGTGCTAGGTTTAAAGTATTTGTACCAACACACACAGTAACGTAATGGAAACACCACAAAATGACACAACACCGGTTTAGAACAATAGCAAATATGTATCTAAACAAAACAAGACCAAAACAACAAAAATCCGACATACACAAGTCAAGTTATGAATTTTTAAAGATTCAACTCAAGAATCGCGCTTAGAAACAAACAGGTTTCAATGAGGTGTTAACATGGCGTCGTCATGGAGTCGTTCCCAACAAGCCGACACCAGCGGCGCCGGACACGGAGTCGCGTAGACCCCCAAGTACAGTACCTTTAATGAAGAGTGAAAACAAGTCGAAGAGTGAAGTCGGGGATCGCGGCGTCGGTGAGAAACGTTGAATCCGCGCACTTTGAGCAGCGTCGGTCACGATGTGGTGCGGCAACTTCAACGGAGTCGCGGACTTCAGCGGGAATGCAGTGGCGTCGGGCCTGCAAACAGCGTCGAGTTCCAGCGTAGGTCATGGTGTCGGGTGCAGGCGGCGTCACCAGGTCGTCCGAAGTCGATTTCCTTGGATTTCCACCAGCTTTCCTTTCAAGGGCCCAGGGACTGGATAGGGCACCACTTGTCAGAGCAGGAGTCTCTCCAGAGACTCCAGGTGCTGGCAGAGAGAAGTCTTTGAGGTCCTTGAGACTTCAAACAACAGGAGGCAAGCTCTAAATCAAGCCCTTGGAGATTTCTTCACAAGATGGAAGGCACACAAAGTCCAGTCTTTGCCCTCTTACTCTGGCAAAGGCAGCAACTGCAGGATAGCTCCACAAAGCACAGTCACAGGCAGGGCAGCACTTCTCCTCAGCTCTTCAGCTCTTCTCCAGGCAGAGGTTCCTATTGATGTCCAGAAGTTATCTAAAGTCTGTGGTTTTGGGTGCCCTTCTTATACCCAATTTCTCCTTTGAAGTAGGTCTACTTCAAAGCAAAGTCTCTAGTGAATGTGAAATCCTGCCTTGCACAGGCCAGGCCCCAGACACTCACCGGGGGTCGGAGACTGCATTGTGTGAGGACAGGCACAGCCCTTTTAGGTGCGAGTGACCACTCCTCCCCTCGCTCCTAGCACAGATGGCTCATCAGGAAATGCAGACTATACCTCAGCTCCTTTTGTGTCACTGTCTAGTGTGAGGTGCAACCAGCCCAACTGTCAAACCGACCCAGACAGGGAATCTACAAACAGGCAGAGTCACAGAAATGGTATAAGCAAGAAAATGCTCACTTTCTAAAAGTGGCATTTTCAAACACACAATCTTAAAATCAACTTTACTAAAAGATGTATTTTTAAATTGTGAGCCCAGAGACCACAAACTCCACATGTCCAGCCGCTTCTAAAGGGAATCTACACTTTTAATCAGATTTAAAGGTAGCCCCCATGTTAACCTATGAGAGGGACAGGCCTTGCAACAGTGAAAAACAAATTTAGCAGTATTTCACTGTCAGGACATATAGAAGACATTACTATATGTCCTACCTTAACCATACACTGCACCCTGCCCTTGGGGCTACCTACGGCCTACCTTAGGGGTGTCTGACATGTAAGAAAAGGGAAGATTTAGGCCTGGCAATTAGGTACACTTGCCAAGTTGATTTTACAGTTAAAACTGCACACACAGACACTGCAGTGGCAAGTCTGAGACATGATTACAGAGCTACTTATGTGGGTGGCACAACCAGTGCTGCAGTCCCACTAGTAGCATTTGATTTACAGGCCCTGGCACCTCTAGTGCACCTTACTAGGGACCTACTAGTAAATCAAATATGCCAATCATGGATAAACCAATCAACATTATAATTTACACAGAGAGCACATGCACTTTAGCACTGGTTAGCAGTGGTAAAGGGCACAGAGTTCAAAAGCCAACGGCAACAGGTCAGAAAAAATAGGAAGCAGGAGGCGAAAAGACTGAGGATGACCCTGCATAAGCAAAAAAGTCCAACAATGTTCCAGTTGCACAGTGTACAGACCTCTAATTTACACACCACACCAACTTATGTAGCCTGTCATGGCCCTGTAATTGTATAGCCCTTTCACGGATTACACTGCATGCAAGGTGAGTTCCTTGGGTGTTACTGTGGGTGTTCCTCTGCAACACCCAGTGAATCTAAAGGAATGTGACACATTCACAGATTTAAATATCTGAAAATGCGTAAGATTCCTACACAAACCCGGGGTGGCATTGAAGTGGTGCAACAGAGGGAACTAACATTTTAGTCCCCATTTTTTCCTATTTCAATGTTTTCTGCATTCTACAGCCAACATAGAAAGTGGAAGATGACATTCATGATTGTTCAAGTTGAAGAAAGTGTGCCTTTCAGCATCTGAACACTCATCCCTGCGACGTAGGCACCTCCACACTATGGTACAAGGGTGCCTGTGTTGTCACTAGGGAGCAGTCGATACACCGTCATGGAGGAAAGTACAGGTATACGTTGCATTTTGGTAAATACAAAGCACCTCTGTGCTTTCAATAGGATGTAGCACAACACAGCAATCCGGCTTGCATTGCCACATTGCATAATTTCCAGTGATGTGTCATACACCTGTTGGGCATGTGTATGCATGCACAGTTTCCCAATATTTACATTGCAAATGGATTGTTCTCACAGGCACTGTGTGCCTGCTCTGAGGGGTTGGGCTTCTGTTCTACTGTATAGTTTGGTTTACTTACCATCCCCCATAACATCCTGATATGAGTTGTTTATCTGTAGAGTGTCACACATCATATGATTCAGAACCACGCATTGTATGTGTTCAAGCCCCATCACATTACCCACTTGTGAGTCCTGGTACACAGGTATCGTATCCAACTCATACATTCATTCTCACATGCCCAGGACAGGTCGATCATACATGTTTGTTTGTTATAGAAAACAATTGTTGGAGCCTCACCCCACATTGTAGGGGTTTTGTGATTGGTGGCATGTCCCTCCATCTGAATCCCACATCAGTGAGCCCACCCACTTCAGCCTAAGTTCCTCCATGTGTCCCATGATTTGTGGTGGTTAGGTATTTCTTGTTATCCCTTTGTCAAATCCCTGTTTGACACCCTCCAAATTGTACATGTGGCACCATGAGACATTGTAGCATCATACTCTTTCCTGACATGTGCCACATGCTCCCCCCAGGTCCACATGACATGTAGGTTGTGGTCCCCCAATGGGTTTTTCCCTGCCATCCCTTTCCAGGTGTGCCACAAGTGATACAAGTAAGACCCATTCATTGTAGCCAGTCACACACCGATGTGCAGCAGAACTTTTATCGTTATAAGATTGCTGCAGTTTGTTTTATGCTTAAAAACAAGTAACCCAAGTGCTTTTTTTAAATATTTTCTGGGCTGTCAGTATAGCAGAAGAAAGAACAGTTACTATAAAATGTGCATTTATTTATACAAAAAAATGAATATTCTACAGCAATATATTCATTAAGGAATGTTTGTTAATTTAAAGTAAAGGTGATTTCTTGGATGAATCAGTTCTACTGGATTAAACTCTGAGATGTGCATGTTGTATAATCTTTGACCCATCATTTCCATTGATTACGCCTCAGTTTCCATATTTTCCTAAAATGGTAGCAGATAGAGGCAAGTCAATGTGGAGTGTGTGCTAAGCAGGTAAATCCATGTCATTCTTCTGCAATCCACGAGGATCATCTTTAGTTTGTTCTGTGTTTTAAGCCAACAAACTTCTATATACTGCATGTAGCAAAACTACAAGTCCCTGATTCAAAAGTGCTTTATGCTTAGGGCAGGAAGGGAAAAGGACATATGGCTTCTGTGAGATCGGTGTATGTTTTTTGTTTTTTCACCCAGTGTGTACCTTTACGGATTTTTCATCTGATACCTTCCAAATTAATTCTTAGTCATACTTTGACTGATAATTTACTGGGAAAGCACAGAAGTGAAAGTGTTTTATACTGTACGTAATATGATAGGCTATGTCAAGCTGAAATCTATCTTGTGAAGGCTTACAATTGCTTAGCAGATCCTGAAGTATTAGGATATTTTCTGAATACATTTGCGGCATCCAAAAGGTGGGTTTTTTGCAAGGATTGGTTGGAGGCTGTTGACTGTCAAACTGCCTGGAATGGAAATATGCGTTTCACAGGAGCTTTGTGATACTGAATGGAAATGTGTGCTTTACTTTGGTCACTCCGACAACACTAGTATGTGGAAACTGATAGCCCGGCACATCAACCAAGACAAGCTGTATCTGATCAAAATTTCTGGCTGCAATTATGTTGAGCATCATATTAATGGCAGTGTGAGGACACCACCCTGGCCTTATTACAAACTTGCAAGGATGTTTATGCACCCCATGTTGTTTTCTGTTGGTGTGTGTGTTTGTGTGTGTTTTCAGCTGGAGCATGTTTCATGGAGCATTTTTTACTTTGTGGCCAGTAATGCCAGTAGAGGTGTGGTTATGTGATGTCACTTCCGGTGATGTCTTTAGAGGCCAAGGGCATTGTATGTCAGTTCCACTAGCACTGACGTTTTGGTGAATCAACACCCATGTGCACAGGTCTTGTACATTTTTACTTTTTTTATCTGCAGGACTAAAGTAGCCACTGTCTTTTTCTTATGCCTCAGGTGGTACCAATGCTTTATTTTCGAGGGCCTCACACTTCGGGGGTCAAGACCGCACATGAATCCTTTACTCTGTGTGTTTTCCTGTCAATTCCTGTTTACCCCACCAGGCACAACTTCAGTGGTGCCATGCATCAGAACAAGCTGCTGGGGTGCCCCTGTTCTCCTCACTTCATCCCTCGTGAGTGAGTAAGGAAAAACAATAACACACCTTATAGGAGGCTGCAGGTCATGTCAGGAGCTTCCTAGATGGGATAAGTGGGTGGTTGGCTATCACAATAAAGACCAGTCCCTCGCGGGGGACCCTACTAGCTACTTGCAACTCCAGGGGATATTTCACAAAATGCTGAGTATCATAAGGAGTGGTAAAGTTTTACATTATTGCCTCCTGTCTAAAATCTTGTCATTCTGATTGTTTTCCTCAGACCATTGACACTTTGGCTCCCTCTATCAGCAGTATGTTGCAAAGGGATTTAGGGACTTGTCCTCAATTCCCATAAACAGGTAATCACCTTCCTATGTATCTTTCTGTGGAAGTACCCCACTGCTCTCATATCAGACTACACTCCTTGCCAGCACTTTCCTGGCACCCAGTCATCCTTGCCTTTTGTAGAATACCCATGTTTCTAGCACTACCCTAGAAATGTCCCTACTACAGCACCGGCAACAAGGACCACTCTTCAGATGTACAAGGGTGCCTACTTTCTTCAGGGTCCTTAGAAGGTCTACTCTGTACAGACTACGATAGGGAATGAGGAAACCATTACAGTGGTTCTGGAGGCAAAAAATTCTATAGAGTCCAGGGTGTAACATAATGCGTTATCATGGCACTCATACTCTAGTCCCTTTGTAGTCTATGGCATAGGGGGCAATGCCAAGGCACCCGATTAGGGTAAGATGGGGTCTGGGGTGGGGGTGGCCCCAGATTGTCCAGGCAGGAGGACTCCAGGCGTCGGCTACCTGAGTGTTGGGATCAGGGTTTGGGGGGGTTGTGGGGAGGGGTGCAGGTTCCTTTTTTTTCCATACTAAAATATAGCTGTGTGCAATACAGAATGATTAAGGTTACAAAGTGGGTATTATTATTTGGACCAGTGACATAAACAAATTCCCCCAAGGGAAAATAATCCAATCACCCCACACACTCAATCAATAAATCTTTCAAATGATCAATCTCAAAACAATGGAATCTACAGATATATATCTAATAATACACCCCAAATAATTAAAACCCTATGTCATAATAATCACAAAACAAAACCATCAATAAAAACCACATATAAAAACTATCAACTCCAATAAAAGGGAGACGACAAGAAGACATCTACAATAGTCTACTATAATTAAACTGTCCCAGTTATGGTAAACTTAGGCCAATCCATTGCTGTCATCAATCCTTGTTCAATAACGGCCTCCTCCTGTGGGTCCAGTAATGTAATATAGCATTGACGCGTTTTGGTGGGCTTTCATACCTTTTCACCACCTTCTTCAGGACTAGCTAATATGCTCCCAACACTTATTAAATCAAACCTCCATCAAATTAAATCAAATTAAATCATCCAAACCAGTTCAAATATTAGCATATATACTTTCCTTGATTTCCTGCAGTCTTTTGGAAATGTATTTCATTGAATCCACACATTCTATAATGTAATGAACCAGGACTATCTATTGTCCATCCGGTTTCCAACCTTATTTCAGTAAAAACGGCGTGGCAGAGCTTAGCTCACTTCTTCTTTTGGTTTATAATTAATTATTATAGTGAATATTATTTGGACCAGGTCAAGGCTCAAATTCTCTGGTGGGTTCAGATCACTTACTTCTTTGGCGATCATTTAGAAAAACTCAATGGCAAAGCTGAACTCCACATTAAGAATAGTTTCCTGGAATGTTGATGGGCTAAATAATCAGAGGAAAAGGTCTACAATTGAAGAGAGGGTAATTGCTCTAAATCGCTCTGTTATTTTTCTACAAGAAACTCATATCCCAGCTAAAAAAGTAGCGGGCTTCCACTTGTTTAAAAAATTGGCCGACTTCAAGGTGGTTGCCGTAGCCCCAGCTACTCATAGAGGTGTGGTGGTCTTTTTAGCTAGAGGTATAAATGCAAGGGCACTTGATTTTCTCTGCGATCTTGAAGGACGATGGTGCTGGGTGCACTGTTTAATTGCTAAATAAATATATATTTTTGTTAGTTTTTATGCACCCCTATCAGATGACCCGGCCCCTTATGTGGGACTATTTTAATCTCTTTTGCAACTTTCAGGTACAATTTGTATTGGTGGGGATTTTAACTTTCTTCAGGATCCAGTTATGGACACCACTGTCAGGGGTAAGAAACAACACAGACCTAGAGTTGCCAAAAACTTTCAAGGATATGCCAAAGTGCTGATGCTTTGTGATCCTTGGAGAATGAATGCCCCAAACGAGAGAGAGTATACGTGCATCTCAACCCGCTTTAAAAGCGCCATACCAAAGTACTGATGCTTTGTGATCCTTGGAGAATGAATCCCCCAAACGAGAGAGAGTATACGCGCATCTCAACCCACTTTAAAAGCGCCTCCCGCATTAATTTTTTTCTGATATCTAAAACATTGCGCTTTAAGAGCCAGTCGGTGAGGCACTCTGCCTTATCTGACCATGCCTCCTTGGTGCTGGAAGTGTCTCTTTTTTTCAGAACTCTCCATGCCTCAGGCCAGAAGGTGGGTGTTTAATCAGCAGCTCCTCCAAGACGAGGGATGGGTACAGATCTCTAAAGTTGAAATAAGTGAATTTTTTTAACGCAATCAGGGATCTTAAATTCCAGCTATGGTCTGGGATGCATTCAAGGACTTTTTCAGGAGCTTGATAATCGCTAAGGAGGCAGCAGATAAATACTCCTAGAGACAACAAATCAGGGCTCCGGAAGATGCAGTGCAGAGGTGTTTAAATAGTTACCTTCACGCCCCAACGGAAAGCAATAGACAATCTTTTGAACTAGCTAAAAAGGCACTGACCAACAATCTTTTTAAGAAGGTTGATAGGGGATATCAGACCTATAGACAAAAGGTATATGAAGAGAGTAATTTTACAGGGAAATCTCTGGCCTGGCAAGCTCGAGATCGGATTGCTCGCAATATGATACATGCATTGAGGTGCCCTTTCACCGGGTTTAGGCATACTGACCCCAGAGTTGTGGAAAAAATCATCCTAGAACACTAGAGGCGAATTTACAGCCGTGCTCTGGATATTGACCCTAGGACTATTAAGGATGTTTTGGGAAAACTGGATATTCCTAGTCTTACAGAAGATGACAGTGACGCTCTAATACAGCCATTTACAAAGTTAGAACTCCATGAGGTTGTCAAGAACCTTGCCATGGGGAAGACTTGTGGACCTGATGGCTTTCCGGCTGAATTTTCGAAAGGTTTTATCAAGGTATTTATTGAAGATTTTTTGTCTTTAATTAATGGCCTGTTTAAGAGTGAGAAGATCCCCAATTCTTGGCATTCAGGGAATGTAGTTCCCTAAAAGAATAAGGACAGGGAAGACCCTAATGCATATCGCCCAATTTCTTTGCTAAATATGGATTATAAAATTATCACAAAACCTCTGGCTAACAGGCTTAACAGGGTTGTGAATAACCTAGTGCACCCAGATCAGAACAGGCCTATTGCTGGCCGGCAACTTGCAACCAATACGCACTATTTAGCAGAGGCCCTAGATTATTTTGCTTCTAATAAAATTTCCGCCATCATCCTTTTATTAGATGCGGAAAAAGCATTTGATTTTGTTGTGTGGGACACACTGTTTGCAATATTGTCTAGCTTTAAGGTGCCCTCTCAGGTCTCTGCATTAATTCAAAGGTTATATCTAAACTCTGAGGCCAATATCATAATTAATTCCGCTTGCGTTGGTCAACTTCAAGATCAACGTGGGACCGGGCAAGGGTGGCCTCTATCCCCTATTCTCTTTGCTCTCTTCATTGAGCCTTCAGCAATTAAAATCAGACAAAACAATCATATTCATCCCCCGTTGAAGTCAATGGGCAAGATCAAACTTTATGCTGATGATATTATTATGTTTTTAGATGGAGAGCAATCCTCCAAGGAAGCGGCTTTTAAGGTGTTTGCCGAATTTGAGCAAATTGGTGGTTACAAGATTAATATGAGTAAGACTGATATTATTCTGTGTGGTACTTATTCTATTAGACTCCTCCATGAATTAAAGCATTGTGTGAATACTAGACCAAAGAGATACCTTGGGATTAACTTTTCATCCGACATAGGAGACCTTTACGATCTTAATTACCTTTCTTTGCTCTTGAAAACTCAGGCCTTGTTTGCACGCTGGGGGTCTCTCCCCCTCTCTGTGCTAGGCTGAATTGCATTGATCAAAATGTCAATATTACCATTATTTAACTTTCTGTCTCGGCCATCCCTTGTGTATTAACATCCACTTTTTTCAAGAAACTGGAGTCTATGTTTCGCCCATTTATTTGGCAAAATCTGAAGGCACGGACTGCATTAAGTATAGTATATGCTGATAGAGAAAAGGGTGGCTTAGCACTACCCAATTTTAAAGATTATTATTTTGCCTTTTTCACACATTACTTCACTAATGTTAAAGCTAATCAACCTATAGGCTGCTTATTTGCTAAAGACTTTCGGGAATTGATATGCAGAGAGCATGATATTCTGCATCCAGCAGTATAGGTGAAATCTCCAAAAAAGTTTGCTATGAGATTCTTAAATGGCTCTTTAAAAGAAAATCAGATTTCTTTAGAAGATATTCAGTAGCGTATTTGCATTTTCTTACTCCACTCACACAGTTTACGTTACACTCCGGCTCTCAGCTTAATTGAGACTCAGTAAGAAGATGAGATCATGCAGGTTTTAACAAAATTGGGGATTTTCACATCAATGACAACTAGGAAACTCTCTTAAATATCCAGATGGTCGTCCAAAATGATTTTTTGTTGGTGGGATCCTAAAGTACTATGCTTCATACTTTAAGGGATCTGGATATCGATTTAATTATTAATACACAGGCGTTAGTTGCTGAATTGGTCGACCCTCCTGGAATAAGGCATGCGGTGCATGGAGAAGGTTACTCCTAGAGCAGGATAAGGAAGATCTCAGGGCAAAGGCGGTGAGAAAATGGGCCCACCAGGAGGGTCTCGACCTACCAACGGAGTGCTGGGATAGGATTAATGATTTAAACTTTACAGTACTTAGAGGTGCGAACTGGCATCAGATGATATTTTTTAGTAAATGGCTATTATATCGAACCCCGCAAGCATTCTCCTGCATGGTGCCAAGCTGTCCTGATCTCTGTTTTCGCTGTAAGGCAGTAGGGGTGCCTGGCTGGATACATGTGATTGGGACATGCCGACTTATACAGGAATAATGGGAGGGAGTATTCAAGATACTAACAACTACTGTTCAGGTCATTATGACTCTAGGTATTTGGTTGATGTGTTTGGGCTTCGATCCCGAGGCAAGGCTCCCACCCAGGTGGGAAACACTCGTCTTCATTGCCACTGTGATTGCCAGATCTCTTCTGTTAAGAAACTGGCCATCTGATCTAACTCTCTCCCCTCAAGAATGGCTGAGTAAAATGGTGCAAGTTAGAAATCAAGAATTGAGATATGCTAGGAGAGTGGGCGGTGGTAAGACGTTTTCTCTGATTTGGGCCAATTTTTTTTTACAGAATCATGGATAATCTGTTTTAGGTTAAATGAATTTGTGTGGTTACTTAGCCTGATTCTATTCATTTAGAGCTACCTTTGTGGAAATCATTGGAAAAGTTACTTAAGATAAAGTATGGAATTGTATTGTTTTTTTGTGATCTCGGTGGAACCTGAAAAAAAGTCAATAAAACAAAAAATAAAAAAATAAAAAAAATATTAAAAACATTGTTTTTTTGATACAAGATGGTGTAATTGTTCAATAAATTCCAGTGGGACACTGATGAATTTCTGTAGAGCTTTAACTCTTTTTAAACTTGGATTAAAAAGTGACAAAAAAGCTTGCTTTGATTGGCACAACATTGAAAACCATAGAAATAGCTTTATTTTCCTATATTTTCCTTGACCCCAAAGTCATCTACAGTTTCAGGTTTGGCACGTGTGTTCATTTTTGTATTTTAAAATTTGAATAATTTCCCTGGGGAAGCAAAATAAGATTTATATTTTGAACTAATGTGATAGATCAAGTTACTTTTTTCTGGCCGACTTGCAGTTTACAGTCTCACATGAAAAGAAGGCTATTTTGGGGATTCACATAGCCCTAAAAGAGTAAGGTGTAAAGGAGAACATGCCATAAGATTACTATCGACCTCTCTTTGACAAGTACCAGCAGGAAGGTCATTTAATAGACAAAGACAGAGCATACATAACTCTGGCACACGTCACCCCCAGTCTCGGTGGAAAGGAACCGGTTTTGGCTGGAAGTGACAGAATCAGAGAGGAGAACTTTCTCAACCTTCATTGGAACTGAGCATTCACCAATTCTGCCATGTTTTATAGGTCGGGGCACATACAATGCCTGGATAATACTGTCCCAGTGTTCAGACTTTAAAACCTGCAATACTAGTTAGCAAAAATTGGGGATGACCGAAAAGAGGCACTTTTTCTCATTGCTACAATAATCAGTTAGAAAGCAGTCTCCACCTCACCCCTTGCATAGTCAGGGAGACAGTTATAAACACATTTTGACGTGTAACCGGCGCAGAAGCTTACAGTGATGTGACTCTATGAGGGGGCGTACTGTATAACATCGTTCCAAAAATGTGGTTGTCCAAAAGCAATACGAAATGGGCGGTTTTACCGTGGGAAACACCTTTTCTCTTGCATATGGTATGGGTTGTTTTGCATAATGTGTGCCGCTATATAATACAGAACCGCATCTTTCAATAGGTTCCTAATTGGTGTTTGCAATTAAAATAATGCAATCACAATTAGGTGTTCACACCTTCAAACTAGAACTCAGTCACTATATATTACCCATTCCAGAATCGCATTTCCATCCAAACAGAACAACAAGTTGTGTAATTACTTTAACGGTATCCATTGTAGAATAGTTAACTGGCATCTGCATACAAAGTGCAAAAGAATCAATTTTATGTGTTTGGGAACACTTTAACAAGCTAAAAGTTCTACTTGCAATAATTCCGTGGAGAAAACATCAAATGAAGATTGAAAAGCATCTTTTCCTTTGGCAGTTTTAGGGTTGAGAAGGTTAAGGCTAGCTCATTAATAAAGATGCATTGAGATTACAGGAAAAAACCTTGCCTGTAATTCAGTTTAAATGCTTTTTAAGGAGAGATTACATCTCAGTGACATGCTTTTTAATGTTGTCCGAACAAAAAATGTGTTTTTCCAAAATCATTACCTCAGATCCTTGCCTCTGCTAAAGGTTGATCTGCATGTTTTATGTTCTGCTGGTTAGACAGCTATGGTTTGACAAAATAAGAAGTAATTTCTACTTTCAGAATAATTATTCGTTATTTAAGCATAGATGTACATCCCTAATAGAGCACATTGGCAAGGAAAACAACTACTTGTTTTTGCTGAGTAGAGGTACACCTATACCCCTGGCAATATTTGCTTTTACTAGATCATGCCACAATAGTATTTTGTTTAAAACGTGATATGAATTTAACTTCATCCAAACCAAGGCTGTTTAGCCCTGGCTACTATTAAAGAGAGCAAAAGCGCAAAACACACCTTACACAAATTATCTGAAATTTATTTGCTTGGAAGAAAATACCACAACTAAAATGTAAAACACTGTGTATAATAATGACAGCATGCTCTTAGACAATTTATGTTGTGTTATTTTTTTAAGTTCACTCTGTGACTACTGAAAAAGAAAACATTCATTGCCCCATGAGGTGGAGCTGGAACAGTTGTCAGAGTAGGGGTGCTTCCCTCAATATTACATCATTGAACTTATAGGAACTGTGAAAAATCCAAATCTCCCACAAAGAACAAGTGTAGCAAATGAGCCACACCCATTCAGTTATTGAGCAGTAAGGATGCAGCCCGTATATGATGGTGAATTTTGTGTTTTCTTGGGTTCTGATGTTCTGTAGGGGTTGGATGAGGATGAAGTGAGGGATTGTGTTGTCTGCTATGGAAAGATCAAGGAGGATGAGGGTTGCTTGATCATGCAGATATCTTCTGTGGTGTCAATAAGGGCAGTTTCTTTGCTGTGGTTGAATCTGACTGGCACAGTGAGCAAGGGTCCTACGTGTGGGCATACCCTGGCCACTTAGAGCAACTTTGGCAAGACAAAAGGATGATGGACGGAGTGCTGAAAGTTGACATCGCCCTTACAGAATACCTACCATTCAGGTGAGTGGTTGCAACACTAAAATGTGTTTTAGTGAGGGGCAAAACCCCACTGATAAAAGAGTAAGCCCATGGATATTCACAAACTACACTTCTCAAGTTACTACAGCCAAAAGGAACTCAAAACATTAGTAAATGTACTCCATCTCAGGCCTGTGGTAAGTCCAGCACCAAACAGGGCCAACCACTGGCATTGCAACCACTTCCACAGAATGTGAGGAATGAAAAGACTTAAAATAAAGCCGAATAGGAATAAACATTAAAATACATTGTAATTGCTATTTCAATCTTTTACAACTATATACAAATTTGTTGACATTCCTCCCACCAAAACCCACAGCTTCAGTGGGAACTTTGCCAGAGGGTGTCCGACTTCAGGAGAACTTCTTGAAGTACAGCCTTCAATGTTGCCTTCTGTAAGGTTTTGACTTCCAAAAAGTAGACTAAAGCCCTCATTATGACCCTGGCGGTGAGTGATAAAGTCGCAGTACTACTGCCAACAGGCTGGCGGTAATTACTTCCAAATTATGACCATGTCAGTGATAACTCCCATAGACAGCCCATGTACCACACCACCCGCCACGGCGGAAACAACACTCACTACGGTGGTAGCCATCAACAGCCAGGCAGAAGACAAAGTACCACCCACCATATTTTGACACCTCAATCCACCATGTTTTCCGGGGCGGTACCAACACCATCAAAAGCCTGGCGGAAACACATCAAAGAAGAGAAAGGATGCACCATTGGAGACACAGGGAACAACAACACCACCATGGAACTGGAACTGCAAGTCTTCCCGATGGTCATCTACGTCATGCTCCACCTTGAATACCAACGCCGACAAAGACGACGACGGTGAGTACAGCCGTCTAGCACACAAGGTAGGAAGGGAGGAAAACAAGAGTGACACACACCAGACACACACACAACCAGCTGCACACGAAAAACAATGGCACACAATACACAGCAGAATAATGCAAGCACAACAAGAATGCACTAATGAGAATGTATTAATATAAACAGCTAGTAAATAATCCAGTTGTACGTTAAACAGATGTGTACAAATGTACACAATGGGACACTGCCCAGTCCAATATACTAAGGACCCACATGGCTATAGGGCACAGTCCAAGGCCCAACTCGAATCCTGACTCATTCAGATAGAACTCTGCAGGGGCATCAGTTTGCCGGCAGGCACCTCAGGGGGATGGGGGTCGGGAGCACCTCAGCCGAATACAGGAACAAGCCCACAGGTTCTGGGAGTGCAAGGCCACAGTCTCTCAGGTGGGTGACTTTCCCACTAGTTCTGGAGGGGGCTCCATGCCCGTTTGCCAGTGCTGGGGAGTGCAAGGCCACAGACTCTCAGGTGGGGGACCTTCACACTGGTTCTGAAGGGGGCTCCATGACCATTTGTTAGTGCTGGGGAGTGCAAAGCCAGAGTCTCTGGAGTGGGTGACTTTCCGAATGGTTCTGGAGGGGACTCCATACCAATATCTCTGTCCTGGGGAGTGCAAGGCCACAGTCTCTGGAGTGGGGAAAATGCCCACGGCTCCAGGAGGGGGCCCCTCATTCAGCAGCCCCTGGAGGGTGGCCTACATGGCTTCCGCTGGTGTTGATGGCTGCACTGTGTAATCTAGAGGTGAGGGCTGACCTGTGGTGGCAGGTGGAGGTTCCTCCTGGGCAGGTTCTTCTGGTTTTGAGGGCTGAACACTGGTGGGAGGTGGAGGCACCTCCAGGGTAGCCTCTGCTGGTGGCAAGGGCTGAACTGTGGTGGCAGGTGGGGGTGCCTCCTGGGCAGCCTCTGCTGGTTGTGGTGAGAGCTGAACTGTGGTGCCAGGTGTAGGTGCCTCCTGGGCAGCCTCTGCTGGTGGCGAGGGCTGAACTGTGGTGCCAGGTGAAGGGCTGAACTGTGGTGGCCGATGGAGATGCCTCCTGGGCAGCCTCTGCTGGTGGCGAGGGCTGAACTGTGGTGGCAGGTGGAGGTGCCGCCTGGGCAGCCTCTGCTGGTGGCAAGGGCTGAGCTGTGGTGGCAGGTGAAGGTGCCTCCTGGGCAGCCTCTGCTGGTGGTGAGGGATGCACTTCCTCAGCTGGCAGTGGTGGCACCGTGACCACTGGTGGTTGTGGAGGAGGCGCCCTGACAGCCTCCGCTGGAGTTGGGGGCTTCTTTCCCTTTGTGGCATGAGGTGTGGGATCCTTACCCTTCCTGACAGGGGTTGAGGGCTTCTTCCCCTTCATGGCAGGTTGTGCATGTTCTTTAGCCTTCCAGTCAGGAGTCTAGGGCTTCTTCCTCTTCAAGGCAAGAGGTGCAGGCTCCTTCCCCTTCATGGCAGGAGGTGTGTGATCCTTCACCTTCTTGGCTGGTGGAGTGGGATCCTTCACTGACTTGCCACCATGACTAGGTGGTGCCACCACTGTCCGCGTGGACTGTTTGGCCTAGGTGCTGGGCTGGATCGTTGGGACCCTGCTCTTACAGGCAGGACGCGGGGGAGGAAGAGGTCAACTTGGGCAAGGAAAAGCCTCTTAGGGACAGTGGGGCAAGAGGAGGGAGGAGGGATGGGAGTGGAGGTTGAGGGCGTGATTGTAGGAGGTGTATGTCTGCTGGATTTGTGTGCAGGTGCATGGGCTACATGCTGATCTGAGGTAGATCTCTGTTGGGTGTGTGAGTGCTTGTGTTTGTGTCCTTTAGGTGGGGGGACAGACATGGTGGAGAGGACAGAGGGGGCGTATGCATGGATGTTTTGGAGGTGCCTGCTAGTGAGGTGTGTGTGCTGCTTGGTGTGGTGATGCTGGTGGTGGATGTTGATGCAGTGAATGCAGGTGGGAGTGTGGACGTGACTGTGAGGGAGGTGGAGGAGGAGGGGGAGACAGTGGAGGCAGTGAAAGTGATTGTGTCTGCAACCGTCTGAGTGTTTGTGGGAGAAAGTGTGGTGCCTGTGTTTGCCTGTGCCACTCTTGTGTGTTGTCTTGTGTGCATGCTCGTCTGTATGTGTGCATGGGATAGGTTGGGGTTGAGGAGACTGGGACTGGGAAGGGGTAGTTGGATGGGGTATGGAAGGAACAGGGACAGTGGCTGCCATCAGAGAGGAGGCCAGAGCCTGAATCAATCTCTGTTGGGCCACCAATCTACTGTAGATGCCCTCCAGGAATGCATTGCATTGCTGCATCTGGGATGCCAGCCCCTGGATGACATTCACAAAGGTTGACTGCCCTACAGAGATGGATCTCAGGAGGTCAATAGCCTTCTCACTCAGGGCAGCAGGGCTCACTGGGGCAGTGCCTGAGGTGCCTGGGGCGAAGGAGATGCCCTCCCTCCTGAATGAGTGGGCACGGGCAACTCGCTGAGGGGGCTACTGGGAGGGTGGTGCTGGTATGGGGGTGGCAGCTGTACCTGCAGCTGGGTTGGTCACAGAGGTGTCTGCCACCACCATGGATCTTCCATCGGAGGAGGAATCTGAGTCTGTGTTGTCACCTCCTGTCTCCGCCGTGGTGCTCCCCTCGCCCTCCAACCCACTAGTTCCCTTGGTGTCAGTGGACCCTGCCTCCTGGGTCCTGTGGGATACAGCGCCCTCTGTCACCAGTGCCCCTGCTCCTCCGCCAGATGATGCTAATGCACACATGGACAGGATGCAGAAAGAAAAAAGGGGGAGAGAGAAAAAAGAAACACTGGGTCAATAACTGCACCAACACCACAGTTGGCATACACAGCACCATCACACACAGGGATCAGGCTTGAGCACTGTCGATTGCACTGGCAGTGATTTGGCTAGATGCCACGGCAAGATGAGAGCCACACACCACCAACAGCACCCCTCCTGGGAACCACAAAGCCCTGATTGACATGGAATGCCAACAAGCTAGGTTACCTGCATTTGCCATACACCCATTACCCTAGAGTTGACTCATGCTTCAATGTGTTACCTGGCCTTAAGGGCACCCACTAACTCACATCCACAACCCTGATCCCATGCCACCTGACACATTTTTTAATAATGCCCACTGTACTCACCCCATTGTGGCTGCTGTGATTACCTCAAGCGCCCATCCAGCTCTGAGTAAGCCACTGCCAGTATGCAGGCCATTGGGGGTTCAGGTTCCGATGGGCACCCCTTCCTCATTGCGAGGCCATCCCCAGCTGTGCCTCCGCAATCTTCTGTGACCAGCGTCTCAGGTCCTCCCACAGTTTCCGACAATGGGTGCTCCACCTGCCATAGACCCACAGAGTCCTCACGTCCTTGGTGATGGCACGTCGTAATCCCTTCATTTGATAAGCGCTGACCTGCAGAAGTAATACAGACAGGAGAACACCATTACACATACAATCCAGCCTGTTACACATATGGCCCACCAATCTCGTTTTTCATCACCATTGGACACACATCGCCCGGCGCACACCATGAATACCACCACAAGACATTTCCCCACTCAATGAGACAATGCTTGCACACATATCTCCATGCATCCTTCCCACATGCATTGTGCCCAAAGTGTACTCACCTGTTGGTCTGGAGGCCCATACAGCAGTCCGTACAGCGGTAGGACCCCATCCACCAATCGCTCCAACTCCTCCGAAGTGAAGCAGGGCCCTTTCCCCGGTCACACCGGCCATGGTAGGTTCCAGACAGAGGTCACAGCAGCACACACAGTGTAGGTGTTCTCCAGTTAACGGTCAGGAAACAAGTGAGGAATCAGACATAAAATGGCGGTCACATCCGCGGCGGTGTACACCGTCACCCCCGGTGCAGATCCCCATTGGCCACTGTACTCCATAGAGCCCCATATTATCCAGTGAGGAATTGCAAGGCGGTGCAAGGCAGCCTTCCGCCACAATGCCCAACGTCAGCGGAATTACCTTATTTCCACCTGACCCTACATACAAGACAGGCAGTCGCCATTTCATGGGGAGGACAACAGTCATATCGAAATTAACTGCGTCACAGCCTAGATTAGCACATACCTCGCCATTCACACTGTTCCATTACATAAATGTACTATATACACTGAAGTTGTGGTTCCATTGTTCAAACTGTGACAGCTTACTCACTCTTGTGTTCCTTAGATACCTATAGCTGCGGATGAATAGGAGGTGGAGACATACCCTCGTGTACAGACCCCTTGTAGACTTGGCTACACTGGAGGACAGGCACATTATACTCACCTATAGACTGGACAGGGCCACAATAACTGAGCGGTGTGCCCAATTGGAGCCAGATCTGATATCTGCTATCCACCATCCCACTGGGATCCCCCTTCTTGTGCAAGTGCTCTCAGTCCTCCATTTCCTGGCAACTGGTTCTTTCCAAGTGACAGTAGGCTTGGAAGCAGGAATGTTACAGCCAATGTTCTCAATCGTGCTGGCAAGTGTTTTGTCTGCCCTGGTAAAACACATGTACACCTACATTTAATTCCCCCAGGTGGAAGATTTTACCACAGTGAAGGACAGATTCTATGCAATGAGACATATGCCGAATATTGTTGGTGCGATAGACGGAACGCATATTGCGTTTGTCCCCCCCTGCCAGAATGAACAGGTGTTCAGGAATCGGAAGAGCTTCCACTCATTGAATGTGCAAATGGTGCGCTTGGTGGACAAGTACATCTCCCACATCAATGCAAATTATCCTGGGTCAGTGCATGACACCTTTTTTCTGAGGAATAGCAGCATCCCAAATGTGATGGCCCTACTACAGAGGCACAGGGTGTGGCTAATAGGTGAGCCTTCGTCCCCATCCACTGTATGTTGGTGTATGCCTTCAGGTGTCATCCCTATAGCATTGTATGAGGCTAAATGTTATCCCTCAATACTTGCAGGTGACTCTAGCTACCCAAACCCATAGTGGCTGCTGACCCCTGTGAGGAATGCCAGGACAGGGGCAGAGGAATGTTACTATGAGGTACATGGGCGAACCTGAAGGATCATCAAGAGGACCTTCAGCCTTGTGAAGGCCAGGTCAGGAGCCTTCATCTGACAGGTGGATCCCTGTGCTACTTACCCAGGAAGGTCTGCCAGATAGTAGTGGCACAACCTGGCCCTCAGACGGCATGTACCCTTTCTGCAAGAGGAAGAGACTGGAGAGGCCCCTGTGGCAGCTGTAGACCCTGAGGACAGTGAGAATGAAGAGGCTAAGGATGAGGATGAGGACAACAGAACATCAGTTATCCGTCAATGCTTCCAATGACACACAGGTGAGACAGTGCAACTGACCATTCATCTGACTATTGGTTTATTCTGTGTGGCTGTAGCATGATGGCATTAACTTCCTTTGCATCTCAACTTACTGTCACCTATGGCTTGTCATTTTACAGATGTTAGTGATATAACAACTGTGTACTGATGTGCTGACTACAAACAGCTACAGATCATTATTTCTATGCTCTGACAGTGTTCAGATCATTTGCACTAGATGTGACTGTCTACATAAATGCACATTTTCAAAACATAAAATACTAATAGTCAAGTTGTGTTTCAAGGGTGTTTATTGAAGTGCTATGAAATTGAGGGAAAATGCAACGGAATGTGGTGATGATGGAGGAAGGTCCAGGGTATTGTTCCAGTCTGTTTGTAGCACAGGTTCAGTGCCCAAGGGGCCATAGGAAGGGGAGAAAAGGCAGTTCATAATGTACAAGGTGACAGTGTGGGACACAAGGGGGACAATCAGGAGAGTCTCATTTCCTTGGCATGGTCTTGGAAAGTGTCTCTGGCTTCTGTCTGGTTTGCAGGGAACGTTTGCGGGGTGGTTCACTTTCTGCAGGGGGAGGGGTGCTGGTGGCCTGTGGGTCCTGTGGCAGGGCCTCCTGCCCACTAGCTGCAGTGGAGGTGGAGGTGGAGGGCTGGTTAATGGACTGGCTGGTGGTAGGGGCCCACTGCTGTGTTGTTGCCTCCCTCATGGTGTTGGCCATGTCTGCCAGCACCCCTGCTATGGAGATCAAGGTGGTGTTAATGGCCTGTAAGTGCTCCCTGATCCCCTGATACTGTCCCTCCTGCAGCCGATTGTTCTCCTGCACGTTGTCAATGATCTGGCCCATTGTGTCCTGGGAATGTTGGTAGGCTCCTGGAAAGTCAGTTCCCTAGTCGTCTCCTCCCCAGCACACAGCGGTCCAGTGTCTCTGTTGGCCTGTGCCTCTGTCCCCTGAATGGTTTGTCCACTGACCCCAGGTCTCTGATTGTCTTGGGTATGAGTTGTGGCCTGGGGTCCCTTTACAGTAGGGCACACTGTTAATTGACGTGTCCTGGGGACAGAGGTATGGGTACGCTGGATGGGTGCTGTGGTGTTGGATACTGATGGGGGAGGCTCTGTGGTGGACTGTGAGTGGGCTTGGGTGACCGACTGTCCAGTGGTCCCTGATGGGCCAGGTTGTTGGTCCAGATCCTGAAGTCCAGAGTTACTGTCATCACTGGGGGCATCTTCTGTTGGGGGAGTGGTTTGTTGTGGTACCTCCTCTCTGCTGAGAGTGGCTGGGGCACCTGTGGGGATGTCAGTCATGTATTACGCTTCATGTCTGTGACATACTGTACATCCCTGGCTTCCCCTCTATCGTTGCTGTTGCCCTGCCAACTTTTGCTTGTGTATTGTGCGATTGTTAGTTTTCCTATGCTGCAACTGCTTTGGTTATGCATGTCCATGCAGGGCTGGGAGGGGTGTCCATGCATTGGTATGGCATACAGGGCTTGGCATTGTGGTTAGTCATATCTGTAGGTGCAGTGTGTGGGATGGAGTGGAGTGATGGGAGTGAGGGTGAAGGAGTGAGATGACATGTAGGTATGGGGGGGTGATAAGTAATAAATGTTGACTTACCAGTGTCCAGTCCTCCGGCTACTCCAGCGAGTCCCTCAGGATGCAGTAATTTCAAGACTTGCTCCTCCCATGCAGTGAGCTGTGGGGGAGGAGGCGGGGGTCCACCTCCTGTCCTCTGTATGGTGAGCTGATACGTTGCTGTTATGGAACGTACCTCCCCCCGTAGGTAGTTCCATCTCTTCCTTATGTCTTCCCTTGTTCTTGTGTACTGTTCCACGGCGTTTACCCTGTCCACGATTCTCCGCCATAGCTCCATCTTCCTGACAATGGATATCTGCTGTACGTGTGCTCCAAACAGCTGTGGCTCTACCCTGACAATTTCCTTCACCATGACCCTTAACTTCTCATCAGTGAAACGGGGGTGCCTTTGTGGGGACATGGGTGTTGTGTGGTGTCTGTTGGTGAGAGTGTGTTGAGTAATATGGTGGTGTGTGTGATGTGGGGTGCATGAGGGATGTATGGGTGTAAGTGGTGTGAGTGGTGTAAGTGGTGTGCGTTTGTCTAGTTGTCTCTGTGTTGTTTATGTCAATCTCCTGGAAGTAATAGTTGTTCGTGAAGGGTTGTGGGTACTGTGGGTGTGTGTTTTATAGTGCTGTGGGTGTGGTGTGTGTATGAATGTCAGGTGTGTGTTTTTCGTATTGGCCAATGTAGTGTTGTTTTGTATGTGGGTGTCCATTCTGAGCACGGCGGTGTGTACCGCCAATGGTTTACTGCTTTTGAATGTCCGCTGTGGTGATTCATGGGTCATAATGTGGTGGGCGTTGTTTTGTTGTGGTAACAATATGGGTGTTCATACCGCCACTTTATCACTGACCTTTGGGCTGGCGGATTTGTGTATTTGGCTGTGTTCTGCCAGATTGGAGCATGTGTGTCATAATATTGCGAACGGATATTCGCCACTGAGGCTGTATGTTGGTGGCTGTTACTGTGGCGGTAAGTGGAATTTACTGCCAATGTCATAATGAGGGCCTAAGTCCAAAGGTAACCTTATTTTCTGTGTCCTTGTTCCAGTTTTACATGGTTGTGTGTGCTTCACATTCACCTCAGCCTGACCCTAAGACCTGGCCCGGTATAACCATATATTCTACACTGTTTCTTGGTGCTACTTAGTTAAAAAACTTTAACAAATCATATCTTTTGTTTCCTTATTGGGTTTTAATCATGTTGGAGTCATTGATCTTATTAAAATTTTCTAGATTTTTAGAAATTGGTTGAGAGGTTTTTGTAATGTTGTGTTTTGATTTTTTAACTGTTGTGTTCTGTTACGAACTTTGTGCATTTCCCCATATAAAATCTGTCTGCTCGCTGCCATAGCTACCCTGGTTGAGCCAAAGGTTAAATTATTAAAACTTTGCGTTTAACCTAACAAAAGTTGGACTACTTATACGTGGTGGACCTACTTCCACTCCAACTAATAACCCTTTTTCTTACAGAGAGTATCACACATTTTGATACACACTGGGCACATTAATAACAAAGATTACCTGATTGGTGTGATGTTTCAAATGGTATCCCATGTCCTAAAGTGTCAGTTTGAAATTCAGGACAAGTCCCTCAGGATATTCCGCCTCATTATGTGCTATGCTCATCCATAACTTGTTCCAATGCTCCAATCAATTCTGTTTAAACACTTATCATTAGAAGGTTTTACATCATTTCTATCTCCTGACATTTGTTTCTCTTTTTCAATCGGCCACTCTTGCATATCCTTACTACCATGTCAAGCATGACCAAATCATATCTAGAAACTCTATACCAAGGACAGCAGTCAGTATTAGTAGAATATATTAAATGTAGAAGCATGGAAGTAAAATATGATCTATGCAGAATTTTGTATTCAATCAGTTGAAATTGAAAGTGATCTGTAGTCTTCTTGGGAAGACTACAATGTCATCCACTTCTGCATTCATCAAATACATCTGACTGCCTTTTTCCCATGTAGATCTTATCAGCAATATCATGGCTGGATGGTCTTCACCTAGTGCACAGCATAGAGAAGATCAGTAATGGCCAACTTCCACTAGAGACAAAAGTTTCTGCAAAAGTAATTTTGGACTCCATCAATCTACTGGAAAATTCTTCCCAAGCTTTATATGTTACAACCTAGAATACAGTAAAGATTAGCCTGTATGGCACCAAAGTGGACTCTGCCGTTAAAATTTGAAGAAAGTATTGTCACCATAAGGTTCAAGAATACAAAGACAAGCTGAAGCACTCCATATGGAAATGGAAGCCTCTTGAACTAATTTATGAAAATTCAGCAATATAGATGTGCCTCTGCAGTGAAGAGTACAGTAAGAAAATGGGTTACTGTTTGGGGAGAAAGAGAATTCTTCCCAGTGAATAGGTCCAATATCGTGTAATGCCAAAGCTCAAGTGCAATAAACAAAACCTTAACTCAAGGCACAGTAGCCATGGCACAGAGCAGACAGGCTTATCTTAAGGTGTGTACAAAGTGTTTAGCAGTAGCAAACCAATTAAAAAGTAATTGCACACCACAATAAAAATCCCACAACTACTTTCCTAAAATTGTGAAAAATGTAATAAGAAAAATGTCACTCAAACGGTTGTATGTCAGAACGCCGCCTGCCTGAACAACGAGGTCGGAACAATGACCTTGTTGTTACCACTAATGCCTTTACCACGAATGCCTTAACAACGATATTTTGTTGTAAAGGCATTCCTGGTAAAGGCATTAGTAATAGGCATCCATTGTTCCTGCATGCGTCACCCCGACCCCCCACCCCCCCTTAAAACCTAAAACCCTGCATCAAAACCTAAAACCCCCTGACCCCCCACCCCGGCCCAAAACCTAAAACCCCCCTCGACCCCCCACCCCCACCCCAAAACCTAAAACCCCCTGCCCCCCACACCCCGCCCCAAAAGCTAAAACCCCCTGACCCCCCACCCCGCACCAAAATCTAAAACCCCCGACCCCGTCCAAAAACCTAAAACCCCCGACCCCCCACCCCTGCATCAAAACCTAAAACCCCCCCTAAGCCCCCACCCCCACCCTAAAACCCCCGACCCCCCGCCCCAAAACCTAAAACCCCCTGACCGCCACTTACCTGAGTCATCGCCTCGTCGTCAGCGTCGTCCTCCTCACCCGACTCCCTTGTTTGTGCCTTAACCACGCATGTTCATTGTTCAGCACATGCATGGTTAAGGCACAAAACAACAAAGTTGTGGTTTAGGAAAGCATTGCTCAGCTTTCGTTAACCAGGACTTTGTTGTTTAAGAGTCGCCGTAGAAGTCGTTTCCCCACTCAAACACCCAAAATCCCAAAAATCTGCAAGAAAAAGTAAAACACCAATCAGAAGTCACAGTTCATAGTTGACAAGAACTTAGGTAAGATTTCAGGCCCTCCGCACTGGAATGGAGTTTGTATACCCCAAGTGGGTCATCCCGATTAATTGTTTTACCTTCTGAGAAAGGCCCACATTTATCATTCATTCACATAGGGCAAAGCATCAAGACCTCTTGTGGAACACACGTTCCTGCACAAAAACAGTCCCTAGATGCAAAGATATTTCTTCTCAGAGCGTCTCTGATGGGCGGTAGTAGAGTTCTGATGCATTTCCAGGTCTCCAAGTGCTGGTAAATCTGGGAATGCTTCTGAATACATGAATGGAGCGTGGAGACTGTGGAAGGCATAGATGCACCAGGAGAATCATTCAATTTACAATGCAATCCTCCACATCAATGATAGTGGAAGCTTTGACTAATATTCATAGCATAATACATATGATTTATAATTGGCAACTAACATTAATGACTTTGTAATTTGCATAGTCTTGCACCCCCTGATTTTAAAGATGTCAGCAATTTAGGTGTATAGACTGCTATGAAAGGCACTGGGAGTTTACTCTAATCATGGCCCACCAGTGTACCACAAGGGAAGAATGTGACATGGGTCAGTTCATGTAATGCAAGAAAGGCGGTCTAATTCATAAACAGTTTCCAGCAAGCATGATCTAAACTGCATTGGGTCCCTCAAATAAACACATGTATCATCTGGTTATAGAAGTACTGTGTGGATTAGGTATGCAATCATAATCCTTTTTCAGACAAGTATTCTCTTACCTTTTATTTTGCATTATCATTGCAAATAATATTAGCATCTGTGTTCTCTCCCTTCTTGTACCTCATGTGAACAACAAATTCTCGGCACATCACCCCATTCCTACATCTCATCTTGGATTTTGAGTACGGAAAACATATCTAGTTGATTACATAGATTCCAAAAGTAAACCTTTCTTAGAGATAAAAAAGCTATTTCCAGGCCACATTATCAAAAGTCTTTTCTTCATCCACTGATGTGACTGCCTGGTCTTCTTTATTTGTATCCAAAATAACTTCATATGGGTTAGCCTTCAAAGCTTAGCTACTGTCATTCATCAAGGTATGAATCCTAATTGTTAACAATGTATCAATTTCAAGATCACCCACTAAGCCTTTTCGCTATTGTGCTACTAGGTGCCTCATTATGAGCTAGCAGGGGTTTGGTGGGGTGGTACCAGACGGCTTGAATCTTAATTTCTGACTGGTATTCCTGTCCTAAATTCCAGTTATTTATGTTTTGTCCCCTCAATGCAGAATAATTAAATAGGCCCTGGAGTAATGATTCTTTCACCATGTAGCTTTGTCCAGTTCATTTCCCATTCACTCAGAAATGTTAGTTTCATGAGGAAAGCCATTAACATTCTGGGTAAGGCAGGGGATGAGAGGCTGGTTAGGACAGAGGCAGTGTAGATAGAGTGTTGTTTCCTCGTCTTATATTATACTGCAGATAGCTGAGGTGTTAGGGGTGCATGCATCTCCAAGCACAACTAGTAGCTGGGCTGTTATTGATTTGAGAGGGAAGTAGGAGGTGGGTTTGCTGCTCAGGCCTATGCCATGGGTTGTGGGCAGAGGAGGGGACAGGCAGGGGCATGCAGGCACAGCCACTGCCATCAGCTCAGGGCTCTTTTTATCTCTAGATGGGGAAAATGGAAAGGAGGGCATGCAATCGCAGTGCACTGTTCATGGCCCAAGACAGTGCCTCAGGTGCAGGGGGAAAATCGGATAAGGCGGATAAGGATCGTGGCTGTTTCAAGATGTGGAACTCCAGTTACTTTCAGTTCCAAGACTCCAATTTGGTTTTAGAGATGTGGGCCCATGACGCTGTTAAAAAGAAATGAAAGGAAAGTGAGCAGTCAAATTTCTGTCTAAATAGTTTGCATCTGAACACATCTTATTTAACTCATGACTGACCAAGGTAAATGCTGTTCTGCTGTACAAGCCCCGAGAAAGTGAAAAGAAAAAACACCTCCTAGTGTTAAAAAGGGGCGAGTGTAATTCAGTGTAACACAATTAAGTGAAATTATCAAAAATAAAGCGTGATTATGCATTATTATGCAAGAAGAGTCATTCTGCATTTAGTACTATTTATTAATGCAAAAATGCCTCCACACTCCCAAAATGGGTATGCGAATGCAGTTTGTATTAATGTTAAGTTACTTACAGGTAATCTTCATTACTCCTAGTCCGGTAGTCCTCGTCCCATTCATTACGTTATGGAGAGAAATCTCTCCATGACAGAAAAAGAACACGAGGAATGCTGCATCATACCCCGCCTCCACCGGGGAGTACATAATCATGTACTTACCCAGCATTCCTCCTGAACTACCAAGCCCCTGACTCGAAGGCCGGCCATCCAGGAGGGAGGGTGAGGCGTAATGAATGGGACGAGGACTACCGGACCGGGAATAATGAAGATAACCGGTAAGTAACTTAACATTACCCCCCAGGTCCTACTGTCCGCATCCCCTTCATTACGTTATGGAGAATACCTAAGCTGAAACATCGGCCGAAGAGACTGACAATCAAAGAACCACAAAGGCAAACCACAGGTACATGCCAAAAAGTGATTTAATGAAAAAAACAACACCAAATTTGGAGCAAACTGCCTGGAGAACCCCTTACCCAAAATTAAGGTTATCCCCCAGCACATTCTGAAGACAATAGTGGGAAACAAGAGTGTTAGCCACAGCCCAAGTGCTGCCTGACAAATCTCAGAGATGGAGACCCCTTTAATTTCTGCCCAAGAGGCGGCCACACCTCTGGGAGAGCGGTCCTGCACACCACCAGGAGGAGGCATCCCAGCCAAAGAATAGGCCAACTCAATAACCTGCTTTAACCATCTACCGAATGAAAGAGATGAACCGTAGGCAAGGAACACTCCAATAGAGACAACCCAAGAGGAGAACACCATTTTTGAAAATTACCCCAATGCCGAGCATAGGACTTCAAAGTAGAGGGTCTACGGGACTCTTGAATGGCCACCGCTAAATGCCTAGGAATGCCCTTGTGCTGCAACCCTTGCCTTTCAACTTCCAGACCAAAAGCCGAAGCTTCCAGAGAGGAAGCGGTTGAACAGACCGTAGAGGGAAGGGTAACAGAGGAAGAAACCAAGGACCCTGAACAGCCAGCAGCCGCATCACTGGAAACTAGGACCTCGGAGGCCAAAACAGAACAACCAAAATCACACACCTGTCCTCTCGCAACAGACGGGCCAGAAACCGGGGAATGAGGGAAATAGGCAGGAACGCATACAACAGCCTGTCCGGCCAAGGAACCGTCAAGGCATCCACTCCCCACACACCTGACTGAGGAATATGTGAGCAAAGAAGAGGAACCTGAGCATTGAGCCGGGAAGCAAAGAGGTTGAGGTAAGGTACAACAAGCCTCTCGCATTCCCTGAGAAATGCGCCCGGGGAAAGAGAAATGTGCGTAAGGGTGGAAAACGTCTGCTGAGGGAGTCTGCCACACCGTTGTCAACCCCCCTCACATGCACAGCAACAGTGGACTGAAGGGAGTGTTCACCTCAATGAAACAAACACTGCGCCACCTGATTGAGAGACCGAGACCGACTCCCACCCTGGTTGTTGATGTAGTCTATTGTCACCATGTTGTCGGAACGAATAACCAAGTGAAGACCAAGAAGAGCAGGCTGAAACCCCATACAAGCCCTGAAGACAGCCAGGAGTTCCCTCCAATTGGATGAACGTTTCCCCTCTTGAGGAGATCACCGGAGGAGAGGGTTATAATGGAACTCCTTTCTCCAGATGGGAGCCCACAGTCCACCAATGCAGGTCCGGGAGAACCCCCAAGGCACTTCCAGGTCGTACAGTTGCACCTGAGGATCCCAACAGCAAAGCAGATGAATCCACAAAGGACAGAGATGAAATCGAGCCCAAGGAACAGTAAAAACTGCAGCAGCCATGGGACCCAACAACCGAAGCCACAACCAATTTGGGGCAGCCACTTGTGACAAGAACTCCAGAGCAAGAGATTGCAAGACATGTATCCGAGAGTCTGGAAGAAACACTCAGTTGAGATCTGTGCTAAAGCGAGCCCCAATAAATGTCAGATCTTGAGAGGGAAGCAGTTGGCTTTTGGCCCAGTTGAGGAGAAACCCATGACTATGTAGAGTGGAACACACCAACTGAGGGTCCTGTATCAGCCGGGCAGGAGATGGAGCATGAATCAACCAGCCGTCGAGATATGGGTACAAATGGATACCTTGGAGATGCAAGGAGGCCACCAGGGGAGCCACGGCCTTCGTGAATACACAGTGAGCAGACCGGAGGCCAAATAGAATGACCGTGTACTGATAATGACACCCCTGAAGACAGAACCAGAGATATTGTTGAGATGAGGGATGAATGGGAACATGGTAGTAAGCATCCTGAAGATCCAGGGCACACATAAAATGACCCCGAAGGACCAACTGAATGATCCTCTGTAAAGACTCCATCTTGAAGGGGACATGTCGGACAAACCGGTTCAGAGCCTTCAAATCCAAAACCAACTGAAAGCCCCCTGTATGTTTTGGAACCAGGAAAAGAATAAAAAAAAAAAAAAGACCCTGCTCTGCCTGGGGGACTGGCACCACTGCCTTCTTCTGTAAGAAGGAACAAATGCCCAGTCGAAGAGCCTCCCATTTGCTTGGGATGGAAGGCCAAGAGGTAGGATGCACCCCTGACGGAAGTGGAACAGTCACAAACTTGATCCGATAACCCTGGCGAACAATGTCCAGAACCCATAGATCTGAAAAGGTGAGATCCCATGCTGGTAGAAAATGTCGCAAACAGCCCTACCTCGGGATCTGGAACAATCATATAGTCAGGAAGGAGACTTAGGAGGAGGAGGGGGGATTTGTGCTTCTTGTCCTTACCCATAGGAAAGCATCCTTGTGACCTCGCAAACTGATGCCTAGAGAGAGCCGGAACTGGAGACCTCCTACGAAACAAATGTCGATCACCCAAAGAGGACCGGATGTGTTTATGCAATTTCTTCTCCAGTTCAGCCCAAAACAACACATTGCCTTGGAAAGAAACCCTCAAAGCAGAGGCACACTGTACAGCATCCGTCTTCCAATCCTGCAGGACAAGATTCAGGCGAGCAGATACACCAGCTCCTTCCGCTAAGGCTGATGCCCGCACCACATCAAAGGAAATATCCAACAGGAATTCTACCTGATGTTCAATAAGGAACATGAGCTCAGAGCAGTCCGAGGTCCCATCCAGTGCATTATTCAGGGCTTTAAGATCAGACAAGAGAGATTGAGCAACATAAGCCCCATAAATGCCAGCCCACAATGCCAGGTGTGTACCAGCATAAGCTTTCTTCAGGGACACATCCACCTTCTTGTCTACTTAATCCCTAATCACTGCATCTTCAGCCAAGGACGTACGGCCAACCAAACTGGTGACAAAAGAGTCAATAGGTACAGAGTCTGGGGACACCGGGGCCACATCCTGTAAAGTGTACAACTTGGCCATAAACTGGGGAAGAATAATTTTGTCAGGATCTATCCACTCCCTCTTAATCACCTCCTGAATACAAGGATGAATAGGGACATCCACCAAAACAGTATTCTAAAACTGCGCAAAAGAGGGCCAGACGAAGTCTCAGGAACATCAACCTCAAGAAAGTGCATGTTCAATTTCACATGCTTCCTCAGAGGGGGCAACAACTCTTTGGAAACATATTTTCCCTTCTGTTCCTCTGGAGAAGGACGCTCTAACTCAGAACTGGAGGAGGGAGACTCAGCTACCCCAGATGGAACCACGATAGGAGCAGCCACTTGAAACTCCAATAATGTCTCTCTAATAAGTCTGCGCAGGTGGGCATCATCTCTCTTCCTGCTCCTCCGAGCATGCCCATGGGAAGAGGAGGAGGATGAAGATGGAGAAGAAACCTCCACATGCTTCTTTTTAGCTGTATGTTTCACATGTAGCACCTCCAAAACTGGAACCAGCAACTTACCAGGTAGCAGTAGCCCAGCAGCACAAAGCTTCCCCACCGCCAGCCAGAGAAAGCAAGGACAACCGACATCTGGAGGAGCAGCACCATCCTCGTAATCCCTGTCATTGGACAGAAAAAAAGACAGGAGGAATGCTGGGTAAGTACATGATTATGTACTCCCCGGTTCGGGCGGGGTATGATGCAGCATTCCTCGTGTTCTTTTCCTTTCATGAAGAGATTTCTCTGTCTGACGTAATGAAGGGGATGAGGACAGTAGGACCTGGGGGTAATAAATCGTGCAAACCCAACAGAATACAAATAGCAAGTGCAAGCAGCCACTCATGCTCGTTAAATGTGCTCTTGGAGTACAATTTCCCACCAACTCCTGGTTATTTGCACTAGTTTCTTAATGCAAAATAGCCCCCATTGCATCCAAAATAGGTGCAAGAAGGCATTTCGCTCTAGGAAATAGTGCAAATGTGTGCTGTTGAGCTAGAATTTTCCACTAACTTATTCCTAGCATCTAGCACTATTTTCTAAGTGCAAAAGGCACCCTTGCGTGTGGATGCTTTTTACATTAAGAAATAGTACTAAATGCAGATGTGTGAGCGGCCACTCATGGTAGCTAAATGTGCTCTGTTTTCCATAAAGATTACTCTTAATTACTTGAACAGGTGTAATTTTGTTATGATTTGTAATTCTGCATCAAAGAGTAATACCAAACTAGCACAGTTACTCTGATTACTGCAGCGGAATTAAAATTACACCTCAGCCTAGTGTTAGCATGCCACGTATTTATCAACCTACTATGGACTAACAAGCTAATGATCCTCATTATAAGTGAGGCGGAATATGCAATGCATTTACTATTGTGGTAAATACCATTAGCTTGGAGTGAGGTAGTTACCATGTGTGATTCTGACTTTCTAACCTGCGTATGTGGCATAACATGTGAGATCAGCATTTAACACACTGATTTCTGCATGTTTTGCCCTAGTTAGAGAACTTTATCCCCAATAAATGTTGGCAGGATTGACCTGTAATTTATCAGGGAAAACTGTGAGGGTGTGATACTAATCATACAACTTCTTACAAAAGGCAGCACATATCCCCTTTCCAGTTCACACACCACACCACATTTTTTTAATGAGATCCCATTGTCTATTCATACTACTGTATCTATGAGAAAGGAAAACTAGAAAAATGAATACAAGTCATCCCTCCATTTCTTAGAAAGTCTATCATGCTCCAGCACATTCAAGTGTTTCTTCTGAGAAGCAAGTGCAATTTATGGCGGAGATTTACTAAGAGCTTGCAATGTCCTTGAGTAACCCAAGTTGTTGCAGGGCAAAGCAAGTCTCTAACTGGAATTTGCTAAGCAAGGCAAAGCTACTTTACATGGCTTCGTATGGTTTCTTAAGTACAAATTAACACACCATAGCGCATAGTACTGCCTAGCATTACTTTACATCAGGACAGAGTTACATGGGTGGAGCATGGGCATTACCATGTATTTGTCCATGTATTATGATGCAAACCTAGATTTTCAAAGACTTTCACCTACCTGACAGAGGCATAATAAGGAGAACTATCTATATTTCTCCTTGTTAATTCCACTTTACATATGTGCTGCATTCTGCGGCACACAGAGAAAGAGGAATATACCTTTAATTATTATTTATGTGCAGGAAGGTGTCCCTTTCTGCATAAAAACAATCCTGCTGTTAACACAGACACACTTTCACAATGGTGCAAGGGTGCCTACATTAGTTAGAGGCAAAACTCAGTGCGCCAGTGCAAGGAGCGAGCAGAAATGGATAATTTCTGCTATCTACCTCTCACCCAAAGCAGCATAGAAGGTTGCCTTTTTGGGATTGCGTTGCGTTGCGTTTGGAAGTGGAGAGAGCGGTCCCATGTCTTTTCGTGTAGGTATTAGGATCACTAAAGTTCCATCTCTTAATTTTATTCTCCCATTAATTTATAAACAATTGTCAGATGTGTCAGACAAAGGGTAGCTTTCCGCCAAACTTTTTGCCAGTCATCCTCTATTTTGCTGAAACTACTTTTGTTGGCTTTAGGACTATGGAAAATTAACAGCTGCTAACCAGTGCTAAAGTGATTATGTTTTCTCCCTACACATGTTACATTTTTACATCCAATTGACATGTTTCATTTACTTGTAAGACACTAGTACAGTGGTACTGCATGTACCCAGGACCTGTAATTTAAATGTTAGCAGTAGACCCGCAGTACTGATTGTGCCACCTACTGAGGTAGCCCTTTAAATATGTCTCAGGCCTGACATTGCAGCCAGTGTGTGTGCAGTTTTAAACTGCCATGTTTACTTGGCAAAGTAAACCTTTTGCAAAGCCCAAACCTTCCTTTTTAATATGCATAAGTCACCTCTAAGGTAGGCCCCCAGGGCAAAGTGCAGTGCCTTTTAAAGGTTTTGACATATACTTTTACGATTTTCATGTGATGATAGTGAAAAACTTGTAGATTTGTTTTTCAATACTGCGATACCGTTCTCTCCCATAGGATAACATTGGAGTTGGCTTATTGCATTTTAGTTTACAATTGGGAATACATATTCAGTTCATGTTTGGTGTCTTTGAATTGGGGAGAAAAGCCCTATTTAGCAGTGAAGTATGTTTTTTGATTACAGTATTAAAAATGCCAATTTTAGTTGGGTTTTTTCTTCCCATATCCCTTTATGCCTATAGCCTGGCATGGATCACATGACTGGATGTAACTGTCAGTTAGGCTCTGTGAATTCATCCCAGACAGTCACACAATAGAGGATTAGGTGCTCCTGAGTGGGTTATCTACTGGCAGGGTGGGGGCACAGCTGAGCATAACTCCACTTACACCTGAATAGCCTAAGTTCTGCCTTCACACAAAGGGGCTAATGACCCTGCATTGTCCTCAGCCAGCTTGGAGCCAGAGCAGAGGATGCAATAAAATCCATGCACTTTTCCTACCTCACAGAACCAGAACACCAGGGTATAAAAGAAAGACCTCAGCCACCAAGTGCCTCATTTTGAGTTTGGCGGGTTGCAGAGGCTGCCCGCCAAACTCTGTAGGAAACTCAGGCCCATATTTATACTTTTTGACGCTAAACTGCGCTAACGCAGTTTAGCGTAAAAAAATTTAGCGCCGTCTAACGCCATTCTGAAGCGCCATGCGGGCGCCGTATTTATGGAACGGCGTTAGCCGGCGCTAGCAGACCGGCGCTGCCAGGTGTGCGTGGAAAAAAACCACGTAGACCAGGCAGCGCCGGCGTAGGGGGAAAATGGCGTTAGGGCGTCTTAAAATGGGGCAAGTCAGGTTGAGGCAAAAAAATCGCCTCAACCCGATTTGCTCCATTATTTTCGACGCCCAGACGCCATTTAAATGACTCCTGTCTTAGTAAAGACAGGAGTCATGCCCCCTTGCCCAATGGCCATGCCCAGGGGACTTATGTCCCCTGGGCATGGTCATTGGGCATAGTGGCATGTAGGGGGGCACAAATAAGGCCCCCCTATGCCACCCAAAAAAAATTAAAAAATATAAAAAATTATACTTACCTGAACTTACCTGAATGTCCCTGGGGTGGGTCCCTCCATCCTTGGGTGTCCTCCTGGGGTGGGCAGGAGTGGCAGGGGGGGTCCCTGGGGGCAGGGGAGGGCACCTGTGGGCTCATTTTGAGCCCACAGGCCCCTTAACGCCTACCCTGACCCAGGCGTTAAATAGTGGCGCAAATGTGGGGTTTTTTGACCCGCCACCTCCCGGGCGTGATTTTTGCCCGGGAGTATAAATACGACGCATTTGCATCGCCGTCATTTTTTTAGACGGGAACGCCTTCCTTGCATCTCATTAACGCAAGGAAGGCGTTCACGCAAAAAAATGACGCTATTTGCCCATACTTTGGCGCTAGACGCGTCTAACGCCAAAGTATAAATATGGCGTTCGTTTTGCGCCGAATTTGCGTCGAAAAAAACGACGCTAATTCGGCGCAAATGGAGTATAAATACGGGCCTCAGTTTCCGCCACTAGCCCTATTATGAGTTTTCCACTGGGCCAGCGGGAAACAGGCCACAACATTGATGCTGGCTCATAATTGAGCCAGCGACAATGTTGCTTTGCATTGGATGCAACAGCACCCGTCATGCTTTTCACTGCCCGTAAAGCACGAAGGGGCTGTCCATGGGGGCCCCTGCACTGCTTGCAGCGCTACCCTGATGGATTAAGCCTTCACAGCGTTGTAATGTGGAGGCCAGACCTCTGCTTTGGTGGTGGTCTGACCACTACCATGAGTCTGGCTCATGATGGGGGGCCAAGTCCTCAGTATACTTCTGGACCTGTGGATACTCTGCCCGGATGAAGGACTGCTGTGCTGCTAGAAGGACTGCTGGGCTGCTGTGCTAAAGGAACTGCTGCCATGCTGTGCTGACCAGCTGTCTGCTGCTCTCTTGACTGAGAAATAAGATCAGGATGTGTAACTTCACCTTGAACCCAGGGCCCCAGCGTGATGTAAAGGGCTAGTCTGCTGGCCTCCTGGTCTAAGCCTCAGGGACACAAAAAGCTCCCCAACAGCTCCTAGACTTAGTTGTACCAAGTTTCTGACTCCCAAGTGGTGCTTCTCAGGTCCTGGACCCTTGGTGTGGCTCACAGGCTCTTCAAATCCAGCTTTTAGGTGCTTTGAGACTGCAAACAGGCTCATTTGATTTGGAACCTCATTGGAACCATACGGCTCACACAGAAATTCAGAGTGAACAGCAGTCAGACCATCTCTTCACACAGCAAGCATCAATTGTCTGTGGAGGACCGCAATCACAAAGCACCAGCCCGCCCATCCTCAATGCCTGGTCTGCTCTTTGAGCCATGCCGACCACCACCCACAATACTCTCATTGCTCCCTGTGACTCTCACCAGTGGGAATGGGACTCTTGGCACAAAACTTGAGAAGGTAAAACTTCAGCGGTCTAATCTGGTACTATATCCCACCCACACTCCACTTCGGTTGGCCTAAACGTTTGACTTTGGCCCTGTCCAGTGTGACATATAGCCACGGTTGGCACTTGATGCTTTTAGGTGCTATTTTACTTTTTGTTTTTTATTGATAAGTCCCCTTCTATAGATTGGAGTTTTGTCATTTTGGTCTCATTTTACTTATTTGAGCTCTACTTTTCTACCCTGGTGTGGGATCCCTTGCTGTGATGTTTTCTCTGTTTTACTGTTTGAAGTGTTGCACAAATACTTTACATAGTGTTTCCAAGTTAAAGTTGACTGCTCTGTGCCAAGCTACTAGAGGGTGAGCACAGATTAATTTGAGGTTTGCTTGTGCCTTACCCTGACTTGGATTGTGATTGCTTCTGAACCAGGGCTCACACCCCAGTCAATCAGGAACCCAATTTCAAGCCACAGTGAATTTATAATATACAGTACTGTGACACCATGAATAATTCAATCCTCCTGTAAGAGATCCAGTTCTGCAACCTGTGAAAGGATGAGAGCTGGCCACATCTTATTGCCCAATCCATGTATAATACCCATGGGAAGAAGATGAAGAACCCCTTGAAAACAAGTCTCACCACAGAAGCCTGAGTGTTGGAAAATGGGTTATTGGTAGGGCAGGTAGGTACCTACACCTAGCAACAAGCCACTAACCTCCACATAGGTACAGTTAGGTCTCAGTAAATTAATCCCAGCTCTACCCTTGGTAGCTTGGCATCGAGCGTCAAGGCTTAACTTAGGAGACAAAGTGTAAAGCATTCAAATATCACAAAACAGTAATTAAATAAAAAACAGGAAACAGTTTAAAAATCCAAAACCAATTTATAAAAATAGCTTATATTTTTATCTTTAAAATGACACAAAAACGATTAAAATCGGTTCAGGGGAACCGGAGATATGAATTTTTAAAGTATTATTATTTTCTAGCGCTTAGAAACAAAAAGCGCCAATCGGGTCATCTGGTTGCACCAGGACCGGGGCAAAGTCAAACTTTCAGGCCGACCGCGATGGAGCCCTGCTCGGCTACAAGTCGCGGGAGGCCTCGGTTGAAAAGTTACCTTCTGACTTAGTCTCTTTTTTGATGTTTTTCTTCCCCGGGACGAACCTGCCAGTTGGATCCGACCTCCTGGAGCCCTTGTCCGGATACGCGAAGTCGGTTTCCTCGGTGGTGATTTTTACCTTCGGACTTAGTCGTTTTTTCGAGATGAAAATCCTTCGACCGGGGTAAACCTGGATCTTGATCCGACGTCCGTGGAGCCCTTCTCGGATACGATGGCTGGAAGGTCCCGGTCAACTTTTTACGTTCGGACTTAGTCTCTTTTTTGGATGTTTTTCTTTACCGGGACGAACCACGAAGTCAGGCCGGGTCGCGGTTGAGGCAAGCCGGCTAGAATTTCCGCGTCGGGTCGGTCACTTTATGGAGCTTTTTTTCAAAAATTCTCCAATCTTTTCCAAACTTCTGGGGCTTCACCCAGATGTTCTTTCAAGGTTCTTTTGGGGTCCACAGCTCACCCCAAGGGTCCAGAAGTTCTGTGATGGTCCTTGGGGGTGCGGACTTCAACTCCCAGAATGCACCTGGCACAAACTCCTTTTTGGCCACTGGACAGAGGTCAGCTGGTCGCTTTCTTCAGGAGTTGGTGCAGGGGACTCTGGTTTAGCAATTTTTCACCTGTAGCAAACAGGGAGTCCCTCCTTGAACCAGTTGAAGCCAGGCAAAGTCCTTCTTGTGGTGAAGCCCAAGTGTGCAGCTGGTGCAGTCTTTCTGAGTGCAGGGTCCAGGTGCAGGCCAGGGGTCCAGCAGGGCAGTCCTTCTTCTTCTTTAGTTCCTTTCTTGTTGAATTCTGGAGGGGATCTGAGGTGTGGGGGCAGGTCTGCCAGTTTTATCCTTGCTCCTGGGTGAAAAGCAGGGGGGTCCTGGTCCTCCAATCAGGTACAGGGTCGTCCCCCTGTGATGACCACTTCCTGGGAAGTGTGGCAAAAATCCATCCCAAAAGGCAACAGTCTCTAAAAATCCAACATGGCTGAATCTGATTTTTGGAGGTTACATCTGGCTGAGCCCACCCACTGGTGTGGCTAAAAATCATAAACACACCCCTCTCCTGCCCTCTCCTAATCTAATCAAGGGGGCCCCTAGCTGTCTGGGGTTGCAGGATGTGGGGGTGTTGCTGGGTGCTCCATATGTCCTTCTCTGCCTTTGAAGACCAGTTTGGCAGCCCTCCCCCTTCCTGCCTCACCATCTGCTGAGGGGAGATTCTCTCCCCCAAGCACATTCCTTTGTGTGAAGTCAGGCCACTTCACACCTCATTAAAGTAGCATGGCAGAAGCTGCTGCAGGCTGGCCAATCAGAGCACAGCAGCAAAAACTATGCAGAGCTGAAATTGGCAACTTTTTAGGTAAAGTCTAAACTTTTTACCTAAACTAGTTATATTAAATCCCACAACTGGAAGTTGTGGGATTTATTATAACAATCAATTTGATACCAAATTCTTGGTATGTAACATTTAAGGAGACTTTAAAATTTAAAATAAAGTCTGCCCATTCTAGCCTATGAAGGCCATTTACTTCAATGAGAGAAAAACGAATTTGGCTGTTTTTACCTCACCAGGGCTTATAAATCTATTTTTATAAAGTCCCTGCTTATAGTTACATGGCACCCAGCCCTAGGGGCACATAGGGCACACCTTAGGGGTGACTTATATGTAAAAATAAGGTAGTTTAAGACTTTGGAAGTACCTTTAATTCCAAAGTCGAATTTGCATATAACTTTAATTTAAAAGCAGCCAGCAAGGCAGGCTTGCTTTTAAAATGACACTGGGCACCTCAGCAATGCACCTAGGCGTGCACCACCTATGCTGTGGTCCATAAACCTACATGCCCTACCATATACTAGGGACTTATAGGTAGGTTAACTTAGCCAATTATAATTAGCCTAATTTGCATATCCATTTTACACAGAGCACAGGCCCTGGGACTGGTTAGCAGTACCCAGGGCACCATCAGAGTCAGGAAAACACCAGCATAAAGTGGAAAATGGGGGCAAAAAGTTATGGGGCCTCTGCAATCAGCCCCAGTTTCTCACACAACCCCCCCCAGCCCACACGCCCAGGAGACTCAGCCCAACCCTGGGAGAGTCTTCCTGGCTTGTTAGGCGAGGAAGACAGTGAAGAAAACTGGCTGTCCCTTTGCAGGGCCTACTCTGCCTTATATCCTCCTGTCAGGGTCACTCCCTCTGGGTAGTGAAGCCATCCCAACAGTAAAAGGACCCAATTCAAACTGAAACTTCCCTCTAGGGGGGTCTTCCTCCTCTCTCTCTGCCAACTTGGGTAGTGAGGTGCCCACCTCCCCTACTCCTAACTTTGCTAGGGCAACACCTAGCTTACCCAAAGAGGTCACCCAACACTTGAGCAACCCCACCATGACCAACAGGGTCAGGGGGCCTACTTTGCTATTGGCCCTGGGGTCTGCCTCCCAGGCCAAGTACAGTGCTGCCAGGAAGGCTAGCACCCAGCAGAGGCTACTGACAGCTGTCAGTACCCAGAACCACACCCTAAGCTCTCCACTGACAGGTGGCTGAGCTGCTTTAGGGGCATCTTTGGGGTCCTGGCACCCCTCTTGCTGTCTAGAGTGGGGGGCTACCACCTCCTGTGGTAGACACACTCCTTCCACTCTCCCTTCTGTCAGTGCAGGGGCAACACCTTGCATCTGGACAGCTGCCTGACTACTCAGGACTTCCTTGGGGTCAGGTGAGGCCTCACCAGTGCCAACTCTGGGCTCCCCCCTTACTGGGGCAGAAGGCCCTTGGCTCCCTGGAACTCTCTTTAAGAGTGGCCTACCCTTCCTTTTCTTCTTTCCTTTTCTTGGGGACCCCTGTCTCCTAACTGTAGGGACTGACTCCCCAGGACTTTGGGTTGGGGGGCGCCCTGGGCGACCACCCCATCTGGGACCAGACTCACCTCTGGGAGGTCATTGCCCAGGATACAATCTAGGGGGAGGTCAGCACTGACTACCACCCTAATCCAGTCAAGGATACCCTCCCTCTCTAGGGGCACTATGGCTACAGGTTTGGAGGTGACCTCCCCTGTGGCTATCCTGACTTTCTTTGTCTTTCCTGGGACATACATGTCTGGGGTCACTAACCGGTCACTCACTATAGTGTGACTGGCACAAGTGTCTCTCAGGCCAGTGGTAGGGATCCCATTCACTTGAATGTGGTGGAAGTGCCTACTCCCACCCTCAGGGATCACCAGCTTACCATCTGGTCCTGTCTCCCAGCACAATGCTAAGAGGACTTCATCATCTGAGGAATCCTCCTCTATGGCTACACTGGACAGCCCAGTGCTAACCACCTTCCTTGGACAGGCTGCATCTCCTCTGAAGTGACCTGTCTGCTGACAGTCAAAGCAAGCCCTACTGTCCAAGAGTTTTTTTAACCCTGGGTCTCCCTGTCTCTGCTTGTCAGAGTGGGAGTGGGATTTACTCTCCTCCTTCTTAGGGTTCTGGGGTACAGAGGGAGTCTCTGTGGTGGGCTTACCACCTCCCTCCTTAGGTTTTTGGGGACCTGTCCCCCCCTTCTTAGAGTCTCCCCCCTGGGACTTGACAACCACCCTGGTTCTCAACCACTCATCAGCTGCCTCCCCTAGCTCTCTAGGGTTGGTCTGCTTAGAGTCCACTAGATGCTGGCGTAACCTTTCTTGGATACAATTGGTCAAGATGTGCTCTCTCATGATCAGATTGTATAACCCCTCATAAGTATTTACTTTGTTGCCAATAATCCAGCCCTCTAGTGCCTTTAGTGAGGTGTCTACAAAGTCAACCCAAGACTGGGTACTGACCTTCTGGGTGTCCCTGAACTTCATTCTATATTGCTCTGGGGTCAGACCAAACTTCTTGGCTAAGCACCTTTTCATACTAGGGTATGAATCTGCCTCCTCCCCCCTTAAGGTCAGAAGCCTATCCCTCCCTGAGTTGGGGACCAACTCCCACAAAAGGGAACCCCAGTATTGAGGCCTAACCCTTCTCATTTAGAGTGCCCTCTCAAAGGCCTCCAGCCACTTATCTATGTCATCCCCCTCTACATAAGCAGGAACTACCCCCTTGGGTAATCTGGGGCAAACTCTCCCACCCATGGACACCTCAGCTTCTTTATCGCTGCTTCCATCTTTTTTCTCTTTGTATGCCCACTTTTTCTTTTCTAGGGCCAGCTTCTCTGCTTCCAAAGCTATGTATGCTAGCTGGGCCTCCAGCTCTCTTTCTCTGATGGATGGGTTCTCTCCTCCTGAAAGGACCCCCTTCCCACCACTAGCTTTGGATCTGCCCCTAGTGACTGTATTTACTGAGGACTGTTCCTCCTCTTCCTCACTTAGGCTCGGATGCCTTCCCTCCCCTGAGTGGTTAGAGTTAGCATCTTCCTCTTTTTCTTCCTCCTCTGGAGCTTCCTCTGTCTCTACCTCTTGGGCCTCAGCCCATGCTGTCAGGGATTTAATCAGGATTTGCTTCCTGAGATCAGTGGTTGCAGGCAACCCTCTCTCAATACACAACCCCCTAAGCTGGACTACTGTCAGTGTGGGTAGGCTAGCCAGATCAAGCTCCATGGTTCCCTAGTTTTGTGTCAACAAAAACTTTTTGCAAAAATTGGTAACAAGAATTTAGAAAAATTACAAAAATTCAATAATTGAAATTAATCCAAATTAATTTAAAAAAAAAAAAAAAAAAAAATGTAAAACAATTTTTGCACTAGGACAATTTAAAGGATTTTTAATTTGTTTTATCTAAAACTGTAACGTGATATTGAACACAAGTACAGGATCCCGTCGCTGCTTCCAATTATGTTGGAAAATGGGTTATTGGTAGGGCAGGTAGGTACCTACACCTAGCAACAAGCCACTAACCTCCACATAGGTACAGTTAGGTCTCAGTAAATTAATCCCAGCTCTACCCTTGGTAGCTTGGCATCGAGCGTCAAGGCTTAACTTAGGAGACAAAGTGTAAAGCATTCAAATATCACAAAACAGTAATTAAATAAAACACAGGAAACAGTTTAAAAATCCAAAACCAATTTATAAAAATAGCTTATATTTTTATCTTTAAAATGACACAAAAACGATTAAAATCGGTTCAGGGGAACCGGAGATATGAATTTTTAAAGTATTATTATTTTCTAGCGCTTAGAAACAAAAAGCGCCAATCGGGTCATCTGGTTGCACCAGGACCGGGGCAAAGTCAAACTTTCAGGCCGACCGCGATGGAGCCCTGCTCGGCTACAAGTCGCGGGAGGCCTCGGTTGAAAAGTTACCTTCTGACTTAGTCTCTTTTTTGATGTTTTTCTTCCCCGGGACGAACCTGCCAGTTGGATCCGACCTCCTGGAGCCCTTGTCCGGATACGCGAAGTCGGTTTCCTCGGTGGTGATTTTTACCTTCGGACTTAGTCGTTTTTTCGAGATGAAAATCCTTCGACCGGGGTAAACCTGGATCTTGATCCGACGTCCGTGGAGCCCTTCTCGGATACGATGGCTGGAAGGTCCCGGTCAATTTTTTACGTTCGGACTTAGGCCCTCATTCTGACCCTGGCGGTCGGTGATAAAGCGGCGGCCAAGCCGCCAACAGGCCGGCGGTCTAAAATATGCAATTTTGACCCTGGCGGGAACCGCCAACACAGCCCGCCAACTTAACACTCCGCCCGCCACAGCGGTACAAACAAACAGCGCGGCGGTTCCCGCCAACAGCCAGGCGGCAGACAATGTACCGCCCACCCTATTACGACCCACCAATCTGCCACCTTTTCCGGGGCGGGAGCACCGCCGATAAGAACACGGCGGAAACAGACTACGAACGGGAAAACGCTCACCTCTACGCACTCCACGCGAGATTCCGGCAGCATGGAACCAGAGTTGCAGGTCATCCCCGCACTCCTATTCCTGCTCATATACCAGGAGCACGCCCGGCGGCGCGGAAGACATCGGTGAGTACTGCACCTACGACACAGGGGAGGGAAAAGATTACCGGCACACACCCACCCACCCACAACCACTACAACACACACATCAATGCATTCCCACAGATCACTGTCACAACCCACAAACCACCCCCCTCCGAAATAATGCAAAGACCAAAAGAAGAGATCATAAACGGGCAGATATATTGAAATATGGACACCAGTAATCGCAATAAATAAATAAACTATATACAAAATATATACAGCTACTAAATGTAGTCCAACCACTGTCCGTGGATCACAGGGGTCCTGTGCAAAGGGGCAAGGCCCAGTCCCACGACAAGAACTCCACGGAGAGAACACTGCAGGGGCATCAGAAAGAAAATAGGACAGGCACCTCAGGGGGAAGGGAAGGGGGGGCACCTCAGCCACTTGAGTACACGACGCCAGATCCACGAGGGGACTCCATGACCACTGGCCCATCCTGGGGAGAGCAAAGCCACAGTCCAAACAGTCCATACAGTGGGTGGCCTGCCCACTGGGCCATCCTGGGGAGAGCAAAGCCACAGTCCATACAGTCCATACAGTGGGTGGCCTACCCACTGGGCCATCCTGGGGAGAGCAAAGCCACAGTCCATACAGTCCATACAGTGGGTGGCCTGCCCACTGGGCCATCCTGGGGAGAGCAAAGCCACAGTCCATACAGTCCATACAGTGGGTGGGCTGCCCACTGGGCCATCCTGGGGAGAGCAAAGCCACAGTCCATACAGTCCATACAGTGGGTGGCCTGCCCACTGGGCCATCCTGGGGAGAGCAAAGCCACAGTCCAAACAGTCCATACAGTGGGTGGCCTGCCCACTGGGCCATCCTGGGGAGAGCAAAGCCACAGTCCAAACAGTCCATACAGTGGGTGGCCTGCCCACTGGGCCATCCTGGGGAGAGCAAAGCCACAGTCCATACAGTCCATACAGTGGGTGGCCTGCCCACTGGGCCATCCTGGGGAGAGCAAAGCCACAGTCCATACAGTCCATAACAGACCCCACTGCCACTGGAGGAGGCAAGTTGGCCAGAGGACATCCTGCAGCCCTGCCCGAGATAGATCCTGCCCTGCCACGTCTGCCAAAGGGCCAGCGGTTCTTGCCTTGAAGGGCCCAGTTCAGCGGTTCCTGAGACGGCGGGGCCCAGTTCAGCGGTCCTTGCCCTGAAGGGCCCAGTTCAGCGGTGCTTGAGACGGCGGGGCCCAGTTCAGCGGTCCTTGCCCTGAAGGGCCCAGTTCAGCGGTTCTTGAGACGGCGGGGCCCAGTTCAGCGCTCCTTGCCTTGAAGGACCCAGTTCAGCGGTGCTTGAGACGGCGGGGCCCAGTTCAGCGCTCCTTGCCTTGAAGGGCCCAGTTCAGCGGTGCTTGAGACGGCGGGGACCAGCGGAGCGGTTCTTGAGACGGCGGGGCCCAGCGGAGCGGTGCTTGAGACGGCGGGGCCCAGTTCAGCGCTCCTTGCCTTGAAGGGCCCAGTTCAGCGGTGCTTGAGACGGCGGGGCCCAGTTCAGCGCTCCTTGCCTTGAAGGGCCCAGTTCAGCGGTGCTTGAGACGGCGGGGCCCAGTTCAGCGGTGCTTGAGACGGCGGGGCCCAGCGGAGCGGTTCTTGAGACGGCGGGGCCCAGCGGAGCGGTGCTTGAGACGGCGGGGCCCAGTTCAGCGCTCCTTGCCTTGAAGGGCCCAGTTCAGCGGTGCTTGAGACGGCGGGGCCCAGCGGAGCGGTTCTTGAGACGGCGGGGCCCAGTTCAGCGGTGCTTAAGACGGCGGGGCCCAGTTCAGCGGTGCTTGAGACGGCGGGGCCCAGCGGAGCGGTTCTTGAGACGGCGGGTTCCAGTGGAGCGGTGCTTGAGACGGCGGGGCCCAGTTCAGCGCTCCTTGCCTTGAAGGGCCCAGTTCAGCGGTGCTTGAGACGGCGGGGCCCAGCGGAGCGGTTCTTGAGACGGCGGGGCCCAGTTCAGCGCTCCTTGCCTTGAAGGGCCCAGTTCAGCGGTGCTTGAGACGGCGGGGCCCAGTTCAGCGCTCCTTGCCTTGAAGGGCCCAGTTCAGCGGTGCTTGAGACGGCGGGGCCCAGCGGAGCGGTTCTTGAGACGGCGGGGCCCAGTTCAGCGGTGCTTGAGACGGCGGGGCCCAGTTCAGCGGTCCTTGCCCTGAAGGGCCCAGTTCAGCGGTTCTTGAGACGGCGGGGCCCAGTTCAGCGCTCCTTGCCTTGAAGGGCCCAGTTCAGCGGTGCTTGAGACGGCGGGGCCCAGTTCAGCGGTCCTTGCCCTGAAGGGCCCAGTTCAGCGGTTCCTGAGACGACGGGGCCCAGTTCAGCGGTCCTTGCCTTGAAGGGCCCAGTTCAGCGGTTCTTGAGACGGCGGACGGTCTATGGCCAACTGCTAATTGCCTGGTGGTGCCCTCCTGGGCAGCGGGGATGGTGCTCCTTCACTGCCCACCTGGGCTGTGGGTGGTGGGGCCCTCCTGGCCAGCTGGGCTGGGTCCTCCCTGGGCAGCGGCTATGGGGGTGGTGGGCTCTCCCGGGGCAGCTGTGCCGGTTCCTCCCGGGGCAGCGGCTATGGGGGTTGTGGGCTCCTCCTGGGCAGCAGGCCTGCTGCCTGACCTCTCCAACTTGCTGCCCTTGCCCTCCTTAGTCGTCGGCCTGTGGCCCTTTCCTCCCTTTGGAGCTGTGGCTGGTGACTGTCTCTGGGTGGTGTCCGGGGGGGATGTAGAAGGCGGGCTCCTGCGGCGCCCCTTCCGCCTTCTGCTCCTCTTCCCAGGGGGTGGGCTGGCTGTCCCCTTGCTGCTGGGCGAAGATCCAGACATGCGGGCTGGCGGGCTCCAATACCCCTGCACCCTTGTCAAGGGGGCTGCAGGGCTGGTGGTGGCTGAGGTGCTCTTCTTACCCCGACGAGAAGGAGGGGGGGGCTCAGGGTCAGGAAAGAAGTTAGTAGTGGCGAGGAAGAGCTTCTTGGGACAATGGAGAGTGGTAGGTACAGTGGGAATGGGAGTGGAGGGAGAGGATGTGGTTGTAGGTGAGTCACGTTTGCTGTCTTTGGGTGCAGGTGCAGGAGGGATAGGCTGTCGTGAGGTGGATGGCTGTTGGGTGGGTGGGTGGCTGCGTTTGTGTGGTGTGGAAGAGGGGGTGACAGACACAGTGGGAGAGGACACAGGGGACGTGTAAATGGCAGTGGGGGTGGTGACTGCACGTGTGCGGACTGGAGTGGAGGGTGTGCTGGTGATGGAAACACTGGCTGATGGTGAGGTGAATGGAGGTGTGAGTGTAGACGTCACAGGGAGGGAGGAGGGAGACGAGGAGGTGGGGGTCACAGAGGTGGTAGTGACTGTTGGCATGTCTGCATCGGAATGTTGCGTGTGTGAATGTCTGCGTGATCTGTGGTGCTTATGTTTGGATGAGCTTCTCTTGGGTGTTGAGGTGTGTGCAGGCTGGTCTGATGGTGTGGGTGGGACAGGCAGAGGAACAGGAGACTGGGAGGAGGGAGTTAGTAGAGGCAGGCAGGAGACAGGGACACTGGCTGCCGTCAGTGCTGAGGCCAGAGCCTGGAACGATCGCTGATGGGCAGCCTGACCCGAATGAATGCCCTCCAGGTACGCATTGCTGCGATGAACCTCCCTCTCCACCCCCTGGATGGCATTCAAAAGGGTAGTCTGCCCAACAATGAGCGTTCGGAGGAGGTCAATGACCTCCTCACTGAGGGCAGCGGGGGTAACAGGGGCAGGGCCTGAGGTGCCTGGGGCGAAGGAGATGCCCGGCTTCCTGGCAGAGCGGGCACGGGGCGAACGCTGAGGGGCTGCTGGGAGGGCGGAGATGGTGCGCTGGGTGGCGGCTCTACCTGTAATGGCGGGGGGCACGGATGGTGCCACCCCCGCAAGGGAGCCCCCTTCCGAGGACGTGTCCGTGTCGCTGAAGGCTCCAGTCGTCCCCGTCGTGGAGCTCCCCTCGCCCTCCGTCTCACTGGTCCAGTCTGACTCTGTGGCATGGCCCTCCTGGGCCATGTGAGATGCAGCTCCCTCCTGCCCCGATGCCACTTCTCCTCCGCCTGATGATGCTGATGCACACAAGCACAGAAAGACAAACAAAAAGGGGGGGGGGAGAGAGAAATAAAGGGATATTGAGTACATGGATCTCCGGTACAGTTAGCGGACATGACAGACACAGATGCCCCCTGCACTAAGTTGCGCACTTGGGGTCCGCTACGCATTCCGTGGAACATGCCCTGTTGCCCTGTTGACAACTGCACCCATGGATGACACGGCCCAGGGATGGCTGTACTGACAAACTACTGAGGGTGGTGGCTGGGGACACAGGGGCTTACGGGGGTGCCCAGCCTACAGATATCGCCCTGGCCTAGGGGGACCCCCAGCCATCCTCCCCCAACCAGACACCTCCACTGCGCGACAACAGAGTAGATAATGCTTGTACTCACCCCCTTGTGTCTGCTGTGCTGCCCTCACGCGCCCATCCAATTCAGGGTAGGCCACCGCCAGGATCCGGAACATCAGGGGGCTCAGTTGACGGCAGGCACCCCGCCTACGTTGGGAGGCCATCCCCAGCAGAGACTCGGCAGTCTTCTTGGTCCCGCGGCGGATGTCCTCCCACCTCTTGCGGCAGTGGGTGCCCCGTCGATGGTGGACCCCCAGGGTCCGGACTTCCTTGGCGATGGCACGCCAAATCCCGATCTTCTCATGGGCGCGGACCTATGTGACACGTACAGGGAGGGAGAAATACCACGTTCAAGTTTGTCAGCATTTTCCTTTCCAGTGGCCCAACGCCCCCCATCCCCGCCAGGCCCCCCGCCATGCCCAACATGCCCCCCATCCCCGCCAGGCCCCCGCCATGCCCCCCGCCAGGCCCAACATGCCCCCCATCCCCGCCAGGCCCCCCGCCAGGCCCAACATGCCCCCCATCCCCGCCAGGCCCCCCGCCATGCCCCCCGCCAGGCCCAACATGCCCCCCATCCCCGCCATGCCCCCCGCCAGGCCCAACATGCCCCCCATCCCCGCCAGGCCCCCCGCCAGCCCCAACATGCCCCCCATCCCCGCCAGGCCCCCCGCCATGCCCCCAGCCATGCCCAACATGCCCCCCATCCCCGCCAGGCCCCCCGCCAGGCCCAACATGCCCCCCATCCCCGCCAGGCCCCCCGCCATGCCCCCCGCCATGCCCAACATGCCCCCCATCCCCGCCAGGCCCCCCGCCAGGCCCAACATGCCCCCCATCCCCGCCAGGCCCCCCGCCATGCCCCCCGCCAGGCCCAACATGCCCCCCATCCCCGCCATGCCCCCCGCCAGGCCCAACATGCCCCCCATCCCCGCCAGGCCCCCCGTCAGGCCCAACATGCCCCCCATCCCCGCCAGGCCCCCCGCCAGGCCCAACATGCCCCCCATCCCCGCCAGGCCCCCCGCCATGCCCCCCGCCAAGCCCAACATGCCCCCCATCCCCGCCAGGCCCCCCGCCAGGCCCAACATGCCCCCCATCCCCGCCAGGCCCCCCGCCATGCCCCCCGCCAGGCCCAACATGCCCCCCATCCCCGCCAGGCCCCCCGCCAGGCCCAACATGCCCCCCATCCCCGCCAGGCTCCCCGCCATGCCCCCGCCAGGCCCAACATGCCCCCCATCCCCGCCATGCCCCCCGCCAGGCCCAACATGCCCCCCATCCCCGCCAGGCCCCCCGCCAGGCCCCCAAGCCAGCCAGTGTCCCCAAATCCAGATTGAATTAAACTCAGTTGTTGGTCTGGAGGACCTTAGAGTAGCGCATACTGGGGGAGGACCCCATCCACGAGTTTCTCCAACTCCTCTCCAGTGAAGGCAGGGGCCCTTTCCCCAGGTGCAGCAGCCATTGTCCCTTCCAGACCGAGGTCACAGCAACACTTGCAGTATAGGTCCTCTCCTGTGAAAGTTCAAGTCGCAAGTGGATAAGTAGATAGAAAATGGCGGTCACGTCCGCGGCGGTGCGTACCGCGGCGGTGCGTCCCGCCACCGCCGGCGCCCTTCGCCATTGGCTCCTGAAACCCATAGGCTTCAATGTTAACCAATGCGGCTTTGCGCCGCGGTCTTCGCCCGCCGCCCGCCGCGGTGTGCCACGCCAGCGCATTGACCTCACATCCCATTGTCACACTTCACAGGTCAGGCAGCCGCCATTTCCAGGGTCCACATGGCTCAATTTCAACTGCGTCACACAGGCCTAGGCCTTGCATAGCCACTCAGACACGCCATTCACTGCATAGAGAATCGTATACTGTGCTAGCTGTGAGTACGTACCTGTGGGTTGCTTGACTCTGTGCTCCATGTTGTCCTTCCTAGGCACCGTCCGCTGGGTTGGGCGAGGAGACGGATGAATCCTCCCGTGTACCGACCGCTGGTGGACCTGTCGACAATGGAAGAACGCCACATTATCCTGACCTACCGTCTTAACCGTGCCACTATCCATGAACTGTGTGCCCAGCTGGAGCCCGACCTGATGTCCCCCATCCGCCAACCCACAGGGATTCCCCCTCTGGTGCAGGTCCTGTCAGTACTCTATTTCTTGGCAAGTGGGTCATTTCAGACAACCGTGGGAATTGCTTCTGGGATGTCTCAGCCCATGTTTTCGAAGGTGTTATCCAGAGTGTTGTCTGCCCTGATGAAATCCGTGAGGAGCTACATCATTTTCCCTGAGGTGGGAGAATTGGCTACAGTGAAGGGTGATTTCTACACCCTTGGACATATTCCCAACGTAATTGGTGCCATTGATGGGACCCATGTGGCTTTGGTTCCCCCAAGAGACAGGGAGCAGGTGTACAGGAACAGAAAAAATTACCATTCAATGAACATCCAGGTGGTGTGTTTGGCTGACCAGTACATCTCGCATGTAAATGCCAAATTCCCAGGGTCAGTGCATGACGCCTACATCCTAAGGAATAGCAGCATCCCTTACGTGATGGAACAGCTACAGAGACACCGTGTATGGCTAGTGGGGGACTCTGGGTACCCCAACCTGTCGTGGCTACTGACCCCAGTAAGGAATCCCCGGACCAGGGCAGAGGAACGGTACAATGAGGCCCATGGGCGTACTAGGAGGGTGATCGAACGCACCTTTGGCCTCCTAAAGGCCAGGTTTAGGTGCCTGCATATGACAGGTGGATCCCTAATGTACTCACCTAAGAAGGTGTGTCACATCATCGTGGCCTGCTGCATGCTTCACAACCTGGCTTTGCGCCGCCAGGTGCCTTTCCTGCAGGAGGATGGTCGAGACGGTGGTGTTGTGGCAGCGGTGGAACCTGAGGAGAGTGACGAGGAGGAAGACGACGGGGCTGAAACAGACAACAGGGACAGAATCATTGAACAGTACTTCCAATAGGACACAGGTAACATTTCAAAGATAATTTAGTAAATGTTAACTACTCTCCAGCATCTCTGCTGCCTGTCTATTTGCCCCAGTGTATGATGACTGAGTTTTGGCTTTTCCCTCCCTATTTCAGATCTGGGGTCCCCACTACGAGTCCTGTGCTTCATTTCCCCATGGACTACAGCTTTGTGGCAGCTGTTTGTTGACTTCACCATGTACAAGGACATATTTGCACTGTCATGTCAATTACAATCTATTGAAATCACAGCCAGACTCCAGATATTTTGGTGCAAAATAGGTGTTTATTGAAGTGCTCAAAATGGGATGGGTGGTTTCAAGTGGGTGGGGGCTATGGTGAAGGAATGTCCATGGCAGAGTCCAGAGTAACAGTCACACAGGTGCATTGTCCAGAGGCCTGTGGAGAGATGGAGCATGGGCAGTTCAAGGATGGACAGGGTGACAATGTGGGACAGTGGGATGACATCAGGTGGTATCCATTGCTGGCGGGGGTCTTGACATCCTACTCTGTCTTCTTGCGAGATCTCAGGGCCCTCTTGCGGGGTGGTTCTTCTCCTGCAGGAGGTGGGGGTCTGGTGGGCTGCTGCTGTGCGGGGGCCTCCTGTCCACTAGCGCCGGCGGAGGTGGTTGGCTGTTCTTGGTCCAGGCTAGTGGCAGGGGCCCTTGGGTGTTGTTCAGTGTCCGCCCTGGTGTTTACGAGGTCCTGCAGCAGCCCTACCATGGTAACCAGGGTGGTGTTGATGGCTCTGATGTCCTCCCTGTACCCCCGATAGTGTTCCTCCTGCAGTGCCTGTATCTCCTGGAACCGGGCCAGTACCGTCGCCATCGTCTCCTGGGAGCGGTAGTATGCTCCCATGATGGTGGTGAGGACCTCGTGGAGAGTGGGTTCCCTGGGCCTCTCCTCCCCCCCCTGTCGCACAGCTGCCCTCCGAGTTCCCCTGTTTCCCTGGGCCTCTGCCCCCTGGCCGGTGTGCCCACTACCACTGCCCCCAGGTCCCTGTTGTTGTTGGGGTGGTGGGTTATCCTGGGTGCCCTGTAGTGGTAGACACACCGCAGATTGACGCGCCCTGGAGACAGAGGCATGGGCCCGCTGGGTGGGAGCTGTGCTGGTGTTCCCAGAGGGGTTAGGGTCTGTAGTGGCCTGGGCCTGTGTGAGGGGAACCGACTGTCCAGAGGTCCCCGATGGTCCGGGCTGGTCATCGGTGTCCAGGTCGACAGAGCTGCTGTCATCGCTGACGGCCTCTTGGGTGGGGGGTGTGGAGAATTCTGGCCCCTCCGCCGTGGTGTGTTGACGGTCGGGTCCTGCAGGGGTATAGAGGTATGGTTATAGTTTCAATGAGTGGCATATGGGTGTATCTGTGGGTTCCCGTGTCCCCAAGTGCTGGCATTCGTGTGTAGGGGCTTTGGTGAGGGTGGCTTGTGGGGGGGATGTGTATATGCATTGGGCATGCTTTGGTGATGGGTGTCCATGCTTAGTGGACACATGCAGGCCTAGGTTTTGGGATGTGTGGGTTGTGATGGTGAGACATTGGCAGGGAATAGGTGTGCTGGGGGTGGGGGTGAGGATGGTGGTGGGGGTGAGGATGGTGGTGGGGGTGAGGGTGGGGGTGAGGATGGGGGTGGGGGTGAGGGTGGGGTTCGAGGATGGGGGTGAGGGTTGGGGTCTGATTTGGCATGCAGGTGGGGGGGAAGCAGTATTGAAGCTTCAACTTACCAGTATCCATTCCTCCGCCGACTCCTGCGAGGCCGTCAGGATGCAGGATGTTCAAGACTTCCTCCTCCCATGATGTGAATTGTGGGGGTTGAGGTGGGGGTCCTCCGCCAGTCTTCTGCACGGCGATGTTGTGCCTGGATACCATGGAACGCACCTTCCCCCTTAGGTCGTTCCATCGCTTCCTGATGTCTTCCCGATTTCTGGGGTGCTGTCCCACTGCGTTCACCCTGTCGACAATCCTCTGCCATAGCTCCGTCCTCCGGGCAATGCTGGTGTATTGTATCTGTGTGCCGAACAGCTGGGGCTCTACCCGAACGATTTCCTCCACCATAACCCTGAGTTCTTCGTCTGTGAAGCAGGGTTGTCTTTGGGGTGCCATGGGGTGGTGTGTATGATGTGTGGGGTGGAGTATGTGTATTTAAGTGAGTTGAGTGTGGTGGTGTGTGTTGTTTTGTGTGTGGATAGTGTGTGGGTGATGGTGTTGAGTGGCTGTGGCTATTATTTTTTGGATGCTGGTGTCTCGCTCTTGCCTTCTTTACGAATTTTTTAGCGTAGGGGTTTGTGGGTGATGTGGGTGTGTGTTTTATATTGTATTGTGTGTGTGGGAGTGGTGTGTGTATGTGTATCAGGTGTGTGGGATTCAAATCGTCCAATGTGGCTGAGTTTTGTTCGTTTGTGTGTATTCTGACCGCGGCGGTGTGTCCCGCCAATGGAATACCGCGTTTGAATGACCGCCGCGTGGATTCGTGGGTCGTAATGGCATGGGTGTATTTCTGTTGGCGTGACGGTGGAGGTTTTGTCACCTCCACCTTTCCGCCGACCGCTGGTCTGGCGGTCTGTTGTGGCGGTCGGATTTTCAGAGGTTTGCCTTCTGCGGGTCAGAATGACCGTGGCGGGTTTCCGCGACCGCGGCGGGATTATGGAGGATTTCTGACCGGCGGTAGGCGCCTTTTACCGCCGAGGTCAGAATGACCCCCTTAGTCTCTTTTTTGGATGTTTTTCTTTACCGGGACGAACCACGAAGTCAGGCCGGGTCGCGGTTGAGGCAAGCCGGCTAGAATTTCCGCGTCGGGTCGGTCACTTTATGGAGCTTTTTTTCAAAAATTCTCCAATCTTTTCCAAACTTTTGGGGCTTCACCCAGATGTTCTTTCAAGGTTCTTTTGGGGTCCACAGCTCACCCCAAGGGTCCAGAAGTTCTGTGATGGTCCTTGGGGGTGCGGACTTCAACTCCCAGAATGCACCTGGCGCAAACTCCTTTTTGGCCACTGGACAGAGGTCAGCTGGTCGCTTTCTTCAGGAGTTGGTGCAGGGGACTCTGGTTTAGCAATTTTTCACCTGTAGCAAACAGGGAGTCCCTCCTTGAACCAGTTGAAGCCAGGCAAAGTCCTTCTTGTGGTGAAGCCCAAGTGTGCAGCTGGTGCAGTCTTTCTGAGTGCAGGGTCCAGGTGCAGGCCAGGGGTCCAGCAGGGCAGTCCTTCTTCTTCTTTAGTTCCTTTCTTGTTGAATTCTGGAGGGGATCTGAGGTGTGGGGGCAGGTCTGCCAGTTTTATCCTTGCTCCTGGGTGAAAAGCAGGGGGGTCCTGGTCCTCCAATCAGGTACAGGGTCGTCCCCCTGTGATGACCACTTCCTGGGAAGTGTGGCAAAAATCCATCCCAAAAGGCAACAGTCTCTAAAAATCCAACATGGCTGAATCTGATTTTTGGAGGTTACATCTGGCTGAGCCCACCCACTGGTGTGGCTAAAAATCATAAACACACCCCTCTCCTGCCCTCTCCTAATCTAATCAAGAGGGCCCCTAGCTGTCTGGGGTTGCAGGATGTGGGGGTGTTGCTGGGTGCTCCATATGTCCTTCTCTGCCTTTGAAGACCAGTTTGGCAGCCCTCCCCCTTCCTGCCTCACCATCTGCTGAGGGGAGATTCTCTCCCCCAAGCACATTCCTTTGTGTGAAGTCAGGCCACTTCACACCTCATTAAAGTAGCCTGGCAGAAGCTGCTGCAGGCTGGCCAATCAGAGCACAGCAGCAAAAACTATGCAGAGCTGAAATTGGCAACTTTTTAGGTAAAGTCTAAACTTTTTACCTAAACTAGTTATATTAAATCCAACAACTGGAAGTTGTGGGATTTATTATAACAATCAATTTGATACCAAATTCTTGGTATGTAACATTTAAGGAGACTTTAAAATTTAAAATAAAGTCTGCCCATTCTAGCCTATGAAGGCCATTTACTTCAATGAGAGAAAAACGAATTTGGCTGTTTTTACCTCACCAGGGCTTATAAATCTATTTTTATAAAGTCCCTGCTTATAGTTACATGGCACCCAGCCCTAGGGGCACATAGGGCACACCTTAGGGGTGACGTCTATGTAAAAATAAGGTAGTTTAAGACTTTGGAAGTACCTTTAATTCCAAAGTCGAATTTGCATATAACTTTAATTTAAAAGCAGCCAGCAAGGCAGGCTTGCTTTTAAAATGACACTGGGCACCTCAGCAATGCACCTAGGTGTGCACCACCTATGCTGTGGTCCCTAAACCTACATGCCCTACCATATACTAGGGACTTATAGGTAGGTTAACTTAGCCAATTATAATTAGCCTAATTTGCATATCCATTTTACACAGAGCACAGGCCCTGGGACTGGTTAGCAGTACCCAGGGCACCATCAGAGTCAGGAAAACACCAGCATAAAGTGGAAAATGGGGGCAAAAAGTTATGGGGCCTCTGCAATCAGCCCCAGTTTCTCACACAACCCCCCCCCCCCAGCCCACACGCCCAGGAGACTCAGCCCAACCCTGGGAGAGTCTTCCTGGCTTGTTAGGCGAGGAAGACAGTGAAGAAAACTGGCTGTCCCTTTGCAGGGCCTACTCTGCCTTATATCCTCCTGTCAGGGTCACTCCCTCTGGGTAGTGAAGCCATCCCAACAGTAAAAGGACCCAATTCAAACTGAAACTTCCCTCTAGGGGGGTCTTCCTCCTCTCTCTCTGCCAACTTGGGTAGTGAGGTGCCCACCTCCCCTACTCCTAACTTTGCTAGGGCAACACCTAGCTTACCCAAAGAGGTCACCCAACACTTGAGCAACCCCACCATGACCAACAGGGTCAGGGGGCCTACTTTGCTATTGGCCCTGGGGTCTGCCTCCCAGGCCAAGTACAGTGCTGCCAGGAAGGCTAGCACCCAGCAGAGGCTACTGACAGCTGTCAGTACCCAGAACCACACCCTAAGCTCTCCACTGACAGGTGGCTGAGCTGCTTTAGGGGCATCTTTGGGGTCCTGGCACCCCTCTTGCTGTCTAGAGTGGGGGGCTACCACCTCCTGTGGCAGACACCCTCCTTCCACTCTCCCTTCTGTCAGTGCAGGGGCAACACCTTGCATCTGGACAGCTGCCTGACTACTCAGGACTTCCTTGGGGTCAGGTGAGGCCTCACCAGTGCCAACTCTGGGCTCCCCCCTTACTGGGGCAGAAGGCCCTTGGCTCCCTGGAACTCTCTTTAAGAGTGGCCTACCCTTCCTTTTCTTCTTTCCTTTTCTTGGGGACCCCTGTCTCCTAACTGTAGGGACTGACTCCCCAGGACTTTGGGTTGGGGGGGCGCCCTGGGCGACCACCCCATCTGGGACCAGACTCACCTCTGGGAGGTCATTGCCCAGGATACAATCTAGGGGGAGGTCAGCACTGACTACCACCCTAATCCAGTCAAGGATACCCTCCCTCTCTAGGGGCACTATGGCTACAGGTTTGGAGGTGACCTCCCCTGTGGCTATCCTGACTTTCTTTGTCTTTCCTGGGACATACATGTCTGGGGTCACTAACCGGTCACTCACTATAGTGTGACTGGCACAAGTGTCTCTCAGGCCAGTGGTAGGGATCCCATTCACTTGAATGTGGTGGAAGTGCCTACTCCCACCCTCAGGGATCACCAGCTTACCATCTGGTCCTGTCTCCCAGCACAATGCTAGGAGGACTTCATCATCTGAGGAATCCTCCTCTATGGCTACACTGGACAGCCCAGTGCTAACCACCTTCCTTGGACAGGCTGCATCTCCTCTGAAGTGACCTGTCTGCTGACAGTCAAAGCAAGCCCTACTGTCCAAAAGTTTTTTTAACCCTGGGTCTCCCTGTCTCTGCTTGTCAGAGTGGGAGTGGGATTTACTCTCCTCCTTCTTAGGGTTCTGGGGTACAGAGGGAGTCTCTGTGGTGGGCTTACCACCTCCCTCCTTAGGTTTTTGGGGACCTGTCCCCCCCTTCTTGGAGTCTCCCCCCTGGGACTTGACAACCACCCTGGTTCTCAACCACTCATCAGCTGCCTCCCCTAGCTCTCTAGGGTTGGTCTGCTTAGAGTCCACTAGATGCTGGCGTAACCTTTCTTGGATACAATTGGTCAAGATGTGCTCTCTCATGATCAGATTGTATAACCCCTCATAAGTATTTACTTTGTTGCCAATAATCCAGCCCTCTAGTGCCTTTAGTGAGGTGTCTACAAAGTCAACCCAAGACTGGGTACTGACCTTCTGGGTGTCCCTGAACTTCATTCTATATTGCTCTGGGGTCAGACCAAACTTCTTGGCTAAGCACCTTTTCATACTAGGGTATGAATCTGCCTCCTCCCCCCTTAAGGTCAGAAGCCTATCCCTCCCTGAGTTGGGGACCAACTCCCACAAAAGGGAACCCCAGTATTGAGGCCTAACCCTTCTCATTTGGAGTGCCCTCTCAAAGGCCTCCAGCCACTTATCTATGTCATCCCCCTCTACATAAGCAGGAACTACCCCCTTGGGTAATCTGGGGCAAACTCCCCCACCCATGGACACCTCAGCTTCTTTATCGCTGCTTCCATCTTTTTTCTCTTTGTATGCCCACTTTTTCTTTTCTAGGGCCAGCTTCTCTGCTTCCAAAGCTATGTATGCTAGCTGGGCCTCCAGCTCTCTTTCTCTGATGGATGGGTTCTCTCCTCCTGAAAGGACCCCCTTCCCACCACTAGCTTTGGATCTGCCCCTAGTGACTGTATTTACTGAGGACTGTTCCTCCTCTTCCTCACTTAGGCTCGGATGCCTTCCCTCCCCTGAGTGGTTAGAGTTAGCATCTTCCTCTTTTTCTTCCTCCTCTGGAGCTTCCTCTGTCTCTACCTCTTGGGCCTCAGCCCATGCTGTCAGGGATTTAATCAGGATTTGCTTCCTGAGATCAGTGGTTGCAGGCAACCCTCTCTCAATACACAACCCCCTAAGCTGGACTACTGTCAGTGTGGGTAGGCTAGCCAGATCAAGCTCCATGGTTCCCTAGTTTTGTGTCAACAAAAACTTTTTGCAAAAATTGGTAACAAGAATTTAGAAAAATTACAAAAATTCAATAATTGAAATTAATCCAAATTAATTAAAAAAAAAAAAAAAAAAAAAATGTAAAACAATTTTTGCACTAGGACAATTTAAAGGATTTTTAATTTGTTTTATCTAAAACTGTAACGTGATATTGAACACAAGTACAGGATCCCGTCGCTGCTTCCAATTATGTTGGAAAATGGGTTATTGGTAGGGCAGGTAGGTACCTACACCTAGCAACAAGCCACTAACCTCCACATAGGTACAGTTAGGTCTCAGTAAATTAATCCCAGCTCTACCCTTGGTAGCTTGGCATCGAGCGTCAAGGCTTAACTTAGGAGACAAAGTGTAAAGCATTCAAATATCACAAAACAGTAATTAAATAAAACACAGGAAACAGTTTAAAAATCCAAAACCAATTTATAAAAATAGCTTATATTTTTATCTTTAAAATGACACAAAAACGATTAAAATCGGTTCAGGGGAACCGGAGATATGAATTTTTAAAGTATTATTATTTTCTAGCGCTTAGAAACAAAAAGCGCCAATCGGGTCATCTGGTTGCACCAGGACCGGGGCAAAGTCAAACTTTCAGGCCGACCGCGATGGAGCCCTGCTCGGCTACAAGTCGCGGGAGGCCTCGGTTGAAAAGTTACCTTCTGACTTAGTCTCTTTTTTGATGTTTTTCTTCCCCGGGACGAACCTGCCAGTTGGATCCGACCTCCTGGAGCCCTTGTCCGGATACGCGAAGTCGGTTTCCTTGGTGGTGATTTTTACCTTCGGACTTAGTCGTTTTTTCGAGATGAAAATCCTTCGACCGGGGTAAACCTGGATCTTGATCCGACGTCCGTGGAGCCCTTCTCGGATACGATGGCTGGGAGGTCCCGGTCAACTTTTTACGTTCGGACTTAGTCTCTTTTTTGGATGTTTTTCTTTACCGGGACGAACCACGAAGTCAGGCCGGGTCGCGGTTGAGGCAAGCCGGCTAGAATTTCCGCGTCGGGTCGGTCACTTTATGGAGCTTTTTTTCAAAAATTCTCCAATCTTTTCCAAACTTCTGGGGCTTCACCCAGATGTTCTTTCAAGGTTCTTTTGGGGTCCACAGCTCACCCCAAGGGTCCAGAAGTTCTGTGATGGTCCTTGGGGGTGCGGACTTCAACTCCCAGAATGCACCTGGCGCAAACTCCTTTTTGGCCACTGGACAGTGGTCAGCTGGTCGCTTTCTTCAGGAGTTGGTGCAGGGGACTCTGGTTTAGCAATTTTTCACCTGTAGCAAACAGGGAGTCCCTCCTTGAACCAGTTGAAGCCAGGCAAAGTCCTTCTTGTGGTGAAGCCCAAGAGTGCAGCTGGTGCAGTCTTTCTGAGTGCAGGGTCCAGGTGCAGGCCAGGGGTCCAGCAGGGCAGTCCTTCTTCTTCTTTAGTTCCTTTCTTGTTGAATTCTGGAGGGGATCTGAGGTGTGGGGGCAGGTCTGCCAGTTTTATCCTTGCTCCTGGGTGAAAAGCAGGGGGTCCTGGTCCTCCAATCAGGTACAGGTTCGTCCCCCTGTGATGACCACTTCCTGGGAAGTGTGGCAAAAATCCATCCCAAAAGGCAACAGTCTCTAAAAATCCAACATGGCTGAATCTGATTTTTGGAGGTTACATCTGGCTGAGCCCACCCACTGGTGTGGCTAAAAATCATAAACACACCCCTCTCCTGCCCTCTCCTAATCTAATCAAGGGGGCCCCTAGCTGTCTGGGGTTGCAGGATGTGGGGGTGTTGCTGGGTGCTCCAGATGTCCTTCTCTGCCTTTGAAGACCAGTTTGGCAGCCCTCCCCCTTCCTGCCTCACCATCTGCTGAGGGGAGATTCTCTCCCCCAAGCACATTCCTTTGTGTGAAGTCAGGCCACTTCACACCTCATTAAAGTAGCCTGGCAGAAGCTGCTGCAGGCTGGCCAATCAGAGCACAGCAGCAAAAACTATGCAGAGCTGAAATTGGCAACTTTTTAGATAAAGTCTAAACTTTTTACCTAAACTAGTTATATTAAATCCAACAACTGGAAGTTGTGGGATTTATTATAACAATCAATTTGATACCAAATTCTTGGTATGTAACATTTAAGGAGACTTTAAAATTTAAAATAAAGTCTGCCCATTCTAGCCTATGAAGGCCATTTACTTCAATGAGAGAAAAACGAATTTGGCTGTTTTTACCTCACCAGGGCTTATAAATCTATTTTTATAAAGTCCCTGCTTATAGTTACATGGCACCCAGCCCTAGGGGCACATAGGGCACACCTTAGGGGTGACTTATATGTAAAAATAAGGTAGTTTAAGACTTTGGAAGTACCTTTAATTCCAAAGTCGAATTTGCATATAACTTTAATTTAAAAGCAGCCAGCAAGGCAGGCTTGCTTTTAAAATGACACTGGGCACCTCAGCAATGCACCTAGGTGTGCACCACCTATGCTGTGGTCCCTAAACCTACATGCCCTACCATATACTAGGGACTTATAGGTAGGTTAACTTAGCCAATTATAATTAGCCTAATTTGCATATCCATTTTACACAGAGCACAGGCCCTGGGACTGGTTAGCAGTACCCAGGGCACCATCAGAGTCAGGAAAACACCAGCATAAAGTGGAAAATGGGGGCAAAAAGTTATGGGGCCTCTGCAATCAGCCCCAGTTTCTCACACTGAGAGAAAAACAACCCCCCACAGTCACAGGAAACAATTGGCCATAGCCAGGACCAGAACCTAGCACCACACACTAATACTCAACACTACAAAACAATCAAAATACAGTGAATTAACACAGTCAGGATGAACAAACTTAAACAAAACTGCAAAGTGGTCCCGGGTGCAGCAACGATGCTGCCCTAGAAGCATCTCCCAAAAACTGGAAGCTGCCAGAGAGCTGTTGCTATTTACAGAATAGCCTGCTGTGGGCCACAGGGTGTGAGACGTAACCAGGCCCGCTCTGCTTTCAGATGCGGTCATAAGAATCTGCCACCAAAGATCATAGAATAGTAGTACAAAGTTGCATTACCAAGAAGGATGGCACAATAAAACACATTTCCAGGTAGCTCAGGTCAGCTCAGCTCCCTGCTCTGAGGGTGTCTTGGTCATCATGCTCTTAATGGTCACAGGCCATCATGTTTCAGAATCACACTACTTTCAATACATTCACTACCACTGTTTTGAGAAATTCTGTCAATGGGACACATCTGATGTGGTGATGTAAACTATTCTGCTGCATCTTGTTCTTGGGCGTACAGCATATTTATTTCAACCTTCCAACAAGTTCCACTCTTTTTCATTTGCAGGAAACATAGAAGTTGAACTTCCCTTCTTTGATAACCAAAAACATCAGAGGGAAGAGTAACGCATGTTTGATATCCTTCTCTTTGAATATGCACTTTGTAGTATCAAAGGATTTTCAATGCCTTCAGGCTAGCTTGGTATAGCCATAGAAGAGCCAGGTTGCCAGGCATCCTTACTGAGGATCAGTAACACACCAAGCACACTTCAGTATTATATCCTGTCACTGAAGTTCAGGTGTCAAGCAGTGATGGCTCTCGGAGTCAGTCCTGGATTCTGCATCAGTGTAAACATACTACTATAAGTTATCTCAAGCAAACATATCATAGATGGGCCATTGCAGTACTGCATGTTGAAGAGCTGCTGTTCAAGATACAGTTCAGAAAAAATAAAGGAAAAATATTCACCTACAACCAGATTTCACTGTCCTCCACTCTAAACCGCTAAAATCTGTCTTTATTTGTTAATTTGATTATAGTAGATGCATTCCTGTCACATAATTTGCTTATAGTGGATGCACCCTGCCACATTTTTCATAACCTATTGTGTAGCATTTTCAGCCACTTTTGTTGCATCCTTTAATTTTCTGAGACCTGCATAGAAGTGGTTGGAATGATCTCTACTATCCACAGTATGGGCCATATTTATGAAAAAGTGGTGCATTAGAGCTGATGTGCCACTTTTGCTGTTCCCCACTACTGGCACTTAAAGACACCATGGTTGCACCATATTTATAATACAGCACACTATGGTGGTCATTAATACAATAGTGTCACAATATTTGTCGCTATTTTGGCACTTTGTTAGACTAGCGTAAAAAAAATTTACGCTAATGTAGAAAAGTGCACGGAGGCCCATAGGTTTGTCTGGGTGCGTCATTTTAATGCCTGCTCTGAGCAGGTGTTAAAAATGACGTCAAAAAAAATATTTTACATTTCACTACACCATTTTTGTGGTCCTCCTAGTACGGAACACCCCCTTGCAAGCATTATGCCTGGGGGAGGCATAATGTGGCAGAAGGGATATGTATGACACGGGGACAAGGCTGCTAAGGGGGTGCAAGGGGCTCTTAAATATGCCCCTCTGTGGTACACAAAGTGCATGGATGTCCCTGCAGCTTTAACTGTGGAGGTCGTCGACCATTTTGAAAAGTCTACTTCAGTGCAAGTGGATAGGCTTGCAGATGACTGTGATGTTACTGTATCTGACCTCTGCAATAGGTCATCATTCTTCTGGGACCCACATTTTGTTAAGAAATATGTTTTAATTTATTATATCAGTGTGTTTGTTCTAGTGTTTACAAATATGTTGTTGTTCCTATAGAAAGTAAAGCCATCTGAGAAAGCTGTTATATGCGCCAGGGATGTGTGACTGGGGCCAACCAGGGCACGTGCTTTATTAAATTGTGTAAACAAACAATCTATGTCACAGTGATATATGTTCAATGGACATGTGATTTGGCCCTGCAGGGTGGTGGCTTTTCCCACGATGATCAGGAGTGTGTCTAATTTAAGAAGTTTACAATCGTTGAAGTAATGCAATTTGAAACCGTGAATGTCATGTTGACATATAGGCCCATATTTATACTTTTTGACGCTAAACTGCGCTAACGCAGTTTAGCGTCAAAAAATTTAGCGCCGTCTAACGCCATTCTGAAGCGCCATGCGGGCGCCGTATTTATGGAATGGCGTTAGCCGGCGCTAGCAGACCGGCGCTGCCTGGTGTGCGTGGAAAAAAACCACGTAGACCAGGCAGCGCCGGCGTAGGGGGAAAATGGCGTTAGGGCGTCTTAAAATGGGGCAAGTCAGGTTGAGGAAAAAAAATCGCCTCAACCCGATTTGCGCCATTATTTTCGACGCCCAGACGCCATTTAAATGACTCCTGTCTTAGTAAAGACAGGAGTCATGCCCCCTTGCCCAATGGCCATGCCCAGGGGACTTATGTCCCCTGGGCATGGTCATTGGGCATAGTGGCATGTAGGGGGGCACAAATAAGGCCCACCTATGCCACCCAAAAAAAAAAAATATATATAAAAAATTATACTCACCTGAACTTACCTGAATGTCCCTGGGGTGGGTCCCTCCATCCTTGGGTGTCCTCCTGGGGTGGGCAGGGGTGGCAGGGGGGGTCCCTGGGGGCAGGGGAGGGCACCTGTGGGCTCATTTTGAGCCCACAGGCCCCTTAAAGCCTACCCTGACCCAGGCGTTAAATAGTGGCGCAAATGCAGGGTTTTTTGACCCGCCACCTCCCGGGCGTGATTTTTGCCCGGGAGTATAAATACGACGCATTTGCGTCGCCGTCATTTTTTTAGACGGGAACGCCTTCCTTGCATCTCATTAACGCAAGGAAGGCGTTCACGCAAAAAAATGACGTTATTTGCCCATACTTTGGCGCTAGACGCGTCTAACGCCAAAGTATAAATATGGCGTTAGTTTTGCGCCGAAAAAAACGACGCTAATTCGGCGCAAACGGAGTATAAATACGGGCCATAGTATGTCCTGAGGCTGTGTGGATGGGAGAAACCAAACATAGGATATCCCTGAGCTAACAATTGTCATGTGTTATTTCAGGTGTTCATAAATAAGAGTGAGTGAATTCCCTTTTCAGCAGTGGTAAGCAGAGGCAAACTTTGTGTAATTCCATTCCCTCCGATTTCGCACCGTCCTAACCTAAAATAAAAAAAAAGTAAACTCCAGGCTGAAGGAACACAACATAAGAATTCCTTGTTCCATGCAATAAGCAATACGTACAATTTATTATTACTATCAAGTGCCGCACAATACAATTTTCTTAATTACATTTGCATTATATTAATTACACTGTTTAATCCCTCAGAGAACACCAAAGCAACTTCCGCAGCGGTGGAGCCTGTGTGTGGTGCCTGCCTATCCGGGTAACCCTTCAGGCAGATGATCCACATAGGCTTCCTTTCTGGGGGAGTTACTTTTAAGAGAACTGTCAGTAATATTAAGGCCAATGCATTGTCCCACTCCTTTCATAACTTCTGAAAGAACTGTGTGAGTTATCTTTTTTCCACCTGAGTTGCCAAGATTAACCCTGATTCCACTCCATGAAAGGAAAAAAGTGCGATTGTGCCTGTTTAAAAATTTGCAATGTGATACTGTAGCATTCCTGTGCATACACAAGCATGTGGGCACGTGCAATCAGATGTTGATAAAATAATAAATAATTGGGTAGGCACACTGCGCATTCCCAAATTGTATTTTCATTTAAAAATGGGTGGATGCTTATTCACCATACTCAGAAAAGGAACAAATTGAGAGGATCTGGTGATCATGTGTTTTTGGAGTTATGCGAGCTGACGAATTTCCTATGATACTAAAAACCCACATTTCACAGACAAATGATGTTATTTCAAGAGTAGGATATATGTATATGTACATATAGATAGATATGTTTCAAAACTGAGACAAAATATGTATAAAATACAAAAGAAATACATACTGCGTACGGTGCAATACATTTCTGTATTGCCAGTTGGGGGTTCCTTCAAAATGTATGATTTCACCAAAGCCCTTCATGGCAATGTGTGTCAATATTATTCAGTAATCTGTCATGTATTATATAGTGGTGGGAGATATATTGCAATGACAGCTGTAATATGGACAACTTAAAATGGGCATAACGGCCTACTTATATGCAAAACATGCATGTAAAAACATTAGCATTGTTGAATAAACTCAAGCATATCTTCAGCTGTGTAAGTATATATTCGGAACGTTTTCCCTTTATTAGCTCCCTATTCTGAAAGAAGGTGGTGTCATTGGCCTAGAACAATGGTCCTTAATCTTTGGACTTCTGTGGACCCCAACACGGAAACATTACTGTTACCCGCGGCAGACACTGAATCATTATTGGAATCCGGGATCTCCCACAGAGTCATGACTAGAAACCAGGGACCCCTTCCTCAGCAATTTTTAAAATTTGAACCTCAAAATAGTCTACAAAAACACAACACAAACTATACATCCAAAATATTCAAATTATGATTTTATTTAATTCACACACAAATATCGAAAAATCTAAATTCTAACGGGAAGGATTGGGTTCTTCGAAATTAGTTTTTAATTCTAAAATATGAAGCAAAATGCTGAATTCTAGGGTATAACTTTATATTGTTTGCTCTTAATGCATGATCTCTTTAAGTCTGCACATGTTTAGTGCTTCTGTTAAGGCCAGCAGCCAACCGTACTAGATTCTGTTTTCAGTATTATAGCTGGTCCCACAAATCAATCTAAGGATACCAATTTAATATTTAGCCTCCATTTGAAAATTCATTCACACTTAGGATGGATATTTATAGTCCCCTTTCGCCACCTTGTGCTACATTAAAGTAAATATTTATGACTTTAATGTGGCCTAACGAGGCCTAAATCTCAGCGCCGTATTTACAGGGTGGTGCAATGCATACCCTGTATCCCTTTGTGCTACATTATGCCTGCGCAAGGCATAATGTATGCAAAGGGGGCGATCCCCCATTAGGGGAACTGAAAAAATGGCGTAAAGAAATCTATGAGATTTCCTTGCGCCATTTTTACGGCACTTTTAACGCCTGCTCAAGAGCACGCGTTAAAAGGGGGCTTCCATTCTCTAGAATGGAGCCTTTGGTACACTGCAGGAGTAGCACCAATATTGTGGCGCTACTCCTGCAGAGTACTTCAGTAGCGTCATACGAAATGACGCTATCGCCCCTATCCTGCGCCATGGTGCGCTGTATTTTAAATATGCTGCACACATGGTGGCGGTAGGGGGGTGCTAAGGGGCGCAGGGAAAGCGGCTCTGCACTCAGTGCAGCGCCGCATTCCATAAATCTGCCTCTTAGATTATTGAATGATCAGTTAATTGTATATTGTATATTTTTTTTGTTTTCTAAAGAGTCATAGACCACCTGAGTAGGCATCGTGGTGGAACCCCAGGGGTCCTCAGAACACAGGTGAAGAATTCCTGGCCTAACAATCATGATTGGCAGGCCCTAGAAAAGATGCATGAGCTTTTTCTACATTTAAAAATAAAATAAAAAAAATAAACCTCTGGTTTACTGTCTGGAATTAGCTGTAAAATCAGTAAAAACTGACAACTGGGGGACTTCAATCTTCTACTACTATGAACATGCATGTGCGGTAGGAAGTTGTCAGTTTACAGAATAAGGTGCATCACAGTTATACCTTGTGGTGGCTCCTATGCATGCTTTAGACACATTCGCTGCTGTTGATAACCGTTACATGTTTTGAACCAAAAACATATGCACATAACCTTGTCAGTAACATGATGAGTGACATCATGAGCAGTCTCTTTCTTTCACATCAATAACCCACCGGAATAATATTCGAATTTAATGTATGACTCAGTAGTAACCAGGAGAGAGATTCACAATGGGCTATACAAAACTATTTGAATTTCTTTGCATTTCTGAGCAGTTTGCAAAATGTTTCTTTCTAACTCCCCGGTTGCGGTATAAAGCAGTAAAGGCAGTTTGATTTGTATCCATATTCATTTGGTTTTCTCCGGTCTGTCAGTTCCTTTTTGTATCAAATAGCTGAGTGTGGGAAGCACTTCCAGATTGTAAATGTATTGTACGCACATAATCCCCTGGATAATTATTGATGAATAAGAGCCGATTGCTGTCTGAACGATGTGAAGGCAATAACATATTGTACTCTACATCACCTACAGGGCAATGTTCTTTTCAACATCAACATCTAGTCGAAAAATGTTGCAATTTAGTATTTTCGCTATAACCTCAGAAAAGGCATTCCATATTTCATTTAGCATCATATTTCGTCTTTTTACTTTCTGAAAGACAGAAGTTCCATTTGGCCTGAAATGCAAAAGAGAAATCAATATTGGCTATTGCCCTCAGCAGATATTGAATAAACTGCCATAAATGGCGGTATTTATGTTACAGCATTTATAAAAGGAGTGATATCGCTGTTAGACCGCGGCGTAGAAGCATGCACATCTTTGTCTTTACAAATGCATATACAAGTATTTTGGGGTTATCTAAGACTAAGCTACACATTTATTTAAACTCAAGTTCCTTAATGTCTTTGATTCAAAATTGTACTTGAGGAGATACAAAAGCTCTCGCATAACACTTGCCTCACACACCTAAAAAACAGAAGCAGAACAAAATCAACTGTATTCGTTTTGCTGGTAAAAATACTTTATTTAAGTGCACAAATGACAACAAATAAATATACAATGGGATCGAATATATAATACAGAACAATGGAATAAGAAATGTAAGACTTGAACATTTCTGAGCTAAAAGAAGGGAAAGAGAGAGGAAAGGGTAAAAAGAAGAAAATATAGAAAGCAAATACATAATTAAAAAGTGGATAATAAGCGCCTTCATAGTTTGTCTAAATATATATAGAGAAAGCGTAATAGCACTTCATGTTAGATAAAAAGAGTGGGAATAAATATAAGAGGTAACAGAGAGGAAAGGAATTCAATGAGGGAGAACATGTTCAGACATTGTACTATCAATAGAGAAAAGGCAATGCGCAACTTAGTTCAAAAACGTATGTAAAGGTACACATAACAATTGTATATTTTGAGGAGGTGAACATTGAGAGGATAAATGATACCCAACTTATGATGTAAACAAACACAATCCCACCAAATCTTGTATGAACGTTCAGATGAGTATTTCCAGTTAAATGCAATTTGTTGAAATGCTTTAACCAATAAAATATCTAGTAATTTATTTTTAGGAAACGATGGGGTGAAATGGGTGCTCTGAGTGCTTAGGAAAATGTGTTGGATACAAAAAAGGGTGATTTACATTGAAGATCCTTTTTATTTTGGATCAAACCTTGTGTCAAAAGAACAGTATATTAGGTCAAGTAAAAACATTTGAAAGAAATCACCTTGGGTATAGTCACATGACCAGCACTTGGAAGAAGTGTCTGGTGAAAATTTGGCAGATTGCATGGAAGTAAAATATAATCTGTGCTAAAGGAAAAATAAGGATTGTTTTATACTGGTGGATCTAGAAATTTTATATAGATTTGACCATACTTTATTCCAGAAGAATCCATTTCAAATGACACCAAAATCCTTTACCCATTAAAGCTCTGTTTTGGATCTGGCTTGAGAGGAATGATGAAGATAAATAGATTTATAGATACAAAATTGTATTAATTTTAATTTTGCTGAAAATACTCAGGCACTGGCTCTAATCTTCGACTGAAGGAAACAAACCAATGAACTATTGGTCCAAAATTATTCAACTTCTCTTCTCCACCATCCTTCCCTATTAACATCCATGTTTCACCTAGTGCAGCTTTATACATAGATCGTGATTTAGATCACCCCACACAAGTGCAAAACCATGTTTCTGCTGGTTGTCTCTCTCCATAATTACATAACATGTGGAGTTTCCCCCTCCCTACAGGTAATTACGGACACTGGGGCAAATTTATGAGAGGCTTTTGCTAGCATTGCACTAAAACGTTTGATGTAACAGCAGTGATGCAGAGCTCCATATCTGTGAGATGACAAATTTTTCTAAATCTGTTGTTTCCTAAGGCTTGCATCAGGTAAAAGCTGCAAATAAACCAGCTGTGCCATGCACAAGTTAAAATATGTAAGGTAGGCTTTCCCCTAAAAAATCTCACACAAATCTGATGCAGTGATCTTGATGGGTTTGGCAATGTGTAACGCATCATTTGGATGCAAACCCCAAAGCAAGAAATGCACCAAAAAAAACTGTACATCGGTAACTCAGGCACCCAGAAGTTACTCAGTGGCTACGGTTTGAAAACCTGAACGTCCAAGTACTTCTTTGTGAGCTCAATTATGCACAGAGGTTGTGACCCTGCAGCTAGGAGTCATCAGGAGACCACCATCACCACTTAGGCAGCAAAGGAGGAGGGAGCGTGTGTCCTAGCAGGACATCTCTCTTATCAACCTCAGGGAAGATGATGTCCTCAAATTCTACAGGCTCAAGAGGGAGTCTACCATAGAACTGCTCCACAAGATTGGGCCAAGTCTCTTGCCACCAACTGCCAGGCCACTAATATTCCTCCACAGGTTAAACTAATGGCTGGGTTCCACATGCTTGCATCTGGTTCCTTCCAGGTCACAACAGCCAGAGTGGAAGGAATATCACAGGCGTCATTTTCTGACTTCCTTCCCACTGTCCTGGATGCATCATCCAGCTCACACCCCAATGCTTCCTCTTCCCCAAGACCCAACAACAACAGCTACAGACCAAGCAACGCTTTTATTTCATTGTAGAATTGCCCCATGTGTTAGGTGCCAAGGATTTCACACATGTGTAATTGGTTCCCCTTGCCAAAACATCCCACCTGTACAGGAATCAGAAGGACACCTACTCTATGAACATCCAGGCCATTGGGCACCACCAGGGGATGTTCACCAATGTGCTGGCAAAATACTCTAGAAGTGTTTTTGATGCCTACATCTTCAGGCACAGTATTATCTACAAACACTTCCAGAATTGCTGATATTGGAATGACCTACTTGTTGGTAAGTAAATCTGAAGTATGCAACATACCAATAATAAATATAGGAATGTGTGACATAATAGCCATCTCTCTGTCTGTTGATGAAGCTAGTTTCATATGTCCGAGAGGTGTGCATCGTACTTGCACCATTCGATATGGTACGGGAGTGATGCAAACCCCCAAGTCACATATTTGAGAGCATGCCAAGCCACTTTGTTTGGCTTGGAATGGCTCCCAAAATCTGCAATAATGCAACACAGAGCAAAATGCTGTGTTGTATTACTGTTTGTAAGGGTGGTGTTCCATGAGCGTTGTGTGGGTGTATCCATGCAACTCCCAAGGTTGATGACACTTCATGTTTACCAAGCATGGTAAACCTGGAAATGAGTTAAAGAAATATGCCTTCCCAGGTGATGCATAACAAGGATAAATGATGTAAGTTGTCCAAGACTCCTACCCTTCCTATGTGTGCTTCATTCTGTGATGCAACATAGATAGAGGAATATTCCTCTAAAGATTTTTTTATGTTCAGGAAGGTTCCCCTTTCTGTACTAAAACAATCATGCAAAAAATGCAGATACACTAACACCATGGTACAAGAGTGCCTGTGTTTATGCTATACAGTCCATTGGGTGGCACTGCAGGGTGAAAGGAGAGGAATGTACCATATGGCCAAAATACTGTGCATTCCTTCTTATTCCCAATGATGCAGAGTAGCACAACAAGGTCACTTGCTGTGCTGCACTGTGCCACTTGGTCAACTACATGTCCTGTAGTGTCATGTGCACATAGTTGGAACAACTTAGTGCAACATGTAGACAGTGATTTCCCATTCTGTCATACCCTCACTAATCCTCTAATGTCAGAAGAAACAGAAAATATGTCCATAGTATTGTCTCATCTCACACTGTCTGAATTGACTGAACCACATTTCTGCACTGGTTAACTAATGAAGATAATACTCATGTAGTATACAGGGCAACTTAATATTGGTACAAAGTACACGTGATGTCCAAGTGTGAGCTGAATGTTTCTTCAATGGTGTACCCAGTTTAATTATCAGTTAAACTTAAAATAAATAAATGAGGAGTGAACTAATCCTGTGTTCATAGGTAAGTGTGTCACACATGGCAGAATATTTGTATGTTGACCATAGTTTCTAGTACAACTCTGGAAAACGTAGTTGTAAATTCCATTTGATTCAGACAATGTAAGTGTAGGCCCCATGCATGTGTAAAAATATTTTTTTTGTACCAATGTGAAACCACTGTGACAAAACACATATATGTCGTAGCTATAGTGACAGTCCCGGTATATACACATACGTATCTATCAAGCCATATTGACATATGGAACCAATCTGATAGATCACCAGTATTATTTTTTAACTAGTCCAGATTCCCTGCATATTAAGCAGTCAGTGTAAAACTCACAAACTCAAACACAATGCTGTCAAACATGTCATACACCAATGACTAACACAGAATGGAATGCAACCAGGGCAAGGTATCACAGTGTACCGAGGACCCTAATCTCAACATTCCCAAGCCACAACATTGAGGACAGAACCAAGGCATAGAGTAACAGAATCCCCTACAAGGTAGAATCATATACCGACATGTCATAAACTGCAGTGTTGTGTCCAGGTCTGTAGTAGAAAGCTATAAATACCTACATCAGTGTATCCTATATAATAATGCTCCACACTTCCATACTTATGTGCCTCTCTAAGTTCAGCACACCTTGTCTGACAATAAGCATTAGCTAAAGGCACACAACAATGTTGCAAATGTAATGCATGTAGATAAAAAATTCCCATGCAGAAGTAAGTGAACAAATCAAGGGCTGGGTCAATGTCATGTAGGCAAGCAACTACATTCAGATGTTTCAAAAGAATATATGTATGTGTGAGTGTCAAAGAGGATGGCACTGTCCAAACCTACCTAGTGATGAATATTTGTTAAAAAATCAGATCTCTACTTTGTCACTTTGTACATGTGGTGAGTGCACATATCATAGGGTTGTCCACAACATTCAAAAATACCTATCTCAGTAATTTACTGCCTGAACATGAAAGTAAGCATGTAGAAGTGTTCAAATTATCAGGACATGGCCAACATTAGCATTAATACAGATAACTGGGAGAGATGTGTGGCAAAGTATGGTCAACTGTATATATAAACATAAAGTTCAATACTGTCAGAAATATATATGAGTTAGTCAGAATATATAACACACAGGAGGTATGTCTCTGTAACAATGTGCATAATCATTAACAGTTGTTTTTCCGACTGTCAGCTGACCAAAGATATGGTCTGCAGTAGTGGGTCATGACCACATTCCCCATTCTCAGACGGAGCCCAAACAACGATACAACTAGCCATTAATCAGAACTAGGAACATCTTTGAAACAAAATTTGGTGTTCTGTAGGCCAGGTTTAGAGGCCTGGATATGTCTGGGGGAAGATCGCTATACTCCCCCCATCGAGTGCAAGGATATTCATGTGTGTGCAATCCTACACAACATATGTGTTAGAACAAATATCCCATGGGACTTTGAGCCAGAAGTGAGTGATGAAATGGAGGAAGGGGATAACAATAGTGGAGACATGCACCACACAATGACTGGTCAGCAGTGACATGACAACTTTGTGTCCAATTTTATTTTTCTTAATTGACTTACAGATGGACAAATTCTCTGAAATGTTTTTAAATGTTCAACAGGAGAATAAATGTTTACACTCATTCACTGTAATATCTTTATGACAGAGTCAATGTAAACATCAAGTAAGTCACATCTTCTCAATTAGAAGTAGGCCTAAACATATTTTAATCATGTTGTTAGAACTGTTGAGCAACATGGGGCCATGGTTCCAAATATGTAATCAACCAATGCAGCAATGCAATGTGATGCAGTGTACAGCATGTAAGGGACATGCCAGACTGGCCATATATCCACATCTAAATAGTACATTTCTGCCCTCACACACTTGAGTGGAACAGGGCTGTACAGCTAGCAGTGTTGCTGTGTTCTGCAGCACTAACATGTGTTTTGTGTAGTACTCATTATGTTGCAACACAAATCACCCATTATGTCCATACCTGAGACATACCACTTATTGAAGTGTGCCTCACCACTGCAGTAGCTTGCAGAATGGCAGCACTTTGCAGGAGCACATGTTGTAGCACATACCATCAAAGATCATGTGTGACTGTTGTCATGGACAAAGGCTAGGGGGCATATTTAAGAACCCCTAGCACTACCTTGCACCACATTTGCAGCATTTATTTTGATGCAACTGTCGTGATAAGGTGGCATTTCCCACGTGTCATATTTACAAAGTGGTGCAATACGTGCATTGATTCACTTTGTAAACCCTTGTGCCAGAGTATGCCTGCACCAGGCATAATGTATGCAAGGGGGCGTTCACCCAATAGGGGGGCTGAAAAAATACACTTTTGACGCTTGCTCAGAGGAGGTGTTAAAAAGGGACTTCCATTATTTAGAGTGGGCCCCTACTTACTCTCAGGAGTGTGCCAACATTTTGGTGCTACTCCTGCAGAGTATGTCAATAGCATCAGATAGAATGATGCTATTGCCCCCTACCCTACACCACGGTGTGCCATATTGTAAATCCGGTGCACACATGGTGACAGTAGGGGGGTGCTAAGTGGTGCAGGGAAAGTGGAGCTGCAATTGGTGCAGGGCAACTTTCCATGAACCTGCCGCTAAGTATGACCTAACTCAAAAGGATGATGGACGTCTGGGCATACCCTTCCCACTTAGGGCAACTTTATCAACACAAAAGGAAGATGGACTGAGTGTTGAAACTTTTCAAACACTCACCCCCAGTCACAGATCTGGGCTTAATCCAGCGTTCGTTTGCACACCATGCCACCGTAGTTTGAATTGAGCCATAGGCAAATCAGTCTTGATCCTCTTCCCTATGGGAACAGTCCAGCCCGAACTACCAGTCTAGGTCCTCCCTGTACAAGAAACAAGTATCCTGGGACCCGTTTCAGGGTATCACCCTTCATCAGCCAGGTTAGCTTCAATCTGGTGGCACAGAGAGCAAGGGGCCCACGTCTGGGCATGTGTGACAATCACATGTCCAATACTGGAATTACTTACACTATATGGATTAAGAATATCTAGTAAATCTGTAAGCTGGGTGGCCCATACACTGTATATGGGTAAGCCAGCCTGACTTTTTGCTTCCCAAAGTATGTGTTGCATCTGTCACACATCATATGGAAGGATTCCTGACAAATTGAATGAATAAAGATTTTGGGCAGAAGAGTGAATACAATAGAGTGGGCCATAGGCCCCAGGGGAACTCTTCACATGTACTTATGACTGTGCAGAACATTCAGGTGTGTATCCTGGTACCAGCTGTAACAACTGATTTGTGATCAGACAGCTCATGATTTCTGCCCTGCTATGCTGCCATGTTGCCTGCTATTTCTCTGACTGGGTGAAAAGGAATGTGCATGCACTCCTTGAAGCCAGACTAATGTCATGTCATGAAGTGACATGGCCATAAAAGAATTACAGCCACCCAGATTCACCGCCTGGATACTGCCTTCTGTCTCTCAGGCTTGGCAAGTGGTGCCACTCCAGTCACCAGCTCTGCAAAGTAACATGCAACACTGGGTATACTAACCCTTTATCACAAATTTCGGAAGTCTACCCAAGACAATTACAAACCACAACAGGAAGAGATTTTAAAATTAATCTCATTACATGACTATAATTACTTTATTTCCCTCACAATAAAGTGTCACTCAACATGTCATACTTAGGAATTTGGCAGCTAGACATCCAGGACCAATGCAAGTGTGCCCACAATGTGATTTTCCGCATTTCACAGTCCTCTTCAGTAGATCTCACACATTAGGCCAGTTTTGTGGGTCAGAGACCATGCATTGCCCATGTTGTGTGGTGCATTGCACAGTTGCACTGGTCATGAGCCTCTCATCAATGCCAATGCGTGAAAGTGACTGCAGAAGTAATCATTTGCTCTGCATTCATCACGCAATGGTCATTTCAGAAGTGATACACCATAAAAAAATGTTTAAAGTGGGCTGGATACACTCAGGACAAGATGATGCAACGGGTGTGGCAGGCTGCATACTAGGAAGTGTGAAGTTACTGTCACTTTCTCTTACACTTTGTTAGTTTGTGCTGGATTTTAGAGGTGTTTCTGAGATTTTCTGTGCCTTTGGTGAATTTCTAGTCTTGTCAGTGTGTGATCTGTCCCTGTCTTGTGTGTTTCTAATACCGTTCTGTCCTTTAATATTGTTTTGTAATATATTGGCTTCTGCATTGTTGGGAGTTTGTCTTCATGGGATGAATATTTTAGGGATAGTAATAGTTAAAAGGGGTATTATTTTGGATTTTACTGTGCCTGGGAAGGACATGGACATTTCAACAGGGGGAATAATTTTTCTTAGGGGGAGTTTGGTTGACTAATCTGGCTCACAATCCACTAATTGCCCAGGATTTTGGCCTCTGGGACAAAAAGGATAGGGGGAGCATGTGCAGTGGCATTACCATAAGACATTTGGCTTAGACTGGACTGTTTTCCAAATTAAACAGTGATAGGCGGATGTGGTGGCATTAGAGGCTGATCTTGTTGACCACCTTGCACTGGAGATCAGTGGACCAATACCTAAGTATCTATGTTCCATCTGCCCTTAGTGATGCAGCTAAATCAGTAACGCAAAACATAAACATGGACTCTATATCATTTGTCTAGTTGTTTTTTCACATTGCAACATGCAACATGTACATAACATTACCTTAATGTTTAGAAATAAAGATAACTAAAGGAACTTTGTATTCCTCAGAGTGGCAACATTAAACAAGTGTAAATTGCAAATACAGTGGCATTAGATCCATTGCCATCCCCTGGTACAAGGGGCCGCTCATGGTTTGTGGGTGATAGATTTCAATGCAAATACATGGATTTATGAGAATTCTCCCTGTGTAATATAAGTAAATGACAAGAGGCTGCTCCCAAATTGCCAGAGCACCACTGTTAAAGGATAAGCAGGAGATATATGTCCAAACGTGGTTTCTGTGAAATGTTCCATGTGTGCTGCATTGTGCTTTGCATGTATATTAATTAATATGCCTTCTAACATCTCCATGTGCAGAATTGTGGGTTTTACAGGGCAGCACCAAAACCTTAAACCTGCTGACAAAGCATGCATTGTTGCACTAAAATACTGGTATAACAGTTTGCAAGATATAGATTTAAGGATATTTAAAAGAGCTATTTACAAGCAATGTTCAATGTCTTGTGTTCTAGGTGGACATCTCTCAATCACACAAGCTGAGCTGGACATTTTTTGGGACTCCAAAGCTATAATTAAGTACATGTATGTAGCATTTTGACGTACGTTTGTGATCTATCTGAATTGTAACATTGTTATGAGTTCTGGAAGATAACAAGCACCTACTATCATTTTGCTGTCAGTGTGGCAGCACAACAGATCCTGCCAACAGATTCAGTTGGAATGAACAAGGAGGAATTTCATTGTAAATGCAGGGTGTATGCAAACAGGACCACTGGACCTAAGCATATTTACATTTGGGTTAATGTTAACACTTCTATGGGTATGCAGCTTTTGGCACAATAACCACCATCTGGTGCATAATCTGCATGTGTTCAACACAAACACATTAGGTCATACAACAAATGGCACAAACCAAAAGATAAATGTTCCATGTATGTAGCAGCACAGTTGTTGGTTGCTAAGCATGTCTGGGCAGCTCTTTGTTGCATATGTCCCAAATTGTGTATGACACAGATGCAGGTGATGTGCTATATCAATACACAGGCACTGTCACCAAGTACCAACATGTAGTTATCTTGGAATCAGAGTCACACACAGTGTGTGACTATGCTACATATGTTCCATCAACATGCAACAGACTTTGTTCTTACATGCTGTTTACTTCTGAGCTATCCTGCAACACCATTTCAGTGTGACTGACATAAGCATAGCAAACATATCTGCTGTGTTACACTTAATTTGTTTGCATACTACATTCCTGTCCCTGTAGCAGTATGTCAAATCAAAAGCCAAATTGTGAAAATGTGTATGAAAGCCACCATAATTTAACCAATGTTTAATGGAAGATAGGTGTGGCATATGTTTTTGTGGTGGGCCAAATTCTTCATAATTAGTGGATTTGACCCAAGACAGATAACAAAAGACATGACTACATATGTGTCTGTTTATGTATCTTTATATTATTATACTGACATCTAGATCTTCAATGTCATAGCCTACACGTGGTATTGCTGTTGTAATCCAGTCCCAGGGGTACTTAAGCCTCCCTCAGAGTCATGGTGCAAGGGTCCCTGCATAATAAGCAATACAGTTGATGGTCAGAGGAGTAGTCCAGCATGCATACACATAATACTTAGATGCATTGTGTAATTTATAATGTGTGACGACAAATGCAGCCCCATGATGATGTGTGTACAGAAACAAATTTAAGTAAGACTCACCATGTGTTTGGCAACAAGTGTGAACCAGAAACTATATGTCATATTTCAGTACCTTTGTCTGAGGGCAAATTAATAAAATGTACCTCAGTCATGTTTTCAGGAGATAAATAGAAACCACCATCCATGCATTAGCTATCTGACACTAAGTAAGCACAGTAAGGAAAATGTGCTGCCTTTTGGAGTTCCAGACGGGGTATGTAATGCAGACTGTATCACCTTAATCACTTTCTCTTATGTTGATGAGCAAGGATCAGCCCATTTGCATTACGCAATCCCAAAACCCAAAGTTAAAATTTTTGGCCAATTTAAAATCTGCACACCATCAGAAGGGTGATTCATTGTTCTGTATGATATGGTTGTGATCTCATTGTGACTACCTTTCCATATTGTGCACTTGCGCAGATGGCACCTGACTTAGTTTTCCTTACTCAAGTAAGGGATGTCTATGTTATGACAGTATAGTGTAAATTTATCCTTCTCAATTTCTGGAGTAGGTCTGGTCATGCACATATGACTGTGTTACAATTTCAGCCTATAGTCACACACATCATGTACACGTAAAGCTTGAGCTAAGACTGTTTTTACATTACCACTCTTGATAACACGATAGCTGAAGAAGTCAAAACATTTAAAATCCACAGGGACCATTACAGCCACATCAGAAACGTCAATAAGAAGATGGGCAGGTTGTATGAGAGAGCAAAATCTCTGGGGTTCTGGAATGTCCGTGGGAAATCTATATCTGCTGCCCCAAATCAGCCACAAACCTAACCACCGGTGGGCAAAGCCAGAGGCCTTTACCCCAAACACAGGTCCCAACTGCTACACCTGCAGCCACACGGCCCCCAAACCACACACACGGGCAAGGAGACAGAAGAAGCCAGAACCCTATGTTCCACTACTGTATCCTTCACTAGTTGTCCAAAATAATGAAGCGACTGGATGGATTATGGAAGGAGCAGGCCAGCCTGCATGAACATGTGGAGGACAAGGAAGAGGCCCTGGTTCAGGATTCACAACTATTGTAGACTCTACCTTTTGACAATGTATTTCCCTTGTTACATTTCTTGTTTGGATTTTAAGTAGTTAGGCATAGAGTAATTTAATGAGTAGGCTACTTTTGGTGTAGTTAGGTTTTAGATATGTTTATAGGTAGTAGTTTTAAAATCTGTGTTTCTGCTTGTAATGTTTTTAGAAGGTGGATGTTGATGTGTAATATTTGTATAAAAATATATAAAAAGAAAATACCAAAAGATATATGTGTTTAGCTTTACATGTGTAGTTGGTATAGTTTAGGTGTAGTTGCTATTTGCACTGAGCCAATCTATGCGTGTATAGGGGTGATATTTAACATGTTATGTGTGTTCAGTGTTTAAAATAGTTTAGGATATGTCAAGTTAGCATAAGGTATGGTTAAGGTTAGTTAGTGTAGGATATGTAGATGTAGGTACTTTAGGAAAAGTTTATATAGTGTATGGTAGGGTTTAGGCTAGTTACTGAAGGATAGGTAGTTGTAGTTTGCTTAGTTGGATTTCATAGTATTGCATTTTTTCTACTTCCGCATCATAATCATTATATCATTAAGAGTTTTTATCATTGAGTAGGTTGAGTTAAGTACATGATGTAGCTATTGTCCTGCAGTTTTTGACATTATATGTTGTTTTGTGAGATCCCTATGGTCAGGAGTTAGTGTACCTCATGCTTCAGTAATTCAAGGACTCTTTAACATTCTTTATGCACTGTAAGTGGTCACCTTAGTGTTATTTGATACACATCCTAACACAGAGAGTCCTACTATAGTTGTGAGTGTGAAGGAGAAACAGCATGTATATTTGAGATTTTTTTTCACTACAGATTACAGACTGCTGGCTGTGCTAGGATACACACAGGTGCCTGTCACTAATGCACACACCCTTGCACCATTGTGCAAGCAGGTCATTGTTGTTAGCTGGATACAAATCATTCCTGCCTGAAGTACCTCAATCATTGACATTGACAACTTGCTAAGTGTGGCCCCTCATGCATGTCATTTTGCTTGACTACTTGCTAAGTTTCATGTACATGAGTCTCCCATATCATCTTCGCCTGGGGTAATGTTTCTTTGTTCCTAGTTCTGTGGTCTGGTCCCTATGCAGTAATATGTGTGTACTTTGTACAATAGATGTCAAGTGCGGTTACACTCACCCTCAAAACATGTGAGGCCTCTCAGGGCCAGAGGAGCACATTTACCCTACGTATTCCAGTGTAGCTTTTTACACCATTTATCATTTGACACAGAAACCCAAGAATGATCCCTTGCTTTTTTTGCATACTGACATCCAAGGTATAGACTGCCCTAGTGCATCCTATTGTTGAACATGTATGAGGAAAATTCTGAAGGAGTTTGGACATGAGTATCTGAAGATTATCAGTGCACACATGATCATTTATGTACTTTAGGATCTTGTTGGTGTGAGCATTGAGGCTTTTATATCTGTTATGGTCATGTTGTCATGTTCACTGAGCTAGATATATTTTGATGAGTGAAACAGTGTTATTGCAACAATTTTAGCAAGATAGGCATTTGTGTGTTTAATAGGGGCTTTCACTGTGTGTCAGTAAAGTACCTGAAGTCTATTGTCACATTGTGATGAACCATTAGGAGCATAATGCCATCACAGCAGATGTACTTGATGTTGCTGCAGATAAAAAGAGAGCAGGTGACAGCGACTTTAGCTCCCTCTCCTTGAGATGCTAAAAAGTGGGTTTTGTTAATAGACATCCACCATGGTATAAGTAGTCCTTTCTGCACCCGACATACAACACTTGTAGGAGTGAGTTTATTTGCAAATGTTTGTGGGTCAACATGTGCATTTTTTCAGTGTTTGGGGCAATGACACCAACATGGATTGAGAGCAAAGGTGGTGCAGACAAAGTCCATTTGTGGGAAATGTCATGCAACATGTAAAGGTGAGGAGAATTTCAGTTAGCAGGTACAAATTGCCAATAGGGAAAGTATGAGTCTTTCAAAGTCCAACAGTAGATACTATCAATGGTGCCCAAAGAGCACAGTTTTGGGTGACAAAAGAGGTAGAATGATGTCAAACACAGGACCACTATGAAACTGGCTTGGATGCACTGACAAATGTCTTTGGGCAGATCTTTTCCGAAAAATCACAAAGTCCACATCTTCTTCCTTGGAATGGTGTTGTGTATCCCCTCCATGTTATGGTGATTGTCAGGGAGGCATCTGAGGCACACAGACATCATGGACCAAAGATGTGGTTCTGCTGTCCCCATAGGCATCCGTCAGTGCCAGTAAGGCAGTCTGGAAATCCCTGACAAGCGCCTGGAGGCTTGCCAACAAACAACAACATTGCTATTAAGGTCACTCGTTGTTATGTAGGAGTCCAACTTGCACTCCATGGATTCCATGATGTTACAGATGTCCCCCAGCTGTGTGGCAACTTCACTAGTGTCAGAAGTAGAGGACTGATGTTGTTCCCTCTGCCATATGACACCAGCAATGTCACATAGGGACTAATCAATTGAATGGAGCCAAATGTAGATGTCTGTAATACCCATAGCCATACCCTTAGAAGGATTAAGACACCTACAGACTCCTCCTAGGGTTTCTGCTATGGTCTCAATCCTCGCCTGCGCCTCATCCATCATTTGCTGCTGGACTCCTAGCACTCGCTGTTGAAATTCAACTTTAGGGATCCTTGGAGTCCTCAGCTGTGATTGCACCACTAGATTAGGCCTGGCCTATAAATTACAGATCCTCTGGAGACTCTGCAACCTCAGTCTCACTTGGCAAGACAGGAGGAGTAGATTCAATAGAGTCAAGAAGCTATTTGAAGGTCTCATCATCCATGGGGGGGCAGGATGGTGTCCTCAGCAGGTTGGCCATCAAGGACAGGCTGTTCTACAGAGGGTGTTATTTGTTCCTCCAGAAAGAAATATGAATATGTCAAAGTTGTTCTGTAATATATGTAGACATAAGTATTATTAGTGGCATACATACTGGATTGTTTCAAACACACATGAATCTGTGGTATATATGTTACAAAAAGTAGTTTAGGTCATGTTAGCCTATTGTTTCCCTATATATGGCCGAAACGAAAAACATTTTTTAGACTAGCTCCGTATGAACAATCTGTACCATTAGTTTAATGCCACACAATGCAATGCAGCTTGGCACCTTGCTGGCCTGCTGTGTATGAAAGAGTGAGGGCAGGTAAGGGACACTTTTTACCTAGAACATGATTTATGTGGTTAGTGCATATACTAATGTTGCATTAGGTTCTTAACCACACTTCTGTAACCATTGCAAAATATCATCAGATTGGCAGCATTCCCTCTATCCATGGGTTAACAACACATCAATGTCAAAGTTATGTTATTTTGTTATGTGTAAATAATTATGCTGCATTCTGTCTTGCAAACATTATACAACAAACATCTGCCTTTCTGTATTGTCTTGCACACAATTGTTAAACATGCATGTTGCAAAAGGGTCAAAAGTGTCACAAATCCACGTAAGTCTACACAGCATACTTCCTATACTGCAGTTTCCTGGTACACGCATTGATCTCTAGAGTGCAACACAATAACACTGACCCCCATCTCTGAATGATTACAAACATCCCAACTGAAAACATGCAACACCTTAAGCACTAATTCTGGACCAAAGAACTCATCTGCAGAGTCCCACTAATCTCTTTACTCAGCCACACTTAGTTGTACTTGTACATGACTCCTCAGGCAGTCCTCAATCAGACCCAGACACTGTACTTAATCTCACACACTGATGTCACCCATATGAATCAATGACTCTCAGAAGACACAAACACCACCAACCTTTGCTACATTATGCTTTTGTCCAGCATGTCTACCTGTATGTGAGAGTAATAGGTCATACTGAACCTCACTAGATGATAGTGAGGATAGTGTGCAACATGTACCTATCCAGGCTGCCAATATGACTAGGCCCAAACCCCTCACCCTTGTTTCTCAAATGTGAATTTACCTTAAAAAAGCAAAAGACAGGAGGCATTGGCAAAACAGGAACAGTTGGTTTAATTGGCCGGGAAAACAGTTACAGTCTGAGGACTGTCTCAAAATACAATTGATCTGAGCTGTGTTTTATATATTTCTCTGGGTATCATAAAACAATTACAGCAGTCCTTTTTGGGTAAAAAATATGGGGCATTGTCTTGGAGTCGTAAATAAGGTCCTGATAAGATGTGTAGGTGGGGCTTGACCTTGCATGGACACAATGAGGATCAGTGGGTAACATGTCTACATGTTTGGCCTGAGGTGTGCTTGATCACTGAATTTTGCAATGCGTACTGTGTTCTGATTGGCTAAGTATTCCTAACTTCATGTGGAATCTGAGTTTATGGTGTTTTTAGAATGCATGCACCGCTCCGGCCATGTGTATTTTGTTGAGGCCAATTTCCATGGACCATTATGTTGTCATTGTGCCTATATGTGGGATTGATCTAAGATTCCTGTTCACATGTTTGTCTGCTAGATACATGCCATCCCACCTGTGACATGTCAATCAGTAACCTCAGGTATAGGTCTCAGAGCCTGTCTGACCATGTACTTCTGAGGGGGGGTTGATGGAGAATTCATGAGGGATGAATATGACAATAGTTATTTCATTTTGTTCTTATACATCAATATATCATTGTGTACATCTTCATCGACTTTTTCAACGTTAACACCCTCAAACATGAATGGACACCTGACCATCATCTAGTACATCTAGGTCACATAGACTCTTCACAAATCCCTGTTTCTCTTCCACCTGCATTCACATATGTTGCATAGTCAGACTTTCCTTCTTCTGCCTCCCTCCTGCCATCTCTGACACCACCCCCCAGGCCCTGATCACATTTAGACTCTAGCACACTAATTCCCTCCACCACAACATTTCTGCACAGCCGCAACAGAAGTGTTAAACTATCACACACAGCAGTGCTGGAGTATTACTCAGCTTACCTTTGCAGCATACACATAACCCCCTGCCTCTTTGAGACAATGTCATTTCAATCTGCTCTACCTCCCCTAACAAGACACTACACAACCCGGGCCCCCCCTAGCACATACACCACCTGTGCTCCGAACAAATAATCATGGACCTTTGCTGTGGGTCACTTGCATTAACTTCCACCCTAAAACTCCATATGAGCAAGACGGTGTAGGATGACATGACAGCCAACACTTGTAACAACCTAGTCCAGCACATCAGGACAGCTAGGTGTAAAATGGTTTAAATCAAATTACTGTACACCTGGCTTTTCAAGTGATCTTACTTGGTGAGCCGGGACAAACTCAGCAACTGAATATACTGTTAGATGAGATGTTTTCAGGCTAGTAAAGCACAGTATTTGCTTTACGTTCTAATACACCTTTTCAAGGGAGCCACCGTTGACACTGACAAATCTACACAGTTCCCAATAACCATGTCTGGTGTCCTGCTCCAGTCTCAGTTTTTTTTCTTAGTATTGTAGGATTTGTAGTGCAAGTCTATGTTGTAGATTAGACCACAAGCCCCTTAATTAATTGGACAACCTGTACTGTATAAACACAACATGCATATATGAGTGGAAGGTGGCAGACTGGTGATAAACATATGTGACAAGGGATTTGTTTCAGTGTTGTGTGATGCGTGAATAATATGTCAGACATTCCTGCCTCTTCACATGCACACAGCACAGTGCAGCAAAGTGACTTGCTGTGCTGTTTTGTATAACACATCACTTTAATATGCCACATGGCCCCTTGTTTTCTCTTAACCTGTAATTGTTCCGGGTCCTCAAATGCAGCACTGTCCTGTCCTTTGACTCCTGCCACCAACTTTGGTGAGTGATGTTACCTGCTCTTTCAGTAGGTCCAAGCCGTCTTGGAGATCAAGTCCTCCGCCCATCCACATGGCTACCCTAAGGTTCTTGGCCAGTTTTGTTTGGTCCTGCACCTATATTCCTGCCACATTTTTTTCAACTCCAAAACTGTCCTCTTTGTTTGACATATGCTGATGATTTTATCTGGTATGGATTTCTCTATTGCTTCTTTCTTCCCTAATGGCAACTTGGAGGTGACAAAGAGAAGGCGTTCATGTTTCGTTACCTCAGCTATTAATATTTGGTTCCCCTCACTAAATTTGGTCTTTCTCCTCCCTTGGTCTGCTTTCTGCTTTCTGGGGTTGGGAATGTTGCCTTCCTGACTTGTAAAGGGTACTCCCTTCATTTTGTGCATTTGTTGTTCTCTACTTTCGGATTTTTGAAAGGTATCTTTTATTATGCTGAATTGTGGCGCTTACAAGTGCTTCACTACAAACATATCAGCTTTGTGTCACATACCAGCCAGTTTTTGGTCATTTGTTTTAAGATATGTCAAAATATTTGACTCACCTTTGACCTTATGCCATTATGCACTGTTCAATAAATCAGGTGCATCCATGTTGCAAGGAAATGGCACCCCACAGCACACTGTTTTTGAGTCAATACTGGTGCAATGTATCTTTGCATTGCTTCTCATAAATATGGCCCACTGTTTGTGGTTCATGATTTGTTTATAATCAAATAATACATTCTGGGTTTTGTAATCTTATTTAGATTCCAATACATCATTTGGACTAACTTAACTGAAATAAATTAGTTGTTAGTGATAATTTCAGGCCTTAATGCAGTTTCCCCAACAATCTGAAATTAGCCAATCACCCTAATAACAGGACCCTAGTTGCATACAAAAACACTATCCATGTCATGCATCTGTCACACATATGTTTTTGAAAATAATTCCATCAACATTTGAAAACAATCTGCTGTCCTCTGAGCCCTTGTTCTCTGTACATAAACACTCAAATACAATTAAAAAATACAATAATTCTGTTCCTGCACATGCCCTAAATTCATTTTGCAAACTATGACATGCTGACTTGTTTCACATACTTGGCATTTGCATACAAGTTTGATTACAAAATACCATGCAAATGTTAATATGTGGTAAAGCTATTGGTGGTGTTGAAGTAACCCTCAGCAAGGCCTACTAGTGCAAGGGGTTCGCCCTTCTCCGCACAAAATCCTCAGACCATATAGGAAGAAGTTGGCACAGAAACTGAAATAAAAGACAAAGGGGGTCATTCCGACCCTGGCGGTCCATGACCGCCAGGGCCGGGGACTACGGAAGCTCCGCCAACAGGCTGGCGGTGCTTCCAGGGCCATTCTGACCGCGGCGGTAAAGCCGCGGTCAGAAAAGAGGAACCAGCGGTTTCCCGCCGGTTTTCCCCTGGCCCAGGGAATCCTCCATGGGGATTCCGACCCCCTTCCCGCCAGCCTGTTTCTGGCGGTTTACACCACCAGAACCAGGATGGTGGGAACGGGTGTCGTGGGGGCCCTGGGGGCCCCTGCACTGCCCATGCCACTGGCATGGGCAGTGCAGAGGCCCCCTAACAGGGCCCCATGAAGATTTTCACTGTCTGCTTTGCAGACAGTGAAAATCGCGACGGGTGCTACTGCACCCGTCGCACACCTGCAACACCGCCGGCTCCTTTCGGAGCCGGCTTCTATGTTGCAGGGGCTTTCCCGCTGGGCCGGCGGGCGGCCTTTTGGCGGTCGCCCGCCGGCCCAGCGGGAAAGCCAGAATGGCATCCGTGGTCTCCTGACCGCGGAGCGGCCATTTGGCGGTGACCGCATGGCGGCCGGCACCGCCAAAGTTTATTAAACCTCATGAGGTGGTACTACAGTTCAAACAGCACCCTTCGGTAATGTTTGAAGTAGCACACTGAACTAAGAGAGCATTGTCTTTTTATACCCATGCAGGGGCTAAAAGAAGGTGGTACAAGTATAGAAGCAAGACTTTCATACACATAAGGTCATATGGAAACGCACAGTCGACAGGTAGGAGGGGCTAACAGTTTTCAAGGACTGGTTGACACATTACTGTCTGTTACTGCTTACTAACAGCTGCAGATTTTACTGGACATGTGCAAAGTGGGAGATGCTAAATATAACTTGTCACTAGACAGATTTTCAAGAGTAGTTAACAGGAAGGTAGGACAGAGCACATGGCGAGCATATGGCAGCATGTGGCAGAGATAATGGCTGCCATGAATAGAAAATAGATTCAGTGAAATGTTCATAATAGTTGCTAAATACAATATGTCTTCTGCTAGTGCTTAATCTAATCGCTACTAAATTACAACAGATGACCCTTTCAGCATTAGCTGAAGACATTCGTCTTTCTGGGATAATCTAAATATTCATCTTGTATATTTATGCTCATCATTTGAGCTATTTCCTTATTTAACATGTATTGTGCTTTCATTTCTGTAATATCTCTTTTGGTAGGCATACAAGCAGTCATACACATGGAGCAGAACATTGGACCACACTGAATACAGATACAGCATGTGAAAAATATTGCAATCATTACACATAGGATAGTCAGTAGTTTCCAGCCCCAAGCGGAAACAAGAGCCCAAAACCATCCAGAAAAAATCAAAGTACCAGTCTCTGTGTGAATTTCTGCAGTAATTTTATGCAATTTAGATATTGCATCATATACTGAAGGTGAGTGATCTGGAATGAAAACGCAGCAACTACTACCAATGATGCGACATGCACCACCTCGATCAGCTAATATGACATCTAGTACCATACGATTTTGGAGCGCTACAATCCTCGTAATTTGGAGCTCCTCTGTAATGTTCCCAAGTGCCAGACCTGCCTGATTGGTAACAGCTTCCACAACCCTAGTCAATCGTCTCACTTTCCTACTGTTTAACGCAGCACCCACAAAGGAGAACAACCCTAAATTAAAATCAACATATTGTTGCAGGCTAGTGTCCGTTTGGTCTACCTCATTTGTACTTATTGTCCTTTTATATCTATTTTTAATTATGTCATTGAACAGTTTAAAATCTCGGTGATATGATGCAGGTGCCAAAAACACAGGGGGTAATAGAAAAGATACATAACACACACCTGACCACCCAACAGGTAGTTGATAATATCCATAGTTACCACAAACAAAATATGTATTATGTGAAGCTATAAAACTACTATTATTTACACCCTCAATAGTTAAAATCAAGGAACAATCGCTTGTCCCCACTGGAAGTTGCCCAATGCTATGTATACATAAATCTGCTTTCGTTTTTGTAACAGAAATCACAAATTCTTCTTTCTTGTCAGAGTCTCTTATATTTGTGAAGACATATGGTATTGAAACATTGTCCGGTTGATACTGTTCCTATTCCCATTTAGTTCCTTTGGCTTGGGGTTACCCATCTTTGTCTTGGCAGCTTACTTTATTAAGGTGAAAAAGAAGTCTGCCCTCTGTACGTTTTCCAGATGCAAACAAAAGCGTATACCAAGCTTGACAAGAACCATTGTGTGAAAAAGGAAGAGGAATGAAAGGTGTTGTTCCTTTCTTTTGATGCGCAGGTATCATTCCACATACCCAACAGTTAGTAGTATTTGTAGCATTATGAGTATGATGCAACATCTGAATGAAAGTATAATTGAAGTACGATTGACGGTGCTTCTGCTAGGGAAGCGTAAAGTAATAGTGATCCTCTGGTACTGGAGTAGTGGCAACAAAAAACTCACGAGCAGGAGCCATCTTTTCAACAAACCAGGTGATTATTGCTATAACCACCAAAACAACAACAAACCCCATAGTGCTAATGATCACTTTGTTATTCATTTTAGCAACAGTGATAATCGACCCTTCCAGAAATGAATTAAAAACAATCGTTGGAGCTCTTATTCCTGGGCAGCTGCTGATTTCTTCACCATGGGCGAAGACGGGTGTCACTACTCTAATGTATAGCTGATCCCCCCCTTGCCACATTGGCTCTCTGTTTCACTAACCCAGGGCGGTAGCTCAACAAGTTTTTTTCAGCACTACAGATTCCTTCCTCGTTCTCAAATTATATCGTGACCCTCCAGAAATCGTATGGTCCGGGAAGAACTCCTCAGATTCGTCAGGTAATATAGCACGGCCTTTCTCCTTAGTCAAAATCTCTCGATGATCGGTCAGCACAGCAGGTTCCACCAAGGTAGGGAGCACTCTCTTGCAGTGAGTACTATGGACCCAATTCTTTCGGTTCGTCACTCGAACTGCTGTCCTTGTCACAAGGAGCACCTGCTCTGGGCCTCACCACCTTGGTTCCAAGCTGCTTGATCTTTCAAAGGACTTAATAATCACCTGGTCACCAGGTGGGAGTTCATGGCCTTCACCTGTAGATCTGTCAGGAAGTGCTTCTCGAACCTGTTGATGAATAGAAACCAAATTGTCGGTTAACTGTGCCAAATAATTATTCATCAGGACACAAGGTACATCAAATACAGAATTTGGCTTAGGAACTCCCCAAATGTTCATTGGCCTTCCAAATACAGGGGCATATTTATACTCCGTTTGCGCCGAATTAGCGTCGTTTTTTTCGACGCAAATTCGGCGCAAAACTAACGCCATATTTATACTTTGGCGTTAGACGCGTCTAGCGCCAAAGTATGAGGAAAGAGCGTAATTTTTTTGCGTGAACGCCTTCCTTGCGTTAATGAGATGCAAGGTAGGCGTTCCCGTCTAAAAAAATGACTGCGCCGCAAATGCGTCGTATTTATACTCCCGGGCAAAAATGACGCCCGGGAGTGGGCGGGGCAAAAAACCCCGCATTTGCGCCGGATTTTAGCGCCTGGGTCAGGGCAGGCGTTAAGGGACCTGTGGGCTCAAAATTCGCCCACAGCTGCCCTCCCATGCCCCCAGGGACCCCCCCTGCCACCCTTGCCCACCCCAGGAGGACACCCAAGGATGGAGGGACCCACCCCAGGGACATTCAGGTAAGTTCAGGTAAGTATAATTATTATTTTTTTATTTATTTTTTTGGCATAGGGGGCCTGATTTGTGCCCCCCTACATGCCTCAATGGCCCAATGACCATGCCCAGGGGACATAAGTCCCCTGGGCATGGCCATTGGGCAAGGGGGCATGACTCCTGTCTTTACTAAGACAGGAGTCATGTAAATGGCGTCTGGGCGTCGTTAAAAATGGCGCAAATCGGGTGGAGGCGATTTTTTGCGCCAACCTGCCTTGCACCATTTTTAAGACGCCCTAGCGCCATTTTTCCCAACGCCGGCGCTGCCTGGTGTACGTGTTTTTTTTCCACGCACACCAGGCAGCGCCGGTCTGCTTGCGCCGGCTAACGCCATTCAATAAATATGGCGCCCGCATGGTGCTTCAGAATGGCGTTAGCCGGCGCAAAATTTTTTGACGCTAAACTGCGTTACCGCAGTTTAGCTTAAAAAAGTATAAATACGGGCCACAATTTCATAGGGGGTAAGGCCTGTTCGAGAGTGTGGCACTGACCTAATAGACAATAATGCCAACAGTAATGCATCCGGCCAAGTTAAAGATGTGGAAGCCTGTATCTTCACTAACTTCAGATTCAAAGTAGCATTATACCTTTCCACCAACCCTGCTGATTGTGGGTGAAAAACCACATGGAACTTCTGTTTGATCCCTAATCCTTTCAGGACATACTTAATAACTTCCCCAACAAAATGAGGTCCGTTATCATTCCATAAAAGTCTGCAAACAACAAACCTAGTGAAAAATTCTTTCAAAAGCACCTTCGCTGTGGTAATGGCAGTAATATCCTTTTTGGGGTACGCCTCTATCCATTTACTAAAGGCACATACCACCACCAAGACATACTTTAAATTGTTGCAGCGTTCAAGCTGAATATAATCCATTTGTAGAACTTCGAAAGGTGCAGTTGGTGTAGCAAACCCTCCAACAGGAGTTCATGTCCCTTTTCCAGGATTGTATTGTAAACAGATCAAACAAGACTGTACTACTCTCTTAGCTGTACTGGAAATTTCTGGATGCTCCCAAACTTGCGTAAGCAACTTCGTTATTGTTGAAGCTCCAACATGTGCCAGCCATGTGCCATCTGAACCATAGGTTGTACAAAAGCTATAGGCAATTTCCATTTATCTATCTGCTTATTCCGCCAACAGCCCTCATCATCCAATTCTCCTTCTTCAGACCATTGCTCACGTTCTTTCACAGAAGCAGATTTCTGTATATCTAATACGTCTTGTCTAGCATTATGTCAACTTTCAGCTTGTGACTTCACTACATACATAGAAGTAGTACTTTGCTGCATCGCAGTCTCACTTGCTACGCGGTCCGCAAGGGCACTTTCTTGTGTGCACTACATTTCATAATAGCTATTTTCTTTGGATATGTCAATGCAATCAAGAGGTTATGCACTAATTCTCCATGCATTATCTGCATCCCGTGGGATGTGAGAAAGCCTCTCTCCTTCCAAAGCAAACCAAAATCATGAGCAACTCCAAAAGCATAGCGGCTGTCTGTATAAATATTCACACATAAGTCAGTACTAAGCTCACATGCTCGTGTCAAAGCTATTAGTTCAGCTGCTTGAGCTGACTTCTGTGGTATATGAGCTGTCTCCACTACCGTGTGTATTGTGGTGATTGCATATGCAGCTGAGGTTGTACCGTCTGGCAACTTCAAACAAGACCCATCAACCCACAATTCCCTGTCTTCATCTTGCAAATCAATACGACCCTTTGCCTGTTCTTCGGTAAGGAATATACAATCATGTGTTTCTTGTGACTGAGGCTGAGTCACCAGATATGGCAACAAAGTGGCTGAATTTAGTGTTGCACATCTCTTCAGTGTAATGTGAGGAGCCAGCAATGTCAATTCATATCCTGTCAGGCGAGCGCTAGTTAAATGTTGCGTCTTTGTTTGATTTAAAAGAGCATCAACCGCATGGGGTACTAACACCAACAGCTTATGTGACAAAACTATCCCTTCACTCTGACGCATTGACACAGCTGTTGTCGCAACTGAACGAAAACACCCAGGCAACGCTCAAGCGACAGGATCAAGTACTGCTGAAAAATATGCACAGGGACGCTGCTTATCGCCATGTGTCTGTACTAAAACTGACAATGCACATCCATCTTTCTCATGTGCGTAAAGTGCAAAAGGCTTCGTGTAATTTGGAGTACCTAACACTGGTGCTGAACAAAGAGCTTGTCATAGCTGCCGGAAAGCAGTCTCACATTCATCTGTCCATGGGAGGGGCATTGGAGTATCTTTAGTCAAAAGTGCTAACAAAGGTTTGACAATGTGTGAAAACCCTAATATCCATTGCCTACAAAAAGAAGTAAGACCAAGGAAAGCACGAACATCTTTCTGAGTAGAGGGTACTGGTGTGTCTAAAGTTGCTTGAATACGATCTGATGTAAGTGCACGGCCCTCTTTAGACAAAGGGTGACCTAAATAGGTTACCTTTGGTCTACAAAATTGCAATTTCTTTTGTGACACTTTATGATGGTGTGAAGCAAGAAAAGAAAGTAAGGACAAAGTGCACTTTCACATTGCTCAGGGGTATCAGCTGCCAACAAAATATCATCGACATATTGTATGATTGCCATACCTTCAGGCAAAACAAAAGAATCAAGTTGTCATTTTAACGCTTGACTATAAATACTAGGACTCTCAGTATAGCCTTGAGGAACTCTGCAAAATCTAAATGATCATTTCTTCAAAATAAAACCAAACAAATATCGGCTGTCAGGATGAATAGGGATCGAAAAGAAAGCATTCTTTAAGTCTATCACAGAGAACGTAGTTGCTGTCAGGGGAACCAAAGTAAGAAGTGTTGTGATGTCAGATACCACAGGATATTGTGGTACCACAATCTTATTCACTTCTCGTAAATCAGTAATGAATTGGTAAATCCTAGTATCAGTATCCTTTTTCAGAATAGGAAGAATTGGACTGTTACAAACATTATACGGAACTTCCTCAAAAACTCCAACTGCAATACGATCATGCACAATTTGTGTGAGTGCTTCTTCGCCCTCCTGTGAAATTTTGTATTGAGGCAAATGTGGCAATACAGCTCCTTCCTTGACACTAATATGTACCAGTGGAAAAATCAATTGTCCCACATCAGTATCTGAAGTAGCCCACAAAGTCCTAGGGAGTGAAGCTAATGCAATATCCTCTTTAACAAGACAAACTCTTTCCACCACAGGATGATTATTGTTCAAAATAACAGGCACCCCTTCAGGAGAGCATCGTATTGTAGACCTGAAATACTTGAGCATATCAAGACCCACAATATTGTCTGGTGTATTTGGAGAAAGCAAAAACAGAGATGGAGCAGTAAATTTACCAACATGGAATGCAAGTGGTTGTGACAATGGGCTAGGGGAAGGTGTTCCATCAAAACCTATCGATGTAATGGTTAAGCCAGACAAGGGAGCCCTTGGAACCAATTGTTTAGACAAGGCGCTACGAGTAGCTCCTGTATCAACCAGAAACTGATCAGTAGAACCCAAAACATGTGCTGTAACATAGGGACCCCTCTGATCTACTGGAACTTAAACTGATTACTTTCCCCATCCTAGGCAATACTATGCATAAGCAGAATCTTGGAAATCAGGCTGCACATAGTTAGACATCTGGTATTGGTTCCGTCTATCAAAAGTGTTAAACCCATCCTGCCCTCGTACATTAGCATCAACCCTAGCATGATCATTTGTGCTTCTTCTAGGCCCTGAATATCCTGAGCGATTTCTCATTTGTCCCTAACCAAGTGAACACTGCTGAACAACGTAGTGCTGGACAATCGGCAGCCCAATGCCCACATTTCTTGCAATACGCACACTGATCAACAGACAAATTTGAAAGAGTGTAAGAAGAACCATAAGATCCGCGTCCACCTCTATCAGTACCTCTAAAAGGCGGACCATAAGCTTAAGCCAACATAACCTTCGTCTTTAATTCTTTAATCTTTTTATCCTCGCTACCTTTTGCTTCTAATTCCTGGCGTTCATAATACTGAGCCATAGTCAAAAGAAAAACCGGAGTAGAGGTAGTCCATGAACTTTCACTAGCTTTTAGACGTCTAGCTATTCCTGGTAACAGATGTGCAACATATTTATCGACAAACAAATGTCTGCCCATATCATCTGACAATAACTGGGCGCTAAAATCATGAAATGCTTCTTCAAAGCGTGTAAAGAAATCATAGGCCAATTCATCTGCCTTTTGCTTACAAGATGCTAAAACAGTCCAATCTATCTTTTTAGGGGGAATAATCATTTTTAACTTAACTAATATGGCTGCGGGAAGATCTAGAATCAACTGATATGGCTTTTTCGCAGGTCCCCTATCCCCATCCATCTGTTCTAATTCTTTCCATGACGCCCCAAAAACTACACGATCATCAACTTTACAAACAGTTCTCCACATATCTGCCGGTAATATCAATCCGAAAAATAAATCAGTGTCAGCCAAAGTCATAGTACAAGAACTAATTGTTCCCTCAACTTCCTCATAAAAGGCGGCTGGATTTTTCCACGGGTCAGGTAATGCTGTTTTAAGTGCCAATACATCTGCCCTATTCCAAGGAGTATACACCCAATTATAAATAAAATAACCCTTAGCATCAACAGAAGTTTTATCATCACTTGTACCCGATCCTTTAGGAGGAACATACAAAGGCGCGGCATCCCGCATTGGTTTTGCGTGAACTATCATAGTCTTATCTGTTCCAAAGATGGAAGCTTGCACCCTGCCAGTCTGAGATGTCCGTGCAACTATGTCCACGGACCTTTTCTCCTCTTGCAAATGGACTGCTGCAACACATAATTTCACCAAACACCTCATTGCATCAGCCACCTGGGAGAAAACAAAAAGACCATCACGCATTTGCTTCTGATCAGTTGCTACATCATCGGGCTCTAACTCATCAGAATATTTCCGAAATAGTTCAATAACTTCTGTGCCAAATGCCTCAGTAAAATATAGCTGCTCCTTTTCCGTCCACCCTTTCATGTTGTCTAAAAGCTCAGAAGCAGAGACAACTCTACAAATTGTTTTACGAGCAGTAGATCTAAGCTCAGACGCACGGTCAGCAGACAACATAGAGCGACTGTCTCGTATCTTCTGTTGCTCCGTACCGGAGACCTCAGCTAACTCATGAGGGGCAGAAGGAACAACATACGGAGGTGGAGGGCGATCTAGTAACAAAAAATCATTGTGCGGTTTATTAAGGATAGGATAGAGAGGTTGCCGAACAGTGTATTGGCCAGTTACCTGTAATTTACGTTCTTTCTCTTCTACCTCCTTCAAATCGTTTATTTCTTTCTTTCTCATTTCCAATGGTTTCACTTATACATTCTTCCGCTGCTCTTTCTCAGGCAAGGCTTGCTCACGCTTCACTCGTCCACGCACTTCTTCCTCCCACATTTGTACACAGTCAAACATATCTTGCCTAGACCTTCGCTTACACATACATTGTTCCACATACTCAGGCCCATATTTATACTTTTTTAGTGACGCATTTACTCCGCTTTTTGACGCAAAAACGGCGCAAACTAACAAAATACAATTGCATTTTGTAAGTTTGCGCCGTTTTTGCGTCAAAATGCAGCGCAAATGCGGCGCTAAAAAAGTATAAATATGGGCCTCAATCTTTCGCAAATCAAATGACCCATGCATAGGCCAACGTAACTCAGGACCCGCACGAGTGTATTTATTCCATAATGTGCTGTACATTAAGAATGACCATGTTTATCATACATATCTCTATTGGGCGTCCTCTCTGGGGGTGCCGGTTTTGATTCTTCCAGACTCAAATTGGTACCATTACAAAATCAACACATCCTACGAAGTGCGCTAAAAGCAGACATTCCAAAAATAGTGCAGAATATGCAGTATTATAATCAAAGTAGCACTTAAGGTGCCGTTCAAATAAAAATTGAATTGGAGAAAATTCTCCTCATTACCTGCCTATATAAATTGCAATTTATATATCAATTCAAAGGATACAAATTGACTAGTCACCCAAAACACGAGAGCCACAGTAAGTGGTGAAACAAAGGCATCAAATCCCACAGCAAGTGCCGTAAAACGGCTCTTACCAATCACAGGGCGAGATCCCAATCCTTCGTCCCGACCAATCCATTGGGCGTCCGAGTTGGCAATGAGTCCCTGTTCGGGCACCAATTTGTTGAAGTAAGCGTCAGCAAGGCCTACTAGTGCAAGGGGTTTGCCCTTCTCTGCACAAAGTCCTTAGACCATATAGGAAGAAGTTGGCACAGAAACTGAAATAAAAGACAAAGGTGGTCATTCCAAGTTTGGCGGGCGGCGGTTGCCGCCCGCCAAACTTACGCCGCCACTTGGCCGCTCCGCGGTCAAAATGACCGCGGGGCCATTCAGACTTTCCCGCTGGGCCGGCGGGCACCCGCCAAGGGAGAGCCCGCCGGGCCAGAGGGAAAGGCCCTGCAACACAGAAGCCGGCTCCGAATGGAGCCGACGGTGTTGCAGGGGTGCGACGGGTGCAGTTGCACCCGTCGCGATTTTCACTGTCTGCTATGCAGACAGTGAAAATCATGCTGGGGCCCTGTTAGGGGTCCCCTGCACTGCCCATGCCAGTGGCATGGGCAGTGCAGGGGCCCCCAGGGGCCCCACGACACCCGTTCCCGCCATCCTGTTCCTGGCGGTAAAAACCGCCAGAAACAGGCTGGTGGGAAGGGGGTCGGAATCCCCATGGCGGCGCTGCTTGCAGCGCCACCATGGAGGATTCTCCCAGCCGGGGGAAATCCGGCGGGAAACCGCCGGACCCGGCTGGGCGACCGCGGCTGTACCGCCTCGGTCGGAATGCCAAATGAAGCACCGCCAGCCTGTTGGCGGTGCTTCCGTCGACATCCACCCTGGCGGTCTATGACCGCCGGGGTTGGAATGAGGGCCAAAGTTTATTAAACCTCATGAGGTGATACCACAGTTCAAACAGCACCCTTCGGTAATGTTTGAGGTAGCACACTGAACTAAGAGAGCATGGCCCTTTTATACCCACGCAGGGGCTAAAAGAAGGTGGTACAATTATAGAAGCAAGACTTATATACATATAAGGTCATATGGAAATGCACAGTCGACAGGTAGGAGGGGCTAACAGTTTTCAAGGACTAGTTGACACACTACCGTCTGTAACTAATTACTAACAGCTGCAGACCTTACTGGGCATGTGCAAAGTAGGAGATGCTAAATATAACTTGTCACTAGACAAATTTTCAAGAGTAGTTAGCAGGAAGGTAGGACAGAGCACATGGCGAGCACATGGCAGCATGTGACAGAGATAATGGCTGCCATGAATACAAAATGGATTCCGCTAAATGTTCACAATAGTTGCTAAATACAAGATGTCTTCTGCTAATCCTTAATCGAATCACTACTAAATTACAACAGGGCAGGGCATCTTGGATCTGCGCAGGTTCACAATGACCTTGACGCCCAGCAACGACTTGTAAGAAAACTGGTTGCACGGTGTTAAAAAACGTGCTGCATGGGTTTGGCATTATTATCAGCAGCTGTAAGTGGGTGTTGTATTGTTTCTCCAGCAGCACTTTGTTGATCTGAGCGATGCAGGTGGAGCGTTTATTTCAGCCATGAAGCGTGTGGTGCATTGTTTATCAGCCGCATTGCAGATGGCTCTGTGCATGGATTTCAGCCCTTGTTCTGCCATCTTCACCTTTCAAGGGCCCAGGGACTGGATAGGGTACCACTTGGCAGAGCAGGAGTCTCAGCAGAGAGTCCAGGAGCTGGCAGAGAAAGCCTTTGATGGCCCTGAGGCTTCAAAACAGGAGGCAAGTTTAGTTCAAGCCCTTGGAGATTCTTCTCAAGCAGGAATGCACAACAAAGTCAAGTCTTTGTCCCCTTTCACAGACAGAAGCAGCAATTGCAGGATAGCCCAAGAAAGCACAGTCACAGCAAGGGGCAGCACTTCGTCTCAGCTCTTCAGCTTTTCTCCTTGGCAGAGGGCCCTCTTGCTTGCAGAAGTGTTCTAAAGTTTGGGGCTTTGGGTCCACTACTTATACCTCTTTCTGCCTTTGAAGAAGGCAAACTTTAAAGGAAAGTCTCTGTTGTTTCCAGGATCCTTCCTTGCCCAGGCCAGACCCCAGACACACACCAGACACAACACCAGGGGGCTGGAAACTGCATTGTGGGAGGGCAGGCACAGCCCATCATTTAGATGGAGGTGACCACCCCTCCATCCACTGAAGCCCAGATAGCTCATCAGGATATGCATGCTACACCCCAGCTCCCTTTGTGTCACTGTCTAGAGGAGATTCACAAACAGCCCAACTCTCAGTGTGACCCAGACAGGGAATCCACAAACAGACAGAGTCACAGAATGGTTAAAGCAAGACAATACGTACTTTTTAAAAGTGTCATTTTCAAACTAACAATCTAAAAAACAAATTCACTAACAGATGCATTTTTAAATATGAGTTCAGAGACCCCAAACTCTATATTCCATCTGCTCTCAAAGGGAAAGTACACTTTAAGAATGTTAAAGGCATCCCCCATGGTAACCTATGTCCTTGCAACAGTGAAAAACAAATTTGGCAGTATTTCACTGTTTGGACATGTTAAACATACCAGTACATGTCCCACCTTTAATATATACTAAACCCTGCCCATGTGGCTTCCTAGGGCTTACCTTAGGGGTGCCTTACATGTATGGAAAAGGAATGTTTGGGCTTGGCAAATGCGTACACATATCAGGTCGAATTGGCACTTTAAAACTGCACCCACAGACACTGCAGGCCTTTACTAGGGAATTACTGTTAAAATCAAATATGCCAATCAGGAAAAAGTCAATTACACATCCAATTTCACATAGGGAGCACTTGCACTTTAGCACTGGTTAGCAGTGGTAAAGTACCAAGAGTAACAAAAACAGAGTCCAGCACAAAGTCAGCAACCTGGGAAGCAGAGGCAAAAAGTTAGGGGAGACCACGTCAAGGATGCCAGGTCTAACAGGTTCCTTCTTTATAAAAGAATATGATTATCACTGTGCTAAAGGTAGTAGGCATCTCATCCACATGTAGCATTTCATTAAACGATATAACTGAGATAGGAGCAATCTGAGCTGTGAGAAGTTTATTAAGCTCTGAAGGTAGCCCTTCGCTTTCATAGGCTTTCCCGTTAGAAGAGTTTCTAATAGCCTCTTTTATCTTAGCCAGCTCGACTGGGCGCTCAGCAACAGTCCTAGATTCATTATCAACAATGGGCAATCTAATAGCTCCTGAAAACGCTTTAACTTTATCTGGTGCAATAGTCACTGAGGAGCAGTACAAATTTGAATAGTGTGATAGAAAATCACATTCAACTTCCGCTTGCTGGTGTACCAGACACCCTTGAGTTCATCAAATCACTGCATGATTTCGTTTTTGATTGACCGCCCAAGCTAATGCCCTTCCCACATGCTCATTCTCCTCATAATACTGTTGGAAGCATGTGTTTTGATTGACAATTTCCTGTGCTATAAAATGCTATAAATTGCTCCTTCAGATTGTGCTTAGCTTTTGCCAAATATGCTTTAGAAGTTGATGTATGAATTAATTGGTGAGCCAAGTTATCGTGCTCTAGCATGTACTGTAGAATTGTGATTTTTTTCCCTCCTTGTCTTGGATATCTGTGCCTCATATGAAATGGCTTCACCCCTGATAAAGGCTTTACATATCTCTCACACTGCAAGTGAAGTCTCTGTACCTTTATTTCTTGCCCAAAACTTGACAATCGTCACCCGGAGGAGTGCTACCCTGCCAGTATCGACCAACAGGCATTTATCCAATGATCAGAGTGGTTTTTGCCTCTCACTCTGTGAGATCCTTAGCTAGATTGATGGGACTGAATGGTTGGAGAATGCATTAGTTCAAATCTTAGCCTGGCCCCTAGTACATAAATGTTAAAAAATAGTCTATCCTTGAGGCTGAGTGAAATCTTTTTGAGAAACAGGTTAATTCTTGACTTTGGGGATGATTGACTCTCCAATAATCTATTAAAGCCAATCCTTCGTAAACTTTTTTTTAAACTAAAAGAGCGTGGTTTGTTTTGAGACTTGTTTTTCAGTGATGATTCTAGAGTTACATCCTGTATGACATTAAAGTCTCCTGCTACTACCAAGTGGCCCAGGAGAGAGATTAAGTTCTTGTATAATTCCTGCAGAGCAGTTGTATCGTCTTCTATTGGGCGAAAAAAGTTAAACAGATTTAAAAGCTGATTTTCCCTTTTGATACTAACTATTATCTATTTAGCTTGGGGGTCTCTTCTAACTTGACACGCATCACCCTTTAATTCCTGAGTAATCAACATGGCCACACCCGAAGTGCAGCACTGGCCGAAGCATAAAAAGCCTTAGTTACATAACCAGGTATCCTAGGATGTTTGACCTGCTTTGTAAGGTGTGTTTCCTGTAATAGAATAATCTGTTCCTGAGATACCCGTAGCCATCCTAGAATAACAATGAATTTCAGATGATTGTTGATCCCATTCACATTACAGGGTGCTAATCGAACAACTCCATTAGCCATAATAGTATGTGTCTAGACTCTGGTTACCTGATTTCCTACATGCTTGTCACTTTCCCTTTTGTTTTGTTGCTTAAATCTCCCACATTTGCTTTCTCCTAGTCTCTGGGGCCTCCCAGTATTATCAATAAGAACCTTTTCCTCTGTTTCTCTGAACTTCCCACCTGCTTTTTCACACACCCACTCCCTTTTGACCCCCATCATCACTCCCCACTGTCACCCTGGGGCCTCACGCGTCACAGGCCCGTCTCGCACAGTCGCTGCCCCCTCCTTATTCACTGACACCCTCCACTTCCCCTCTCCCCTGCAATGAGTGCCCTGATATGTCACTCCATGAGTCGACATTTGGAAGACACCTGCAAGAAAGACTGGTAAAAAAAAAAACACAGTTTGAGTGAGTGCTTTATTCCTTCTGAACTGAACTGAGGTCCAGCCTCCCCCTTGCATCCTTAGCTTCCTTAGCTCATAACGTTTCTTCAACTATTATTGAACAGGACAACACATAGTTAGGTCAGGCCCTCACCCCTGTCCCCTCCCTTCTTTCTCATATTTAAAAGTTCTTGGGCCTCACCCATGGTTTGGAATACATGAGTTTGACCTTTAACTTTGATTTTTGGACACTCGCTGCTGATGCCCCTTGCCACTGAAAGCCAACAATCAGGCCCATAAATTCCTTGTGTAACCGTGCCGCCATTATAGGCATGTCTGAGAACAGACAAAAGGGCAGTTGTGGAGTATTATAAACTTTGGCCTTTAGCACCTGCGAGAGGATTCATTCTTTGACTCTGTAGTCCCCAAAATTGACCAGAATAGTATGTGGATATGTTGAATTATTGGACCTGATTGGTGGCACTCAATGTGCACAAGTTATTGTCAAATCCACATTTCGGGTTGACCGGTCCAGAATCATATCATTTAGGACAAGTACTGTAATCATTTTGGTTACAGTAGATCCTAATTCTCAATCCTCTGACACTAAATTAGATTGTCGAGACCTATTTTGCACATCGGCCAACTTTGGATGGAGTTCTTCCAGCTCCTTCTGCATTTTTGAGGCACCAATTTCATATCTGACCTTTGAGCCCTCCAAATGAGATACCCTTTGCTGTACTAGGGAAATGTGTGAGGTAAGCTGTGAAATACTGCTATTAATTTGTCCCAACTGCTCATTGCTCTTTTTATGAGCTTCTAAATGCTACAACTTCCACTCTCAAAGTTCCAGTAGGATCTGATTCAGTATTACTTCTATTGGTGGGGTTATCCTGGAAGCCCCACTGATATTTCTCCTGCTGAATGTGTTGATTCCCTCTCAGTTTGGGTATTCTTGTAGATTACCCTCGAAGGAGATGACATTGTCGTTGTATTGTTTGACCCTTCCAATGTCTGAGACTGAGACAGAGCAATGCCCAAATCCTTGGGGGCATTTGCCTCCTCTAGATTAATCTGAGCTTCAGGAGTTTGTCCCTCATTGCTACTGCTGTCCTGTTGGTACTGTTGTTGGTGCTTTTGCAGTTATTGCTCCCATGGAGTGAGAATTATTCATGATGAATAAGGGATTTGTTAACTTAGTATGGGAATTTCTTGTCTTGAAGTATACAGCTTGGTGCTGGGGGAGTCTCACTTGATTGATAGCAGACTTGTCAGAGGTTACTATTATTACTACTAGTGAATGGCAGCATCTGAGTTGTCTCAAATAACTGAGCTGAAAATGATACTGGTGTAGCCAAATGCGATTAATCCGATCTTGTTTGAGACATCGGTGAGGTTAGGATTGACACCTCGACCTGTGTGCCTGCTTATCTAACAAGCTGCTGTACTACGGGCTTATCAGTAAGTAAAGTATCCCTACACATAAGGGACTTTTGATTTAACACTGTCAGTCAGTTTTCAGATTTACCAGGCTTAAATGGGGCATGTGTTTACATTGGCCCGCCCTGGACAAAATACTACTTTCGCTGTTTGGTTCACCTTGCTTATGCATTGGGAGAAACAGGAATGTCACAAGACAGTCACAAGCCGCATTCATGCTTTGAGAACCTTTCTCCAGCGCCTGCTCAATCCACTCCACCTTAAGGGCAGCCTAATGCTCCCCCTCAGGTTGCTTCAGGTACCCCCTGACTTCGTCCTTATAGTCTTGTACATGACTCAGCTCTGCTGACTGGCACTAAGCATACACTTATATATGCTAGCAGACATCTGCTGCTTATTATATGGATTATAATGTAGCCCCTCCCACCTCCAGTAGTCTTGATGCTACTCTGACTCCTCTTAGTGGCACTGCAGAGATCAGTTATTTCATTTTACTGCCTTAAATGGCCTTACATTGATTCCTTCATAGTACTGCTGAGTGGGTGGGCTGGGAGGGTCTAAGGCTGGCTGATTTGTTTGGTCATGTTACTGCTCAAGTTGCAAAGTTAGTGTTGTGTTGCCTGGTGACTACTTCCATTTCATGCCTGGTTCATAAAAAACGACTGCTTCTTCAAGTTTATCCTGGCCCCTCCAGCCCCTCCCTCATTACCTGAGCTATCAGATTGAGGATTGCCAAGCTCTTCCTCCTTAGTGGGCAGAGGTCCACCTGCTGGAGCTTGCCCAGGTTCTGTCCTGATGGCTCGCTCCCTCAACCCTTGCCTCCCTCTTGCCTCAAGCTTTGTGCTTCAGAAAATCATTTGTCGTGGCTTGGTCGACTCTACTGCTCAGAAGTTGCTTCTTGTCCAAATGCTTGAGGGTCTAAACAATTGTTCAACAGCTCACAGCTCACAGCTCACTTCTTGCGGGCCCACTCACCTGATCATCAACGCCTTTTTCTATCTGTGTCAGTCAGCCGCAGAGCATGACAGGAGCTCTAAGTTGGCAACTAGAGGGTATTCATTGATAAGTTTAATGTCTGGCCTACTACACCATTAGCTGAAGGCAAAAGGCTTTGGAGAGCCCAAGATGACCTGGAAGGTTCAATGTTGTCTGATGCCAGTAGGCCAAGATGAGAAACTTGTCTTTTGATCCAAAGATCTGACAGTAAAAGAGGATATATTTTAACAGAAAAGTGATTCTTGGAGAGAGGGAAATCAAGCTTGTCATCTGGGGTTATGAAAATCATGAGTGGCTGCTCTCTCCTGATTTAGAGCAGTCACCAGGACTGTGTCTGGGGATAAGGCAAAAAGTTCTAGGCTCCAGTTGTATAATTGATGTAACTGACAGCTGAGATGCAATGCGAAAATGTAAAGGAAGACAGGACCCTAAACCTGATCTCTTTCTTGAAACATTACAGGATACAGTTTCTAGTCACTGAAATCTCTCCATTGCCTTGTTTAACATTCCGCTCCAGATGATTTATGTACCAATCTGCTAAACTATTATCTATGTGCAAAATGATTGCTCCACATGCTCTGTTATTTGTGAACCTACGAATGGCCAAGGAGTCTGCAAACAGTTGGAGGACTCCCCAACTGATCATATTATTTCAGTTGAGTTCTCACGGAGCTCCCCTCCCAGTAACTTTGCATCTGATTCTTAGGCAATATCTGGGGATGTGACAAAGAATGTTTGTCTATTCCAAGCATCTAGATAAAGATGCCGGCAGGTCAATTCTTCTTGTGTATTCCTGTCTATAGGAAATACGTCTGAATAAGAAAAATCCTTCTTAAAGTAAATCCTAAATGCTGGAGAGCTCGACAGATATGTGGACCAGAAAAAGCTGCCTAAACTGATGAGACTAATGGAGTCACTACTGTGCCAGTTACCTGAGGCAGATGAGAGAAATCAACAGCATTGTTTAGGTTTGTTCCTTGTTAGAAATCAGGTTGTTGGTTGACTGGGGTGGAAACCTTAATCAAACAGCAACCATACCCTAGTCAAGGTAAGTGGCAGGCAAACCTTAAATTATCCTATGGTAGCTTGGCACAGAGCAGTCAGGTTTAACCTAAAGGCAGTGTGTAAAGTACTTGTGCAACACTTCAAACAGAAAAGCAATGAAAACACCTCACAAACAGATTCTGCATCAAGTTAGTGCAAACTAATAAAGAAAGCAAGACCAAAATAACATCACTCCAATCAGTAGAACTGGACTTATTAATTAAAAACAAATATTCTGTAAAATAGCACCTGGAAACAGAAATCATTAACACAGCTATCTGGTTGCCCTAGACACGGTCAAAATCAAAAGTTCAAGCCATCCGCAATGGAGTGTGGGTCAGATATAGTCTCAGATAAATCCTGCTGAAGGTTTACCTTCTCAAGAACTGTGCCAAAAGTCTTGTTTGAGGGAAAGAAGTTCACTGGGAGCAAGGAGGGCATCACTGGTGGTGGTCGGTCGGGTGTTTCAGACAGAGAGGCTGGAGTTTTGTGCTTGTGAGCAGCAATACTTGCTTGCTTGATGGGTTTCCAGGTGAGCGATGAGGTTCCAGAGACAATGTTTCTATTCACAAAGAGCCCAAAACATTAACTAAAGGAGCAAAAAGACTACTTCCAAGGGCTCAGGACCTGAGAGACACCTCTTGCTGGTCAGGAGCTCATTGAAGACAGTTTCAGGAGCTGTGAAGAGCCTGTTATGTCCCTGAGGGTCAGATCAGAAAGCCAACAGACTAGCCATTTGATTCACTGTGGGGTCCTGGGTTCAAGACGGGTTCCAGGTCACGTTCTTCCTCTCCAGGCAACAGGGCAGCAGGTGAGCACAGCAAGACAGCAGCTCCTTCAGAGTGGCAGTCCAACAGAGTGGCAGTCCTTTCAGCATCACAACATTCCTTCTTCTTGGCAGAGTATCAACAGGTCCAGAAGTGTACTGAAGTGGTGGTGTCAGAGGCACAATACTTATACCCAGCTTGCTTATTTGAACAACTCAGTCTTGTGCTCGATGTGACAATTGCTTGCCAGCCTCATGTCATTTCTTCGTCTGTGGCACCTTTCCACCTTGAGTATTCCATGGCTTTCCCCATCCCCGAAGGCCTGAACTTTGGCCTTTCAGTTTCCTTGCAATGCTTGTTTAGGCTAGTTAGCACCTGCAGATATCATATGTCTATTAAGGATAGTTACAATTCCACTGTGAACCATTGGACTGTACCTTCATGAACTTGGGTTCTGTTATACTTGTTGTTGTCAATTATCATTTGCACCTGCTGCTTTTAGGCCTCATATCCATTGTTTGTAACACATGATTTTCCCCAGGTTCATTGGAAGATTCCACATGGGGCATGTGCCTTTCTGGCTTAGCCCCATACCTGTATCCAGACCTGTCCCCGTCCTGCTCAAGCAGCCTCCCTGTGCTCACCTCTTGAGCTCCCCAGATCTTCCTGCGTTCCTGTCCAGAGCAAGCTTTTCCTCTGCACTCATCTCCCGAGTCGCCTGGGCCTTCATCTCTCCAGTAATGCTCACCCTGGTCCCAGTACTCATCTCTCAAGTCATCCAGAAACTTCCAGTACTGTAGTCTTCCAAGCCTTCCTGATGACTTTGAGATCCTGATTTCGGTGATGCTTACAGTGTCTTCCTCCATGAGCTAAGATTCAGCCTCTTCTTGAGCTTCTTACACCGACCAGCCTGCCATCTTTGAACTCCAGTCAAAGTACTAGTCCAGGCTAAGTACTTACCTCCAGGTTGGTGTGCACTAATCTTCAATTTAGTAGTGGTTGCAGGCCTGTCTGTCATCCACCTCAAGACTCTAGCCTTCAGTGCTCTTTGCTTGTCCTGGCTCTGGACCCTCTCTCCAAACTTTGGGCTCCTAAAATGTTTTGTTCATGAACTAGAGACTGCCTCCTGGAAGAACCTTGCTTTCTAGCATATCTTGGGAGTGCCCTTGACTCCAACCTTCATACCCATTGTAATCTTATTTTCTAGCATATTTTAGGGATCCCCTTGACTCCAACCTATGTACCGAGTGTAACTTTGTTTCTAGCACATCTTGGGAGTGTCCCTAACTCCAATCCATGTTTCAAGCACAACCTTGAGAGAGTGGTAGTAACTCCAACCTTGTGCTGGAAGTAACCTTGTTTCTAGTATAGCTTTGTTCCTGGTTCTAGCCAATGTACTGAGTACAACCTTGAGCGTATCAGTAACTTCAACCTTGTGCCAAGTATAGCCTTGTTCTGATTATTATCCAGTTCCATGTGTAGCCTATGTACAGAGTGTAATCTATTTCCGAGAATAACCCGGTCTCTAGCATACCTTGAGAGTTTGTGCATATTCCAACCTATGTACCTAGAGCAGCCTTGTTTCTACTTTCCTTTGTGAGTGTTCCCGACTCCAGTCAATGTACCATGTGTACCCTTTTGAGTGCTGGTACCTTCAACTATATTCTGAGTTTACCATTGTAGTGTTTTAGACTCCAACCATTATTTCATGTTCTTCTTGGAGAGTTCTAGAAGATTTTCATCCAAGTATCTGTTTGTTCTGCTTTTATGTTGTGATTATGAAGAAACCTGCAAGTGTGAATGATTGAAGCATTGTATTTTAAGTTATATAGAGGACTGATGTTTTGATGATAATTGCCTCATCTTGTCCCCAGTGTATGACATCTTGATGAAAACCAGAAGTGCTGCTCCCGTAACCATTCACCTTTGCATACCCAGATGGTCCCGGAAGTGACAATCCTGCCAAGCAGAGAAGTACCGCTGATGAACAGAACTAGTACCGGATGTGTTCTTTTATTATTTTGTCTCTTCCCCCTCTGGTAGTCACCTGGAATCTAAGATGACTGTCTTTTGGTCCAACTTTTTCCTGGGAGAGAGTGGAGGTCCAGCATCTGCTCCAGTGTCTTAACTACGGTTGGAACAAGGTGAGTGTGTGACAGAAGTAGGGGAGACTTCAAAGACAGGCCTTTGAAGTGCACTTAAGCCCTGCCCTGGAAACAAACTCACTACAGTGGAGTATGTAGCCCTTTGTGAGGGGATAGGACACAACCTATTCCGGTGCAAGGGAGGCTGTGCCCAATTCTTCCCTTCCATCCTCCCAGGGTGGCCCATCAAGTCACACCTAAGCTGTGAGCTGTCTAGAGAGAATACACAAAGACCAGCTGTCACACACCCAAGACAAGTGTTCACAGACAGGTAGCAGGCACCAAATGGCTAAAGTGAGTAAATGCTAACTTTCTATAAGTGGTATTTTAAAGATTGTAATTTCAGTTGTAATTTTGGATTGTGATTCTAGAAACATTAAACCCCAAAAACGTTATCTCTTCCAGATTGTGAATTACACTTACAAGGTGCAATAAGGTAATTCCAATGTTATCCTATGGGAGAGAAAGGACTTTGGGTGTTTTTCATTATGTGGGTCGCGTAGGCTCTCATTATTCTAATGAGACTACTGGAGTTTGAGCGGCAGAATCACCCGCAGTGTGGGAGACATAGGGGGTCATTACAACATTGGCAGTAATAGCCGCTTGCCGCCGTGCAGAAGACCGCCAATACACCGCCGCGGCCGCGGAATTCCGCCACAGCTATTATGACACACATCTCGGAAACCGCCGAAATTCAGACACCCACACAAGTCCGCCACACCAAAGGTCAGTGGAAAACTGGCGAAAACAAAACCTCCACCTCCACGCCAACAGAAACACGCCCATGCTATTATGACCCACGAATCCATGTGGCGGTCTTTCAAACGCGGTATTCCATTGGAGGTATACACCGCCGCGGTCAAAATACACACACATCTCCAAAACACCACCACATTGGACAATTCAAAATACACACACCTGATACACATACACACACCACTCCCACACACCCAACACAATATAAAACACACACCCACATCACCCACAAACCCCTACAACCAAAATCCCAAACGAAGCCCAGAGAGAGACACTACAAACAACTACAAAGCATCCACAGGCACTCAACGCCATCACCCACACAACTTCCACGCACAATACACCACACACCACTACACATTACCACACACATCAACACTGACACCACCCCACACATCACCCAAACCACCCCATGTCACGCCAAAGACACCCCCGGTTTTCCGAGGAGGAGCTCAGGGTCATGGTGGAGGAAATCCTACGGGTAGAGCCACAGCTATTTGGCTCACAGGTGCAGCACACATCCATTGCCAGGAAGATGGAGCTATGGCGAAGAATAGTTGACAGGGTCAAAGCAGTGGGACAGCATCCAAGAAATTGGGAGGACATCAGGAAGAGGTGGAACCACCTACCGGGGAAGGTGCGTTCAGTGGTCTCCAGGCACAACATTGCGGTTCAGCGGACTGGCGGCAGACCCCCACCTCCTCCCCCACAACTAACAACATGGGAGGAGCAAGTCTTGACCATCATGCATCCAGAGGGCCTCGGAGGAGTCGGTGGAGGAATGGACACTGGTAAGTCAAATCTTAACTATCATATCCCCCACCCTACCTGCATGCTATCACCCCCCCCACCCTCAACCCCTCCCCTATCACTCCAAATCCTCACATATGTACTAATAACACAAACCACACATCCCAACACCAAGCCCTGCATGACACAACTAAGCATGGTCACCCCTCACCAAAGCATGCTCACTGCACATACCCATAACAACCCCTTAACCATCATCACACACACCCACACACAGGAATGCTTGCACTGGGGTACACAAACACCCACCCATTGTACACCATTACACACACATGCAATAATCATGCTCTTATATCCCTGCAGGACCACTAAGGAACGTCACCACACAGGAGGGTCCAGACATCTCCACTCCACCCACAGAAGAGGCCCACAGTGATGACAGCAGCTCTGCCCGACTGGATCCTGATGACCAGCCCGGACCATCGTGGGCATCAGGACAGTCAGTTCCCCTTGTACAGGCACAGCCCAACAACGACCTTCCCCCCTCTGGTAACACCAGCACAGAACCCACCCAGCGGGCCCATACCTCCGTACCCAGGACACATCAATCAGCGTTGTGTCCACCACTACAGGAAACCCAGGAGAACCCACCACCCCAACAACAACAGGGACCTGGGGTCAGTGGTAGTGGGCACACAGTCCAGGGGACGGAGGCACAGGAACACAGGGGAACTGGGAGGGCTGCTATGCGACAGGGGGCGGATAGGCCAAGGGAACCCACCCTCCCCAAGGCCTTTTCCTCCATCATGGGAGCATACCACCACTCCCAGGAGACGATGGCAACGGTCCTGGCCAAGTTTCAGGAGACCCAGCGCCTGCAGGAGGAGCAGTATTTGGGGTTCAGGGAGGAGCTCAGGACCATCAGCTCCGCCCTGGGCACCATCGTAGGGGTGCTGAAGGACATCCAAAAAACGGTGAGGGACACCGTGGCACTCCAAGGGGCCCCTGACACTAGCATGGACGATGAACTGCCCACCACCTCTGCCGGCGCTAGTGGACAGGACGCCCTGCCACTGGACCACCACAACAGCACCCCACCCCCTGCAGACGGACAACCACCACGCAAGCGGGCCCTGAGATCCAGGACAGAGCAAGATGGCAAGACCCCCGCCAGCAAATGAGACCACCCTGATTGTCCTCCCACTGTCCCACTTTGTTACCCTGTCCATACTTTAACTGCCCCAGCTCCACTTCCTATGCCCATATCGGCAGTGCACCTGTGTGACCAATAGACTGGACTCTGCCATGGACATTCCTCCACCGTCCCCCATCACCATATTACAACCCCCCTCATGTTTGAGCACTTAAATAAACACCCTTGAACCACAAAACAATCTGGAGTCAGTCTGTGATTTGGTCAATGTGTATTATCAATGACAGTGTCAAAATGCATTCCCAATTGTAAAGCCAACATACCTATGTCACACATCACAAGTCCATGAAGGATTCAAGCAGATGACACACGTTGGTAACCACACCTGTGAAACCGTAATGGAAAGGTACAACTCAGTGACCAAATACTGCAATTAAATAACAGACAGGATAGAGGTAGAAGTGTGAAAGTGAATGTAATGTGAAAAAATTTATTTCTCACCTGTGTGTCACTGGAAATATTGCTGTATGACTGACTCCCTGTTGTCTATGTCTTCTTCCTCAGCTTCCTCCTCATCACTGTCCAAAGGCTCCACAGGCTCCACAGCTGCCACAACACCGCTATCTGGACCATCCTCCTGCAGAAAAGGCACCTGGCGTCGCAAAGCAAGATTGTTAAGCATCGAGCAGGCGATGATGATCTGGCACACCTTCTTCCGTGAGTAGAATAGGGAACCACCTGTCATATGGAGGCACCTGAACATGGCCTTCAGGAGGCCGAAGGTGCGTTCGATCACCCTCCTAGTCCGCCCATGGGCCTCATTGTACCGTTCCTCTGCCCTGGTCCTGGGATTCCTCACTGGGGTCAACAGCCATGACAGGTTGGGGTAACCAGAGTCCCCTAATAGCCACACACGGTGCCTCTGTAGTTGACCCATCATATAAGGGATGCTGCTATTCCGCAGGATGTAGGCATCATGCACTGAGCCAGGGAACATAGCATTTACCTGGGAGATGTACTGGTCTGCCAAACAGACCATCTGTACATTCATCGAATGATAACTCTTCCGGTTCCTGTACACCTGTTCACTCCTGTGGGGGGGGACCAGAGCTACATGGGTCCCATCAATAGCACCTATGACGTTGGGGATATGTCCAAGGGCATAGAAGTCACCTTTCACTGTGGGCAAATCCTCCACCTCAGGGAAAACGATGTATCTCCTTACGTGTTTCAGCAGGGCAGACAACACTCTGGACAACACGTTGGAAAACATAGGCTGGGACATCCCTGATGCCATGGCCACTCTTGTCTGAAAAGACCCACTAGCAAGGAAATGGAGCACTGACAGCACCTGCACATCAGGGGAGATTCCAGTGGGATGGCGGATTGGTGACATCAGGTCTGGCTCCATCTGGGTACATAGTTCCTGGATAGTGGCACGGTCAAACCTGTAGGTGACGATTAACTGTCGCTCCTCCATTGTCAACAGGTCCACCAGCGGTCGGTACACCGGAGGATTCCGCCATCTTCTCAATTGTCCCAGCTGACGGTGCCTAGGAAGGACAACAGCGACCACAGAGTCAACAAATTCCCAGGTATGTACCCACAGATACACAGAACACGACACCAAACACAAAACCCTTCCTGTATGTGTGTTGAGTGTAGGCCTAGCTATGTGTGACGCAGTAGTAAATGAAGCCATGTTGGCCCCTGAAATGGCGGCTGCCTGACCTCTAAACTGGGACAATGGGATGTGAGGTAACTGCGCTGGCATTGTACACCGTCGCGGTAGGCGGTGGTAGACCGCGGCGCAATGCTGCATTGGTTAACATTGGACCCTATGGGTCCCAGGAGCCAATGACGAAGTGCGCCGGGACGTGACCGCCATTTTCTATCTGTTCAATCACTCGATACCTGATCTTTGACAGGAGAGGACCTACACTGCAAGTGCTGCTGTGACCTTGGTCTGGAAGAGACAATGGCTGCTGCGTCTGGGGAAAGGGCCCCTGCCTTCACTGCTCAGGATTTGGAGAAGCTAGTAGATGGGGTCCTCCCCCAGTACACGCTACTCTACGGTCCTCCAGACCAACAGGTAAGTACACAGGGAGCATGTTGTATGGGCTATGCCTGGGTGGAGAGGGCTGGTTGTAAGAGGGAAGGGGGCAGAGTTCAGGGAAGATGAATGCATGTGCCACATGGCAAGGGTAGGAATGGGGGCCACTCACATCGGCGGTGCAGTTGGTAATGACTTCTCTTCTTCCCTTGTGCATGTCGTGTAGGTCAGCGCCCACCAGAAGAAGGACATTTGGCATGCCATCGCCAAGGACGTCCGGACCCTGGGGGTCCACCAGAGACGGGGCACCCACTGCCGGAAAAGATGGGATGACATTCACCGCTGGAGCAAGAAGACGGCGGAGGCTCAGCTGGGGATGGCCTCCCAACGTGGGAGGGGTGCCCGTCGCACCATGACCCCCCTGATGTTCCGGATCCTGGCGGTGGCCTACCCGGAGTTGGATGGGCACTTGAGGGCATCACAGCAGACACAAGGTGGTAAGTACACTCTCATTCTGGGGACTTGGCGCGCAGTTGAGGTGTCTGGGTGGGGGAGGAGGGCTGTGGGTGTACCTAGGCCAGGCAGAAATACATAGGCTAGGCCCCTCCGTAATGCAGGGCATGTGGCACTCCACCCCACCTCAGTAGTGGGCCAAGTACAGGTATACATGCCCCTGTGGCATCCATGTGTGCAGATGTCCACTATAGCCATGTAGGCCATATCCCAGCAATTGCATCTGTAGAGGCCAAGAGCACGGCGTAGTGCAGGGGGCTGCTGTGTCTGTATTGTCCGCCAACGGTAGCGGTGAGCCATGCACTTAACCTGTCTTTCTTCTGTCGTCCCCTCCCCCTTTTTCTGCTCTCCCTGTTCTTTTGTGCATCAGCATCATCAGGCGGAGGTACAGTGGCAAAGGGGCATGAGGGAGCTGCATCCCACATGGCCATGGAGGGCCACACCACGGACTCAGAATACACCAGTGGGACGGAGGGTGAGGGGAGGTTCACATCGGTCGCCGGATCACCAACCAGCGACACGGACTCGTCCGCCGATGGGAGCTCCCTTGTGGTGGCGGCACCATCTGTGCCCCCCACTTCTACAGGTACAGCCACCACCTCCCCTGCCTGCACCGCCCTCCCAGCAGCCCCTCAGCATTCGCCCCGTGCCCGCTCACCCAGGAGAGTGGGCATCACCTTCGCCCCAGGCACCTCAGGCCCTGCCCCAGTCACCCCTGCTGCCCTCAGTGAGGAGGCCATAGACCTCCTCAGGTCACTCACTGTTGAGCAGTCTACCATTGTGAATGCCATCCAGGGTGTAGAAAGGGAGTTGCAACACACTAATGCATTCCTGGAGGGCATTCATTCTGGTCAGGCTGCCCATCATCGAACCCTGCAATCTCTGGCCTCAGCACTGATGGCAGCTATTGTCCCTGTCTCTAGCCTCCCCCTTCCAACTTCCTCCACCCAGACCCAATCCCCTGTACCCCAGCCTGTCACAAGCACACCATCAGACAAACATGCATACACCTCAACACCCAAAAGTAGCTCAGGCAAACATAAGCACCACACGTCCCACAGGCACTCATGCAAGCATCACCCACATACAGACACAGCAACATCCACTGCCTCCACTGTGTCCCCCTCCTCGTCATCTCCCTCCTCCCTCCCAGTATTGTCTATACTCTCACCTGCATGTACTACATCTACAGGCACTAGGACTCGCACCAGAACACCCAGCACCACACCCCGCTCAGCTGCACTCACCACCCACACTCCCATTTACACGTCCCCTGTGTCCTCTCCCAGTGTGTCTGTGACGCCCCCTCCCAAAGTACACAAACGCGGGCACCCACACACCCAACATCCATCCACCTCTCGACAGCCTCCAGTACCTGCACCTGCACCCAAAACACCTAAAGTGACACCTCCTACAACCACCTCCTCTTCCTCCACTGCAAGACCCCCTCCAGCTACCCATCCCAGTGTTCGTCAGAAACTGTCCCTCTGCAACGTTGACCTCTTTGCCCCCACCCCCACCCCTCCAATTCATCAGTCCCGTCGTAGTGCCTCAGCCAAAAAGACTCCAGTACCAGTGGTGCGTTTTAAAGGTGTGTGGAGTGCACCGGCCACCAGGGCAGGCAGTGTGACACGGAGCCAAGGCACTGCCAGTCCACCCCCTGTAAAGCATCTAAAGTTGGAAAGTGGCCGACGGGACCGGGTGAAGACTCCTGGAGGCAAAACTACTCACAAGGGTCCCAGGGGGATTGCAGAGTCAGCTGTGACTCCTCCAAGGGTGGGGAAGGGCCCGAAGAAGTCTGCACAGCCTGGCGTGAGCAGCACTGCGGAGAAGGGTGGCATCCTTCCCAGCGGGCGGGACGCCACCGCCAGCACCATCGTCACTGGTCAGGTGACCACCGCCACCGCCGGAGTCATTGCCCAGGAGGGCACAAGTATCATCACTGGTCAGGAGACCACCGCCGGAGTCATTGCCCAGGGGGGCACAAGTATCGTCACTGGTCAGGTGACCACTGCCACAACCGGAGTCATTGCCCAGGAGGGCACAAGTATCGTCACGGGTCAGGAGACCACCGCCTGAGTCATTGCCCAGGAGGGCACAAGTATTGTCACTGGTCAGGTGACCACCGCCGGAGTCAGTGCCCAGGAGGGCCCAAGTATCGTTACTGGTCAGGAGACCACCGCCACCGCCGGAGTCAGTGCCCAGGAGGGCCCCGGCTGCCACAGCCCCGCTGGGCTATGAGGGACCGTCATGCCACACACCAATGCACAGGTCAGAGACCGCCATGGCAAAGCACAGCTGAACAGGGCAGAGCACCGCTGAACAGCCCAGAGACCGCCATGGCAAAGCACCGCTGAACAGGGCAGAGCACCGCTGAACAGCCCAGAGACCGCCATGGCAAAGCACCGCTGAACAGCCCAGAGACCGCCATGGCAAAGCACCGCTGAACAGGGCAGAGCACCGCTGAACAGCCCAGAGACCGCCATGGCAAAGCACTGCTGAACAGGGCAGAGCACCGCTGAACAGCCCAGAGACCACCATGGCAAATCACCGCTGAACAGGCCAGAGACCGCCATGGCAAAGCACCGCTGAACAGGGCAGAGCACCGCTGAACAGCCCAGAGACCGCCATGGCAAAGCACCGCTGAACAGGGCAGAGCACCGCTGAACAGGCCAGAGACCGCCATGGCAAAGCACCGCTGAACAGGGCAAGCACCGCTGAACAGCCCAGAGACCGCCATGGCAAAGCACCGCTGAACAGGGCAGAGCACTGCTGAACAGGCCAGAGACCCCCATGGCAAAGCACCGCTGAACAGGGCAAGCACCACTGAACATCCCAGAGACCGCCATGGCAAAGCACCTCTGAACAGGCCAGAGACCGCCATGTCAAAGCACCGCTGAACAGGGCAAGCACTGCTGAACAGCTCAGAGACCGCCATGGCAAAGCACCGCTGAACAGGCCAGAAACCGCCATGGCAAAGCACCGCTGAACAGGGCAAGCACCGCTGAACAGCCCAGAGACCGCCATGGCAAAGCACCGCTGAACAGGCCAGAGACCGCCATGGCAAAGCACCGCTGAACAGGGCAGAGCACCGCTGCAGAAGGAAAAGACCGCCACATCAAGCATCGTTATCCCATGTACAGCTGGGACAGTGACGGGACAGGAACTGTCACGGGGAGCCTAATCCAGTCTAGGCACCATTCCCCCTCCAGAACCAGTGGAGAGATCTATCCACTACCTCTGCCCTTAACAGGATGAAGCACTCTGGGCACCAGTCCCCCTCCAGAACCAGTGGAAGCTGTTATCCACTTGAGAGACTGTGGCCTTGCACTCCACAAGATAATGCAGTGGGCAAGACACCCACTTGTGAGACTTGAGAGACTGTGGCTTTGCAGTCCCCAGGATATGGCAGTGGGCAAACCAACCACTGTAGAGACTTGAGAGACTGTGGCTTTGCACTCCCCAGGATATGGCATTGGGCAACCCACCCACTGTAGAGACTTGAGAGACTGTGGCTTTGCACTCCCCAGGATATGGCAGTGGGCAACCCACCCACTGTAGAGACTTGAGAGACTGTGCCTTTGCACTTCCCAGGATACATCAATGGGCATGGAGCCCCGTTGTGGATGTGGCGTGGTGCTGTAATCCGGCTGAGGTGCCCCCCCTTCCCTTCCCCTGAGGTGCCTGTAGTATTTCTCTCTGATGCCCCGGCAGTGTTCTCTCCGTTTGTGGACAGGTATCTTGTGTGGGCCTCGCCCATGCATTTTTGGCCCAGTGGTGCATGGACATTGAGATGTGCATATCTGCACTACTTCTCCTAATGTATATACTTTTGAATGAGTTTATATATATCTGTATATATTTGAAACATGTATTTTGATACATTACAATGTTTGAACTGATTTTGTTTTGTCTTAGCATTCTTCCGGGGGGGGTGTGGGTTGTTACTGTGATGTTTGGAAATGCATTGGTGTGTGTGTTGTAATGTGCGAGGGTCGGGGTGGGGGTGGAAGTGTTGCGTGTGTGTCCCCCTTACTTTTGCCTCCCCCCTCCCCTATGTCATAGGTGCAGTACTCACCGTTGTCTTCGCCGCCGCAGGCGCTGGTGTTTGTAGATGAGTAGGAAGACAAGGGCAGGGAGGATTTGTAATTCCGGCTCCATGGTGTCCTCCTTCTTCGTGGGATGTGTTAAGGTGAGCGTTTTCCCATTGCAAAAGCAGTTTCTGCCGTGTTTTTATTCACGGTGAATCTGCCCCGGAAAAGGTGGCGGATTAGCGAGTTTTGATACTGTGGGCGGTACATTGTCTCCCGCCTGTCTGTTGGCGGTGACCGCTGCGCAGCTTGTCTGTACCGCCGTGGCGGTCGGAGTGTTAAAGTGGCTGTCTTTGTTGGCGGTTTCCGCCACGGTCATAATTCCCTTTTTTTGTCCGCCGTCCTGTTGGCGGTCTTACCGCCGCTTTAACTCCAACTGCCAGGGTTGTAATGACCACTTTAGTCTAACCCACTGCTGGTGACATCTGTCGCTCCAATCCGGGTTTTGCTCCGTCTAACTAGCAGTGCCTCATCTCTACCCAAGGATAGGGATGACTGGGCAGCCGAGCGCATGAAATATTTGGGTTCTCAGGTAAGTCGTGGTCACTCAGGTCTCATCTGGTTCTCTCATTTACAATCCAGTCTCATATATAAATGATAAACAGAAGCAGTGTATGTTTCAATAATGAGTTTAATAAAACAACTACATCTTAGACAGCTAGGCGTGAGCTGCAATATCCGGGACAACACAACATGACAGTATTAAAACTGTGACGAGAAAAGTGAAGCATAAGAACAACGCTATCATATTGTCACTATTGTCAATGGACTAATCCCTACCTAGGCTAGGATAGAGCATAGCATGTTAAGCTCTAAGTCTGCCCTTCAGGTTCCCCTGGGAAGACATCAACCCCCATACTTGAGCAAAGGCCTGCGGTCTGCATTAGCATCTGTAGCAAAGCATTCGGCAATCAACATACAGTCATGGTTCCCTGGCTGGAATCTCCCTCTAACGTGTAAGGGACAAGGAAGTGTTTTATAATAACACAGCTGATATTCTGGGAAAGTGACCCTACATAAAGATGTGTATTTTCTACGAATGTTGGAGACTAAACTTCTACCACGTTCACCGCCAAAGTACCGTGCTGTAGCCTTGGAAAAAGCACAGAGTGATCAAGAATGTCTTGTTTGAGAACAGAGTGCTGGCCTAGGCAAAAACAGTTAGATAGACGGAAATAAAACAAGACCGTAAAAATGGTTATTGTAACAATAATAAGATGAAGCTGAATAAAATATATCTAGGTTAAAATGCACAGCAGCCAAGTGTGTTAAAAGAACGTGCATGGAGCTATAACTAAAATGGCCACACAACACCAGGACATCTTAAACTTAAAACTACAGGTCATTCCTTTTAAATATATTGAACTCTGCACTCTGGACTGTCCAAGGCCTACCCTAGGAGTGACATATGTATTAAAAAGGAAGGTTTTGGCTTGGGAAAATGTTTCTTTGCCAGGTCAAAATGGCTGTTTAAAATGCACATACTGGCTCTGCAATTGTAGGTTTGAGACATAGTCAAAAGGGCTACTTAAGTGGGTGCCACAATCAGTGCTGCAGGCCTACACGCAGCATGTCATTTACAGGCCTTAGTCACATGTACTGCACTTTACCAGGGAATTATAACGAAACAAGAATATATCAATATGGTATAATCCAATGTTACGATGTTTTAAGGAGGGAACACGCACACTTTAGCACTGGTTACCAATTGTAAAGTGTACACAGTTGTAAGGCCAATAAAAACAAATTCAGCAAAAACTGAAAGAGAAAGGCAAAGGGTTTAGGAATGACCCTGCAGAAAGGGCCAGGTCCAACGTTCCTGATGAGATATATTTTGGGATCAGGGAGTTGATGGACTTCTCATGAAAGAACCAAAATAGTTCCTAGGACTTTTGTTTCATGTTACAGGGCTGGAGAGGATTATCCCCATTTAATATTAAAACCCAAGTTCTGCATTTAAGCTATGGTAAACTTCAGCTCAACTTTTAGTAGAATGCATTTATGAGCTGTGAGTTGAATATCACCCAGGTTTATTTAATGTATTTATTTATTTATTTATTTATTTATTTATGTATTTCAATATTTATAAAGTGCTGCAGCCACCTTTCAGGTATCCTGACTGTAGGAGGCTGGCCTGGTTTGTAGTGGGTACCTTGGGTACTTACACTTTATACCAGGTCCAGTTATCCCTTATTAGTGAATTACTAGTGTTCTAGCAGCTTAGGCTGATAAAGGTAGCTATAGCAGAGCAGCTTAGGCTGAACTAGGAGACATGCAAAGCTCATGCAATACCACTTATAATTACGCAGTACTTATACACAAGTAAACACAATACTCAATGTTACCAAATAAAGGTATTTATTTGGGTGACACAGTACCAAAAATATCTTAGAGACAATACTCCTTCTGGAGGTAAGTATTATACACAATATGTACACTAGACACTAAAATTAGACAAGTGAATAGTCATAGAACAGTGCGAACATTAGGAAATACTATGGAATGTAATGTGAGAAAATGGGTCTAGGGGCAACACAAACCATATACTAAGAAAGTGGAATGCGAATCACAAATTCCCCCCTGGACAAGTGTAGTGTGGAGAATCGCTGGGAGAGTAAGAACACAGTAAAGGTAAGTAAATTACCCCACCCCAGAGCCCAGAAAACCAGGGGTAAAGTACTGCAAGTTTCCTTAGGACACACTACACCTCATGATTGGGATTTTGCAGCAGCCGACCAAGGCTGCAAAAAACAACTGCTAGATTCCTGGCCCTGAAGACCTGCACAGGAAGGGGACCAAGTCCAGAAGTTGAAAGAAGTTCCAGGAAGGACAGGAGCCCCTGCCAACCCGGAAGAGGGTGCAAAAGAAGAGTCACCGGTTAGTTGAAGACTGCAGGAATGCACCCTAGGAAGATGCCAGGGGGTTCCTGCATGATGCAAAGGATGTCCCACGACATGAAGATCGTTGCAGACATGATTTCATGTTGGAAGTCACCAACAAGCCTGGGCTATGACAAAAGTGTGTTTTGCATCAAAATGGCACTGGATGGACCCAGGAGGGACCTGGGGGCCTCATCTCTATGTGAGGAGGAAGAGGGGGCTGTCAGCACTTTTGAGAGCCCTCAGGATGCCAGTCAGCACCCCCATAAGTTGCAGGATCCGGGGACAAAGGATGTGCAAAACATGGTGATGCAGCACAACAAAATAAGGTCCAACTGCCTTGGAGAACAATTCAGTGAGTTGAGCATCACTGGATGGAGTGTTTGGACCAGGAAGGAATTTTGCAAATAGTGCACAGAGGCTTCAGGAAGTGAAGAAGACGCAGTACATAGGGGTACTGTCGCTCTCTGGGAAGGCAAGGTCTTACCTCCAAATTGTGTCAACAGGACCTCTGGACAGTCTATGTCGATGATGTCCACCCTCTGTGTCCTTAGGAGCACACTCATTGCTGTGAGAGGAGTCCAAGGGTACCAGTCATTGTCTTGAAAGGTGCCTGCTGGAGCAGGGGAGTCACTCTGTCACCCCACAGGAGATTTCTCTGGCCCTTCTGGTGCAGGATGAAGACATGGAGTCCTCAGAGCATGCACACCATGGAAACGGTTGCAGTTGCTGACTTGGAGCTGAGATTGCAGAAGAAAAGTATCCCTTGTGGATACTTTGTTCCAGTTACAACGTTTCTTGAAGCAGGCTGTGGTTGATCCGAGGTCAGAAGATGCTGAAGTTGTTGCAAAGGATTCCTGAAGGAAACCTGTAAGCAGAATCTAAAGAGAACCCACAGGAAAGACCTTAAATAGCCCCGAGAGGGGGATTGGCTACCTTATCTGGAATGGACCTATCAGGAGGGGTCTCTGACGTCACCTGCTGGCACTGGCCACTCAGAGCCCTCCAGAGTGCCCCACACCTTGCAAGGCAAGATGGCTGAAGTCTGGGACATACTGAAGGAACTCTGGGCAACACCCCTGGTGGGGTGATGGACAGGGGAGTGGTCACTCCCCCTTCCTTTGTCCAGTTTCACACCAGAGCAGGGGACAAGGGGTCGCAGGGTATAAGGGGTCCTTGAACCGGTGTAGACTGGTTTATGCAAGGAGAGAACCATCTGTGCCCTTCAAAGCATGCCCAGTGGCTGGGGGAGGCTACCCCTCCCTAGCCTATAACACCTATTTCCAAAGGGAGACGGTGTAACACCCTGCTCTCAGAGGAAAGGCTTTGTTCTGCCTTCCTGGGACTGGGCTGCCCAGACACCAGGAGGGTAGAACCTTGTCTGTGAGGTGGCAGCAGCTGTTGCTTCAGTGCAAGCCTCAGGGAGCTGGTTTGCAAGTACTGGGGATCCATGGTGGAGCCCCCAGGATGCATGGAATTGACTCCCCAATGCCAGATTTGGAATAGGGGGAAAATTCCATGATCTCAGACATGTTACAAGGCCATATTCGAAGTTACCATTGTGAAGCTATATATAGGTATTAACCTCTATGTAGTGCACGCGTGTAATGGCATCCCCGCACTCACAAAGTCCGGGGAAATGGCTCTGAGCTATGTGGGGGCACCTTTGCTAGTGCAAGGTGCCCTCACACTTAGTAACTTTGCACCTAATCTTCAGCAACTGAAGGTTAGACATATAGGTGACTTATAAGTTACTTAAGTGCAGTGAAAATGGCTGTGAAATAGTGTGTGCACTATTTCACGCAGGCTGCAATGGCAGTCCTGTGCAAGGGTTTGTGTGAGCTCCCTATGGGTGGCAAAAGAAATGCTGCAGCCCATATGGATCTCCTGGAACCCTACTGCCCTGGGTAGCTAGCTACCATATACTATGGACTTATATGGGGGGTCCAATTGAAATTGGTAAATAAAGTCTCTAGCCTACAGTGACAAAGTTAAAAGCATAGAGAGCATAAGCACTGAGGTTCTGATTAGCAGATTCTCAGTGACACAGCTAAGCACTACACAGACACACACATTAGGTCATAAACTATGAGCACTTGGGTCCTGACCAGCCGGATCCCAGTGAGACAGGCAAAAGCATACTGACATACAGGTAAAAATGGGGGTAACATGCCAAGGAAGATGGTACTTTCCTACACTGACGCTGATACAATATTACTAGGGAAGGGGAGCAACAAATTCCTTACAATCAGAGGAGTGGCTAAGTGGCTTACTGCCACATTTCCCAACCAAAAGCCAGGTTTTTAGTGCCTTTCTCAAGTGCAACAGATTCTGATAGCATCTCAGAGTGTCTGGGAGATCATGCCAAAGTAGAGAAGCTTCGATCATAAACGCACGTCCCCCTTGTCTGGATTTCCTAAATTTAGCCATGGGAGCCAGATTTGCAAAAAAGGAATGTAGAAGCCTAGCCGTGGCATACCATCTTGTTTTTATTTGCAAGGGAATTGAACCAAGCCCATGAAGAGCTTTATAGACAATCCTTGCCATCATAGAAGCCAGTGTAGGTCCTTCAGAGCCAAAGATACAGAAGACCTTCTAAGTCTATTTGTGGTCAATTTGGCCAGAGGGACAATGGCTGCCATCAATGCTTAAACTCTATTGGACCGATTAAGTAGGTAATCCAGGGCTTCTAAATGCAAGGCATTACAGTAATCCAGCCTGCTTAGAATCACACTGCGGACTACCAAAGCTCTGAATGAGGAAGGAAGAAGCTGGAGAATATTACATAAAGCTCTAATTAGGGAAAACAGGACCTTGCCATCTTATTTATGTGAGATTTCAGGCTCAGTTTTATATCAAATGGCACCCCTCTGATGGGACAGGCACTCCATCTGAGGGGACTGGCCAGAAGTTAGGTGGGAGAAAAGCTGGAGACACAGGGCATAATTAAGAAAAGTGGCGCTGCATCTAGTGCAGCCCCACATTTCTTGCGCCCTTAGCATCCCCCCTACCACCACCATGTGTGTGCTGTATTTAATAGATGGCACACCATTACACAGGGTTGGGGCAATAGCATTAAAAAAATGTATAGCTTTGCAGGACTAGCACCAAAAATGTTGGTGTTAGTTCTACAAAGCACATAGAGGCCCATTTCAATAAATGGTTTGCCTCATTTAAATGCCTGATCGCAGCAGGCATTAAAAAACAGCACTAAAAAAATGGCACAAAAAAATCTATTAGATTTTATTGCACCATTTTTTCAGCCCCCCTAATGGGGGAACGCCCCCTTGCATGTATTATGCCTGGTGCAGGCATAATGTGGCGCAAAGAGTTACAAATTGACGCAATGCATGCATTGCACAACTTTGTTAATACAGTGCTGCAATTTTTAAAGTCTAACTCCATATTAGCATTAAAAAAATGATGCTAATGTGGTGCTAGAGCTTTTTAAATATGGGCCTTAGTCACTGAGCAACAGAGAAACTCTGGCCCTCATTACAACCCTGGCGGTCGTAGGTAAATCAGAGGTAAAACCGCCACCAGGCCGGCTGTAACAAAAATGGAATTATGACCATGGTGGAAACCGCCAACATAGACAGCCACTTTAACACTCTGACCGCCACGGCGGTACAAACAAACAGCATGGCGGTCACCACCAACAGACAGGCGGAAGACAATGTACTGCCCACACTATTATGACAGGCCAATCCGCCACCTTTTCCGGGGTGGATTCAACGTGAACATAAACACGACGGAAACAGGACTTGGAAGGGGAAACACTCATCTCTACACAACCCACGAGGAACCAGTACGCCATGGAGCCTGAACTACAAATACTCCCTGCGATAGTCTTCCTGCTCCTCTACCAGGAGCACGAACGACGGCGGCGACGACCACGGTGAGTACTGCACCTACAACACAGGGGAGGGGGGAGGGAAAGAGAGTGACATACACACGCAACAACCCCACCCCCACCCTCACCCACAACAACACACACACCAATACATGCTGAAACATTACATTTACACCTCCCTTGGAAGAACGCAAGGACAAAAGGAATTGATTGTAACCATTGTAATCAATAAACATCCATTAGTCCAAAATTTATATACACTATAAACAAATATGTACACCAAGAATTCAAGTCCAGGTCCTGCACCTAGAATGTCTGTGGACCACTGGGCCACAAATGCATGGGCAAGGCTCACACAAGATACCCAATCGAAATGGTGAGAACACTGCAGGGGCATCAGATCGAAATAAAACAGGCACCTCAGGGGGAAGGGAAGGGGTGGCACCTCAGCCGGATGAGTGCACGACGCCAGCTCCACGAGGGGGCTCCATGCCCATTGATGTATCCTGGAGAGTGCAAAGCCACAGTCTCTCAAGTCTCTCCAGTGCGTGGTTTGCCCACTGCTTTATCCTGGGGAGTGCAAAGCCAAAGTCTCTCAAGTCTTTCCAATGGATGGTTTGCCCACTTCTTTATCCTGGGGAGTGCAAAGTCACAGTCTCTCAAGTCTCTCCAGTGGGTGGTTTGCCCACTGCTTTATTATGGGGAGTGCAAAGCCACAGTCTCTCGAGTCTCTCCAGTGGGTGGGTTGCCCACTGCTTTATCCTGGGGAGTGCAAAGCCACAGTCTCTCAAGTCTCTCCAGTGGGTGTTTTGCCCACTGCTTTATCCTGGGGAGTGCAAAGCCACAGTCTCACAAGTCTCTCCAGTGGGTGGTTTGCCCACTGATTGCTCCTGGGGAGTGCAAAGTCACAGTCTCTCAAGTTTCTCCAGTGGATGGTTTGCCCACTGCTTCATCCTGGGGAGTGCAAAGCCACAGTCTCTCAAGTGGATAACAGTCTCCACTGGTTCTGGAGGGGGCTTTGTGACCAGAGTTCTTCATCCTGCCAAGAACTGAGGTAATGGATGTCTTTCTCCACTGATTCTGGAGGGGGCTTTGTGCCCAGAGTGCTTCATCCTGCCAAGGACTGAGGTAGCGGATATGATACTCCACTGGTTCTTGAGGGGGCTTTGTGCCCAGAGTGCTTCATCCTGCCAAGGACTGAGGTAGTGGATGAGATTCTCCACTGGTTCTGGAGGGGGCTTTGTGCCCAGAGTGCTTCATCCTGCCAAGGACTGGGTTAGTGGATGAGATTCTCCACTGGTTCTGGAGGGGGCATTGTGCCCACAGTGCTTCATCCTGCCAAGGACTGAGGTAGTGGATGTGACAGTGGGGCAACATGGAAGCTGCCCAGGCCCCTGGAACTGACCACCAGCCACGTACGGATGACCACTGGGGATGGCAGCCATGTCTGCGGTGGTGCCACTGGCTCAGGTTGTTGCGGGTCCGCTTGCGGCGGTGTCATTAGCGGTGGTTCTTGCGCGGTCATTGTGGCGGCGGTGCTGGTGGCGGTCTCACTGACTGCGGTGCTGGTGGCTTGCTCACTGACTGCGGTGCTGATGGCTGGCTCACTGACTGCCATGCTGGTGGCTGGTTCACTGACCGCGGTGCTGGTGGCGGTGTCAGTAGGGGCGGTGCTGGTGGTGGGCTCACTGACCACAGTGCTGGCGGCAGTGTCAGTAGCGGCGGTGCTGGTGGCGGGCTCACTGACTGTGGTGCTGGTGAAGGGCTCAGTATCTGGGCTGTTGGTGGCAGTGTCCTTGGCGGCGGTGCATGTGGTGGTGCATGTAGCGGAGCCAGTGGCGGTCATATCCACCGTGCAGGTTGGCGGCGACATTGACTTGCCTTTCTTCTTCAGGCCCTTCCCCACCTTGGATGGGGGCACAGCTGTCTTGCCACTCCCCACAATTGTCTTGCCTGAGCCCTTGGTGGCAGGTGTTTTGGCCTTCTCCCTCCAGGATGTGGGCAACTTTTTCTGTTTTGGAGGTGGGGGAATGTCCTTGGCCTCGCTCCTTGGGACACTGGCAGCCCTGTTGCTTGGTGCACTCCAAAATTTGGGTTTTGCTGGCACCACTGTGCCCGGTGATGTGGTGGCTGAGGTGCTGGGTTGGGGCCTGGAAAGACGGGCCATAGGGGATGGACGGGGGAGAGGTGTAGGGAAGAGGTCAACATTTAAGAGGAAATGTTTTTTAGACACACTGGGACGGGTAGATGGAGGGGGTTTGGAAGTGGAGGAAGAAATAGGGGTTGTAGGAGGTGTCCGCTTGCTGACTTTGGGTGAAGGTGCATGGTCTGGAGGCTGTCGTGAGGTGGATGGCTGTTTGGTGGGTGTGTGACTGCGTTTGTGTACTTTGGGAGGAGGGCTCACAGACACACTGGTAGAGGACTCAGGGGATGTGTGAATGGTAGTGGGGGTGGTGAATGTTCGTGAGCGGTGTGTGGTGATGGGCGTGCTGGTGATGGAGGTAGTGGCTGAAGATGTAGTGCATGCAGGTGTGAGTGGAGACGTGACAGGGAGGGAGGAGGGAGACGTGAAAGAGGGGGACACAGTGGAGGCAGTGGATGTTGGTATGTGTGCATGGGTATGATGCTTGTGTGAGTGCTTGTGGGATGTGTGGTGCTTATGTTTGCCAGAGCCACCATTGTGTGTTGAGGTGTGTGCCTGCTGGTCTGATGGTGTGCTTGGGATAGGCTGAGCTACTGGGGATTGGGTCTGAGTGGAAGAAGTTGGAGGGGGGAGGCTGGACAGAAGGACAATGGCTGCCATCAGTGCAGAGGACAGAGCCTGAAATGCTTGCTGTTGGGCTGCCTGGCCAGAATGAATGCCCTCCAGGTATGCATGTGTCTGTTGCAATTGCCTCTCTACACCCTGGATGGTATTCAGAATGGTAGACTGCCCAACAGTGAGTGATCTCAGGAGGTCAATAGCCTCCTCACTGAGGGCAGCATGGCTGACTGGGGCAGGGCCTGAGGTGCCTGGGACGAAGGAGATGCCCACCCTCCTGGGTTAGCAGCCACGGGACACTCACTGAGGGGATGCTGGGGGGGCGGTGCTGGTAGGGGGGGTGGCGGCTGTACCTGTAGATGCGGTGGGCACAGAGGAGTCCGCAAGGGAGCTCCCATCAGAGGAAGAGTCAGTGCCGCTGGTCTCAGCTCTTGTCCCCGCCATGGAGCTCCCCTCGCCCTCCATCCCACTGGTGAATTCACACTCCGTTGTCTGGCCCTCCAGGGCCATGTGGGATGCAGCTCCCTCCTGCTCCGGTGGCACAGCTCCTCCGCCTGATGATGCTAATGCACACAAGGACAGGGAGACCACAAAAAGGGGGGTGGAAGAAAGAAGAAAGAAATGTTCAGTGCATACAATACTGCTACCGTTGGCAGACACTACAGACACGGCAGCCCTCTGCACTACGCCATGCACTTAGAGTTCCCTAATTAATCACAGGGACATGGGGTACATGGCCTATGCCTGATTGCTGCACACATGGAAGTCACGGGAGCCTGAATAGGTGTAGATGGCTCTTACCACTGGTGGGGATGGGGTGCCACTTAGCCTGCCTCACAAAGGGTCCTTGCCTAGGGGAACACACTGCCTACCTCCCCCACCCAGACACCTCCAATGCACGCAGAGTCAGCTGAATGAAAGTACTCACCCTCTTGTGGCTGCTGTGATGCCCTCAAGCGCCCATCCAACTCCGGATATGCCACCGCCAGGATCCAGAACATCAGGGGGGTCATGGTTCGACGGGCACCCCTCCCACGTTGAGAGGCCATCCCCAGCTGGGCCTCCGCCGTCTTCTTGCTCCAGCGGCAAAGGTCCTCCCATCTTTTACGGCAGTGGGTGCTCCGTCTGTGGTGGACCCCCAGGGTCCGGACATCCTAGGCGATGGCACGCCAAATATCCTTCTTCTGGTGGGCACTGACCTAGAGGAATAGTACAGGGGATAATGTAAAACTTTTACCGTCCGGACCATCACAGTCATTGTCCCATGTTCCTACACTTGCCCTGACGCACATACACTCACCGTCTGATCATGCAGGCCTCATCCCCCCCCGTATATTCCATCCACACCACTCCAAACAGGCATTGCCCATACAGCATGCTCACAGTGTACTCACCTGTTTGTCTGGAAGACCGTAGAGTAGCGTGTACTGGGGGAGGACCCCATCCACTAGTTTATCCAACTCCTCTGATGTGAAGGCAGGGGCCCTTTCCCCAGACCCATGAGCCATTGTTGCTTCCAGACTGAGGTCGCAGCAGCACTTGCAGTGTAGGTCCTCTCCTGTCTAAGATCAGGTCTCAAGTGAGTGAACAGAGAGAAAATGGCAGTCACGTCCACGGTGGTGCGTGCCGTCACGGCTGGCGTACATCGTCATTGGCTCCTGGAACCCATAGGGCCCAATGTTAACCAATGCAGGATTGTGCTGCAGTCTTCGACCGCCTACTGCGACGGTGTACGCCAGCACAGTTACCTCATATCCCCTTGTCCCACATTACAGGTCAGGCAGCCGCCATTTCAGGGGGCCACATGGCATCAATTTTTAATGTGTCACACATATATAGGCCTTGCATATACACAGTGACAGGCACATAGCGTATTGACAAATGTGTGCAATAAAATTATTGTTTTACTACCTCAGTGTTGGCTGACTCTGTGCTCGCTGTTCTCATCCATAGGGCACGTCCGCTGGGGCAGGTGAGGAGATGGCGGCATCCTCCGGTGTACAGACCGCTGGTGGACCTGTCAACAAAGGAAGAGAGACATGTAATAGTCACCTACAGACTTGATCGTGCCACAATCCATTAACTGTGCGCCCAGTTGGAGCCAGACCTAATTTCAGCTATCCGCCATCCCACAGGAATCCCCCCTCTAGTGCAGGTCCTATCAGTACTCCATTTCCTGGCAAGTGGGTATTTTCAAACAACAGTGGCCATAGCAACAGGGATGTCGCAGCCTATGTTCTCTAACATGTTGTCCAGAGTGTTGTCTGCCCTGCTGAAAAACTTGCACAGCTACATCATGTTCCCTCAGGTGGAGGATTTGCATACAGTGAAATGTGACTTCTATGCCCTGGGACATATCCCCAACATCATAGGTGCCATTGATGGGACACATGTGGCCTTGGTACCCCCCCCGCAGGAGTGAACAGGTGTACAGAAACAGGATGAGCTACCATTCAATGAATGTGCAGATGGTGTGTTTGGCCGACCAGTACATCTCCCATGTGAACGCCAAGTTTACAGTGCATGATGCTTACATTTTGAAGAATAGCAGCATCCCTTATGTGATGGGGCAACTCCAGAGGCACCGTGTGTGGCTAATAGGTGAGGACAAGGACCCTATACTCTGTGAATAGTTGTCTCGGTCTGGGGTTGTCCCTAAGGGTTAGTGTTTCTCCTCTAAGGTCGGCCTTGCGATCTGCCCGGGGGGAGGGGGCATAAACCACTAGACATCAGGAATTTTTCTTTTTTTTACTTGTGCATGAAGGAAGAGTGGCCCCTTGGGCAAGGGCCACTCCCCAGGGGGGCAAATGACTTTTAGGCCATTTCTGCCCCCCCGGCGGCAGGTCGGCCTAAAATTATTAGGCCCCGGGGCAGAGAACCACAAGACACCAGGAATAATTTAGTTTTTGTTTATTTATTTATTTTTATGTTTGGGGAGCGACTCCTTGGGTAAGGGTCGCTCCTGGAGGCAGATTGTTACTAGGCCATTTCTGTACCCCCCGGGGGCAGATCGGCTATTTTTGTTAGGCCAATCTGCCCCCAGAGAGGGCAGAAAACTCCACACACCATGGATTGGTGTGTGTGTTTTGCTTTGGGGGGGTAGCCCCTTGGGCAAGGGTCGCTCCCCATGGGGGCACATTACTGTTAGCCATAACTGCCCCCCTTTGCGGCAGATGTGCCTATTTTTGGAAGGCCCATCTGCCCCCAAGGGGGGGGGGGGGCAGAAAGCCCACCAGAGACCAGGGAAGATTTTTTTTTCAAAATAAGAGGTTGGGGGTATGGCCATACCCCCACCCCAAATAAATGGGGCCAAGGTTGTTCTGCCCACCAGTGGGCAGATTGGGCAATTACCCCCTATCCACACCCCGGGGGGTCGGAAAGTCTACTAGATGCCAGGGAATAAAAACATTAAAAGAAAATATTGGGGTGGTGGCTACCAACCAGTATGGGCCTGGTTATGCCCCCACCCGAACTGAAGGGGCTAACAGTCATTCAGCTCTCACCCGCACACTAAAACATCTTATCCCATGGCAAGCAAGAGGACATTTGATTATTTTTGTTTTTTGTTTTACATTTGGGCCATGGGAGCTTGGTAACTCAAAATCGTCCCAATTGGAATGGTGAGGGCTGCACTTTTTTTTACTTTGGGAAGCTGCCATGTAGAAAAATCCACAAGACCTAGACACATCTGAAAACTAAACATCTGGTTGATTCCAGGGTGGTGTGCTTCATATGCAACCCACACCATTTCCTTACCCACAATGCCCTGCAAACCTGCAACTTTGCTGGAAAGCACACATTTTTTTGATGGAACCTTCCTGAATCCACAAAATTCCTACCACCCAGCATTGTCTCATCTATACCGATAAAATTTCTGCTGCACTTGTCAGCATAAAAATGTTTTTTTCAAACTGCCCTTCCCCCTCAATTTCGAAGTGTTTTTGCCTCTTCCCTGTCACAAACACTTGGTCCACCCACACAAGTGAGGTACCATTTTTATCGGGAGACTTGGGGGAACACTGGGTGGAAGGAAATTTGTGGCTTCTCTCAGATCCCAGAACTTTCTGTCACCGAAATGTGAGGAAAAAGTGTTTTTTTTAGCCACATTTGGAGGTTTGCAAAGGATTCTGGGTAACAGAACCTGGTGAGAGCCCCACAAGTCACCCTGTCTTGGATTCCCCTAGGTCTTTAGTTTTGAAAAATGCACAGGTTTGGTAGGTTTCCCTAGGTGGCGGCTGAGCTAGAGGCCAAAATCCACATGTAGGCACTTTGCAAAAAACACCTCTGTTTTCTTTGTGAAAATGTGATGTGTCCACATTGTGTTTTGTGGATTTTCCTGTCGCAGGCGCTAGGCCTACCCCCACAAGTGAGGTACCATTTTTATCGGGAGACTTGGGGGAACGGTGGGTGGAAGGAAATTTGTGGCTCCTCTCAGATTCCAGAACTTTCTGTCACCGAAATGAGAGGAAAAAGTGTTTGCTTGGCCAAATTTTGAGGTTTGCAAAGGATTCTGGGTAACAGTACCTGGTCAGAGCCCCACAAGTCACCCCATCTTGGATTCCCCTCGGTGTCTAGTTTTCAAAAAAGCGCTGGTTGCTAGATTGCCCCAGGTGCCGGCTGAGCTAAAGGCCAAAATCCACAGGTAGGCAGTTTGAAAAATACACCTCTGTTTTCTGTGGAAAAATGTGATGTGTCCACATTGTGTTTTGGGGCATTTCCTTTCGTGGGCGCTAGGCCTACCCACACAAGTGAGGTACCTCTGTCACTGAAATGTGAGGAAAAGGTGTTTTTTTTGCCACATTTTGAGGTTTGAAAAGGATTCTGGGTAACAGAACCTGGTGAGAGCCCCACAAGTCACCCCATCTTGGATTCCCCTAGGTCTCTAGTTTTCAAAAATGCACAGGTTTGGTAGGTTTCCCTAGGTGGAGGCTGAGCCAGAGGCCAAAATCCACAAGTAGGCACTTTGCAAAAAACACCTCTGTTTTCTTTGAGAAAATGTGATGTGTCTACTTTGTGTTTTGGGGCATTTCCTGTCACGGGCACTAGGCCTACCCACACAAGTAAGGTACCATTTTTATCGGGAGACTTGGGGGAACATAGAATAGCAAAACAAGTGCTATTGCCCCTTGACTTTCTCTACATTTCTTCCTTCCAAATATAAGACAGAGTGTAAAAAAAGACATCTATTTGAGACATCTATTTGAGAAATGCCCTGTAATTCACATGCTACTATGTGCACCCCAGAATTCAGAGATGCGCAAATAACCACTGCTCCTCAACTGGAAATACAAAGATTTTCTTGATACCTATTTTTGACTCTTTATATTTCAGCAAATTAATTGCTGTATACCCGGTATTGAATGAAAACCCACTGCAAGGTGCAGCTCATTTATTGGCTGTGGGTACCTAGGGTTCTTGATGAACCTATAAGCCCTATATATCCCAGCAACCAGAAGAGACCAGCAGACGAAACAGTATATTGCTTTAAAAAATCTGACATCGCAGGAAAAAGTTACAGAGTAAAGCGTAGAGAAAAATGGCTGTTTTTTCACCTCAGTTTCTATATTTTTTTATTTCAGTTGTTATTTTGTGTAGGAAACCCTTGTAGGGTCTACATAAATTACCCATTGCTTAATTCAGAATGTTTTCTACTTTTCAGAAATGTTTAGGTTTCTGGGATCCAGCATTGGTTTCACACCCATTTCTGTCACTGACTGGAAGGAGGCTGAAACCACAAAAAATCGTAAAAATGGGGTATGTCCCAGTAAAATGCCAAAATAGTGTTGAAAAATTGGGTTTTCTGATTCAAGTCTGCCTGTTCCTGAAAGCTGGGAAGCAGGTGATTTTAGCACTGCAAACCCTTTGTTGATGCCAATTTCAGGAAAAAAAATCACACGCCTTCGACTGCAGCCCTTTTTTCCAATTATTTTCAAAAAAATGAAATTTTCACTGTATTTTGGTTAATTGCTTGGTCTCCCTCAGAGGAACCCACAAAGTCTTGGTACCTCTAGAATTCCTAGGATGTTGGAAAAAAATTGACGCAAATTTGGTGTGGGTAGCTTATGTGGACAAAAAGGTATGAGGGCCTAAGCGCGTCCTGCCCCAAATAGCCAAAAAAAGGCCTGGCACCTGAGGGGGAAAAGGCCTGGCAGCGGAGGGGTTAAAGAGTACTGTACTTTTCCCCTGATGAAAAGGAAGTGTTTGAAATTTGGTCTCTAGTTGGCAGAGGTATGCACCCTGCCCAAGTAGGAACCACAGTCTTAGTCAGGGTAAATCACAACACATCCTAAATTATCCTATGCTCACCCTCTGGTAGCTTGGCACAGAGCAGTCAGGCAATGTGTACAGTATGTGTGCAACACACAAGCTGTAACACAGTGAAAACACTACAAAACACTCTGCACTAGATTAGAAAAAATGAATATTTTTATGAACAAAACACAAACAAAGTGACAAAAATTCAATAGGTAGAAGTGAAGATATGGATTTTTAAAGAATAAATGAAAATGTAGTGCTTAGAAACAGAAAGTGCCAACTGGAGCTATCTGGTCATGCTAGATTGGGCCAATGTAAAAAGTTCAGGCTAACAGCGATGGAGCACAGGCTGGCTACAAGAGCCGTGCAGGGCTGAGAAAAAGTACCTTAGTCCTTGAGATGTGTCGGTTCCAAACGGTGTAACAATGTTGATGCATCGGCTATGGGTCCACGCTGGAGAAAGCAATGAAGCAATGCATTCTTGTTGATCCATAGGATGAAGACAATGCGTTGATGCCAGGACCATACAGAGGGGACTATGTGTCAAGAAGTGGCAATGCTCTAATTCTTGTAGCAAAAGTGAGCTGACCTCAACGGCAATGCAGTGTCCTCATTCCTCACAGCAGCAGCAATGAGGTAGTGAAGCATTGACAGAGAAAGGGATGCGTCGGTTCCAATTAGTGCAATGAGATCAATGGACAGTTCTTTGCAGGACCTGCCAGAACAACCCACTTCCAACAGCCCAAGACTTGGCTGGCACCATTTGGTAGGGAAGGGCTTACAGTTGGTAGAGTCCACATGCTTTAGCTGGAATGTTGGAAGTCTTTTGTGTCACTGAGACTTCAGAAAACAGGAGTCAAGACAGCAAGCCTTTGGACTCACCCTGGGTTCAAGTGGTGTAGGTCCAGTCCTTCTCACCCAGGCAGGGGAACAACAGGCAGTAGGGTAGCTCAGCAAGGCAAGAGTTCAGCAAGGCAGTGAACCAGCAGAGCAGCAGTCCTTTAAGCAGAACAGCAGTTCTTCTTCTTGGCAGAGTCTTCACAGGTCCAGAAGTGTACTGATGTTCTGGTGTCATGGATGCAGTACCTATACCCGGTTGTGCCTTTGAAATGACAGAGTCTTCAAAGAAAGCTTTGAAGTGCATAGGGGTCAACCTTTCTTGCCCTGGCTCCAGACACAGACTCTCTATGGGGTGTAATGAGCCCTCTGTGTGTGTGTGTGTGCAGCCACAGCCTATTCAGCTGAAAGTGTGAGGATGGGCCCAGCCCTTCCCTCCCATCCTCCTAGGAGATGCATGCAGTCACATCCTAGTTCCCTTTGTATGTGGCTGTCTAGAGGGGATACACAAAGCCCATCTGTCACCGAGCTCAGACTGACCAGAGAGAGGCAGAAAGCACAAGCTGACTAAAGCAAGCAAATGACAACTTTCTAAAAAGTGGCATTTGCTAAATTGCAATTTAAAATACAATTTTAGCATAAGTTGTGATTTTAAATTGTGAGTCCGTTGACACAAATGGTCAACAAAAATATCTCTTCCAGATTGTGAACTACTCTTACTCTGTACAAACCTTGTTGTAGTGAAAAACGACTGGCAGTTTTTAACTGCTTAAACAAGACAAACTGAAATATGCATGTCCTATCATTTAAATACATTGCAGCCTGCCCTCTGGGTTGTTGAGGACCTGCCTTAGGAATGACATATATGTATAAAAAGAGACGGTTTAGGCCTGGCAAGACATTTATCTTGCCAGATCGAAATGGCAGTGTAAACTCCACATACAGGCTCTGCAATTGCACACAGTTACAGGGCTACTTAAGTGGTTGGCACAATGAGTGATGTGGGCCCATTAATAGCCTTTAATGTATAGGCCCTGAGCACTTGTAATGCACTTTATTATAAACGTCTGACTAAATTAAATATGCCAAATATGGTTAAGACAATGTTACCATGTTTAGTGGAAAGAGCACAGGCATTTTATCTCTGGACAGCAGTGGTAAAGTGTACAAAGTCCTACAACCAGCCAGAATGTAGTCAGAAAAATGTAGGGAGGCAGGCAGGAAGTTGGAGGAAGACCACTCGAAAGCTGTCAGATCTAACAGGAAGCCAGAACATTTCCAATTTCCTTTAAAAATGGCCTCCAAAAAAAGCTTTGTTTTGCTGCACAAGTCTTGGAGCATGTTAACTCAGTAAGCTTAGAGTTTATTTCAACAGTAGACCTTTACGTCTTTTTAAAGATATTGCTAAATTTACCTTGCTCACAAAAAACACACATTTTTTTAGCCCAGTTTGCAAAACTTTGCCAATAGATCTCAGGGGCAGCTCCTCCATTAGGGCAGAGGAGCATCACCCCCACCCTCAGCAACAGAAGATTCAAACGTTTCACCACGAAGGGATAATAAACTAGTTTTACTATCCCTTCATGGTGGAAGGGGGGGGGCCATGGTGGTGACGAGCACCGCGGGAGTGCACTGTGCACTCCCACCAGAGTGCATGTGTGTATGGCCGGCTGTCTCAGCAGGCCAAACGTACCTGTGCTGTAGGCTCCTTCCAGCCCAGCAATGGCATTGCTGGGCTGGACAGAGCCTGCACAGGCTCCCAGGATGCTCCCAGCCAATCCTGACACACCTGAGGAGACGGAGGAGAGGAGCGGCGAGGAGCTGGGTACGTTTTTTTTTTAGTAATACATTTTTTTACCCCCTCCTGCGCACACCGCCGGCACGCACCACCCCCACCCCTCTCCTCATTAATGATGCGAGCCGCGACTGATAGATCTAGCAGATACCAAAGTCTTTTTAATTGTTCTGCAAGTTCTATGATCTATTTTGGTGACCCACAACATCAGCTAGTTTGCCTTTGCATGAGACCCATGACCTTTTTATTTGCCTTTCTTTTTCCCTTGTTTAGTAAAGATGGTGACCTTTCTAAGATTCTAAAGTTATGGGTTTATAGGTAACAGGGAGATAAATTTAGAAATTTAGACATTGAACAAAATGCGGTGCAAAATCTCTGAAATTGACTCATTAGAAGACAAATCTTTAGCAACTGAAAAAAAGGTGAATTTTCAACTTTTTGATTTGTTTGGTCCAAAACCTAAAACACATTAGCGTCATCTCCATGATCAATATCTTTATAAATGTCAGCTGAGTTTGAACTAACCTTATCAAAATCATCACCTATAACAACATTGAGTCATTTTCTTGATTTGTTTTCTACCACAAAATCTCGAGGGTCTGCTTGTCACTCAAACTGAACACAAGCATGAGATGAGTTACTTTTAATCACTATGTCAAATAAATTGGATATCCAATGAGAGGGAGGCACTCGTGAGCTATTTAGTGCAATATCGTTCACCTTCATAGTATATCTATCTCCTGTAGATATCTTCTGCCAGTCTTTTAAACTATTGACAGTTTTGCTAGAGAGACAAATGTAGGCATCTTTTGAAGAAGACACACTCTGCTACTACCAGCAGGCAAGGACACTGAATCTGAATTGACCTTATACGTAGAAAGTCCTAGTATTAGATACAATTAATTGCCTTAAGCCCCAAATATATTTTTATGATAGAATTAATCACTGGGTCTTCTAAAATGACTGTATATGAGTTGTAATTATTTCTTCCTCCTTCAAATCATATGAACCTGATTTGACCCCAACAATCATATTGTCAAGTTAGTGTTGTAATTGCACAAACAATATAAAGTTGACGTCAAACTCAATACTCACCAACATAGTAGAAGTACACTTAGTTGAGCAGCAAGGAAAGAGGATGTGTGAGGACCTGTGGATGCTTATGTACATTTTTTAAGTTCTATAGTTATTTCTATCTCCTTCTACTGCGGATAGTTTTATTTCTAGGTCTTTAAAATTATATTTTTTTATTCCTTAAGTGAGTGCTCTATAAAGAGAGGCATGTTGATAAGCGTAATATGATCCTCTCATCTTGCCAAAAAGGCATTTTTCCAAAAGGATTGCTGGTGAATTCAGCTGTTAGTCAGCCTTTTCCTGAAGTGTGTTCTCATCCTATCAAATGTTTGCTCATCAGTGGCTAAATTGTAAATTAAACCTGCGGTTGTCCAAAGCTCTCTTAAACACGAAGCTGCCGCATTTAAATGTGAGAGCACGGAATATTGAGACACCATAATCCTAAAGCCATCTTGGGCCTCTTTAATCTATTTACAGCCACACCCTGCCGGTTTAGCTCACTCTGACAGCTTTCTCCCATTGTGACACTTTTCCATTTTTCTCTTCCTCCACCTTTCCCATATGTGTCTTTGCTTGCAGTAAATGCCTGATGCAGAAAAATAAGTACTGCCCTCAAAAATAAGTGCCGGGCCCAGAACAGGCAACCACCGGCTCAAATTAGGCATTGTTGCCTATATTTTATGTTAACCACATACTACTTTCAATAACAAAGTTTTTGTGAGGTCAAGCTCCTTTCATGGAAGTTAGCCACGGGGATTGGGCGTAGAGTGTAAGGAGAGTCCTTCACTAGTTTGCCAGACGATTGCCTGGAAAATTGAAGGAGTAATACTCAGATACTGCTCACTATGGCAAATTTGTGCATCCAGAGGGCATGCTCATCCTTTCACAAAGCTGTGACTCCTCAGGCCATTGTATGCAATTTTGGAGAGGATGAGGCCAGAGCCAGGCCTGCCCACAATGGAACATCCTTGGATTCTGGGCAAATCACTTAAACTCCCCATGCCTAAAAATAAATTTGACTTTGTGTGATGCACGTTGTGCTCATGTAAGGCACTCTAATCCCTTCTGGTTGAGTTACCGCACGAGTACCCCATGCTGTGTCATCCTTGACCTGTCCGAGTCAGCCTGTGCTGCTTGAATTACATTTTATAGCTAATCAGATGGACACTAGGGCTCTGATTTATACTTTTTGGTGCAAAACTGCACTAATGCACTTTTGCACCAAAAGGTTTAGCACCGGCTTGCACCATTTCTGAGCACCAGCTGGGCAACATATTTATAGAACGGTGCAAGCCGGTGCAAATGGTATTAGCGTTAAAAAAAAAAAAAGTTCGCCGGGTGGGGCTGGCAGTATGGAAGAAGGGGTTTTTGCACCAAAAAATGATGTTAGGCAGGTTAGAGTAAAAAAAATGACTGTAACCTGCCTTGTGTAATTTTCTGATGCAAAACCATCCATACCACATGACTACTGTCTTACAAAAGACTGGAGACATGCCCACCCCCCTAGTGGCAAGCATAGGGGAACAGGGTCCCTTGGGCATGGCCATTGCACCCAGAGCCATGTAGGGCCCCCAAAGACACTTTCAAAAAAAAAAAAAATACTTACCTGTACTTACCTGGGATGGGGTCCCTCATCCTCTGCTGTCTAACTGGTGTGGGTGAGGGTGTCTCTGGGGCCTGGGGAGGGCACCTGTAGGCTTATTGCATGGTGTTCAACCATGGAATAGGCCCACAGGTCCGCTAATGCCTGCCGTGACCCAGTCGTTAAATACTGGTGCAAAGCAAGCTTCGCACCAATATTTTACCCCTCCTCCCCCGTGCGTGATTTTAGCACGAGGGGATAAATATGGCTCAAAGGCCATAGAGTCGTTTTTTGCACGGGAACGCCTTATTTGCATCTCATTGATGCAAAGTCGGTTTCCACATCCCAAAAATTACTTTAACTCCATAAATCTGGTGCTAGACGGGTCTAGCGCCGAAGTATAAATATGGAGTCCGTTTTGCACTGATTTTGCATTAAAAAAATACCCTAATTCGGTGCAAAACAAGTATAAATATGCCTATAGGAGTTTTCAGGGAAAGCAGTCACAAATCATTTACCCTTGGTGGAGCCAGAGCATCAAGATCAACCCTAAAATGCAGTCTAACTTCAGTGCTAACTGAAGTATTCCTTCAGTTAATTTACCTTATTAAGATACTACATTGAATGAATATGTATCTAGACAAATGTGAGCAAACGTGTGTGTTAAAATTATTGGTTTAGCAGAACACAAACCTATTACTTTTAAGCCAGCAAAAAGAAAAATCAATATGTCTGATAAAAAAATTAGCTTATTTTGATGAGACTGCTGTTTTTTGCTATAGAGATTATTTACCTAACTTGTCTTTGTTTCAAAGGCCATACAATTGGAATACTCAAAAAGTGCTAAAATCATTATGGAAAGATTTTTCAGGTACAAATTCCTGGGTGAAATGTTTACAATGATAGAAATTCTTACACTAATAGTTATACAATGTATGCCACTTTAAAACCCTAATTGACTAGATAGCGGCCAATTTTGATACATTGCATGACCAGAATGAGTACACACAGTCTAAAGTTGCTGTCTGGTCTCGCAGTTCTTGGAGGGCAAATGTACGACCACAGCCTTTGCAAAGAATCCATTCTTTTAACACTCTAGGCTGGCACAACATTAGTTGTCACAGACAATAGTATGCTTGATAATTACGTCCTGTGTCATATATCTATTGCCCCATTGAACAGTCTGAATTCAGTCTAAGTGGGAGGTTGATAGCGTACAAGCATTTATGTTAAAGGAAAAAGAAATCAAAACTTCCATCCCAAGCTGAACCTTTAATTGAGGCAAATTTAGTTTTCCAAACAATTTCTGTAATTAGGTTGATACTGGGCAGCTAATGACTCTCAGGGCGAGCTCATCATGGTGTAACCATTTAACTTTTTTATCACCCTTGATGTCTAGGATGTCTATGGCCTATTTTAAATAGGCAGCCTTGCCCACGGCCTTGCCCAAAAGAGACTAGGCTTTAGGAGTATATGTGAGTCGATATTATAGAGGCCTAGTTCAAGTCTAGTGCTTCCACTGGGGTGCTATGGCCAAAGTGTAGCAGAGCCCTTAAAAAAGCTTTTGATTATTTGAGACACAGTGGCCTACTAAAGCCCTACAATTCCACTTGCTTTAGTATGAGAGTTCCAATATTCCCCTTCTATCACAGGACAGCAGTTGCATTCTGCACCACAATAGAGGCATTTCCTTCTATTTGGCCTGGCCCTGTCAATTTTTTAATCAACCTGGATGTCCATGTCATCAAAGGTAGTTTGGTGGAACAACGTAGTTCCTTAAATAGTTTTCTCATCCTTGGGTTCATAATCATGAATTTAGTTTTAGATGCATTAATATGTAAGTCAAATAGTTTGGGGGCCAGAACACAACCTTTCTAAATAGCAACTCTAATAGAGAATTGGAAAGTACATTCTCCGTTGATGCCACATCTAACCATAATGTAAATATTGTGGTGGAAGGGCTTCAAGGCAAGTAGTAATTTCCACAGCATTCACTGGTTCTTCAAAGTTTCTACAACTCCCACTCACTAGTCTAGGTTCTTAGGTGGGTCGCAATAAACCCATTTAGTTATCTCCCAGAATTTCCAGAAGTCATTTTCTCGTAATGCTTGTAGCATGCATTCCCAGACTTTATGTTGAAACTATTTCTTCTTTTGTTGGGTTAGGCTTTTATATTCTTTCCTCCATTGCCCCAAGATCATATCCCTATAGGGGGCCTTGTACCTCTCTGAGAATTTGTGAGAGCAATTTCTTCATCATATGAACGCCCTTGTCATACTATTCATAAGAATTAAGACTTAAGTATGGTATTGCATTTGAACGTATGTTTATGTTACACTTTTGGTATCTGCTAAGAGCCAGACGTTTATGACGAGGTCTCTCATTAAAACACAAAGTATCCTTGAAGATGTTGATTGCCTTCTCATCCAGTTTTCTGCTTTGGAGGTCACTTGTAGTTCTTTTCGTTGGATGATTTGCTCTTGCATGCATTTGAAGAGCCATAGTTGGCCATTTGATTGCCCTCTGGCTGAACTTCAACATTCAGTTGTTAGGAGCCACATTGTAGAAGGGAGATGGGAACAGCGTTGGTCTAGGCTCAATTTGGAAACCTGGTCAGACGCTCTACTTTCTACCAAACCTGATCTAATTGACTTGATCACCCCTTCTATCTGCTGTTTTAATGACTGGCTACCAACCTCTTTAGATCAGGTTTTGTCTGCTACTAGGGTCAAGGCTATGCAATGAAAAAAAGAAGTCCCCCTGGTTTGATTCCAGTCTCTTAGCCTTAAAAAAGGAATGTAAATGGCTGGCGAGAGGTTGGAGGAAAACATATGATGATGCAAGTAAATAGAGGTGTAGGATCGCTATAAGATGTTACCATGCTGCCATAAGATCTGCTCAATCAAATACTTCTCTATGAAAATTGAACATCAAGCGAACTCCCCTCATATATTGAAGGGTATTACTGAACCACATGCCATTGACAAGGTCTCAGAAGGCTCTCCTGAGTTCAGTAACAAGCTGGTGGTATTTTTCCAAAGAAAAGTTCTAGATATTTACTCACCTTTTTCCTCGGCATCTGGTTCAGAATGCACTTCTAAGACAAGGAAGCCTAGCAGTGGGCACCCATGGGAACCTCCTACAATCTTCCCAAAGCTTTCTATGAATATAGTGAGGGATCATCTGGCCATAGTAAAGTCCCAGACATGAGTTCTGACCATTGTAATTTGTCACCCTGTCAACAAAAAGTGGCCAGCTAGATGGCCAATTTTAAGCTTAAATTCAATAAGGATAAGACAGAAGTCATGGTACTAGGCAATAATGTCAGCAGGAAGACCCTTCCCCACCATCTTGACTGTGTGTGAAGCCTCCCCCTTCCCAAAGAGGTAATAAAGAGTTAGGGAGTTTGACTGGATTCCAGTTTAATGTGGAGGACCAAGCTATTAAACTGTCTGCTACCTGTTTGGGTGTCGTAAGAATCTCAAGAAAGGCTCTGAACCTACTGCTCCCACTAGCAAGAAGACACTGTCCAGGTTTTGGTAATTTCTTTCTTGGACTATTGTAACGTCCTCTATTTTGGTTCCCCTCGATCAGTGCTGAAAAAGCTTCAAATGAACCAGAATGTGGCTGCTTGACTCCTTATGACTCTCCCAAAGAGTCAATCAGTTAAGCAGGTCTTGAAGGATCTCCACTGGCTGCCAGTTGAGCAGCAGATTCAAGTCAAAGCACTTGGTATTCTGCACAGATCCTATCACAATTCTGGTCTTATCATATTGAAATTGCTCCTACCCCTTATTTCTGAGGCAGAACACGTAGATCTTCTTTGGCTCACCTGCTGCAAGGGCCTAAAGTGTGACAAGCCCAATGAGGTGGTTGGTCTTCTTCCCATCAGGCCCCCAGGCCCCTAGACTTTGGAACTACATTTGCTGTTGAATGAATTGTCCTTCCATAGGGCTGTTAAAATGTGGCTTTATCCACAGTAACATCATGGTCAATCCCCTTGCCCTTGGTTTTCTGTCTCAGCCTGGGAGGCCTCCAGGTAGCCATGTGCTTTGTAAGAACCAATAGAATAGAATAGAATGGCAATTGCAACTATTTTGCATGGATGCCGAAGTTATTAAAAAAATTTAGCTTAGATATGTTCAGGGCCCCATTCTACCCTTGAATACATGCAATTGTGACATACAATGCACCAAGATTCCATGCCAATAAAGATTTAATCAATGAGGCTCCACTAATTCTTTGCCTTCTAGGTTTTATTGGTTAAAAGATCAGAAGCTGTGTGCTCATTTGGATTCAGTAGACCACAAGATGTGAACCATGTGGTAAGTAGTAGACCTTCGCTGGTATTCCATGGAACCTCCATGGTTAGTTCTGGAGTTTCCCAGGATGGTTCTTCTGCTCTAAGATCTGGCTCCAGAGTCATTTTTTGTGGCTTTGTGTTCAAATCCCCACAAACCATCAAATGGCTTTTTTGGAGTTGATCTTTGTTGTTTGTTGTTGTCCATCCCAGGCTTTAGGTCCAAGAATCTAACTGACAGGAGATATGTTTATACTTTTTATTCCAGGCCTGGTAACGCTTTTAGGGCCAAATGTAGGAAAAGTGGTCCTGCACCCAGTGCAGGACCACTTTTCTTGCGCCTCTTATAGCCCACCTAATGTATCTAAATTACGGCGCACCATGACAGAAGTTAGGGAACTAGCGTCAACATTTTTGGTGGTAGTTGGGCACTTTGCAAGATTAGCATTAAAAATGTTGACATTAATCCTGCAAAGCCCATTGAGGCCATTTGTAAACAATGGTGTGTCTCCTTTTAATGCCTGCTCTGATCAGGCCTTAAAAATGCAGATAAATGATGCAATGGAATCTCCTAGATTTCTTTGCGCCATTTTTTTCAGCCACTCTAATGGGAGAACACCCCCTTTGCATACATTATGCCTGGCACAGGCATAAAGTAGTGCAAAGGGTTACAAAGTGGTGCTTTGTAAATGTGGTGCAGCGATTTTGGCCAGGAGGATCTGTGGGCTCTTAAATCTGCCCATTAGGGCCATATTTGAGAAAAAGTGGTGATGCAACTAGCGCAGCACCACTTTTCTTGCGCCTGTTAGTGTCCCCTAACGCCACCATGTGTGCACCGTATCTAAGATACAGTGCACCATGGTGGTAGTTAGGGAACTAGTGTCATAATTTTTGATGCTAGTTCAGAGCTTTGCAGGATTTGCGTCAAACATTTTGACACTATTCCTGCAAAGCCCATTGAGGCCCATTGTAAACAATGGGGTGTCTACTTTTTACGCCTGCTCTGAGCCGGCGTTAAAAGTGCCTCAAAAATGATACAATGGAATCTCTTAGATTTCTTTGTGCCATTTTTTTGGCCCCCCTAATATGGCACATGCATAATGTAGCACAAAGCGTTACAAAGTGGTGCTTTGTAAATCTGGCAAGGCGATTTTGCCCTAGTTGGGCCACATTAGGGTTGAAAAAATGATGCTATTGTGCGCAAGGAGGCGCTAAGGGCTCTTAAATCCTTAGATCTACCCCTAAGTATTTTTCTGATGTTTCGTCTGTTCAAAACATTGTAGGAGGCCCTGGAGATGGAGTGCGTGTATTGAAATAATATTTCTACGCTCTTGTATTAATAGATGTTGACAAATTAGTAGCCCGGGGCAGAGACCCACTGACTCTATGAAAGAGTTTCTTAAGCACCTTTAAACAAACATCAGACCATCAATCCTTTTGTTAAAGAAAGGTGTTGCTTAGAAATAGCATTCAGAACATGTAACGTTCTGCACATTACTATATTGCATAAAACTAGTGTGCTCCCTCTTGCGATTAAAGGAATGGGTCCAACTGCATCAGGGATTCACAGAATTCAATGTGAAGATGCTGTGTGCACTATAGGCGCATTCAAGCATACAGATGCATACAAAAGTTCAATACATTACTTTTGTTTAATGGAAATTGCGATACATTTTAATTGATGTTTTAGTTGAGTTTGACTGATGGAGTAGTGACTGTTGGGATGAATGGAGGACATTACCTCTCGCATCTCGAAGTTACTGCACCCACCAAGTTTAGAGAGGACCACCAGTCCAGCGCCAGAAAGAAGAGAAGGTCTATTTTCTACACAGGAGAGTGTGGGCAGGGTAGGCCGGCCTCTCCCAGGCAGAAAACAGCAGTGCCATGGGAGATGAGTTCCCAGGGACACTGCAATTGTTTTGGGCCCCAGGGGATGGGCCTCCAGAGCTGATCATTGGCCTTAAGCACACCTCCTTCCCTTTCATACACTGTCAGCCCTGGTTGATAGGGTCTCTGGGGCCTTTTCAAAGCTCAGGGAAGGAGGATGCACTCCTCCCCTTATTTAAACAATGTGGCTCCTCCAAGGCCCAGGCCCACTTCAGCAATTTTAGGCCCCTGTGGAGTCCATCAGGGACCCCCCTACCAATCCAAGGAGGGAAGGGTATCTCTACCCTGCTCCCCTATATATGTATATTACTTTTTACAGGACAAAGGGCTGAGTCCCCAAGTCCTTAAATGGCTGCTGCTACATCTTTGTTGATGTTGTGGCTTTCAATCACATCTCATCTTAAAACATGTTAGCTCTGTGATCCTTCACGTGAAACATCTCTATTTGTTTGCATTGATTTCTCTGAAGCTACTGAACTGAATTATACCAAATAGGACACTTTCTGGACCAAGATCTTTATTTCTGACAAACTGAGTAAAATTTCAGTTCAGTCATTTGTGGCTGTAGTTGTGTCTAATTTTCTTATGGGAAAATGAATTGGCAAATCCGGTTTTAGGAGTCCCCCTTTTTTCATCGACGCCCACTTGATTAATCACCCTGAAATTTCTCGGGCACAGCGGAGGTGAATGAGATTTATTTTGTGAAGACTCATCAAACAGCCCCAGAGTTATAAGCAAAAAAAATGCCTTTCCTCTGTAAACGTGATCCTAACTATAACTACCCAGTGATGACCACTCACTAATTTTTTTGCGCTCTTTTGGCAAATCTCCACGAATTTTGCACACCATCTCCTTTTCCTACATTGACCAATGGTGAAAAGTTTTTCACTAATTGTGAAGAAGATGCAAAGATTAAACGGTGGTCCCGAAACATGTTTTAGCACCACTGCATTTTTTATTAAACTTTGCACTCACATGTAGCACCCTAATGGCCAGTTGGATTGCCATGAAATTTGGAAGGATTGTAGATTATGGTGTGAAGATGATCTTTTATCATATTATATGAAAATAAGATTAGTTTTATTTATTAACACTAGAAAGCATTAACAAGTCAGTGATATCTGTTGTTTTGGTAGTCTGTTTTGTGAAACTATCATGGTACATGTCAACGACATGTCATTATATGATTTGCTAATAACTTCCTTTACAAAAGTTAAAGGCAGCCATGTTGTTTTAAAACCACTTTTTCTGTGTTCTGGGTTCGGAGCTTATTAATAGGTACATATTAGGTTTGTTATATTTTTCCCTACCTAGTACCACTTAGATAAATTGGTAATAGGTAGGAAAAATGTATATTTAGTTTCAATATTTCTTTAAAGAAATTCAAAGAGTACTGTGGTACTACCTAGAATGTACTACAGTCTAAACAAATGTAAACAACTAAAAAACACTTTAATACATTATATTTCACAAATATAGTGTACTACAGTGCAATTTCAATTTTCAACATATATGATCCTTAACAAAGATATCTACATATTACGATGGAAATACTTAAAATTACCACACTAATTAAAACCTTTTGTTAAATATTTTTGTAAAACATTTTTACTTCTTAGGTACTAGTGTGGTGCACAGGAATTATTTAAGAAAAATATAAAAAATGATATCATTTCCCTGCATATTACGATTTTAATAAAGTGGCAATAGGAAGGGAACACCAATAAGACCTACTACTTACCTATACCTATTGCGCTAACCCAGTACATAGTCAAAGTGTAGCAAAAATAATATGACTGCCATTTAATTTTGGAAAAACAGCTGATCCACTGTGCACTACTCCACTGTATGCTATTTCACACTATGCCTCTCTGTTGTATGACACTCCACTCTACGTCAATGCACTGTATGCTACTTTTCTGTAAGCTACTCTACTCTACACCACTCCACTGCTTGGTATGCCACTATAACCCACTCCACTGTATGCCACTCCAGTAGAGGCCACCCAAATATATGATACTCCAATGTGCACTACTCTATGTTATTCCAATCTACGATACTGCACTGCACGCCATTTCACTTTCCCTTGTTCCAATACATGCCACTCCCCTTTACGCCACTCCACTGCACGCCATTACCTTAAATACAACTCCACTGTATGCTATTCCACTCTACGCAACTCCATTCTCCACCACTCTACGCCATGACACTGTATGCCACAACATTGTATATGACACAACACTGTACAACACTGCACCCTATGCAACTCCAATCTACTTTGCTCCACCAACCTCTACTCCACTGTATGACACTCTACACCCCTCCACTCTCCCAAATTGTATTCCACTGTATGCTTCTCATCTGTTCAATACTGTATCCCAGTCTACTTAATTGTACAACTCTATATTCCACTCTATACCACTGTTCTTCACTGCACTCCACTCTACACAACTCCCTCTAAGCGACTCCATCACAATATTCTTTTTTCTCCTCTATAAATACTACTTCACTCTGCTCCACTACTCCACTCTGTGTTACTTCACTCAATCACACTGTATGCAACTTAACTCTACAACCATTTATGTCACTACACTCTACCACAATCTACCATAATTTATTTGTCTGTACCTTATTTCACTCTACAACACCATATTCCACCTTCTGCCAGTCCACACTACAATAGATCCACAGTCCATAGCACACCGTACCACTCCAGTACATGAAACACCACTACGCTCTATAAAACGTCACTACACTGTACTCTACTCTGTGACAATGTACTGTACAACACGCTACTCCACTGCATGACATTCTACTCCACACCATATTATGCCACTCCAATATATCACTCCACACTTAAACCCACTATACGCCACTGTCCGGAACTCCACTTTATGCCATGCCACTCTTCAACACTGTGCTCTACTCCTTACAAGTCTCCTCTTCACTGCACTCTATCCCACTATACAACATTCTACTATACTGTACACCACTGCACTCTCCCCAACTGAACTCTATGCCACTCCACTCTATGTCACTCCACTCTGCACCATTCCACTCTGCTACTCTAGCGTACACCACTCCATTCCACTCCACTCTACCAAACTCTACTATACGCCAATCCACTTCACTACAATCTATGACAGCGTACTCCACTTAACAAGACTTTATGCCACTACCTTTATGCCACAGCTAACCAGTGCTAAAGTGTGTGTACTCACTACTCAATAGATGGCAACATTGACTTGTCCCCAATTGTCAAACTAAATGTTCTTATAAGTCCTTAGGTAAGTGGCACTACATGTACCCAAGGTCTGTAAATTAAATTTGGGTCTGTAGCACTTATTGTGCTACCCACTTACAAAGACCTTTAAACATGCTTCAGATCTGCCATTGCAGCCTGTGTGTGCAGTTTTCAACTGCCATGTCGACCTGGCAAAAGAAACATTTGGTCAGACCCAAGCCTTCCTTTTCAATACATACATCACCCCTAGGGAAAGCCTTGAACAGCCTAGAGGGTAGGTTGCAGTGAATTAAAAAAGCAGGACATATGCTTTCAAGTTTTACATATCCTGGTAGAGAAAATGCTTACATGTGTTTTTCACTACTGCAAGGCCTACCTCTCCGATAGGTTAAGATGAGAGTCACATTATTACATTTATTAAGCTGTAACTTCCAAATGGGAAAAGTAACCATTTAGTAACCATTTAGTAACTGTAACATGTCTCTGGGTAATATGACTGTGTGTTGCTGATAGTTGGGCTTCGTGTATTCCTCCTTGACAACCTCACACAATTAGGAGCTTAGTTGTGCCATTATGGGCCCTCACTGGCAGAATGGGAGGGCAGTGCTGGCACAGCCCTACTTACACTTGAAAAGGCTGTGTCCTTCCTCCACGCAAAGGGCTACATATCTCCTGTAGCTGGTCTTGTAGTGTGGTCAGTTTTACGTATATTTTGCACATTAGCTTCAGGCCTTAGGCCTCTGTGCACTTTGCCCTAAATATATTTTATTCATTTGCTAACAGCTTAGAGCCTCTGTGCACTTTGCTCTAAATGCTTTCTATTAGGCTTCGTACTGTTATTTTACAGAATAGCCAGTTCTACGGTGTTGTTTTTTATTCATATCACACTGTTTTGCCTACTTCAGCACTGGAGTTCTTCATAACATATTCACTCTGTGCTTTAGTCAAGGATACAGTCTGGTACATTGCCGATAGACGTGGTAGGAGTCTAGACTTGCCATTCCTGCGTAGGAACATTTTGTGATCACGATGACATGTTAGTTATAAAATCACTTCCTTGTCCCAATACATGCAAGAGGGAGATTCCGACCAGGGAACCACAACTAGACGCTGACTGCCTCGTTGCAGATGCTGAACCAGATCACAGGCCTTTGCTCAGGTATGAGTGTGTCCGTCTCCCTAGTGATACAGAAAGGCAAGCTGAAAGCTTAACATGCTGCGCTCTAAATAGAACAAGCAGAGGGACAGTAGAAACGGTTAGGAATTATGATAGCTTTATTTCTATGTTTTACTCTCCTGGTTACTATATCAATCCTACTATGTTGTATTGTTCTGGTTATTGCGGCTCACGCCTTAATATCTAAAATACAGTTGTTTTATTAAAACATTATATAAAACTTATACTGTCTTTGTCATTTGTATATGAGACCATATTGTGAATGAGAGAGTTGGTTTGGATCTGAGTGACCACGACTTCCCTGAGAAGTTCCAAAGATGTCATGCGCTCGGCTGCCCAATCATTTCTTCCCCGTGGGAGAAATGAAGCACTGCTAGTTAGCCGGAGCAACAACCGGATTTAGGGTGACAGAGTTCCTTACACGTGGGTCAGACTCAGTCCCCCACACCGTTATCGATCCTGCTGCCTAGAAATCCAGTAGTCTCATTTAGGATAATGAGAGCCCACGCGACATGGCGCCGCCAACGTTTGGTCTGGCTCTAATGTTTGGGTCCGACTGACTCTCTCGGTCTCGTATATATTTTGACTCCTCGGTTCCGTATGCGGAGACGTCCGTGGGGCTGAGGGTTTCCGCCACCACAGGATGGGTACATCCTATTACTGAGTGGTTGGTTGTTCAAGCTTGAACTTTGAAAGGAAATACCCCGATATTGGTGTGCCTTCTCTGTCCTAGAGCTATTATTGTTATACTAATGGCGAATCCAGTTGTAGTAAATATACCGCTTAATATGCGATTTCCGCTCACGGGTCATCTGATAGCACATGGACTGACGGTCCAGGGGGGTCCGGTCACTTTTGTGGTGGATGCCCATGCAGCCTATAGAACGGAACTTTTTTATTCTTGGGTCATATTTCCAGCAGCTGATGGGGGTACAAACACTTTTCACGAATATACTGTTGCGAATGTCCCTGGACAATACAGGGCTTATGCATACTTAGAAATATCTTTATCTTATCAAGAACACCATAATTGGCTTGATGGCGCCCTCCCACATTCAGTAACACCAGTACGGTTAGGTCCGTTGAGTAATGATGGTCCGACCTGGCCTTTATTGGCTACATATACACCATATCCTGGAGTGGCAAATGTGGCAGTGGCTGAGGTGCGTCGTTTATATGTGGAATTAACTGCAACGTACAGACGATTAGTTCAGTTTGTGATGCAGACATTAAATACTAATGCAGCGCGTGCTGCTCCAGCTCACCCACATGCGGTGGTGCCGGGAATAAATCCGGCCACTGTACACTCTGTAATGGGCAAGGTACCGGCTAAACGTGAGGAGACTCCATTTTGGCTGGCGCAAAAAATTAATACGCTGGAAGCAGTATTTCCCCATACGGGACCTCAGGATAAGCATAGAATTTTGACGATGTGTTTGCCGTATGGGATGGTTCCTACGGTGGATCTTTGTAATACTTGGGGCACGGTGTTTGCCGCTCTCTATACTACAGCACACGGTACACCAACTTTGGCTAATTTGCCGGAGGTGCTTAAACAAATTCAGGATGAATATGGGGCTGCCCCTGCCTTGGATTTAGGCATGCAATTGATGGGTAATTTTGACGCGGTTTCTTCTATTATTTTGAGTAATCTCAAGGGGGAGCAGTGCGAATGCGTCTTCGGGACGTTCCGCAGATTAATCAGGAGCGGGAACTTCCGAGAATAATAGCTGAAACATATTCTAGTATTGGTCGTGATAGCCTAGGGGCTCAACCGCACAAGCCACAATTGCAGGGTAAAAATAATAAGGATAATTCTAAGCAACAGCAACCTGAGGGTGCGAAAAAGCGCTGGGATAAGAAACAGCAAACACCTAAGAAAGATGGTGGGCAGTCTCCGCAACCGGAGACCCCACAAAATAAGTATAATCTCAGGAATAGGGATACTTTGAAGACGCCTGATAGATATCAATATACTGATACGCGCCAATCTCGTTCCTTTCAGGACTCCTTGGAGAAAAGAAGAGAGAGAGGTGGGCGGTCAGAGCGGAGGACGGAGTACGTGAAACCGAGACAGGATTCACAACGCTCAGCGGAGGTTTCTATTAAACAAGAAGAGAAACCGCTGCAACAAAAACAGCAGTTTAAAAAGAAGAAAGTGGCAGCAGTCTCAGTTAGACATGCCGCTCAAGAAGAGAGTTCTCTTGACGAACAAGACATGGGCGTTAGCGCTGTTAGACAGCGCGGCAGAGGTCACAATAGTTCGCCGGAGTCTTCTAGAGCATCTGGAGGCGAAAGCAACTGATGACTTCATACAAGTCGAGACGGCGGATATGCGAGTCTCTGATCCTGATCAAGTATATCTTGTGACTCTACGATTAGAAGGGGACATTGACCGCGTTGTACACGCCATCTTTTGGGACCATATGGTGAAATCATATGATGTCCTGTTGGCCGAACAAGATTGGCCACCTGACTTTGTTCGCGACTGTCTTGTTGGGGAGGAGGTTATTGCGCCTTCCTTTTCACCACTTGTTCCGAGAGAACTAGCGGAGTCATATGGTACATCATGGGCTCTAGCACAAGCCCCCGCCCTATATAAAAATAATGTGGGGTGGGATAAACAATCACCTTATCATGTCATTCCCATTAAAGGAGAACCTCAGCCACAGCCGCAATATCCTATTAAATTTGAAGCAAGGGCATCGGTTCGGAAAATTCTTACACAATTGGAGTACCAAGGTGTGATTGAGCCTTGTGTCTCGCCGATGAATAATCCCTTATTTCCGGTTGCTAAACCGGACCATTCCTATAGGATAGTGGTGGATTACAGACATTTGAATAGTCATACACGCACATATGCAATACAGAATTCACATAGCGCTGCGCTTATGAATAATATAGTGCGTAAAAAATACAAAACAACCTTGGATATCTCGAATGGATTTTTCTGCCAGAATATAGCACCCGAAAGTCGGGACTATACCAGTTTCAGTGCGTTTGGCTCTCAGAAAAAGTTTTGTCGTTTACCTCAGGGGTATAAGAATAGCCCAGGACTGTTCTCGGCTCGTGTGACTGAACTTCTGCACGAGTTGGACCCTGAGGCGTTATCATATGTTGATGACATTTATTTGATGGACGATGAGATTCTACAACATCTCAGTCGCGTATCGCGCATTGTTGTGGGTTTTGCTGATATTGGTTATAAGTTTAATTTTAAGAAATCGAAGATTGCCTTCCTCATGGTAATTTTCCTGGGATATGAGTTATCGAGTGAGGGCAAGAGCCTGGCGCCACATTTTTTGGAGAAATGTGCTTTACTGCAGCCTCCTAATACGGTTCGGAAGCTCCAGTCATTGTTGGGGTTTCTGAATTTTGGCAGGACTTACATTCCTGATTATGCTACACGTATAAAACCCTTATATGAACTGATTCGCCCGAATTTTTCAAGTAGATTTTGGACGATTGAGCATACACACATACTGCGAGAGCTGCAGAATGATCTCTTAGCGGTTAAACATTTACACACACGGGACAATAAAACTCATTTGGTCATCAGGGTGATTCCTGGGGCTGTTGGATTTACATATGTCACCTTTAATGAAGGGGAGACAGTCCCGATAGCATACAAGTCCCACTTGTATTCTGCTGCAGAACAAAGTTTTGCACAGACTGAGAAAATTCTCACTGCAGTACAGATGGCTGTGATCAAAGAAAGACCGCTAGCCCAGGGCCAACGCATTATTGTCGTTTCCCCAATTCCGGCTTTGGAGGCTGTTACAAAAGCGAGTGTTCCTAATTCGAAAGCTTTACACCCGCGGTGGATACAATGGGCTACGTCTTTGACGGCCACTGATGTGGATTACTTATTTGACCCTAAGCTGCAGACTCAAGAATTTCTTCAATATGAAATAGAGTACCCGGTTCCTGCTGGCACATTACCTATTGACCAATATGAAGTGGTCATGTATACCGATGGCTCTGCGCAACCGGCGGTTGGGACTAAACAACAGTATTCTGCTGCTTGTGCGGTGGTGAGCGGGACTATGGAGGGGGGAGTCTTCTGCCCCCGACATACTTATACTAAAACCTTGGGAGATTGCACGGCGCAGCTGGCTGAGCTCAAAGCTCTTTTGTTAGCGTTGGAGCATGCAGAGCCGGCGATATTGACCTTGCTAGTCTGTGACTCCTACTACTGTGTGCAATCCTTCAATGAATATCTGCATTATTGGAAAATGAATGGGTTCAGAGATTCTAAAGGCAACACCATTAAACATAAATTGTTGTGGGGTAAGGTTGCGGGTCTGAAAGAGACGCTTCCTAAAGTCCATGTTGTACATACACTTGGACACCAGCGCGTTGGAATACACGTTGCTGTGAATACTTTGGCTGATGAGGCTGCAAAGTCGGCAGTGGCTATCGCCACTGTAGCCGCGGTAACTCGTTCGAGTTCAAAACCAGACATAGAGATTTTGGCTGCCATAAAAGCTACGGCTGATGGCACGCCATTTCCTAAAGGATTCCCTTCTAAATATAGTTACTGCTTGAGTAGTGCACTAAATGCTGTTGTTAATATTCCAGGCGTTGGTGTACGTGAGTTACCGAATAAGATTGAGAGACCTCGATTAATTTCTGCAGCGCATGAAGGGGTGGCATCTGCGCATGCTGGTGTGGCTGCCACGATTTTGCTTTTACAGGCCCGTTATTGGTGGCCTGGTCTCTATAAGGAGACAAAGCAGTATGTCCTTTGTTGTGACGTCTGTCAACAAATTAAAGTATCGTCGGCTAGACGCCCGCAGCAGACTCCTCTTCTGATATCAAATAGACCATTACAGTGTGTGTACTTGGACCATTGTGGTCCACTGACACCAGATAGTGCATACAAATACATATTGGTTGCAGTAGATTCGTGCTCCAGATTTGTGTGGGTCTGGCCACAGCGCTCGGCTGACGCTCGGACTGTTATTAAAGATTTGCGTATCTTTGTCGATACATTTGCAGTTGCGGCTTTTCATTCGGACCAGGGCCCTGCTTTTGCCTCTAAGGCATTCAGGGACACCATGGCTTCGTTGGGGGTCCAACTCCAATTCTCGTCTCCATTTCATCACAAGGGAAATTCTGTCGTGGAGCGTTTAAATCACGATTTAAAGCAATCCTTAACAGCCGGGGTTATAGGTACGGGTCGTAGTTGGCTAGCCCACCTGTATGGAGTACAGAGAGCACTTAATAACTTGCCTAGAAGGTCACTGGGGGGTCGTACTTCATATGAGTGCCTGTTCGGAACACGAATGTATGTTCCTGATCTAGATGGTCCTGGTGTGGAGGCGGCAGAAACGCCCTTTGACATAAATGATTGTGTCACTGTTTTGCAGGATTTACAACAATTCCGTGAAGATAACTCTTCTGCAAGTGCTGCCTCCTCTGGAATTAAGGATGAGCCAGTAACACCTACTGGTTGGATACCCAGGATTGGGGATCTAGTGCGTGAAAAGGTCGCAGTAAAGAAAGAATTTGGTCCTTCTTATCGAGCACCTGTCCCGGTGTTGGGGGTTAGCGGCACGAGAACTGTGATTTTGCCGCTGCTGCAAGGGGCCAAAGGAAATCGTTTTGTTTCCATTGATAATGTCAAGTTACAACATGTGGCCGATTCTGCACAGCAGACCAAGAGGGACACCCAGTAGTTCCGGCCTCCCTCTCACTACTGGGGAAGAAGTCCCGCTGCAGGTGATTAGCACCGACCATGTTTCCTCTCCGAGCTTGGGGAGGGTGGAAGATGATCTTGCGATTGTTCCACAGTTGACGATTGATATCGATTCTTTTTCTCAAGTTGCTGTACGTTCTACTGCTGTTTCTGAACATGTGATTTATAGCGTACCTAGGAGAGAACCTCCATCAGCTTCCTTGTTCACTGTTGCACCTTTTGCGAGAACTGCCTCTGGCTGCTTCAACGACGCGGATGCGGCTGTATCCAGCTCTTCGTCTTCGCTGTCTTCAATCCGAGGTCCACGTAAGCTACTAAGGTGGTCATTACGACCCTGGCGGATTACTTCCGCCAGGGCCGCGGGACGCGGTGGCAGCGCCGACAGGCCGGCGGTGCCCCGCGGGGCATTCTGACCGCGGCGGTTTAGCCGCGGTCAGAGAAGGGAAACCGGCGGTCTCCCGCCGGTTTCCCGCTGCCCCCAAGGAATCCTCCAAGCCGGCGCAGCTTGCTTCACCGGCTTGGGGATTCTGACTCCCCCTCCCGCCATCCAGTTCCTGGCGGTTCTCCCGCCGGGAACCGGATGGCGGGAGGGGGAGTCGCGGGGCCCCTGGGGGCCCCTGCAGTGCCCATGCCAACGGCATGGGCACTGCAGGGGCCCCCGTAAGAGGGCCCCAAAATGGATTTCACTGTCTGCATAGCAGACAGTGAAATACGCGACGGGTGCAGTAGCACCCGTCGCACCTTCCCACTCCGCCGGCTCGATTACGAGCCGGCTTCATGGTGGGAAGGTCATTTTCCCCTGGGCTGGCGGGCGGCCTTTCGGCGGCCGCCCGCCAGCCCAGGGGAAAACTTGGAATACCCTCCGCGGTCTCTGGACCGCGGAGCGGTATTCCTAACGCTCAACATTGACGGGCGGCCTCCAACATCCATTGTTGGAATGAGGGCCTAAGTTGGCTTAAACGTACATATTTTGTTGTTCCTTGGAACTATTTGTGGCTTTTTATGGCTGTACTGACTATTTTTTTATGGTTGGGATTTGTGGTTACCTTTTTCTGGTAATACATGGTCATTTTCTTCCTGATCGATCAGACATTGAGCACGTGGAGACTGTGTTGAGACCACATTTTTCGTCTCATATGGTTCGAAGAGACATATCCAATGTGAACATTTCTGCGATACCAATTCCGGATGGAATTGTGTGGGATAAAGTAATGTTTGAAATATATGGTCCCACTGAATTGATTCAAATACCGTATGTTCTTAAGTTATCAATGAATGATATTGTTATTCCAGGCATTGTTTCTGATGATTGGGATGTGAAGACAGTAGATGCTATGCTAAAAGATTTGCAATATTATACTGTCTATGACGATGAAGATGCTTACCAATTTAAAGATAATCATGGTGATATGTTTTGCTACACCTATTATGGACACCACTTTATTCACAAAGCGAGTAGCCCTAAGTCCATCTTTCATTATGTACAATGGGAACATTGCTCGACTCCTCCACAAGGGAGTTCGAAAACGTATAATGATAAATTTGCATATTTTTCTGGGCATGATCAGCGAAACGCTAAGTCTTACTATTTTAAAGTGACACCGTATTCTAATAAGCAAATTTTGTTGACCGATACTAAATTACTGTATTCTAATTCGTTTGTATCTAAACTTTCGGTCGAAGGATATGAATACTGGTTGAAGACTGTTGACTTGAAAAGTGTTTGGGGTACGAAAAATTGGCAGATGCAAGGCAGAGATACATTATTTCGAGCATGCATTATCCCTGTGCAAATGATTTTCCTCAATGACACAGTACAACAGACTAGTTGTTTGGGCTTGGCGTCGATTAGAGAATTTACTTTGCCTAGAATACCTGTCCCTTCTAAATTAAATAACTGGCAGCACTATGTGAATGCTACTTTTAGTGAATTTACGCATTGGGTCCAGAATGGTACGCTTAACGCTTCATCGTTACATCCGGGCGGGTGGTTATTGTGGCCTGTAGACACTAATCAGTGTCATCAACGTTTTGTTACCTCTTCTGGGGGTTCACGACTAGTAGGGCAGACCCTCGTTCCATTTCACCAGAACATGCAGATATAATAACTACATACAGTGTGGGGAAACTTTGTCAACAATGGTTGAAGTACTCCACGCTGGGTGCAGTTAAGTCACACCTCAAGTTACTGTCTAATGGTACTGATTTACAAGATTTCTTGTCAGGTCCCAAGGTGCCCCGGAGAAAAAGGTTCTTATACGAAGTGTATAATGAGTTTTGTCTGCCGTTCGCCAAGGTACCGCCGTCAGAACACCGCACTGCGGTCGAAAGACCGCGGCGGTGATTCTGACATTTGCCCTGGGCTGGCGGGCGGCCGCCAAAAGACCGCCCGCCAGCCCAGGGCAAATCAACCTTCCCACTAGGATGCCGGCTCAGAATTGAGCCGGCGGAGTGGGAAAGTGCGACGGGTGCAGTTGCACCCGTCGCGTATTTCAGTGTCTGCTGGGCAGACACTGAAATACTTTTTGGGGCCCTCTTACGGGGGCCCCTGCCGTGCCCATGCCATTGGCATGGGCACGGCAGGGGCCCCCAGGGGCCCCGCGGCACCCCCTACCGCCATCCTGTTCATGGCGGGAGAGCCGCCATGAACAGGATGGCGGTAGGGGGTGTCAGAATCCCCATGGCGGCGGAGCGCGCTCCGCCGCCATGGAGGATTCAGACGGGCAGCGGAAAGTCGGCGGTACACCGCCGACTTTCCGTTTCTGGCCGCGGCTGAACCGCCGTGGTCAGAATGCCCAGCGGTACACCGCCAGCCTGTTGGCGGTGCTACCGCCGACCTCCGCCATGGCGGTAATTACCGCCATGGTCAGAATGACCCCCTTTGTCTGTTGTTGATAGTGGCATGCATACCCTTTCTGACCGTGTTTACACGATTGACAGCATTGTCTCTTCTGCTATTGACATTATAAAATCAGACATGTCTTCTTTATATCATGGGCAGAGTCAGACACGATCTATCATGCAGCTGGGTTGGACTCTTCAGACCTTGAAGGCAGGTCGCGTTCCATGGCAGCACATTTGTGCCAGAGAGATCTTTATCTCCTTTAATTTATCTCGTCAACAACAATTGATGGCTAAGAAGGAAGCGACGTATGTTATGTTAAATATTGAAAAGTTGGAGAAACTGCCTTTTACGGTGGCTGAGATTCCGTCAGCTGAGTGGTTGATTCATGGGGTTATTAATTTGCCTATCTCCACTCTGCAATTTACTTCTTGTTTGAAGCACATTCCGGTGGGTAGATATGAACTATTGGGTGACAGTTACATACACGAGGTGTGGGAGCTTCCTTTTCAGTACAGATGTGTTAATGGTTTGCGGGAAGTTTTTCTTAGCGGTAGCGACTGCGAAACTTCTGTTAGCCATTCCATGGTTTGTAAACAGCTGTCCTTGCACGGAGCGTGTAATGCTTCGATTGCTAACTTAGCTTGTTATCTGAAGGGAGTTCCGGTAATTAAAAACACTTTCCAGGTGCTTTCTAACGGCAGTTACATTGTTCTTAACAGCGAACGCTGCTGTGGCATGCGTGCCGGAATAATTTACATCGTCGTTGTCAACAAGGCCGTTACGTGCTGCGGGAATGTGTTGTTTCCCCCTACTGAATTTAGGGAGGTAGCGGACATCTGGCCTCATATTGCTACTTCCAAGGTTGATTTCGACAAGTTGAGTCGGCTGAAAGCTTTATTGTTTCAAAAGCATGTGGCCCTTACATCTGCTAGCGAGACCTACGCACTTCAAGTGGCAAGGTCATCGGCGGAGATACAGTCCCTTTTGAATACTAACTTTCCGAGTCACTTCGGTGAACTTGTGGGACGTATATTTAATGCATCTAGCACTGCTGGTATTGCTAATTTTTTCAAAGCCGTTGGTGTTGGTTTCGTTCACACCTTCTCTTCCGTATTCGGTTTGATACCTTTGGCTATACACTCTATTTTCGGAAGCATTTTTGGGGGTTTCCCAATTACTTTGGCTTTATTTGCTGGAGTTTTGCTATTGTTGCTATTTTTTCGCAATGGCTTTCCCGCCGCAACGAGATCCTGTATTGCTGCTCCCGTCAGCGCAGCTGTGTCGTGAACGCATGATGCAGCGTTTTGGAGCAACACTCCTGGCTCATTTGGAGTGTGACTGGTCTTTGTCGTTCCGACCGGTTTTGGATTGTGTGCAACCCGTGTTTCGGTGCCTTTGGTGCTCGTTTGAACATGCACTGGCTTTCTGTCTCTCACTGCAGCGCTCTCCAGTGGTTGATCTTGATCTGTTGATGTTCCCGATTAGGGCTCGTTCCCAGACTTGTGCACTGCGGTTGCGTTTGCTTCGTGAAGCGGATTATGAGATTCCCTTCCTGGAGGAAGATGGTTTTGTCTCTTTCCGTGGCACTACACGGGGTGCCGCCCTGAATGGTTTTGGCGCTTTGGAACACACCTGCTCCATGGTACTTTGTGGCGTGGATCTTCCGATATTGACATATCTCGAAGTGGAGGAGCTTCTACGTTCTGTTGCTTCTGTTTGACAATTGGATTTTTTTTTCTCTCTCTCCCGACTAAATTGACACTATATTGCAATTCGCTCTATTGTCACATGTTTCCTAAATTTATGACTTTGTTGTCTTCTCATCTTGTCAAAATGTTGGGTTTAAATTTAGGTCATGTTTTTTTTTTATGTTGTTGGAACCACTTGCTACCGACAAGGGGAGGGTGTAGTGTGGTCAGTTTTACGTATATTTTGCGCATTAGCTTCAGGCCTTAGGCCTCTGTGCACTTTGCCCTAAATATATTTTATTCATTTGCTAACAGCTTAGAGCCTCTGTGCACTTTGCTCTAAATGCTTTCTATTAGGCTTCGTACTGTTATTTTACAGAATAGCCAGTTCTACGGTGTTGTTTTTTATTCATATCACACTGTTTTGCCTACTTCAGCACTGGAGTTCTTCATAACATATTCACTCTGTGCTTTAGTCAAGGATACAGTCTGGTACATTGCCGATAGACGTGGTAGGAGTCTAGACTTGCCATTCCTGCGTAGGAACATTTTGTGATCATTTTGTGATCACGATGACATGTTAGTTATAAAATCACTTCCTTGTCCCAATACATGCAAGAGGGAGATTCCGACCAGGGAACCACAACTAGACGCTGACTGCCTGAACCATATCACAGGCCTTTGCTCAGGTATGAGTGTGTCCGTCTCCCTAGTGATACAGAAAGGCAAGCTGAAAGCTTAACATGCTGTGCTCTAAATAGAACAAGCAGAGGGAGAGTAGAAATGGTTAGGAATTATGATAGCTTTATTTCTATGTTTTACTCTCCTGGTTACTATATCAATCCTACTATGTTGTATTGTTCTGGTTATTGCGGCTCACGCCTTAATATCTAAAATACAGTTGTTTTATTAAAACATTATATAAAACTTATACTGTCTTTGTCATTTGTATATGAGACCATATTGTGAATGAGAGAGTTGGTTTGGATCTGAGTGACCACGACTTCCCTGAGAAGTTCCAAAGATGTCATGCGCTCGGCTGCCCAATCATTTCTTCCCCGTGGGAGAAATGAGGCACTGCTAGTTAGCCGGAGCAACAACCGGATTTAGGGTGACAGAGTTCCTTACACGTGGGTCAGACTCAGTCCCCCACACCGTTATCGATCCTGCTGCCTAGAAATCCAGTAGTCTCATTTAGGATAATGAGAGCCCACGTGACAGTCTGGGCCCAGAGCAGATAGGAAGGACTACTGTGCGCTTGAAAATAAAACCCTAGAAGCTTTCCCCACTACAAAGGAGGCACCTTGTGTTAGACCTGACAGCCTTAGGATGGTCACCCCTAACTTTATGCCTGCCTCCCTCCACTTGTTGGACACTGTTTTTGCTGGTTTTAGGACTCTGCACACTTTACCACTGCTAACAAGTGCTAAAGTACATATGCTCCCTCCCTTAAAACATGGTGACATTGGCTCATACTCAATTGGCTTATTTAATTTACTTATACGTTTCTAGTAAAGTCCACTACATGTGCCTAGGGCCTGTAGATTAAATGTTACTAGTGGGCCTGCAGCACTGGTTGTGCCACCCATATAGGTAGCCCCTTAACCATGTCTCAGGCCTGTCATTGCAACGCCTGTATGTGCAATTTCACTGCCAATTCGACTTGGCATTTAAAAGTTCTTTCCAAGCCTTAAACTCCCCTTTTCCTACATATACGTCACCCTAAGGTAGGCCCTAGGTAACCCACAGGGCAGGGTGCTCTGTAGGTAAAAGGCAGGACATGTACCTGACTGGTGAAGTTGGATTTAATATTACTGTTTTAGAAATGCCACTTTTAGAAGGTGAGCATTTCTCTGCACTTAAATCCTTCTGTGACATATAATCCACGTCTTGCTGGGTTAGTTGACATCTCCCCTGTGCATTTCACTCAGACAACCCCAAACACACGATGCTTAGTCACACATGCACACATCTGCATACTCAATGGGTCTTCCTGGGCTGGGAGGGTGGAGAGCCTGACCCTTACATGTTAAAGGCCAGTGGCTTGCCCCGACTCAAAGGACTGCCACACTCACTACTGGGACCTTGGCAGACAGGATGGAACAGAAAGGGGACTGTGTGCACTTCTAAGCCACTTTTTGAAGTCTCCCCCACTTCAAAGGCACATTTGGGTATTTAAACAGGACCTCTGACCCTACCAACTCAGACACTTCTGGACAAGATACCACTGGGGAAGAAACTCTGAACCAGAACCTGCAATCTGCCAAGAGAAGCTGCCTTGCTGTCCAAAGGACTCAAGTGACTGCTTTGCTGAAAAAGACTCCTGACTTTCTGTTGCCCTCTGTTTTGCTGCCCTCTGGCTCTGCTGAGAAGTGGTCTCCAAAGGCTTGGATTGAGCTTGTCTCATGTTTTCTGAAATCCCAGGGCCAAAAAGACTTAGGTGGTCATTACAACCCTGGCGGTCCGTGTTAAAGCAGCGGTAAGACCACCAACAGGCCGGCGGTAAAAAATTTGGAATCATGACCGTGGCGGAAACCGCCAACAAAGAAAGCCACTTTAACACTCCTACTGCCACTGCGGTACAAACAAACAGCGCGGCGGTCACCGCCAACAGACAGACGGGAGACAATGTACCGCCCACACTATTATGACAGGCCAATCCGCTAACTTTTCTATTGCGGATTCACCGCGGATAAAAACACGGTGAAACAGGAATCCCGAAGGAAAAACGCTCAGCTCTACACACTCCACGAGGAACGAGGACGCCATGGAACCAGAGCTTCACATTTTTACAGCCCTCATCTTCTTGCTCCTCTACCCGGAGCACGAAAACCGGCGGCGAACACCACAGTGAGTACTGCACCTACGACACAGGGAAGGGCAGAGGGAAAAAACATGGACACACACACGCTACACCCCCACCCACACCCTCACCCACTACAACACACACACTAATGCGTATCAATACATCACAGTTACACCCCCAAACCCCCCAGAAGAATGCAAAGACAATAGAAAATGAGTGTAACCATTGTAATATATTAAAAGCAAGTAGGCAGAAATAGATATATACACCATGTACATAATATATACCAAGCATAGTAGTCCAGGTAGTGTTCTAAGAAAGTCCGTGGAACACCGGGACCACACGGTATGGGCGAGACCCACACAATATCCCCGACCATGAAGGAGAGAAGACTGCAGGGGCATCAGACAGCAACTAAACAGGCACCTCAGGGGGGAGGGAAAGGGGGGCACCTCAGCCGCTTGAGTGCACGACGACAAATCCACGGGGAGGCCACATGCCCACTGTTTAATCCTGGGGAGTGCAAAGCCACAGTCTCTCATGTCTCTACAGTGGGTGGGCTGCCCACATTCAATCCTGGGGAGTGCAAAGCCACAGTCTCTCAAGTCTCTACAGGGGGTGGGTTGCCCACTGTTCAATCCTGGGGAGTGCAAAGCCACAGTCTCTCAAGTCTCTACAGTGGGTGGGTTGCCCACTGCCATATCCTGGGGAGTGCAGAGCCACAGTCTCTCAAGTCTCTACAGTGGGTGGGCTACCCACTGTTCAATCCTGGGGAGTGCAAAGCCACAGTCTCTCAAGTGGATAACAGTATCCAATGGTTCTGGAGGGGGAATGGTGCCCAGAGTGCTTCATCCTGCTAAGGACAGAGGGAATGGATGTATCTCTCCACTGGTTCTGGAGGGGGCATGGTGCCCACAGTGGATCATTCACCCCATGACGGACTCAGTTGCGTCAGTGCCCTTGCCGCTCATGGGCCAGCGGTGCTTGAGACGCCGGTGCCCTGTTCAGCGGTGCTTGAGATGGCAGTGCCCTGTGCAGCGGTGCTTGAGACGGCGGTGGCCTGTTCAGCGGTGCTTGAGACGGCGGTGCCCTGTGCAGCGGTGCTTGAGATGGTGGTGCCCTGTGCAGCGGTGCTTGAGATGGTGGTGCCCTGTGCAGCGGTGCTTGAGACGCCGGTGCCCTGTGCAGCGGTGCTTGAGATGGCGGTGCCCTGTGCAGCGGTGCTTCAGACGGCGGTGCCCTGTTCAGAGGTGCTTGAGATGGCAGTGCCCTGTGCAGCAGTGCTTGAGACGGTGGTGCCCTGTTCAGCGGTGCTTGAGATGGTGGTCTCCATTGCAGGGTCTCAGCTGCTGGCGGTCCTTCGTGGCCCAATGGGGCTTTTGTTGGCGGTCCTTCAAGGCCCAACGGGGCTTTTGCTGGTGGTCCTTCATGGCCCAAAGGGGCTTTTGCTGGCGGTCCTTCATGGCCCAACGGGGCTTTTGCTTGTGGTCCTTCATGGCCCAACGGTGCTTTTGCTTGCGGACCTTCATGGCCCAATGGGGCTTTTGCTGGCGGTCCTTCATGGCCCAACGGGGCTTTTGCTGGTGGTCCTTCATGGCCCAACAGGGCTTTTGCTGGCGGTGGCCTCCTTGGCAGCTGGGCTGGTGCTGGCGGTAGCCTCCTGGGCAGCAGGGCTGGTGCTGGCGGTGGCCTCCTGGGCAGCTGGGCTGGTGCTGGCGGTGGCCTCCTGGGCAGCTCGGCTGGTGCTGGCGATGGCCTCCTGGGCAGCAGGGCTGGCGGTGGCCTCCTGGGCAGCTCGGCTGGTGCTGGCGATGGCCTCCTGGGCAGCACGGCTGGCGGTGGCCTCCTGGGCAGCTGGGCTGGTGCTGGCCGTGGCCTCCTGGGCAGCAGGGCTGGTGCTGGCGGTGGCCTCCTGGGCAGCAGGGCTGGTACTGGCGGTGGCCTCCTGGGCAGCAGGGCTGGTGTTGGCAGTGGCCTCCTGGGCAGCGGGGATGATGGCGGTCTTCTCCGCCGTGCTGATTTTCCCAGACTTACCAGGATTCTTGTGGCCCTTCCCCACCTTGGAAGGTGTCACAGCTGACTCCACACTCCCACCGGAACCCCTGGGAGCGGCTTTGGTGGCTGGAGTCTTCGCCCTCTCCCACCGGGCACTGGCCAACTTCTGATGCTTCACAGGTGGGGGACTTTCTGTGCTGTGGCTCCGTGCCACAATGGCTGCCCTGGTGGCCGGTGCACTCCAGATTCCGGTGACTACAGGCAACACTGGTCCCGGAGATGTTGTGGCTGAGGTGCTTGTTCTGGACCTATGAGATGGACGGGGTGGGGGAGGTGTGGGAAAGAGGTCAAGGGTGGACAGGAAAGGTTTTTTGGACACACTGGGAGGGGTAGCTGGAGGGGGTTTGGGAGTGGAGGAAGAGGTGGTGGTTGTAGGAGGTGTACGTATGGTGACTTTGGGTGAAGGTGCATGCGCTGTAGGCTGTCGTGAGGTGGATGGCTGTTGGGTGGGTGTGTGCCTGCGTTTGTGTATCTTGGGAGGGGGCCTCACAGACACACTGGGAGAGGACACAGGGGACGTGTGAATGGTAGTGGGCGTGGTGACTGCACGTGAGCGGGGTGTGGTGGTGGGTGTGCTGGAGAGGGACGTAGTGGCTGTAGAGGTAGTGCATGCAGGTGTGAGTGTAGACATCACTGGGAGGGAGGAGGGAGACGAGCAGGAGGGGGACACAGTGGAGGCAGTGGATGTTGGTGTGTCTGCATGTGTGTGATGCTTGCATGAATGCCTGTAGGATGTGTGGTGCTTATGTTTGCCTGAACTACCCTTGGGTGTTGACGTGTGTGCATGTTGGTCTGTAGGTGTGCTTGGGATGGGCTGAGGTAGAGGGGATTGGGTCTGGGTGGAGGAAGTTGGAGGGGGGAGGCTAGAGACGGGGACAATGGCTACCATCAGTGCTGAGGCCAGAGTCAGAAAGGCTCGGTGAAGGGCCGCCTGACCAGAATGAATGCCCTCCAGGAATGCATTAGTTTGTTGCAACTGCCTCTCTACACCCTGGATGGCATTCAAAATGGTAGACTGCCCAACAGTGAGGGACCTGAGGAGGTCAATGGCCTCCTCACTGAGGGCAGCAGGGGTGACTGGGGCAGGGCCTGAGGTGTCTGGGGCGAAGGTGATGCCCACCCTCCTGGGTGAGTGGGCACGGGCCAAAGCCTGGGGGTATTGCTGGGAGGGCTGTGCTGGTAGGGGGGTGGCGGCTGTACCTGTAGATGCAGGGGGCACAGATGTTGCCGCCACCACAAGGGAGCTCCCATCAGAGGACGAGTCCCTGTCGCTGGCCTCAGCTCCTGTCCCCGCCGTGGAGCTCCCCTCGCCCTCCGTCCCACTGGTGAATTCAGACTCCGTATTGTCACCCTCCAGGGCCATGTGGGATGCAGCTCCCTCCTGCTCCGGTGCCATTGCTCCGCCGCCTGATGATGCTAATGCACACAAGAACAGGGAGACCACAAAAAGGGGGGAAGACAGAAGAGAGACATGTTGAGTGCATGAATTACCGCTACCGTTGGCGGACACGACAGACACAGAAGCCCCCTGCACTACGCCGCGCTCTTGGGCTCTACTGTTCAATTCCTGGGAAATGGCCTACAAGGCTATGGACGACATCTGCACACATAGATAACACAGGGGCATGACTAGGTGTACTTGGCACTCTACAGAGGTGGGCTGGGGTGCCACATGGCCTGCCTTACGGAGGGGCCTTGCCTACGGAACTCGCCCTGGCCTAGGGAAACCCACAGCCCACTTCCCCCACCCAGACAACTCCACTGTGAACAAAGTCAGCAGAATGAGAGTGCACTCACCCCCTTGTGTCTGCTGTGATGCCCTCAAACGCCCATCCAACTCCAGGTACGCCACCACCAGGATCTGAAACATCAGGGGGGTCATGGTGCGACAGGCACCCCTTCCACATTGGGAGGCCATCCCCAGCTGAGCCTCCGCCATCTTCTTGCTCCAGCTGTGAATGTCCTCCCATCTTTTACGGCAGTAGGTGCTCCCTCTTTGGTAGACCCCCAGGGTCCGTACGTCTTTGGTGATGGCACGCCAAGTATCTTTTTTCTGGTGGGCGCTGACCTACATGAAATGTACAGGGGAAAAAGAGTAGTTCTTACCAACTGCACCGTCAAAGTGATTAGCCCCCATCCCTACCCTTGCCATGATGCACATGCACTCACCGTCGTTTTATGCACGCCTCAATCTACCCCCCATCTTTCATCCACCTCACTCCACACAGTCATAGCCCATACAGCAAGCTCACAGTGTATTTACCTTTTTGTCTGGAGGACCGCAGAGTAGCGTTTACTGGGGGAAGACCCCATCCACGAGCTTCTCCAACTCCTCCGATGTGAAGGCAGGGGCCCTTTCCCCAGACACTCGAGCCATTGTCTCTTCCAGACCGAGGTCACAGCAGCACTTGCAGTGTAAGTCCTCTTCTGTCGAAGATCGGGAATCGAGTGATTGAACAGATAGAAAATGGCAGTCACGTCTGCGGCGGTGCATACCGTCACCGCCGGCGCACATCGTCATTGGCTCCTGGGACCCATAGGGTCCAATGTTAACCAATGCAGCATTGCGCCGCAGTCTTCGACGGTCTACCGCGACGGTGTACAACGCCAGCGCAGTTACCTCACATCCTTTGTCCCACTTTAGAGGTCAGTCAGCCGCCATTTCAGGGGCCCACATGGCTTCATTTCCAACTGCGTCACACATACCTAGGCCTAGACTCAACACACATACAGGCCACCTTTTGTGTATGATTGGTGTTCTGTGTAAACTGTGGGTACGTACCTCTGAGTTGTTTGACTCTGTGCTCGCTGTTGTCCTTCATAGGCACCGTCTGCTGGGACATGTGAGGAGATGGCGGCATCCTCCAGTGTACCGACCGTTGGTGGACCTGTCGACAATGGAGGAGCGACATGTCATAATCACATACAGGCTTGACCGTGCCACAATCCAGGAACTGTGTACCCAGTGGAAGCCAGACCTGATGTCAGCAATCCGCCATTCCACAGGAATCCCCCTTCAAGTGCAGGTGCTGTCAGTGCTCCATTTCCTAGCAAGTGGGTCATTTCAAACAACAGTGGCCATAGCATCAGGGATGTCCCAGTCTATGTTTTCCAACGTATTGTCCAGAGTGTTGTCTGCCCTTCTGAAACACATGCGGAGCTACATCGTATCCCCTCAGGTGGAGGATTTGGCTACAGTGAAAGGTGATTTCTATGCCCTGGGACATATCCCCAACATTATAGGTGCCACTGATGGGACACATGTGGCTTTGGTCCCCCCCCCACAGGAGTGAACAGGTGTACAGAAACCAGAGGAGTTATCATTCTATGAATGTACAGATGGTATGTTTGGCAGACCAGTACATCTCCCATGTGAATGCCAAGTTCCCTGGCTCAGTGCATGACACCTACATCCTGCGGAATAGCAGCATCCCTTATGTGATGGGTCAACTCCAGAGGCACAGTGTGTGGCTATTAGGTGAGCACCTGGAAGCAAGACAGTGGGAATTGGTTGTCTGGGTCTGGGGTTACCATACAGATTAGTGTGTGTCTAATACTTGCCCCTCGCCATTTGCAGGTGACTCTGGTTACCCCAACCTGTTATGGCTACTGACCCCAGTGAGGAATCCCAGGACAAGGGCAGAGGAACGCTACAATGAGGCCCATGGGCGAACTAGGAGGGTGATAAAGCGGACCTTCGGCCTCCTGAAGGCCAGGTTCCGGTGCCTCCATATGACAGTTGGATCCCTATTCTACTCACCAAAGAAGGTGTGCCAGATCATCGTGGCCTGCTGTATGCTTCATAACTTGGCATTGCAACGACAGGTGCCTTTTCTGCAGGAGGATGGTCCAGATGGTGGTGCTGTTGCAGCTGTGGAGCCTGTGGATAGTGAAGATGAGGAAGCAGAGGAAGAAGACATGAACAACAGGGACTCAGTGATCCAGCAATATTTACAGTGAGACACAGGTAAGAGTACAGACCTGCCTACTACATGTACTTAAACACTACTACCTCTCTACTGTGTGTCGTTTTCATCTAATGTATGGTCACTGAGTTGTCACTTTCCCTTACGATTTCACAGATATGGGTCCCACTGTCTGACATCTGCTTTGATTCCTCATGGACTTGAGCTGTGTGACATAGGTATGTTGACATTACAATTGAAAGAGCATTTTGTCACTGTAATTACTAATACACTATTTCGAAATAACAGACAAACTGCAGATTGTTCTGTGTTTTAAGTGTATTTATTTAAGTGCTCAATATTGGAGGGGGTAGTGAAATGGTGAGGGGTGATGGTGGAGGAATGTCCATGGCAGAGTCCAGTCTATTAGTCTCACAGGTGCATTGCCCAAATGGGCATAGGAAGTGGAGGTTTGCGCAGTTTAAGTATGGACAGGGTGACAAAGTGGGACAGTAGGATGACAATCAGGGTGGTCTCATTTCTTGGCGGGGGTCTTGGCATCGTGCTCTGTCTTTGTCCTGGATCTCAGGGACCTTTTGCAAGGTGGTTCTCTCTCTGCAGGGGGTGGGGTGCTGGTGTGGTGGTCCTGTGACGGAGCGTCCTGTCCACTAGCGCCGACAGAGGTGGTGGGCAGTTCATCGTCCATGCCAGTGTCAGGGGCCCCTTGTAGTGCCACTGTGTCCCTCCTGGTGTTCACGAGTTCCTTCAGCACCTCTACGATGGTGCCCAGGGTGGAGCTGATGGTTCTGAGTTCCTCCCTGAAGCCCATATACTGTTCCTCCTGCAGGCGCTGGGTCTCCTGAAACTTGACCAGTATCATTGCCATCGTCTCCTGGGAGTAGTGGTAGGCTCCCATGATGGAGGAGAGGGCCTCGTGGAGAGTGGGTTCCCTTGGCCTGTCCGCCCCCTGTCGCACAGCAGCCCTCCCAGTTCCCCTGTGTTCCTGGGCCTCCGTCTCCTGGACCGTGTGCCCACTACCACTGCCCCTAGGTCCCTGTTGTTGTTGGGGTGGTGGGTTAGCCTGGGTTCCCTGTAGTGGTGGACACACAGCTGATTGACGTGTCCTGGGGACGGAGGTAAGGGCCCGCTGGGTGGGTGCTGTGCTGGTGTTTCCAGAGGGGGGAAGGTCTGTGATGGCCTGTGCCAGTGTGAGGGGAACCGACTGTCCAAAGGTCCCCGACGGGCCGGACTGGTCATCTAGATCCAGTTGGACAGAGGTGCTGTCATCACTGTAGGCCTCTTCTGTTGGTGGTGTGGGCATGTGTGGACCCTCCTGTCCGGTGACGTTTGGTAGGGGTCCTGCAGGGGTATAAAAGGATGGTTATTACATCTGTATGTGTCGTGGTGTGCAATGGGTGGGTGAGCGTGTACCCCAGTGCTTGCATTCCTGTGTGGGAGCTTGTGTGATGGTGGTTTAGGGGGTTGTATGGGTATGTGCAGCGTGCATGCTTTAGTGATGGGTGTCCATGCTCTGTTGTTGCATGCAGGGCTTGGTGTTGGGATGGGTGGTTTGTGATGTTGGGACATATGTGAGGAGTTGGGGTGCTGGGGGTGAGGGTGGGGGTATGTGATAGCATGCAGGTAGGGTGGGGGATGTAAGAATTGCCAAGACCTGCTCCTCCCATGTTGTTAGTTGTGGGTGAGGAGGTGGGGGTCCGCCGCCAGTCCGCTGAACCGCCTGGTGGTGTCTTGAGACCACGGAACGCACCTTCCCCCGTAGGTCATTCCACCTCTTCTTGATGTCCTCCCGATTTCTTGGGTGGTGTCCCACTGCGTTGACCCTGTCAACTATTCTTCGCCATAGCTACATCTTCCTTGCAATGGAGGTGTGCTGCACCTGTGATGCGAATAGCTGTGGCTCTATCTGGACGATTTCCTCCACCATGACCCTGAGCTCCTCCTCCTGGGGTGTCTTTGCCGTGCCATGGGGTGGTGTAGGTGATGTGTGGGGTGGATTGTGTGGTGATAAGTGTGCTGATATGTAGTGGTGTGTTGTGTGAGGTGCGTGGAAGTTCTGTGGGTGATGGTGTTGTGTGCCTGTGGATGTTGTTGTTCTTGCTGGTGGTGTCTCTCTCTGGCCTTCATTCGTGAAATTTTGTCGTAGGGGTTTGTGGGTGATGTGGGTGTGTGTTTTATATTGTAATGAGTGTGTGGGAGTTGTTTGTGTATGTGTATCAGGTGTGTGTATTTTGAATTGTCCAATGTGGCTGTTTTTTGTAAATGTGTGTGTATTTTGAGCGCGGCGGTGTGTACCGCCAATGGAATACCGCGGTTGAAAGACTGCCGCGTGGATTCGTGTGTCATGATAGTGTGGGCGTATTTCTGTTGGTGTGACGGTGGAGGTTTTGTTTTCGCCAGTTTATCACTGACCTTTGGTGTGGCGGACCTGTGTGGGTGTCTGAATTTTGGCGGATTCCGAAATGTGGGTCATAATAGCTGTGGCGGTTTTCCGCAGCCACGGCAGTGTGTTGGCGGTCTTCTGCACGGCGGTAAGTGGCTTTTACCACCAATGTTGTAATGAGGGCCTTAATCTCTGCAAAGAACTCCTTTTGTGGTGAAAGTTCAATGCACATCCTGCAAGAGACGACGCACAGCCTGCATCAATGCATCATCTGTGTGCGCCCGGAGAAACCGACGCACACCTCCCCGTTTCCTCTGTGGTCACTTATGGATAATTTAGATCCTAACCAGGTACTTTGTGCTTGCAAGAGACACGTATTGCTTGTTAAGTAGGGATATTTCAACGTGTACTTATCAAATCTTGATAGTTTTGACCTTATTTTATCCATTCTATATTTTTCTAAACCTGTGTGGTGTAGTTTTGTGGTGTTTATACTGTGTTATTGCATGATTTATTGCACAAATACTTTACACATTGCCTTCTAAGTTAAGCCTAACTGCTCAGTGCCAAGTTACCAGAGGGTGGACACAGGATAATTTGGATTGTGTGTGACTTACCCTGACTGGAGAGAGGGTCCTTGCTTGGACGGGGGTAACCTAACTGCCAACCAAAGACCCCATTTCTAACAGCTGGTTTAAATATTGGACAACAGACACCAACTATTCAGTACTCTTCCATACCTTTGGAGTGTCTACCAGGAAGAAGGACTGCTGTGCTGCTGAAAGTACTGCCATTCTCTTAGAATGCTAAACTGCTGGACTACTGCCTTACTGGACTCCTGCCTTGCTGGTTTGCTGCCCTGCTGTCCTCCCGCCTGAGTCATAGGGGTTGGATCTGAACCCTGGACTCCCAGAGAGATTCCAATGGTTGGTCTGCTGGAATCCTGTTCAGAACCACAGGGACATAACAGACTCCCAACCATCTGAGTCAGCACACAGATCCAGCTGGAACAAGCACCTGACCCCCGGGTGGTGCCCATCGGTATCTGGATCCATAGTGTGTCCTCAATGAATTTGAAGTTCTTGGGCTCTTTAGAACCCTCAGAACCCTGAACGGACCTGTTGATGCCAAAATCTTGTCACTTGTACAGTCAACCAACACAAAGGTGGTTATTACAACTTTGGAGGAGGTGTTAATCCGTCCTAAAAGTGACGGTAAAGGGACGGATATACCACCAGCCGTATTACGAGTTCCATAGGATATAATGGACTTGTAATACGGCTGGTGGTATATCCGTCACTTTACCGTCACTTTTGGGACGGATTAACACCTCCTCCAAAGTTGGAATAACCCCCCAAAGTTCTGTAAACACAACCCCTTCGCACTACTAATCGACTGCTCATGGGGAACACCATTGCAGAGTTCCCGCCTGACTGCCCACAGTAACAACAGGACCTTTGCACTATAGCAATGACTGTCTGCGATGCCAAGCCAGCTCATTGTGCTACATCAACAACTGTCTGTGATCATTCCCTGCTTCTCACGGCCCCCTACACTGTGGACAAGCCTCTTTGAGCTGGACTGAGAATTTAACATTTTTGCTGGACTAACCTGGTCCCTGTAACCGGCCCACACTCCATTGTGGTTGGCCTAAACTTGTGTCTTGCTCTCAGTCTCGCACGACCAGATAGCTATGAGTGGCTCTAGGGGATTTTTGATGTTATTTTCATTTCTAAATTTAAAATTGCATGTCTCCAGCTCTTTTGATTGGATTTTTTTGTTGTGGTCATGTTTTATTTATTAAAATCCACTCTAGTTTTCTAAGCTGATGTGGGATGCTCTTTGTCCAGTGTTTTAATTTTATTGCTCTTTGGAGTGGATTTACACATTGCCTCTAAGTTAGTATAACTGTTCTGTGCCAAAATACCAGAGGATTGAGCATAGCTTAGTTTGGTGCTTGCTTATGACTTCATTCTGAGAAGTTCTTTGGTTGCTGCTTCAGTAGTGTTTCACTCCCTCAATCACTAACGCATTTTTTTTACAGGCAGTCATTCAGGGTTACTCGTAAACAGGGATAAATTAAACGTGTTTCCACTGTATAGCCCGCATTGTGTACACCACTACCTGAAACTCTACTTTTAGGTGAGAGCTGTCACTTTTGGTTTCCTGGGAGCCAATGTGCACCAAACAGAAGAAGAATTGCAGAGGGCAACATAAGAGCTGCAATGGTTTCCTTATGACAATCATCACATTTCTGTAACCCTTGACCCTGCTTCAGGCAGGTCGCTCCCCTGCACTGCATGCCGGTGTTGCCGCTGCTCCAGGTTCCCTTTTGTTTTCTCTGCCCCGCCGCTGCATCCCTGCGGCCCCGCCCCCTTCCCTCCACTTCAATTTCCCTTTTTCCCGGCGCTGCGTGCCTGTGGCCCTGTCCCACTCCCTCCACTTCAATTTCCCTTTTTCCTGCTGCTGCGTCCCTGCGTCCCTGCCCCCCTCCCTCCACTTCAATTTCCCTTTTTCCCCCGCTGAGTCCCTGTGGCCCCGCCCCCTGCTTGCCCATTCACTGCCCCCTCCCTCCTCCCTGCTGCCCCTCCCTCCCACCTCCCCTTATATGGAAGCCGCTGCGCAGTGAAGGGAGCGACCCTTGACCCTGCTTCAGGCAGGTCACTCCCCAGCACTGCGTGCCGGTATTGCCGCTGCTCCAGGTTCCCTTTTGTTTTCTCTGCCCCGCCGCTGCGTCCCTGTGGCCCCGCCCCCTCCCTCCACTTCAATTTCCCTTTTTCCACCTGCTGCGTCCCTGCTGCCCCTCCCTCCACTTCAATTTCCCTTTTTCCTGCTGCTGCGGCCCCGCTCACCCATTTGCTGCCCCCTCTCTCCTTCCTGCTGCCCCTCCTTCCCTCCCACCTCCCCTTATATGGCTTAGGCCTGCCGAAGGCATGCCGAAGACAAGCCCGTCAGCGCCCATCCGAGTCCAGACCGCGCCCAGTGCCAGGACCCCTGGTCCCCAAGATCACCACGGCCAGCAACGCCATTACACCGCCAGCACCCTCCACGCACTCAACACCAGAGGAGCACACACCTGCTTCCTGGCCTCCCCTAAGCACACCCAGGGACCCTTCACCTGCCGGAACTGCAGCATCACCAGGAATGCTCCATCTACTATCGATATATCACTTAATGAGAAGATAAATAAACTTGAGAGACTGGAGAAGGAATTGGTCCGCAATCGTCTACATGGCCATTCGCTAACTAAGCCCCTACAATATAACACGATCCCTATGGGATTACAAGTAAGAAATGAATCAGCAATTTTTGTAGATAATCCGAAGTTTAAAGAAGGTTTTAGTTTTGTAGCTAACAACTGTTCTAGACATTGGATGGTGTTAGGAGTGGAAACAGCATTAGTGGAGATAAACAAATTGACAAAAGAGATAACTGACTTGAAAAATAAATCAGAGAGAACAAGGCTCTGGCTAATGCGAAAGAAGCAATTGACTGTCTTGATAGAAGTATGAAGGATTTTGATATGAATACTCAGATGTATAACTTTAATAAACTAGCCAGAGATATTAGTTTGTATGACAAAAAACAGACCTATCCATATCTTTTGGATGATTATTACAAACAAGATTTCCGTGGGAGATACTCTACAAGAGGTCGTAATGGACCTAGGAGGTATGCGACTTTCTCAGAATCATCAGGTACCAGTTGGGGAGATAGTGATACGGATCAACCAAGTACTAGTACAACCTCCCGAGATCAGGATTTCCAACAGCTAGACCTAACTTCTGGTCCTTTTTTAGGCCCTGCACAATGGCCCTTACCCCAAGGGGGAGGACGTCCTTGGAACAGAGGCTTTCCCAGGAAACGAGGTTGGAACAGGGGGCAGTACAGGGGCAGGAGACAGGTGCAGTTTCAACAGCAGGACCACGGAGAGATACAAACGCGGATACAATACCTCAGGTGGTGAAGGCAACGGACCCGGTAATTAATTTATCTAGATATCAGTTGTCCTTTACAGAACGTCAAGCGCAATCTAAAGGTCTATCTTTTGTCCCTACAAATTTACCTGACTCTTTTAATCTAAAGATGGAATTATATCAATTTTTTCGTAAGATTAGATTGAGATATTTTTTCAAAAAAATTCCAACTTAGGCCCCTGCTTCAGTAACCTCCCTCAGGACACCCTCTATGTTTACACCTCCCACGCATGCGATGTCACACAAGATCTTAGTGTTCGAGCAGGTAGTTATGAGAGATATAATGAACCTGACTGCACAGGGAAGATATGTCAAATACAATGTCTCCAAAGCCGAGAGGGATGCCTTATACACTTTAAGAGCAAATAAGTATATAGTTATCAAAAGTGCGGACAAACGTGGAGCAATAGTGGTACAGAACCCCGAGGACTATAAAGAGGAGATATTCATCCAGTTAGGAGAGATAGGTAACTATGTGAAACCCTACCAAGGAGGTGGCAAATTTGATCAAGAAAGTCACTGATGAGGGCCTTCTTCATGGTTTTCTTACTGAATCTGAATATGATTTTTTGAACAAAAAGAATCCACTATATACACACTTTCTAAAATTCACAAAATTCACAAAAATCTTTCTAAACCTCCAGGTCGCCCAATTATATCGGGATGTGGTTCAATTTAAGAACCCATTTGTAAATATTTTTCAAAAACCCTAGTGGATGAAACAGAAGCCTACATTAGAGACACGATGGATACTATTAGACTGATTGATGATCTGGAATTCGATTGTGAGAACCAATTTTTGGTCACAATGGATATTGTATCCTTATATACCAATATCCCTCAGCAACAGGCTCTTCAAACTATGAGAAAGGTACTTTATGGAAGAGTCCAACCTACACAAGTACCCACTAGTTTTAATATTGAATTGTTGGTAATTGCTATGGTTAAGACTGTTTTCTATTTTCAAGGAAATGTGTTTATTCAGACCAAGGGGGTTGCTATGGGTGCTGCCTTCGCTCCTGATGTGGCAATTTTATTCATGGATGCCTTTGAACAGCAACACATCTTTAATGAAATCTCACCTTCTTTTGTTAATATAACGATGTGAAAGAGATACATTGATGATGTGACCATGATTTGGTCCGGCTGTGAGAAGGATCTTTTGGATTTCCATAAGTGGCTAAATGATAGATCCAAAGACATTCAATTGACTATCAAGTATAGCGCTTCGGAAAAAGATTTCCTTGATCTAAGTGTCAGAGTAGAAGAACGTCATTTGTATACCACTCTGTTCAGGAAAGAAAGTGAAAAAAAAATCGTTATTACAATATTCTAATCACCACCCACGGAATTTAAGAGATAACTTGCCATATGGCCAATTCCTCTGTATCCGGAGGAATTGTTCTCTCAAACAGGATTATTTCCGGGAGTCGGATGACTTGATTAACCGTCTGGTGACATGTGGTTACCCAAGAAGTCTTGTGAGAAAGGCATGTAAAAGAGCGTGGTTTTGCCATCGAGAGGACCTCCTTACACCAAAAGGAAGAGTACAGAGTGAAAATGATAGATTAACATGTGTTACTCCCTTTTGCACTAGGAGCACAGAAATAAGAAAAGTGATTAATCAGTACTGGCAAATGATTTCAGATGATCTTCAAATTAATGAGCCTCCTATGAATGCATTTAAAAGGGGCAAAAATATATAGGATTGGGTGGTCAGCTCTTTGTTATTTGAACCTAATAAACCTTCATTGATATTGATGTTTAATTTACCAAAGATTGTTGGCCACTCTAAATGTGGATCTTGTAAAGCCTGTATACAGTGTACTGAGATGAAAGTATTTCAATACAAAAATGTTTCCGTGACTTTGAAAGAACATACTAATTGTAATACGAGTAATGTAATCTACATTATCAAATGCCCATGTGATTTACTCTATGTGGGCCAGACAAAACAGAAGGTTAAGACACGGATTCTCCAACATTGCAGTCGCATCAGATGCAAAACATAAGGTGCACCGCTTGTGGACCACTTCAGTGCATTAAATCACTCAGCAGACTCCTTGAGATATATGGTCATTGAGAGGATCAACCCCAACCCGCGAGGGGGCGATCTAATTAAGGACATGAATCTGAGAGAGTGTAAATGGATCCATCTTTTGAACTCAGTAGATAGGGGTTTGAATGAATATGAGGAAATCGCGAGACAAACAGCGGGATTGGCCAATAGCTAATAGTGAATGGGATATCAGCTTGAAGTAAAATTTAAATTATGAGCAGTTAGTCCCTTGGTAGACAAATTGTTCAAACTCCAGGTGGCGAATATCTACTCTTTTCTACTTTGAATTGGCGCATTATCTCTTTTAGATATAGCTAACACTTGGCCATTAATACTACATTTATATCATCTAAGGGTATACTTGATATAATGGTTATGATCCTTTCTAAATGTAAGGTAGAGTCGCGTTGGGTTAAAATAAATATGGAACTCCGACATTCCTGAAGTAATACCTTTTCATCTATCGGTAGTTTGATTCAAAGTAAAATTGACAAGGAGATCATGCCCCTATGTTGTCAACTTCGGGCAGTGTCACTATTATTGGAAAGAAGTGATGATTATGAGTGTATTTAAATAGCTTCTCCGGAGAGGCTGTGACTCGCATTGGAGTCATTTTGGTTTGCACATTCCTCGAATTCCTTTGTACGTCATGGTAGCTACGTACCTTTGAAGACGTTATAAGGACGTCTTCACAGACGCCGCGTCTTGTCATGGACTGATCAGACGCGGCGCGCTGTTAGTTGACACCGTCCGCCATCAAGGTAGGATGTCAGAATCTGCTCTCAGTACATTTCTACGGAAAGTACTGTGGTTGTACTTTGGTTACGTTGATTGCGTTTATTTATATCCCATCTGGCAAAGAATTTGTCTTTGATAAAAGGTAGTGATTAAAATGTCGACGAGCGTATCTGCAGTTTACTGCTGCAGTTCGCTGTGGCTGCACTTTGGTTACATTGATTGTGTTTATTGACGATCCATCTGGTAGTGATCTTTTCTGTGATGGAAGGTATCGATTAAAATGTCAGTGAGCGCGTCTGCAGATCACAGCTGCATTTCGCAATTTAGATAAGTGGGATTTTCTTTCTTTTTTTGGAACATTATGTAACTGACGGATTTGTTCCGTATTTGAGAGTATTTTACTTATGCTTTGTTTAAACTGAACGGATCTATTGTAAGTTCTTTTAGTGAATGGTTCCTATCGATCGAAATATGTGTTAATACGTTTGCAGACTATCGCTGCATTTCGTAAATTGATTAACGATTGATTGGAGGAAAGAATTTATGTATACTTGAGGTAATAATTTCCCGTATTGACATTTTCTAGATTGAATTCAAAGGATGAGACACATGGCGTAGATGGGAATATATTGAAAATAAAAAGTAGGTGATTAAGTCAGTGGGTATGTTTATTCATATGAGGTAAGCCTCGCTTATTGTATGTATCTAGGAGTTGGAGATCCAATGCGATATGAGGAGCAGATATGAGGTGACTTAGCTATTTTTGTCATTTGATTTATCCTTTAGATTGAGCTGTTTGATCCATTGAAATAATGAAAAGAATGTTGTGATAAGAAGCTTTTTAGAAGTGAGGGTGAGTATATTTGCTAAAAGAAGATCAGCATAGGTAAGAATGTTCCATTATTTTTTTGTGATCCGTTTTATGGTATTATTATAGGGACTCCCACCAGCTAGTCCTGAAGAAGACCCGCTATGGAGCACTGAATTAGCCCAGGATTTATAAGGGTTGAAAAGTCGACGTACCTTTCCCAGCCGGGATTGGTCTTTGTATACATATAAAGAAGGACATAAAAAGAAGATTGGTTTTCCCAGATAATTCAAAACTGAATTAATGCAGTGAATAAGGAACCTACCGGCTGTTTTTACCTTCTGTTTTTAAGGTTTGGAATATGTGGATATTGACTATATTTCTCTATCGCCTAACACGAGCACTTTTTCTTTCACCTTGTCCTTCTGTCTCTCAGGGTGGGATGGTTTGTCCTATAGTATGATTATATGATTTGTTATCTTTATGTTGATGTGTAAAATAATTAAAAGGTTTCTTTATTTATTGTACCTATGCCGGTTGTATGTTTTATGTAATTGTTTCCCTTTAGGGGCATTGTAGTCTTTTGATAATCATGGCTTCCCCTGAGCACACCCAGGGACCCTCCACCTGCCGGAACTGCAGCCTCACCAGCCTCCAAATCACCAAAGCTCCTGCTGAGCCTGACCGCAACTACCTCTGATGCATCCTACTTAACACCCGCTCTGCATGCAAACACGCCGTCGAACTGTGGGACCTGCTCGACACCTCTACCCCGGACGTCGCTTTCCTGATGGAGACCTGGATGAACACCTCCTTGGCCCCAGACATCGCCATAGCCATTCCGGATGGCTACAAGATCACCCGCCGGGATCGCACCAACGGAGTCGCAGGCGGAATTGCCATCGTCCACAAGAACACCATCAGGGTCACCTCCTGTACCGACGACACACTCAGCACCATGAACACCTGCACTTTCAGATCCACACCAACCCCAACACCACCCTCAGAGGAACCCTCATCTTCAGATCCCCGGGACCACGGCCTCAGTTGTGCAACTCCATCGCCGACCTTGTCAGCAGGCACCCCTAGCCTCCACCGTCTACGTCGTCCTCGGCACCTGAACTTTCACCTGGAGAATAACAACAATCCCAACTCCACCACCCTAATCGATAACCTCACCACCTTCGTAATCAGACAACTTGTCACTACCCCAACACACTCCGCTGGCCACACGCTGGACCCGTCTTCTCCGTTAGCCCCCACGTCACCTTCAGCCATGCCACCGAACTCCCATGGACCGACCACCGCTGCATCCACTTCACCTTCCAGAAACCCACCACGCACCACCGCACCCAACAGATCCCCCGCCGTAACTGGAGCGAAATCAGCCAAGACCAGCTGAACACCAGCCTCACCCGAAAACCACCCACCGAACTGCACCAATACTCTCGCCCCGCTCAATAAACCTCCCAACAGAGGTGCCAACAAGAGAGCCAGCTTGTTCACCTCGGACCTTTGAGCCTCCAAGCAAACCTGTCAGAAACTGGAGAGAAAGTGGCTCCTCGAACAGACACCGGGCAACCATGCCGCCTTCAAGAACGCCATCCGCAGTCACCATCACCTCATCAGATCTGCCAAGAAAACCTCCTTCAAAGACCGCCTGGACAACAGCACGCACAACAGCAAGGAGCTCTTCAACATCGTGAATTAACTCTCCAACCCCAGCTCCAGCACAAACGACATCCCACCTTCACAAGACCTGTGCAACTCCCTCCCCGCCTTCTTCCACCACAAGATCAGAGACATCCATGACAGCTTCAACAGCCAGACCACCACGCCAATCACTGACTCCTCAGACTCTCCACCCACTTTCAACTACGACTGCCTGCTCGTCTGGGCCAACGTGAACGAAGACGACACCAACAAAAATCATGGGAACCATCCACTCTGGATCTCCATCAGACCCATGCCCCCACCACATCTTTAACAAAGAAAGCGCCACCATCGCACCCCACATCTGCAAAGTCATCAACATCTCCTTTGAGACCGCGACCTGCCCCGAGAGCTGGAAGCATGCTGAGATCAAACCCCTACTCAAGAAACCCACGGCAGACCCGAGAGACCTCAAGAACGTCCGTCCCATCTCCCTGCTCCCATTCCCAGCCAAGGTCATCTAGAAGATCGTCAAAAGACAACTGACCCACTACCTTGAAGTAAATAACATCCTGGACCCATCCCGGTCAGGGTTCCGCAGCAACCACAGTACTGAAACCGCCCTAATTGCCGCCACCGCCGACATCAGGGCCCTGCTTGACAATGGGGAAACCACGGCCTTCATCCTCCTGGACCTCTCGGCTGCCTTCGACACTGTATGCCACCGCATCCTACGCACACGCCTCCACGACACAGGGATCTGGGACAAAGCTCTGGAGTGGACTACCTCCTTCCTCTCAGAGCGTCCGCCTCCCCTCTTTCCGCTCCGAAGCTTCCAAGATCATCTGCGGCGTTCCCCAAGGTTTGTCCCTCAGCCCTACACAGTTCAATGTCACATGGCCCCGCTCGTGTGGCCCGGCTAAACAACCTCAACATCATCTCCTACGCTGACGACACCCAACTGATCCTCTCCCTCACCAAGGACCTCCTCACTGCCAAATCCAACCTCCACGAAGGAATAAAGGCAGTTGCCAAATGGATGAGGAACAGCAAACTGAAGTTGAACTCAGATAAGATGGAGGTCCTCATCCTTGGTCATCTAGAAGATCGTCAACAGACAACTGACCCACTACCTAGAAGTAAATAACATCCTGGACCCATCCCGGTCAGGGTTCCGCAGCAACCACAGTACTGAAACCACCCTCATTGCCGCCACCGCCGACATCAGGGCCCTGCTTGACAATGGCGAAACCACGGCCTTCATCCTCCTAAACCTCTCGGCTGCCTTCGACACCGTCTGCCACCGCATCCTACGCACACGCCTCCACGACACAGGGATCTGGGACAAAGCTCTGGAGTGGACTACCTCCTTCCTCTCAGAGCATCCGCCTCCCCTCTTTCCGCTCCAAAGCCTCCAAGATCATCTGCGGTTTGTCCCTCAGCCCTACACTGTTCAATGTCACATGGCCCCGCTCGCGTGGCCCGGCTACACAACCTCAACATCATCTCCTACGCTGACGACACCCAACTGATCCTCTCCCTCACCAAGGACCCCCTCACTGCCAAATCCAACCTCCATGAAGGAATAAAGGCCGTTGCCAAATGGATGAGGAACAGCAAACTGAAGTTGAAGTCAGATAAGATGGAGGTCCTCATCCTCGGTGCCAACCCCTCAGCCTGGGACGACTCCTGGTGGACGACCGCTCTAGGAGCAGCCCCAACACCCACCAGCCACGCACGCAACCTGGGCATCATCTTCGACACTCTCCATGACCAAGCAAGTCAGCGCCGTCTCCTCATCCTGCTTCAACACCCTCTGCATGCTCTGCAAGATCTACAGATGGATCCCCACAGATACAAGAAGAACAGTCACCAAAGCCCTCGTCAGCAGCAAACTTGAAACACCCTCTACGCAGGAGCCCCAGCCAAACTCCTCAAAAGGCTGCAACGCATACAAAACACCTCTGCACGCCTGATCCTCGATGCCCACTGCCACAGCCACATCACTCCCACACTGAGAGACCTACACTGGCTCCCCATCAGAAATAGGATAACATTCAAGCTCCTCACCCACGCACACAGGGCACTCCACAACACCGTTCCAGCCTACCTCAACAGACAACTCACCTTCTACACCCTGTCCCACCAACTCTACTCAGCCGACCTCACCCTCGCCACCATCCCCCGCATTTGAAGAGAAACTACCAGAGGCAGATCCTTCTCCCACCTCGCTGCCAAGACCTGGAACACCCTTCCCTTGCCCCTACGACAGACCAAAGACCTGCTGACTTTCAGGAAGTGGCTCAAAACTTGGCTATTTGAGCAGTAGCAGCACCCGACCTCAGCGCCTTGAGACCCTCACAGGGGGTAATGCGCTCTACAAATACACTGATTGATTGATTGATTGATTGTAATGGGATGTGTTATGGTCTTTCCACCTGGTTTCATGTGCTTCTGATTCATATCTCTAAATCCATCTTTCATGAGATGGATGGTATACTGACCTACCTTATATGTAGGACGAGCCACCATAGACTCAATCTTGTGACTAGGCTCAGGCAGAAATATAAATTCTGCTCACAGAGTTGGAGGATTTCACATAATTCTGCACGATATGTGCAACACAGAATTCCTGTGTAATTCTGCCATCCAGTGTTTTCCAGTGTCTGTGTGTCCAGTTTTGCACTGCCAATTGGACCTGGCATGTGTAACCACTTGGTAGGCCCAAACCTTCCCTTTTCATCCATGTACGGCACCCCTAAGGTAGGCCCTAGATAGCTCCCTGGGCAGGGTGCAGTGTATGTTAAAGGTGGGACATGTACTGTTGTCTGTTTAATGTCCTAACAGTGAAACACTGCTAAATTCAGTCTTCAATGTTGCAAGGCCTATCTCTCTCATAGATTAACACGGGGCTGCCTTTAAATAACTTTAAAATGTGGATTACCTTTGAGAGCAGATAGAAATATGGTGTTTGGTGTCTCTGAACTCGCAATTTAAAAACCCCTAATTTAGTGAAGTTGTTTTTTAAATTGTTAGTTTGAAAATGCCACTTTCAGACAGTAGGAATTTTCTTGCTTAAACCATTCCGTGACTCCGCCTGTTTGTGGATTGCCTGTCTGGATCAGTTGAGAGTTGGGCTGTTCGTGAATCCCCTCTAGACAGTGAAACAAAGGGAGCTGGGGTGTAGCCTGCATATCCTGATGAGCCATCTGTGCTAGAGTGGAGGGAAGAGTGGTCACTTACACCTGAATGGGCTGTGCCTGCCCTCTCACATTGCAGTCTCCATCACCCTGGTGTGTGTCTGGGGCCAGGCCTGGACAAGGCAGAATCTTGTGAAAAACAGAGACTTTTCTTTGAAGTATACCTACTTCAAGGGAGAAAGGGGTATGAGTAGTGGGCCCAAAACCCCTCGAAATTAGATCACTTCTGGAAACAAGAGGAACTTCTGTCTAGGAGAAGAGCTGAATAGCTGAGGAGAACTGCTGCCCCTGCCTGTAAATGTGCTTTGTTGGACTATCCTGCAGTTGCTGCTTCTGCCTGTGAAAGGGGACAAAGACTGGACTTTGTGATATGTTCCTGCTTGTGAAGAATCTCCAAGGGTTTGAACGGAGCTTGCATCCTGTTTCGAAGTCTCAGGGCAATCAAAAACTTCCTCTGCTAACATCGGGACTCTCTGCTGAGAATCTTACCCTGCGAAGTGGTGTCCTATCCAGCTCCTGGGCCCGGGAAAGGTGAAGTTGGCAGACCAAGAGCTGAAAATCCATGCACAGAATGCTGCGCGGGGAAATTTTTGATGCACCATCTGCAACATGGCTGAGAAACGATGCACCAGGGGCTTTGCAGCTAAATCGACACTCCACCTTCATCACGTCTGGGAGATCGATGCATTGTGGCTGGAGAAACAACACGCAACACCCGCTTGCGGCTGCTGATAATGACTCAAACCCCATGTAGCGTGGTTTTCTAATACCGTGCTACTGGATTTTCCACACATCGTCCCTGAGTGTCAAAATCATCCCGATTCAGCCCGATCCGAGGTGCCCTATCTGGAAATCGGCGCATCGCTCTCTTGCAAGGAAGAAAAACGACACCTCGCTGACCTGACCAAAGAAGAACGGAAGGAATCAACGCATCACTGACTTTTCTGACAGTTGCTCGCCCGTGCGGCTTTATTTTTTACGCTAACCAGGTACTTTGTGTTTTCAATGGAGTAAGACTCTTATTCTTTTGAAAATTGATATGTTAACTTGTGTTTGTTGGATTTTGTCATGTTGGTCCTGTTTGTTTTAGATAAATATTGCCTATTTTTCTAAACTGGTGTGGTGTCTATTTCCTAATGTTTTCACTGTATTACTATGTGTGTTGGTACAAATACTTTACACATTGCTTCTGAGGTAAGCCTGACTGCTTGTGCCAAGCTACCAAGGGGGTAAGCAAGGGTTATCTAAGTGTGCTTCTTCACTGCCGTGACTAGATTGATGGGTCCTTGTTTGGACAGGGGGCATCCTGACTGCCAACCAAAGACCCCATTTCTAACAGCGTAGATGTATCTACCACACACAGGTTGCGTTTACAGACTTCAAGGCCATACTCTCTGAAGAGTAAGGGGGTCATTCTGACCCTGGCGGTAATTACCGCAATGGCGGAGGTCGGCGGTAGCACCGCCAACAGGCTGGCGGTGCACCGCTGGGCATTCTGACCGTGGCGGTTCAGCCGTGGCCAGAAACGGAAAGTCGGCGGTGTACCGCAGACTTCCAGCTGCCATGGGGATTCTGACACCCCCTACCGCCATCCTGTTCCTGGCGGGTCTCCCGCCAGGAACAGGATGGCGGTAGGGGGTGCCGCGGGGCCCCTGGGGGCCCCTGCAGTGCCCATGCCAATGGCATGGGCACTGCAGGGGCCCCCGTAAGAGGGCCCCACGAAGAATTTCAGTGTCTGCTTTGCAGACACTGAAATTCGCGACGGGTGCAACTGCACCCGTCGCACCTTCCCACTCCGCCGGCTCCATTCTGAGCCGGCGTCCTCGTGGGAAGGGTGTTTCCCGCTGGGCTGGCGGGCGGACTTTCGGCGGTCGCCCGCCAGCCCAGTAGGAAACCCAGAATGACCGCCACGGTCTTTTGACCGCGGTACGGTCTTCTGGCGGTTCCCGCTTGGCGGGCGGCTACCGCCGCCCGCCAAGCTTAGAATCACCCCCTAAGTCTTTTTAGCAGTTTGCTCAATCCGCTTCGACTCGCTATCTGATGGAGTTGTAGGGAATGAGCCTGGAACCAACTGAGAGAAACAGGAAGCTTGAACCACCAACCTTTCTGGCATCGGGTGCTGTGTATAAAATGTTGGGTCTCCTGGAGCAACCTTATATTTCCTGGCTATAGACCTGGAAAATGTCAGAGTAGTCACTGGCCTTTCCCAAATATCCATTATGGGCTCAGTCAAAGCTTCATTAAATGGAAGCACAGGTTTCAAAGATGAGGTTGTGGGGTTCAATACTCCCATTGGAATATTAGTCTTCCCCCATGGTAGGTTGAAATTTCGGTCGAAACTGCACCTATGGGTGAAAAAAGCTCCTGCTCAAGGTCTGTCCAATGTCGGTAATGGAGCCACCATGCCGGCATCTGTGGTGCAGGTTTCCTCAATGGTGTCGAACCAGATGCCAGAAGAAAAGGCAAAATAGGAGACTGCCTGTCCGGCATGTGCAACCCCAACATTTAGGCTGATGGCCCCATAGGGCAAAAGGCGTACCAGACGGAACCATTGCCTTATTGAATAAGCTGATCATAGCAATAAGGAACAAGGACAGATCTGCTTCCAGAGCCGGAAAGGCAGGATAGCCCTGTTCCTCATGTAGAGTTTGGGTCTGCTCTGACTCCTTAACCTTGAGCTCCTGATGCCTGATGAGAGGATGTGGGAGAAAATTGAGCCACCGGTCTCATAGGTGATGCCGAAATCTCCACCAGCGACAGTGCCGGTGACACCTCAGGTGACTTCAGGTAGGGAGATACCATGGGACTGACTTCCCAAGTCGTATGGTGTCCTGACCTCGAAGTGAAGGCGATCTAGGACTCTCTCCGAATGCAACGCCGTTCATTCAGAGAGAGTCCTAGATAGCCGGATAACAAGAAATTCCCTCGACCGCTAAAGAAAACTGCAGAGAGCTAGAGACCGTGAGCGTCAAAGGTGCAGAAAAAGGGGAACTAACGCCACCACACCGGCGAGGACTTCTTATGGCTCAGATGACGTCAGATGGAGTCGCGTGCAGAGCCGTGCTATTCTGAAGTCCTCCTCTATGTGGAGAGTTTGAAAGAAAAGTTTCTGATGAATGCTGGCACATTGGGAGAATTCATAAAATGAGGAATCCACAGGTAGTTTTATCCATCAGAAATACCTCATTCTGAGACAGTTCACTTCTTGGAATGGGCATGTAACTCAGTTTGTTCCCAGTACTCCCATTTTATACTTCATTTTCAGATTGCTTACTTCTTGTAATGTGTATGTCAAACCCCTTGTTACCTCTGCTGCCATGTTTTAGCTCATTTGAAGATGGCTAACTTCTTGGACTCAGCATGCCAACTCCTTTGGTACCAGTGTGACTGCATGCTATGCCTCATTCTGAGATGGCACACTTCTTACAATGTGCATGTCACCCTCTATGTTACCTGTGCTACAACATGTTATTCCTCATTCTGAGATAGCTCGCTTCGTGGAATCAGCAAGTCACCACTTTTTTCAGTGCTACCACATGTTACACCACATTCAGAGATGGCTCATTCCTTGGAAAGTGTATGTAACATAATTTGTTTCAAGTTCTACCATGTTATTCCTCATTCTGAAATATCTCACTTCTAGGAATCTGCATGACACTCCTTTATGTTAGTGCTTCTGCAGGTTGTACCTCATTCTGGGACAGTTCAATTATTAGAATGTGCATGTCACCCCTTCATTTCAGTGCTACCACATTATACCTCATTCTGAGGTGGCTCACTTCTTGGAATGGGTATGACACCCCCTTTGTTGCCACTAATAACTCATGTTCTATCTCATTCTGAGACAGCTCACTTCTTAGAATGTACATGTCACCCCTTTAATTCAGAGCTATCACATGTTAACCCTCCTTCTGAGGTTGCTCACTTCTTGCAATGTAGATATCACCTCCTTTGTTACCAGTGCTACTGCATGTTTTACTACATTCTGAGATGGCTCACTTCTTGGAATCTGCATGTCACTCTTTTATTTCAGTGCAACCACATTATACCTCATTCAGAGTCAGCTCACTTCTTAAAGTGTGCAATTCACCCCTTTATTGTCATTGCTGCTTCATGCTACACCTCATTCTGAGATGGCTCACTTTTATTATTTTAGTTATGAGCTTTCCTGTAATGTTGCTATCTTTCAGCCAGCAGTATCAGAGTCACAGCTTCATTGAAAGACATCATGGACCTCATTACAACCCTGGCAGTCAAAGACTGCCAGGGTTGTTTTGGCGATTGTACCGCCAACACGCTGGCGGTACAATTTGCCATATTGTGACCGTGGCGGTAGCGCCGCGGTCGCACCGGCGGTAACGCTGCAGTCGCACGGGCGGGACTGGCGTTTTCCCGCCATCGTTGTCCCTGGGGATTATGACTCCCTTCCCGCCAGCCTGTCCATGGCGGTACAGACCGCCATGGAAAGGCTGGCGGGAAGAGGAGTAGCATGGGCAGTGCAGGGGCCCCCAGGCACAGCCCCACCCTGCTTCTCACTGTCTGCACAGCAGACAGTAAAAAGCGCGATGGGTGCAGCTGCACCCGTCGCACGGCCGCAACACGGTCGGCTCCATTAGAAACTCTGTTTCTGCCCGCCAGCCCAGCGGGGAAGTTGTAATGCGGCCGGCGGGATTGAGGTTGCATAGGCGGCCGCTAGGCGGTCCAACCATGGCGGGCGGCAGAGGGCCCATGTATGTCACATTCTGAATATGCTAACACTGGGGTATGACACATAACTGTGCAATGGCCAGCACCACCATCAAGGTGAAGGTGCTGTCCCATTATGGTAATTCACAGTGATTTGTTTTGGAACAGGAAAATGTGAGTGACGTGTAAGTTGACAGGCTCTTTTTTATGGAACTATGTGCCAAGGAGAGCAGCTCCATGTACAGCTTCTTCTAGGTACATGAATCCATATGCGCGAGTGCACACCCACATGATCTGTCCACACATACATCCAACAATACACCATAGACATACATATATACCTCACACAAAGGGGGTGATTCTAACCCTGGCGGTCGGTGTTAAAGCGGCGGCCAACCCGCCAACAGGCTGGCGGTAAAAAATATGGAATTCTGACCCTGGCGGGAACCGCCAACACAGACAGCCACTTTAACACTCCGACCGCCACGGCGGTACAAACAAACAGCGCGGCGGTCACCGCCAACAGACAGGCGGCAGACAATGTACCGCCCACACTATCACAACTCACCAATCCGCCACCTTTTCCGGGGCGGGAGCACCGCCGATAAAAACACGGCGGAAACAGACTACGGACGGGAAAACGCTCACCACTACGCACTCCAGGAGGAAGGAGGACAGCATGAAACCCGAATTAAACATCCTACCTGCTCTCGTCTACCTTCTCATCTACCACGAGTACGAAGTCCGGCGCAGACGACAACGGTGAGTACTGCACCTACGACACACGGGAGGGGGGAGGACGAAAGGTTACGGGCACACACATATGCGACCCCCCAACTATGTACACACCAATGCAGAGCAACAAGTCACAGTGACACCACCCAAACACCCCAGAAAAATGCTAGGACATAATCAAATTTGGAATAAATATTTATGTACCAAAAAGCTCCTGAAAATTATCGTACAACCATGAAAGATATTCACAAGCAAACAAATGACATACACATCAGTTTATAACTGAAGTAACAAGTCCTGCACATCCTACGAATTCATCATGTCCGTGGGCCAAAGTTTTGAGAAACAAGGGCAAAGCCCACACAGGAGACCTGAGTCCTTTGGAGAGAACACTGCAGGGGCATCAGATGTAAAAACTACAGGCACCTCAGGGGGAAGGGAAGGGGGGGGCACCACAGCCACATCAGTCCACGACGCCAGATCCACGAGGAGCCACCATGCCCACTGTACCATCCTGGGGAGTGCAAAGCCACAGTCTCTCAATGTCTCTACAGTGGGTGGGCTGCCCACTGTACCATCCTGGGGAGTGCAAAGCCACAGTCTCTCAATGTCTCTACAGTGGGTGGGCTGCCCACTGTACCATCCTGGGGAGTGCAAAGCCACAGTCTCTCAATGTCACTACAGTGGGTGGGCTGCCCACTGTGCCATCCTGGGGAGTGCAAAGCCACAGTCTCTCAATGTCTCTACAGTGGGTGGGCTGCCCACTGTACCATCCTGGGGAGTGCAAAGCCACAGTCTCTCAATGTCTCTACAGTGGGTGGGCTGCCCACTGTGCCATCCTGGGGAGTGCAAAGCCACAGTCTCTCAATGTCACTACAGTGGGTGGGCTGCCCACTGTACCATCCTGGGGAGTGCAAAGCCACAGTCCATCAGGTGGATGACAGTCTCCACTGGTCAAGGAGGAGGCATGGTGGGCACAGTGAACCATAAACAGTGATTGAGACGGCGGTGCCCAGCGGAGCGGTGCTTGAGAGGAAGGGCCCAGCGGAGCGGTGCTTGAGACGGCGGGGCCCAGCGGAGCGGTGCTTGACAGGAAGGGCCCAGCGGAGAGGTGGAGAGACAGCGGGGCCCAGCGGAGTGGTGCTTGAGATGAAGGGCCCAGCGGTGCTTGAGATGAAGGGCCCAGCGGAGCGGTGCTTGAGATGAAGGGCCCAGCGGAGCGGTGCTTGAGACGGTGGGGCCCAGCGGAGCGGTGCTTGAGAGGAAGGGCCCAGCGGAGCGGTGCTTGAGAGGAAGGGCCCAGCGGAGAGGTGGAGAGACAGCAGGGCCAAGCGGAGCGGTGCTTGAGATGAAGGGCCCTCGCGGAGCGGTGCTTGAGACGGCGGGGCCCAGCGGAGCGGTGCTTGACAGGAAGGGCCCAGCAGAGCGGTGCTTGAGAGGAAGGGCCCAGCGGAGAGGTGGAGAGACAGCGGGGCCAAGCGGAGCGGTGCTTGAGATGAAGGGCCCAGCGGAGCGGTGCTTGAGATGAAGGGCCCAGCGGAGCGGTGCTTGAGACGGCTGGGCCCAGCGGAGCGGTGCTTGACAGGAAGGGCCCAGCGGAGCGGTGCTTGAGAGGAAGGGCCCAGCGGAGAGGTGGAGAGACAGCGGGGCCCAGCGGAGCGGTGCTTGAGATGAAGGGCCCAGCGGAGCGGTGCTTGAGAAGAAGGGCCCAGCGGAGCGGTGCTTGAGATGAAGGGCCCAGCGGAGCAGTGCTTGAGATGAAGGGCCCAGCGGAGCGGTGCTTGAGATGAAGGGCCCAGCGGAGCAGTGCTTGAGATGAAGGGCCCAGCGGAGCAGTGCTTGAGACGGCGGGGCCCTGTTCAGCGGTGCCTATCCTCACGGCGGGGCCCTGTTCAGCGGTGCTCTTCTGCACGGCGGGCCCTGTTCAGCGGTGCTCTTCTCCACGGCGGGCCCTGTTCAGCGGTGCTCTTCTGCACCGCGGGCCCTGTTCAGCGGTGCTCTTCTGCACGGCGGGCCCTGTTCAGCGGTGCTCTTCTCCACGGCGGGCCCTGTTCAGCGGTGCTCTTCTCCACGGCGGGCCCTGTTCAGCGGTGCCTATCTTCACGGCGGGCCCTGTTCAGCGGTGCTCTTCTCCACGGCGGGCCCTGTTCAGCGGTGCTCTTCTGCACCGCGGGCCCTGTTCAGCGGTGCCTATCTTCACGGCGGGCCCTGTTCAACAGTGCTCTTCTCCACGGCGGGCCCTGTTCAGCGGTGCTCTTCTGCACCGCGGGCCCTGTTCAGCGGTGCCTATCTTCACGGCGGGCCCTGTTCAGCGGTGCTCTTCTCCACGGCGGGCCCTGTTCAGCGGTGCTCTTCTCCACGGCGGGCCCTGTTCAGCGGTGCTCTTCTCCACGGTGGGCCCTGTTCAGCGGTGCTCTTCTGCACCGCAGGCCCTGTTCAGCGGTGCCTATCTTCACGGCGGGTCCTGTTCAGCGGTGCCTATCTTCACGGCGGGCCCTGTTCAGCGGTGCTCTTCTCCACGGCGGGGCCCTGTTCAGCGGTGCTCTTCTGCACCGCGGGCCCTGTTCAGCGGTGCTCTTCTCCACGGCGTGCCCTGTTCAGCGGTGCCTTTCTCCACGGCGGGCCCTGTTCAGCGGTGCTCTTCTGCCCCGCGGGCCCTGTTCAGCGGTGCTCATCCAGCAGGTCAAGGGAGCCAGACCTGGCCTGGACTCCCTGCTCAGTCGCCCTCGGACCGTGACGTTTCTGGACCCTTCGGGGACGGACTCCTGGCCTCCTTAGTGTCCTCCTTCCCAGCTGGGATGTGACATGTGGGGTCCACCATCTCCGCGCTCCTGCTGCCCTTCCGCTCCTTTGATGGGGCTCTCGGGCCCTTGCCTCCCCTAGATGGTGTGGGTGGTGAAGTGGCCGCACATTGCTCCTTGGGGGCAGCCCTGTCGGTCCTCGCACGGCAGCCCTTGTTTTTGCGGGTCCTCTTGCCGGGGGGGGGGGCTGGACGTGTCCTTGCTGCTGATCGATGTGTCACTGCTGGCAAAGGGTGGGCTCCAGAACCCATGCACAACAGTGGCACCCGAAGCTGGGCTGGTGGTGGCTGCGGTGCTCTTGGGACTCTTTGAAGATGGATGGGGGAGCTCATCGGGGGGAAAGAGGTCAAGGTTAGCCATGAAAAGTTTTTTAGGGCCAAGGTAAAGGGTAGGAGAAGTGGAGATGGAAGTGGAGGTAGAGGAGGTGGTTGGAGGAGAGTCAGGTGTGCTGTCATTGGGTGAAGGTGCTGGTGCTGTAGGCTGTCGTGAGGTGGTTGGCAGTTGGGTGGGTGGCTGCCTGCGTTTGTGTGTCTTGGAAGAGGGGGTGACAGACACAGTGGGAGAGGACACAGGGGACGTGTAAATGGCAGTGGGGGTGGTGACTGCACGAGTGTGGACTGTACTGGAGGGTGAGGTGGTGATGGAAGCACTGGCTGATGTTGGGGTGCATGCAGGTGTGAGTGTAGACGTCACAGGGAGGGAGGAGGGAGACGAGGAGGAGGGGGACACAGGGGTGGCAGTGGCTGTTGGCATGTCTGCATCTGGGTGTTGCTTGGGTGAGTGTTTGTGGGATCTGTGGTGCTTGTGTTTGGATGAGCTGCTCTTGGGTGTTGAGGTGTGTGCAGGCTGGTCTGATGGTGTGGATGGGATAGGCTGAGGAACAGGAGACAGAGAAAGGCTGGAGGCAGTAAGAAGAGGGAGGCTGGAAACAGGGACAATGGCTACCGTCAGTGCTGAGGCCAGAGCAGTGAACGCTCGTTGATGGGCAGCCTGACCCGAATGAATGCCCTCCAGGTACGCATTGCTCTGTTGCACCTCCCTTTGCACACCCTGGATGGCATTCAAAAGGGTCGTCTGCCCAACAATGAGTGTCCTTACCAGGTCAATGAGCTCCGCACTGAGGGCAGCAGGGGCAACAGGGGCAGGGGCTGAGGTGCCTGGGGCGAAGGAGACGCGCGCCTTCCTGGGCGAACGGGCACGGAGCGAAGACTGAGGAGCTGCTGGGAGGGCGGAGCTGGTGCGCTGGGTGGCGGCTGTACCTGTAGAGGCGGGGGGCACGGATGTTGCCGCCACCGCTAGGGAGCTCCCATCCGAGGACGTGTCGCTGTCGCTGCTCTCACCAGCGGTCCCCGTCGTGGTGTTCCCCTCGCCCTCCGGATCACTGGTGCCCTCGGTGTCTGTTCCTGGGCCCACCGGGGCCTTGTGTCCTGCAGCTCCCTCGTGCTCCGATGCCAAATCTCCTCCGCCTGATGATGCTAATGCAAACATGCACAAGAAGATGAAGAGAAAGGGTGGGGGGAGTAAAAAGAAGACCAGGTTGAGTGCATGCAATGTCAACACCGTTGGCGGAGAGGACAGACACAGGAGCCTAATGCACTAAGCCGCGCATTCGGGGTACACTACTCAGTACTACTGACTAGGACAACAGGCCAAGAGACGTCAAACGCGCACATGGGAGATGCTGGACCTTCAATGGCTGTACTTGTCACCCTACAGAGGTGGGGGCCGGGGGCACAGGGCCATGCCTAAGGGAGAGGACTACACTACAGAAAGCGCCCTGGCCTAATGTCACCCACAGCCCTCCTCCCCCACCCAGACGCCTCCACTGCGCAGAAAGATAGGAGAATGTGCTGATACTCACCCCCTTGTGTCTGCTGTGATGTCTTAAAGCGCCCATCCAATTCTGGGTAGGCCACCGCCAGGATCCGGGACATCATGGGGGTCATGGTGCGACTGGCACCCCTCCTAGGTTGGGAGGCCATCCCCAGCAGTGTTTCTGCGGTCTTCCTTGTTCCGCGGCGGATGTCCTCCCACCTCTTGCGGCAGTGGGTGCCCCGTCTGTTGTGGACCCCCAAGTTCCGGACTTCCTTGGCGATGGCACGCCAAATCTCGATCTTCTGATGGGCGCTGACCTATTTGACATGTACAGGGTGGAAAGGAGGAAATCATCAATGACCTGCATGTTAGATGTGATTGGCCCCCCCGACCAACTTTGCCATATGGCACATGCTCTCATCTGTCGGGCGTTGCACTCCTCATTCGCCCCCCACCCCACCAACTTACATCCACCCCAATCCACACAGGCATAGCCCATTCCATGTGCACCCGGTGTACTCACTTGTTGGTCTGGAGGACCGTAGAGTACCGCATACTGGGGGAGGACCCCATCCACGAGCTTCTCCAACTCTTCAGACGTGAAGGCAGGGGCCCTTTCCCCAGTTGCAGCAGCCATTGTATCTTCCAGACCGAGGTCACAGCAGCACTTGCAGTATAGGTCCTCTCCTGTGGATGATCAGGTCTCGAGTGATTAAGCAGATAGAAAATGGCGGTCACGCCCGCGGCGGTGCGTACCGCGGCGGTGCGTACCGCGACCGCCGGCGCACATCGTCATTGGCTCCTGAAACCCATAGGCTTCAATGTTAACGAATGCGGCTTTGCGCCGCGGTCTTCGACCGCCTACCGCCACGGTGTGCCCCGCCAGCGCATTGACCTCACATCCCATTGTCCCACTTCACAGGTCAGGCAGCCGCCATTTCAAGGGCCTACATGGCTAGGCCTTGCATTGCCACACATACACGCCTTTCAACCCATTGCCATTCTTTAACTGTGCAAGCTGTCTGTACGTACCTGTGGTTTGGCTGACTCTGTGCTCCATGTTGTCCTTCCTAGGCACCGTCCGCTGGGACTTGGGATGAGAAGGAGGAATCCTCGCGTGTACCGACCGCTGGTGGACCTGTCGACAATGGAAGAACGCCATATAATACTTCGATACAGACTTGACCGTGCCACTATCCATGAACTGTGTGCCCAGCTGGAGCCAGCCCTGATGTCCCCCATCCGCCAACCCACAGGGATTCCCCCTCTGGTGCAGGTTTTGTCAGTCCTCCATTTTTTGGCAAGTGGGTCATTCCAGACCACAGTGGCCATGTCATCTGGAAAGTCTCAGCCTATGTTTTCAAAGATTTTGAGCAGAGTGTTGTCTGCCCTGATGAAACTCATGCGGAGCTACATCATTTTCCCAGAGGAGGGTGACTTGCCTACAGTGAAGGGTGATTTCTATGCCCTTGGACATATCCCCAACATCATTGGTGCCATTGATGGGACCCATGTGGCTTTGGTACCCCCAAAAGACGATGAGCAGGTGTACCGAAACAGAAAAAGTTATCATTCGATGAATGTCCAGGTGGTCTGTTTGGCTGACCAGTACATCTCCCATGTAAATGCCAAGTTCCCAGGGTCAGTGCATGACGCGTATGTGATGCGAAATAGCAGCATCCCCTATGTGATGGAGCAGCTACAGAGACAACGTGTGTGGCTAATAGGTGACTCTGGTTACCCCAACCTGCCTTGGCTACTGACCCCAGTAAGGAATCCCCGGACCAGGGCAGAGGAACGGTACAATGAGGCCCATGGGCGAACTAGGAGGATCATCGAAAGGACCTTTGGCCTCCTGAAGGCCAGGTTTAGGTGCCTGCATATGACTGGGGGATCCCTGATGTACTCACCAAAGAAGGTGTGCCACATCATCGTGGCCTGCTGTATGCTTCACAATCTGGCATTGCGACGTCAGGTTCCTTTCCTGCAGGAGGATGGTGCAGATGGTGGTGTTGAAGCAGCTGTGGAGCCTGCGGAGAGTGAAGAGGAGGAAGACTCAGAGGACGACACAGACAACAGGGACAGAGTAATAGAACAGTATTTCCAGTAGCACACAGGTAATAATCACCCATGCCATTTTACATTTCCTGAAAGCCTCCTGCATCTCAACTTTGTCGGTTTCCCCCCAGACCTATGAACATGATGTTTGATATTCCCTTCCCTTTTCTGTGCTGTATGAGCCACTGCATGACCTCGGCTTGGTTGGCCCATGGACTAATGCTAAGTTACCTCGGTATGTGTAATTCACAATGTTAACAATACGTAATTGATATGTAATGTGTCATACATTTGTAAATAAGACAGGCTGAGTCCTGATTGATTTCAGTGCAATGTGTGATTTATTATTAGTGCATAGATATTGGTACATGATAGTGAAACAGTGATGGGTGGGGGTGGAGTAATGTCCATGGCGGAGTCCAGTTCTCAGTCTCACAGGTGCATTGTCCATATGCCTGTGGCAGGATGGAGCAGGGGCAGTTCAAGGTTTGACAGGGTGGCAATGTGGGACAGTGGGAGGACTTCAGGGGGTATGTGATGCTGGCGGGGGACTTGACATCCTACTCTGTCGTTTTTTTTTTATCTCAGGCTCCTTTTGCGGGGCGGTTGTTGTTCAGCAGGAGGTGGGGTTCTGGTGGGCTGTCGTTGTGGTGGGGCCTCCTGTCCACTAGCGCCTGCGGAGGTGGTAGGCTGTTCCTGGCTAGTGACAGGGGCCCTGTGTGATGCCACATGGTCCCGAAACGTGTCCTCTATGCGGTTCAGGGCCTGGACTATGCTCCCCATAGCGGTTGAGATGTTGCTGAGTTGGTCGCTGAACCCCATGTAGCGTTGCTCCTGCTGTGCCTGGATCTCCTGGAACCTGGCCAGTACCGTCGCCATCGTCTCTTGTGAGTGGTGGTAGGCAGCCATGATGGTGGTGAGGGCCTCTTGGAGAGTGGGTTCCCTGGGCCTCTCCTCCCCCCCCTGTCGCACAGCAGCCCTCCGAGTTGCCCTGTTTCCCTGGGCCTCTGTCCCCTGGACGGTGTGCCCACTCCCACTGCCCCCAGGTCCCTGTTGTTGTTGGGTTGGTGGGTTACCCTGGGGGCCCTGTAGTGGTAGACACACCGCTGCTTGACCTGTCCTAGAGACAGAGGCATGGGCCCGCTGGGTGGGAGCTGTGCTGTTGTTCCCAGAGGGGGTTGGGTCTGCAGTGGCCTGTGTCTGGGTGAGGGGAACCGACTGCCCAGAGGTCCCCGATGGTCCGGGCTGGTCGTCAGGTTCCAGGTCGACAGAGCTGCTGTCATCACTAGTGGCCTGTTCCGGGGGTGGGATGGACATTTCTGGTCCCTCCTGACCGGTGTGTTGTCGTTCGGGTCCTGCATGGGGTAAGAGGGTATGGTTATTGTTTCTGTGTGTGCATTAGCTTGCGTTTTATGGGTGCCCTTGTCCCCCAGTGCTGGCATTCCCTTGGGGGAGGTGTTGTGAGGGTGTTTTGTTGGGGGGGTGATGGGTATGTGTAGTGGTCATGCTTAGGTGATGGGTGTCCATAGTTTGGGGGTGGAATGCAGGGGTTGGTGTTGGGTGGGTTGTGCTGGGGAGACATTCTCAGGGAGGATGTGTGCTGGGGGGTTGGGGGTGAGGGTGGGGGTTAGCATGCTGGGGGGGGGGGGTGAAGTGGTTGGCCTTGTACTTACCAGAGTCCATTCCTCCGTGTACTCCAGCGAGGCCATCAGGATGCAGGATGTTGAGTACCTCTTGCTCCCATGTTGTGAATTCGGGTGGAGTGGGTGGGGGTCCCCCGCCAGTCTTCTGCACTGCGATGTTGTGTCGCGAGACCATCGAGCGCACCTTCCCCCGTAGGTCGTTCCATTGTTTGCGGATGTCCTCTCGATTTCTGGGATGCTGTCCCACCGCGTTGACCCTGTCCACGATCCGCTGCCAGAGCTCCGCCTTCCTTGCTATGGTGGTGTGCTGGACCTGTGAGCCGAAGAGCTGGGGTTCCACTCTTATGATCTCCTCCACCATGACCCGGAGTTCTTGGTCCGAAAAGCGTGGGTGCCTTTGTGGTGCCATGGGGTGGTGTGTATGAGGTGTGGGGTGGTGTATGTGATGATGTGTGTGTTGGTGTGTGGTGCTTTGTGCTTCTATGTGGTGTGTGTGATGTTGCGGTGTGCCTCTGTGTGTCTGGCTATCTATTCTCTGATGTGTCTCTCTCTCCTTCGTCTCTGGTTTTTGTTGGTAGGGGTTTGTGGGTGATGTGGGTGTGTGTTTTATATGGTATTGGATGTGTGCGAGTGGTGTGTGTATGTGTTTCAGGTGTGTGCCTTTCAAATTGTCCAATGTGGTAGGGGTTTGTAAAGGTGTGTGTATTTTGACCGCGGCGGTGTGTACCGCCAATGGAATACCGCGGTTGAATGACCGCTGCGTCGATTTGCCGGTCATAATGGGATGGGCGTATTTCTGTTGGCGTGGCGGTGTAGGTTTGGTCTTCTCCAGTTTACCGCTGGCCGCTGATGTGGCGGACTGCAGTGGAGGGCGGATTTTTGGAGGTTTTGCAGTTGTGGGTCAGAATGTCCGTGGCGGCTGACCGCGGCGGTATTGTGGCGGCCTTCTGACCGGCGGTAAGCGGCTTTTACCGCCGAGGTCAGAATGACCCCCAAAGTCTCTTACACCACACACCAGCAAACAGAATGATCATTGTTCATATTTGCAGATTCCCATCTACCCATTCTCTCTCAACATCCATTCTTCATACACAGACAGACTCATCCATCTACACAAATTCAACATTTATCCAAATATAAATTCATGAGCTATCCCAAATCTGAATCCCACAGCTGCCTACCAACTCACTTCACCATCCTCCCACCCACTCCTCTATCCACTCACAGATCTATACAGTCATTCACTTGCCAACTTACCTATTCACATTTGCCAGTTTACCTACTCAGCCATCCATACACTTACTAATTCACACAACCATACAACAGCATTTGCATCAATTAGCTATGGGTGCTTGCATTGTTGAGGTAGACAGTACCATACTTGCTATTTAAGACGATTTCGTTGCTGATTTTGTGATAGAATTTTTCTGTCAGGGAAGAAAGCTTGTACAGCTGTTATGCTGTATCTGTCATGAGAGAGAAAGGCTTTCACTGCTAGTGCCCAGTTGTACTTGTTTTGTGAGGGCTAGTTACATTTATGATGGTGTGCTGTACCTGTTTTGTGAGAGAGGGACTTCCACTCCTAATTTGTGAGGATTGGATGCTAAAAATATCTATAATGTGTGGAATTTGTTCTGTGAGAGACTGAAGTGTGCACTCAAGCTGCTGTGTTGTGCTTCTTCTGTAAAGGGGGAAACTTGCATGGTTTATGTCCAGCTGTACCTGTTATATGAGAGACTCTCACACCACTGATGGTGTGCTGTACCTATCATGTGAGGTATGGAAGGTTGCAACTGACCTTCCACTGTCTTTGAAGCATTAGGCACAAATGCGATGGTGTACCCACCCGTTGGTGCTCAAGGAGTGCATCTGGTATGGGTTCAAAACCATTGGCCTTGACTATAAGCATCCACCTGGTGTCCCCATCTTATTTGAGGATCTGGAAGACTGGACTCAGGGACTACTACAAGGCCAGCTCCCACTACCTATTCAAGCCTAGTCTGCTTATGTTAGGCTTGTGCTGGTGCCAGCCCTGCACTCCTTGGCCTTTCTCACCTACATTGCAGTGCAGAGGAAATTAACTGGAGTGATCCAAGAAGTCCAGACTATCTCACTGTGGCCCTGTGCTCGCTAAGCAAATCATGTCCAAATAACTCTAAACTAATATACCTAACAGTGTTCATCAACTTGACCAATGACCCTAACGCAACCTATTTGAATTGCTCACAATTTGGGGCATATTTACAAGCCCCTTGCCCTGCTGGTGGGTCACTTTTTTTGATGCTCAGACGGGGCTTAGATCAGACCCATATCTTTGAGGCCATGCAAAGCCATTTTCCAGGGCTTTTCATGGCCTCATAGATATGGTGTAAGGTAACACAGGGCAAGTTGCTGCGTAGCCTTACACTGTCTCAGGGAGGCATACCATCTGCACTGAGGTGGGATTTCCCAAGCAACACCCATGGGTTTTGATGCATTCTTAGATTTACAAGGCAATGTAAACCTGAGAAAGGCAGGCATGTTGCAAGAGTGCCTGTGTTGGCACTACCCAGCACACTGTGCACCAGAGCAGGGGGAAAGGACAGAAATGCACTATATCTTGTAAATAGAGTGTATTTTTGTCTTTTCAAATTTCCATAGGGCAATGCAGCAAATATACATGTGGCACTGTTCTGTGCCATTTTGTTGTAAATATCCACCCATATGTCTTGTTAGGAAATCTAATGCTCACACTACCCTAGCGTTATTGACTAAGCTCCTTCACCTGTGAGGTCTTGTAAGCAGGAAGAGTTGGATTTGTGTAATAGAGATTGGTGGTAGGAAATGCAAACATTGTGCCACGCAGTGTAAGCGGTCAGAAGAAATGTCTATGCTTCACATCATTGGTATCTACAGGAACTGCCTCTACCTATCAGCACACTATACTTAAGTGGTATAAAAGGCTATGTTTTCTGATTACAGATTACATTTCATTTTGCATTTAACCACATCCCATGAAGCCCCCTAAGGATGGTCACTGCTAATTTTGCATATTTGCATATGGCATCCTCAGTGTTACTCACTGCTGTTTTGAGTGAAAATATATTAGACTTTCTTCTCTGTCTAATTTACAAACACCTCCTTTTATTTTGCAATCTCTTTTCACACCTGATTCCAACAACCATATCCTTCATTACACAGGACACATCGCGCGTGTACATTTTTTAACCACTTGTAAACTATATCTAAGATGTCTGAGGCTAGTGCTGTGTGTGAATGATGTTTGTCGAAATATAATAAAAAATAAACCAATGATATAGTTATCGTGTGTTTCTGGTACTGCGGCTGTGAGAGAAAGTGAATGATGTAAATAAACAGAGAGAAAACATTTGGGCCCGTATTTATACTTTTTTTAGCGCCGCATTTGCGCCGCTTTTTGACGCAAAACGGCGCAAACCTACAAAATACAATGGCATTTTGCAAGTTTGCGCCGTTTTTGCGACAAAAAACGCTGCAAATGCGGCGCAAAAAAAGTATAAATACGGGTGTTGTTGCTGTGACAGCAAAGTTTCACAAAAGGTATTTTTAAGTAGTCTATTTTCTAGCGTGCTACTACCCTGGAGAATTTCCAGATGTACTTTAGGCGAATTTCTTCCCGCTTTTGGAGGTCCACGTATATGTGTTCAGACTCAGCTTTTGATAAGATTCCTGAGGCACCTGTGAAGTTGCTCCGATTAAAATTTAATTATCAGAAGATGAAATATCGATCAATCACCTGCTTACGTATACTACCCCTAGGGAAAATACAATTGTTGATGCTCGGCTACTTCTAACTTTGACGACAAACAAGTTGCCACCGTCTCCAACTGCAGTACATTTTTACACACATATTGTAGTCTCGTGTCACAGCAGACTAATGGCGCAGGCTTCTGTCTCTGCCTTCTTTTCAGCTCGCCAAATGGATGCTACCATATTCGCACTGCAAACTACTTCCAGTTTAGACAACAGAAGCTGCTGGCTAAGCATCATTGCCATCTCAACAGCATCTTTCCAAATGACTTTCAAGCTGTTTCTCTTTTGGCTTCTCTGAGGGATGAATCTGTTTGCTCAATAGAATGTGTTGCAAATCTGAAACGAGCACTTTTATGGGCCGGTCATGCATCAAAATACCAAGCAGTTCTTTGTAGCAGTGGCTCTGATTCCTGCGATTTACAAAAAGTACAAGGGTTTGCAGAACCCAGAAACCGCCTGGGACTGTCCCGCTCCATGCCTGTGCTCACTAGAAGAATCATGTCTTTTTTAGAGCCAGGATAATACCATCTGCAGTGCTGTGAACGGCGTCAGATTCACGGACACACCGAGTATCAGAGCCGTTTTATGTTCACGAGTGGCATTTTTCAGAATGATCAGCAGTGTCCCTTGCTGCTTACTCAGACACATGTATTCAAAGGAAAGGAAAAATATCTTTAACACAGAATTGCAATACCTTCACTCTTCTAGAAGTCTAATAAAGCCTGATCCGGAGCAACGACCGCTGTGAAAAGAATATTATTAGTTTAAAAGGCATTTGTAATCATCCATATATTGGAGTCATGTAGTATTGAATGGTTATCAAAAAGTAAGGGATGTAAATTACAAATGATAACTATATCTTAAAACATAATTTGTTTTGATACCTGCAACAAAAAAATGAGAGGTGCTACTATAAATTTGTGAGCAGGCGCAAAACGAAACAGTGCAGATGTTTCTGAAAATACTGCACAACTCTCCGAGTTATTGCATGAACTGCAGACAGCACCTTTCAGAAACATTCAGCAGTAGTTAATGCTAAAAGATTTCTAGATGTCCTTCCTAGCACATACATTAACTCAGTGAGTTGCCGAATTTCTGTTGAATGACACCGTGCACTAAAATACTGGATAACAAGTTCACATCAAAATGACTGTGTATGGTTTCACAGCACTGTTAACATATAATTATGAGTCTATGGGCAGGACAGGGGCATACCACTAGTGTGGTGCAGGGGACTCAGAGCCCTTCTAAAGAGCCCCATGCAACCCAAGGCCTATGAATACAGTAAGAGGATGTGGCATAAGGGCCACAGTTGCTGACTTTGGAGTGGGGAACCAGGTTCGAGTATCAGTGTTGCCACAACATCCTGTAAATCTGGGCAAATCACTTAAGGGCAGAGTTATCATTATATCATGCAATGCAGCAAGTCACCTTGCTGTGCTGCGTGAAAGGGCAGGAATGCACCACATGTAACATGATATAGCGCATTCCTCTCCTTTCCTTGCGCTGCCGCCCAGTGTGATGACTTGCACCAATGCATACACCCTTGCATCATGGTGGACGGGTGCTTGTGTTGTAGGCAGGTGCCCATTTCTACACAAAACAATCCTCAGAGGCATTTTTAGAAAGAGGAAACAATGAGGAGAAATGTGCCTCCCCTTGCAAGGCCTCGTATTTTGACACATTTCTAGGTTTGCCAGTATTGCTAAATCTGGCAATGTGCCTAAATCTATGGGTGGATGTATGGAAAGACCCACTCTCCAAACATGGAATGCCTCCCTGCGGCAGAGTAACACATGGCAGGAAATTGCACTGCCTTGCATTGCTCAAGATTTATCAAGCCAGTCAGGGACACACAAGGTGGCCTTTCTTGGCATGATAAATCTGACTTTGTTGTTGTGTCAGCTTTGTGCTCCATTGTGTGTCACTAGGGTGACACACCACAATGATAAGTATGCCTCTGCATCTTCCCCGTCTAGATAAACAAATTAATGAGTACTTGAGTAATGTAACTCATACAAAACTCTCCAATACCTTTGGGGTGTGACTGTTACAGAGAACTGCAAAAAATATATATATCTGTGAGATATGGGAGACTCTGGCACTCCTCTTCACATTCTTCCATCGCAAAAAAGTTCTGCCACTGTGGCCAGAATGGGGAATAACAGACAGAATGCACTGTGCCTGCTTACACTGGTTTTCCCCTATTAACATGCCTTTCCTTTCACTGGACACATATTCTAGCAGCTTTTGTGAGGTGCAATTGTGCACAGGTTTTACTGCACCTGCTAGTTCCATGTTTGGTAAAACAACATCAATTTTAATACTTCGTTTTATTAAAAACTGGTGTTTTAGCAATAACTGGTTTATAGATACGGCTATTCATGATTTTTGTTACGGAAGCATAATGTGTTGAATTCCTTGCAGAGTTTACCTTTAGTCTGCCTAGTTTTCCATTCACTGTATTTCCAAAGTTGAGTACATGTTTGTGTGACTGGTGCTTGTCTACCCTAGTCAGATGCATGTAATTGTCGCAGCAGAGAGGTGAGATATTTGCTTCTCTCTGTCAACATCTTTTTGTGTCAGGTTTGGTCAGTTGCATCTTTTTCTTTCTCTCTGTCAACATCTTTTTGTGTCAGGTTTGGTCATTTGCATCTTTTTTTTACACGAACAGATAGCCAAAAAAACAACTTTGCATCCAAAAATGTTGTGAACCCCAAATTATTGTGCAAGACTAATGTTTATGTGAAATGCACATATCACTCGTAGTCCTTGCTCAAGTTATGTGTACTCCTTGTTGTGAAAAACTATACAACCTCACATAGCACTTTTAGTGCAACATGTAACCCAGCCATTAGTGTATCCACCATAGACTGAAAATCTAGTAGTGCTGCCTATCACCAAGAACAGATAGGAGTTAATACATTTTCATCTCCTGTTTTTGCCCTAACGTTACCCAGCCAGTAGCATTTCAATAATTAAACATTATAACTTCCTTCAGGAAGGATGAAAGCTGAGATTTTGAGCATCTCTCTTCATAGATGTCATTTATGGTTCGCCAGGGGTCGCAGCTGCGAGGCATGGCTTGCCCTTTGCAACCCCTAGCATTGCTTTTGCTACCCCTGGCTTCAGAGGTGGCAAATGCAGTGCCAGGAACACAGTGGCAGTTCGTCCGTATGGACCACATTTGGGACTTCACTCTCTTTGTTTCTTGTCAATTTTTATTACGGTAATAGTGAACAACAACATGCTATTCTCTATTAGTGTAATAAAAATGAGGAACATTTAGCGGGAATATGTCCTTTCATGGCAGCCGAGGTAGATAACAATGCTTTTAAATATATGCTGTGTGCCTGCTTGCGAGTGAAAGTGTGTTTATGTGAGAGTGTGTTTGTGTGTGTAAATTTGTGTGTGTATGTAGTAATTTGTGTGTATGTGTAAGAATGTGTGAGAGTGGAGGAGAAAGAGCGTGCAATGGCATTTCCACTACCCCTGGCATTTTGGTGAAGTGAGGTCCATGCCTCTCTTTCTCCCTATGTTCAGCAGTTACACTGTATTAGATTATAAAAGGCCATATTGAAGATTCCGTGTTTACGTCTCTTAATCCGTGCACAGTAAACACACCCATACCTACGGCTTGGTCCAGTCACTTTTTGGTGCCAATCCATATATTGGAAATATACTGGACTAAGGAAGGGTCACCTCTATATCACGTTTGTGGATCTGCGTGCGGCCTTTGATCTGGTGCCAAGAGACTCCTTATGGGCAGCACTAGGGAAACAGGGCATGCCGGGGAACCTCCTGTGCCAACTAGAGAGGTTACATGAAAATACATTTGCAAAGGTTCGGTGGGGTCCAAAGGGAGAGTTGACAGACCCAATACCTATCAAGAGGGGGATGAGACAGGGTTGTGTGCTTGCCCCAACCCTTTTCTCATTATATGTTAATGACCTGGTTAAACATTTGAAACAAAGTAACCATGACTCACAAAGATTGAACGGTGATCCAGTTCCTGCCCTCCTTTTTGCAGATGATACCATCTTATTATCACAAACTCCCATGGGCTTGCAAACCCTATTAGATAAATTTAGTCAGTACTGCAGTATGAAGGGACTAGAGATAAACACAATTAAGACCAAATACCTGACTGTTAACCCCCATAAAGCACTCAAGAGAAACATTAGGATTAGAGGGCAGGCATTGGAACGAGTAAAAAACTTCAACTATCTAGGGATACTACTTGATGCCAAGTTGTCATGGGCACCGCACGTCAATAAAGCTGCTATCTCCTTAGTTCATAGTTCCATGGCGATTAGTAAAAACTATAAATGTTCTAGATCTAGCATTGTTTCACCAGTATTTGAGATCTATAGGTGCAAAGCACAGGCTGCTGCTTTATATGGAGCTGAACTCTGGGGATTTACAAATCTAACACCACTGGTTACCCAGGAAAATAATTTTATGAGGGGGGTACTGGGTCTCCCTCTATCTACTCCACTGATTCCTCTTACCTATGATATTAATATGAAACAAATAGGTAATTTTGGCAGCCCTGAGGCCCTTGCTTTACTGGTGTAGACTATGGACAACTCCTGAATTGATCCAATATAGGCAAGCACTAATCGAGATTATGGTCTTGGATAAGGCTATCTCCCTTCCATGGCTCCACTATATAAGGCAATGCTTTTACAATCTAGGGCTGAAATCGGAAGAACCGCATACACTCACAATACATTCAAAGATTCGACTAAAACAAGTGTTTTGGGACTTCACTCTAAACAGCCCTCTCTACAGCAAGGACTTAGGTAGACTAACCTTAAGTTTCCTGGATATCAAACCATTACCGAGAGCTGAGGAATGGATAGATACTATCCATCCTAGGCGAGCAAAAGTTTTATTTATGAAGTTCCGATATGGGACTCTCCAGGTTAGGGCTTTTACTTCTAAAAGGGGCCCCTCGAGTGGGAGAAGACATGAGGTGACTTGTGGGCTGTGTAATATGGAGACCTCTGAAACGACGGATCATGTACGTTTGAACTGCAAAGCTTATGATAAACCAAGGAGGAAATGGATTCGACCTATTTGCAGGAACATTGGAATCGGGAATTATAATGAAGCAGCTAGATTCTTGAGATCTAGTACTATACCATATGTTGTTTTTGGTTTAAGCCGGTTTTTGCTAGCAATCTCATTTATCAGAGACAAGGCGGGCCTGAGGCTCTAGGCGCTTCAACTCAGACTAAACCCCCACAGTTAATCCACGGTCCTCAAAATGATAAATGGGAGCCGTCTTCTGTAATCCAATGGACTCTGGTTATACATTCAGCTAAGGATGTATTTAGCCCAGGGGATATTGGTAATGCTTGGGAAGAACATGAATTATAAAATTATTTTGCCCCTTAGCACAAGGTCTGTTGTTATTAGGAGGATTTTAAAGTTTTTTTTAGAATTGTCATCAGACACTTATGGAACTAGCTTGTAGATCTAGTTACTTATTTTTTTTTTTACTTAATTGATCAAATAGTCCTCCCTTAGTTAAGCAAATAAGTGCCTGATGGCCGGGAGGCAAATTTTTTAATTTTTAATTTTTTAATTTTTAATTTTAAGGGTTTATAAAAATGTAATATTGTAATTGATTGTTATTTATTGCTTCTAAGACTAACATTTGGCCATTATCTAGACAGTCTGATTTTAGTATTTAAGTGAATATTAATTGTTGCTGGAATAATGTGCTTTTTGTATTGCTTGATTGTTTTTTCCTTTTATGGCTTTTAGCCGAATAAAGGCGTGTGATGATGATGATGATGAATATTTTTTTTAATTGTGCACTTAATATCTCTATACAAACAACTGTTGATAGGATGGCAAGACCCTGTCATAAAGTTACTAGAGAGAAGTTAATCTTTGCCGTAGATTCCACTATTTATAATACTTTGACTTCGTTAGTCGACAAAGTGTCAGCTTTTAATACGCCGATTTCTAGTTTATTGGATGAAATTGCTCCACCTCATAGTATTAAATCAAGTAGAAGTAGTTAATTTGCTTTTTTGTACTCACAAGAATCAAAGTAACCAAAATTCACCGTAAAACTATTAAGCATTAACGAAAAAAGAGAATATTATCTAGCAGATAAAAAAGTATAACGTAAGGCCAATAATATGTATCATTATCTCGTTCGCACTTCTCATTCTGCCATTTTGGTCGTAGGATTGATAGTGCAAAAAATCCTACTAATGAGGTATTCACTATTCTTAAAAGTTTCTCTTCCCCGTGGGCACGCTCCAGCACGATAAATCATTCTCAGGAATGATGTAATGATTTGGCAATATTTTTCAGGTTAGATTCCTAAAAATATGGTCCAGATTTGACCCGGTAGCTACTGTTATGGACACCTCTTCTGGTACTCAAATTAGCATCCCTCATTTGAGAACACATTTGGTGGAATCCTCATCTGATTAGCGATATCTTGAGGTCCCAACTGAATACTATCAAATCAGCCTCTCCATTCCGCCCTTCCCCAAAGGATTCTTTCCTTTTCCAAAGATCTCTTAGCCATCAAACTTTTGGAAATCTATAATAAGTCTTTAGCTGCTGAAGAACTCCATGCCAGCAGGAAACATGCTTTTATAGCCTCCCTCCCCCCAAAAAACCTCTATGGTTTATGATCATCCTTTCAGACCCATTTCATTATTACCATTTTAGACTAAGTTAGTAAAAAGTTATGCCAATTCCCTGTTGACACCATAGTTGGAAGATTACCAGCTTTAAGACGAGACTCAGCCTGGGTTTAAATCTTTCCTCAGTACTGAGACAGTTCTTCTCGCTGCAGTTCAAAGCATTAGTGTCACCTTGGACCTGGACCAGTCTGCCACCTTTGTTGTTTCAAATCTCTCTGCAGCTTTTCACATGGTCACACTTTCAGTACTCTTTTAGTGGCTAATGAATAATGGAGTATCTGACCATGCTCTGAACTGGATCAATTTTTACTTATTGGAAAGGTCCAATGGTGTCTTTTTATCACGATTTCAAAAAGACAATTACACCTTCCCTTGTGGTTTACCTCAGGGATTATCCTTATTTCAAAATTCTTTAATGTCTGATTAACACTATTGACTGCTTTGCTGAGACTCTTTGGCTTCTCCAGCATGTCGTATGCTGATGACGCCCAGATGGTCCTTTTCATTTAGGACAATCTGGGTGAAACTCAGAGCTGTTTTTCTGCACGATTGAGGCAGTAGTGAAATTGATGAACACCAGCTTCTTGAAGCTAAATTCAGACACCGGGATTTTGTTATTCAGCTTAAATTGTCTAAACTGACGTTTGAATTTGTGGTCTTAGGATCTAAGATCCCTTCCAGCTTTTGGGTTCTGTGCCAGAAACTTGGATTATTCCTTGACTACCGTCTTTCCTTTACAATGGTAGCGAACACATGTTTTGCCTTACTTTGGCCTGTTTGTAAAATTCTTCCCCATATGCTTCTGTCTGCATACAAAACTAGTGTTGAGGCCCTGATCCCTTTGCAATTGCACAATCCCATCTTTTAATACCTGTCTTCCTGCTTTCTTTTTTAACAGATTGCAGATAGTCAAAAATGCATCTCGGCCGGTGGACATCTGTTGGACATCTCCTCCCTACATTACATTGGCTGCCAGTTCTGCAGATGTTCTCTTTCAAAGCTCGTTGGCTGGCTTACAAAGCCATCAAGGGCATTGGCTCCATTTATCTTTCCAGAAATGTCTGCGTTTATAGGTCAAGTGCCTCTGTGCTTCTTCACATGTCTTGAAGAAGCTGAATGGACGACTTCTTGTTCTACAGCACTGCCAAGCAGTAGAATCCTCTCTCCCTCTCCCTGAGGTCTTCACCCAACACCTCTACATTTAAAAATATTTTAAAACCTGTCTTTCTCAAGAGCATTAATTTATTTTTTCTCACTTTTTGGATCTTTTCTTTTGATTTCCTAATGCCTGCAAAAATGCCAGGACTCAAGGTTTTTGGGGTAACAGCGTGCTGTACAAATATTATTAATTCATTCATATTAAAAGATTAAAATGGAAACCTAGGTAAACGCAGAAATGTACACTATTAAGCTAGAGATATACATATTTTGCAGAAATTAAATCAAACTTCATTCTAAACACATCAGAACAAAATACTTCAAAATTACTTCCTGCTATGATTGCTTCATCTTAGACTTCTTTTTCAGGCAGTGGTGTTAGTGGAAGATTTCTAATGATATATCAGAGAATACCTCAAAGAGAATAACTTACCAGGGAATGAAAATATTTGAACTGATACATAGAGTCTAGTGAAAATGTGGCCAAGTTCACATTCAGCTGGCTTATTGTTTACCACTGTGTTTGTGGTTCTACCTTGTGGATTTCTTCCCATTTTCTACTTATATGCTTCAGATGGTCAGGCTTGGCTCACTGTCCGTCATAACATATATCCATGTGGGCCTTATGGTGTGGCTGTTAAGGTATGGTTAGATGTCCTTGTACATCCGCTGATATGCCTTATGAAATGTTCATGCACCTACAGCAGAAATGCTAAATACAGAATATCCATAATTGATATAGGTTTCATTTGTGGTGGCACTGGTATATTGAACTGTTTTGTTTATAGTGTTGGCTGGTCAATTTGTTTTGATTTGTGTTGTACAATTTATGGTGGATGAAGTGTGATGTATTCGTGGGGTAATTGGTTGTGTTGCATCCTTGGCTTCTCTGCCACCTGAGAGCCAGAGAACTGCAGAATTGTGTGAGGCCCTATGATTCTTGGAGCTCATAAAACACAGTTTAATCATGCAGCTGAGAGAGTATCTCACCTGGGCCCGTGTTCTTTCATGCTCTTTGGCTCCAAGACATTGCTACTTATCCCTTCAGCTCCCTTCAGCTCCAAAATGGCCTAGGGGTTTACAGCTGCTTCTTAAGGTGATTCCGTAACTAGTCCACTTCAGGATTTCATTCTATTTTCTTTACCCTTTCTATAATTGATGTTCCTCCAATTTCTTTCTGACTTCCAGAATTCATTATGTTTCCTGTTGTGGTATTTAATGTCATTTCCTTTTCCTGTCATATTACTGTCTAAAGCCTCAGCCTGGTTGGTGAGTTTGTTGCAACAAAGCTGTTTTCCTCCATTTGTTTCCTCGCTCGCTGTACATGCTGATTCTGACTCCTTACCCCTGAAGTCTGGATCCCAGATTCATGGTTTTCTCAATCTTTTTGAGTTTTTTGGCTCTGTAGGCCATGGTAAAATGTTTATTCTGCTGCATTAATCAGAGTAATTTTGGTAATTTTATGTTACTCTTTTGTCACAAAAATACTGAAAATTACATAATTGTGCCTGTTTGCATAAATATGAGAAATTAGGAACAAACGTCCAGAGCATGGCAGAGCACAAGAATAGCTAAATTAGCTAGTGCGAGTGGCTGCTGGTCTTCATGTTCTGTTGCATTTAGCACTATTTTCTTATCACAAAATGTATCCTCTAGTCCATTTTAAATGCAAGTGTGCATTTTATGCTGAAAAACTAGGGTTTCCACACAATCTCAAATAATAGTACAGTAATTTTGTCAAAATTACTGTCGTACTACATGAAATGTGAGCTACGCACACACCTAGCTCTTTCTTCTTGAAAAGATGACACCTTCTTGAGGGCACTTGCTTACCACATATTGTAGTGTGTGGTGAAATTGTGTCTTCTGAAAACAGTCACTTGTACATCAGACAACGGACAACGGACAACGGGTGTCCAGACTTAAACAGAATGTTGAATGCAGTGTCTAAGTGACATAGGCTGTTGGTGAGAGGTCTGCTGCAATGTGACAGTATGTGGCCAGGTGTTATAATGTGAGTTCACAATTGTTACTTATATTGTGAGGTGTAGTGTGATAACAGTTAGGGCCTGATTCATGAAGGTAAACCTACACTTTTGTGCAAGTTTGTGATTTTTTGCGATTCACAAAGAAAATTTATGGATAATATCTTTACAACTGCCTACCTTTTTATGTGCTGAGTCTCCGCCACAAGGGCAGAGACTGCAATTGTTAAGATACTACTAGTAAAAGTTCCTTTGTATATTGCGAACCATCATAAACCTACACAAAAGTGTAGATTTGTGATTGTGAATCAGGCCCTTAGTGTAGAATTAGATTGTTTGGTGTTTTACAGCCTTTATGTTGTGTTCCCTATTGTGGTGAGTGAATATGGTAATATTAGTTCAAACTGCTCTGTCATATGTTTGGTCTTCCTGGACATTAGTTCCTGGGTTTGTGTTTCTTCATTTTCAAGTCTTCTTTATCTCCATTTTGTGCCCACCTCTAATGCCTAATTAATGTGTCCTCCTAATCTTAATGCCTGTGTTACCTTTATTTGATTCCTCCTTTCCCTGATCTAAAATCATTACCCGCATGAGCCACCTAGCAAAGAGTCACTTCTGTCTGTAGGTTAATATGTCCACAATTGAGCCTGTAAAAGCTCTTTGCTGGTGTTTCTTGTCAAATGACTCTATAGCCGGGTTGCATGAGCATCTCTTGCACCCAGTATTTGTTTCTTTGTTCCAGTGTGTTTAGTTCTCTGCGACCCTATCCACTTCTAACTGCCTGTCGCCAGTCAGTGTGCGTTCTCTAGTGGTTTGTGACTTGTAGTTTGTGAGTGATGTGAGAGTGCTTCTGGTGGTGCGTGAATGCTACTTTGAAAGATATTGGAAAGATGTCAGTTGTGCGAAACAGCTACCCTCTGTGGGGTGTGAATGCTGCTGGTCCTGCATGACTGTTAATTTGAGTGTGTGAGAATGCTGTAGGTAGTCAATAGGTGCTAATTGGTGAGGGGTGTAAGATTGCTGCTGCTAAAACGTGAGTCTGTGCAAGAATGATTCCTGTAATTTATGACTGCTAGCATATGAGAAGTGTAAAGAGAAGTGCTACTTGTGTGAGAGAGGAGAGAAGCTAGTCTGTGAGAGGTGTGACAGTTCTCTTGATTTTTAAACACTACTTCATCCTTACCACCTAACTCAATAAAAAAATCAAAAGTATACTTTAATTCAAACAAACCATTAGCTTTAGTGCTTGATTGTTACACAACAGGATTGGTTGGTCTCAGGCACAAAAATGGCAGGCAGTTTAACGGTAAACATTTGAGAGGGGCAGAACTTACAAGAAATACTGTAAGACTAAATGAGTACAGTTCTCTGTGAAAATGTTGAGTGTGTTAAGTAGACATACAACTATGGAAAACTAAACCATTGGTCCCAGGGCCTGAGCTCTTCAGGCATAGAAACAAGACTCGTAGAATTGTGCAAAGAAACTCAAGTAACAAATTGTTATAACCAAAACCTAAACTAGCCTCACTCAAGGGCTGAAACTGCTTTTTAGTTGCTTTAGTACTTCCATACACAAATGATGATCTAAGATACTAGTCAGTAGACATAGGCCCTCATTTTGAACATGGCGGGCCGAACTGCCATATTATGGACATGGTGACGGCCGCCAGTGGCAGCCGTCACCCACCGACAGGCTCCCGCCGTCAGGCAGCCTGGCGGCGGGATCAAACACCATCCGCCAGGGTAGCTGCGCTACCCTGGGGATAATGTTTCATTTCCTGCCAGCCTTTTCCTGACGGGATATGCCGCCAGGAAAAGGCTGGTGGAGGGGGTGCCCCTGCACTGCCCATGCACTTTGCATGGGCAGTGCAGGGGCCCCGGAGCAGAGCCCCATCGCACAGGTCGGGCAGTGATCTACGCGACGGGTGCGCCATGTGGAGCCGCCATCAATGTCCCGGCCGAGCCTTTCTGTGGACCGGCGGGCGGAAACAATGCTTCCGCCCGCCGGCTCTCAGAAAAGTTCATAATCTGTCCGGCGGGGTTCCGGGGTTGCTGGCGGTCAGTGTTTAGACCGCCAGTATGAACACAGCGGTTGTTTCCACCGTGTTCATAATGACCACCATAGTCACTGACAGATTCTGGTGGTTTAATCCTGTTCAAAGCTATGCTTGGGTGCATGTAATAGAATTACACACTTGCCTATCACGTTTCCCTAGATGAAAGTATGGCCACCAATCAGAACCCAGGTTGTTTGAGCTTCCAGGAAGCTCAAAGGAGCAGAAGTAGAGCAGGCAGAAGTGACGGTGGACCAAAGCTTTAGAAGGACAGCACGCCAAGAGACATACCTGGGGTAAGGAATATCCAGTAGTAGAGTGCAGCGACTGAGAAGAAAGATGAGAGACATGGACTCTTTGAGACTGAGAGTTTGGAGGTCTGGCTCCATGCGTGATGGATCTCAATATTGCTGTGGACGGGAAGAAACTGACTGGTCCAGTGACCAGTGGTATGTATTCTGAAGTGGGTTATGTTAGTGAAGCGGGGCACTTGTTTTTATCCCATGCTATTGTCAAGCCATCGCCCATTGGCAAGCAAGTGCAGAAAGGGATTCAGGAGCAGTGAATAGGGAGGCCTGATATGTGACATGAGATGGGAAATGTGAAACAAGAATTAAGGAATAAGAAGGGACAAATAATTCTTCTAACACTTCCTAATGGGCATACATACACTTTCTTACAAATTTTTACTTGGTTGAATAATTAACAGGCCTAACGTCATGAACCTTCATTATTTAGATAAGACAGTTGGCTCCATATGTTTATATCTCTGCTCAAAGAGAATTAAACAAAACAAACCACAAAAAATAAGAAAGAGCCTGAGAAAGAGTGAGAGAGGGAGGGACAGGGGAGAGAAAGTGAAGGAAAAATGAGGAAATTGAAGATATCCCCTTGAAAGCCTCACAACAGGAGGAAGGCCTATCATTGCTAGAGAATGCCGGGAAAAGGGAAACCTAACTCCTTCCTGTTAATTCTTAGCAACAGTTAACTGATGTTTGAGGCTCCAGAAGCACCTGGAAAAACTGAGGGATGAAGATATCTAAAAGTCTGGAGAGACTATCGATGAACTTAGAGACCTGAGAAAGAAAATACCCACCCCCTCCATCTGGGACAACTCCTGCTGGCCTACCTCCCTGGGAACCCCACCGACGCCGACCGACCACACATGCAACCTGGGCTTCGTCCTTGACTCCTCCATCTCCATGTCCAAACAGGTCAACGCAGTCTCCTCCTCCTGCTACAACACCCTCCGCATGCTCCATAGAATCTACAAGTGGATCCCGACAGAAACAAGAAGAACAGTAACACAGGCCCTCGTCAGCAGCAGGCTAGACTACGGCAACGCCCTCTACACAGGTATCTCAGCAAAAAACCTACGATGCCTCCAACGCATCCAAATCGCCTCCGCCCGACTGATCCTCAACGTACCCCTCCGCAGCCACATCTCCCACCACCTGAGAGACCTTCACTGGCTCCCCGTAGACAAGAGGATCACATTCAAGCTCCTCACCCACGCGCACAAGGCACTCCACAACACCGGACCAGCCTGCCTGAACAACAGACTCAGCTTCTACAACCCAACCTGTCAGCACCACACCGCAAACCTCGCCCTCGCTGTCGTTCCCCGCATCCAACGAAAGACCTCTGGCGGCAGATCCTTCTCCTACCTCGCCGCCAAGACCTGGAACACCCTCCCGACCAACCTACGGCAGACCCAAGACCGATTCACCTTCAGAAGACTCCTCAAAACCTGGCTCTCGATCAGTAGCAGCAGCACCCCCCCCCAGCACCTTGAAACCCTCACGGGTCTGTAGAGCGCTTTATAAATTCTATGATTGATTAATTGATTGATTGAAAATACAAGGACACATCAGTGAAGTTGCAAGAGTGGTGATATCAACAATTTCAATTTGCAGCAGTCTATAAAATTGCATTGACTATGATCCATAAAGTATAAGTGCTTTTAATTTGCCTACTTATGCACAATCGGTCTCGTCATTAAAATTTGAATGCAAAAGTATTGGCTCTGCCAATGACTATTTGCAATGACAGTTTGTTTGTCACTGCACATGCATGTCACTGGAGTATCAACGTAAAAACAGCAAAATGCCATGTGCATGTAAGCAAAGGTAAGAAGAGATGGCAATACTGTGTGCACATATGTGTTCTTAGATTGTGATGCATGTGCAGATATGCATTGTGAAACACTGGTAGACAGTTTGGGGCTTTACTTTACTATTTCAATATGGCTGAAAGCCATATTAGAGCAATACTGTCAAAAATTAAAAGTGTACAGAAGTGCAAACATGAAATGTGAGTGGCCCGTCAGCACTGCCAGAAAAAAAAATAAAGAGTGGGGCCGAGATGGGCAGGGAAGCACCTGAGTGGAACAATGACAGTTGGGAAGGAGCACTGGAAAAAAATGCACAAGGGAGGGATGGAGGTAAGGGAGTTGGGCTGAATGTTTTTATGTGTCAATGAAGGAACAAATACTTTTCAGTTCTTCAGATCTGTGAAATGCAGTGGACTAAAACAAATGCTGGCAGACCGTACTGTGAGTAAGTGTCTAAAGCCAGCTGAATTAAAGGAACCAATGGCTGCAAGAGGTCTTTGAAAATGCCTGCATACATAAATATACGCATATACACACATACAGATATATTTATACAGATATATACCTATATACAGATATAAACATACATGGAAATATATGTATGTTTACTGTGCTAGCTAGAACTATGCCCCCTCCAAGCCCAGTTTTGTCATCAATGATGTGATTTGAGATGATATCAAAGTAAGAAAATGGGTAAATAGTTGTGTGGTCTGCACAAGTAATGGGTTCATATTTGTCACCTACTGGAAACCAAACAAGTCATTGTGGTGTTTGACTTTCTCAGGGTAGCGAGGTGGAGCAGTCCAAAGCCAACTAAAGGGAAGTGGTGTGGGCTATCAACTCCCATTCACAAACACACAATAATAACACTCAATAAAACATTACCCAGTCTGTGTTTTTTCTTTTGAAAAAGGAAAAAGTGAATTTATTACACACACCACTAAATACTATGCATAAATTTACAAATAAACACAAACTGATGGAAATGCTTGTTGGCGACATTGCGGGCCAGTATGCACCTAGACATCTAGCCTGCCGCTTGCCTGTGGCTTCCAGTTCCTTCTTGTTCCAGACTGAATCAGGGACACCACAGCTGCCTGGGTTTTCCTGACTGGGTTTTCCTGACCTGGCTTTCCTACTCACTGCTCCTCCTGTCAACAGAAGCCCCGCCCACTCCAATACCTACTTAATGCAGGGTGGAGCACGACAACATCAGTAGGCACCTGGACACCTAGCCTGCCACTTGCCTGTGGCTTTCTGTTCTTGCTTGTTCCAGATTGATCCAGTACCACTGCGCTGCTTGGGTTTTCCCACTGAGGTTTTCCCAACCGGGTTTTCCCACTCACCATTCTTTCTGCCAACAGAAGCCCCACCCACCCCAGGATCTACTTAATGCAGGCTGCAACACGACCAAGCTGCTGGCGAGCCAAATGCATGAGAAAGGCAAGCACATCTATGCCCGTCTGTGCTTGGGCCATGCCCAGTGCCACAACCCCTGCCCCTGAAGATACACCATCATCAAGCTCTACACCCTCCATCATGGACCCCGCAACAAACACTGCAACTGTGCCAACCCATGCTCCACATTAGGCCTTTTCACCTGCAACCTTTGCCACTTCACCTGCCACAGAACACACACCAGCCCACCGACCAAGCCCAAGATCAAACACACTTCAGACCCCCCGAACAAAAACATCAACTTGCATACGCCATTCTCAACACATGCTCACTAATCAAGCATTTTACTGAATTATTGAACCTCATGGCCCTCCTCCCCCCGACATCGCCTTCCTCACAAAGACCTGGCTCAACCTCACATCTACTCCATACATTGCCACAGTGATCGCCGATGGATATAAAGTCACTCACCAGGACCGCACCAACAAGCTGGGGGGAGAAACAGCCATTATCCACAAAGACACCATACAGTGCACCACCACCACTGACAACACCACCACTGTTATGGAACATCTCAACTTCGAGCTCTACACAGACAACAGAACAACCATTAGAGGCACCCTTACATACCGACCCTCAATCCCATGCTCCAGCTTTTGCAACACCATCACAGACTTCATTGTTCCCCTAACCTTAGGCTCCAAGGACTTCATTTTCCTTGTTGACCTAAATTTCCATATTGATGACCCCAACGACAACAACACTGCACACCTCAACAATATGAGCAGCCTCGGTTAGACCTAGATCATCTACGACCCTACACATTTTGCAGGACACACGGTGGACCCAACTTTGACCTCCAGAAACCACGACAAATACAGCCAAGTCACAGAAGTCACCAGGACTGATCACATTATCATCCACTTCAGCATCTCCAGCCCCCGCACCTCATCCCCAAGATGAGCAATGCGCTCCACCGGTGGTTGAGCAAAATCTCAGAGACCAGCTGGGTGGACACCCTCAACACCTCCAACCACTGCCACCAACTTGAACAGGGTATAAAAAACTTCAACTCCTGGATCACCAATTGTGTCAAAAGAATCATCCCCTTCAAGAGCAATGTCCAGAGGGTATCCTCCAAAAAGGCCAGCTGGAATTCCCAAGATCTCAGAAAGAGACAGAAAACAGCTGGAGAGGAGATGGAGCGCCAGCAAGCACACCTCCGACAGAACAACCTTCTAGACCTGCTTCAACCTCTACCATTGCCTGCTGAGGGCAACAAAGAAGACAGCCCTTGTCACATGCATCAAAACCAGTGGCAACATTATTACTGCACTCGTTGCAGTCACCGATGAGATCTGAGCCTTTCTCGACTGAGGATAAACAGCAGCTTTGATCTTCCTGGACCTCTCGGCAGCATTCAACACGTTATCCCACTGCATGCTGATTGAAAGACTCCACCTCTTCAGCATCCAATGAGATGTGCTCAGATGGATCACCTCCTTCATCATCAGAAGAAGCCAGAGAATCCACCTCCCACCTTTCACCTCCAAACCCAATGAGTCACCTGCGGTGCACCCCCAGGGCTCATCCCTCAGCCCCACGCTCCGACGACCCCACCTCAACCAGAATCAACTTCCACAGATTCATGACAAGCATTGCTGACTGAATAAAGTACAACTGCCTGTAGATGAACACAGACAAGACAGAAATACTGGTCTTTGGCAACAGGAGCAACACATGTAATGATTCTTGGTTTGCTGTCAGACCTAGGACCCGCATACACTCCCTCTGACCACACCAGAAACTTCAGAAACATCAATGACAACAAGCTCAACATGAAATCACAGATCAATGCTGTCCTCCCTGCTGGCTTCCTCCCTTTGCACATGTAGGAAAGTACCCTCTTTTTGCTGTGGTTACCCCCTAATTTCTGCCTGATGTCAGTTGGTTTGACTGTGTTTACTGGGATCCTGTTATTCAGGACCCCAGTGATTATGCTCTCTCTCCTCTAAATTTTGTTACTGCATACTGGTAACCCAGTATTTCCCCGACAATTGGCATAATGGTGTCCCCTTACAAGTCCCTAGTATATGGTGCCTAGGTACCCAGGGCATTGGGTTCCAGGGGATCCCTACTGGCTGCAGCATTTCTTTTGCCACCCATAGGGAGCCCATGCAAAGGCTTCCGCAGGACTGCCATTGCAGCCTGCATGAAAAGGTGCATGTACCCTTTCACTGCCATTTACACTGCACCAGGTCACTTATAAGTCATACCCATAGCAGGCCCTTCAGCCTTGAGGGCAGGGTACAGAGTACATGTGTGTGAGTGCACCCCTGCACTAGCAGAGGTGCCCCATGACCTCTAGGACCATTTTCCAGGACTTCGTGAGTGCGGGGACGCCATTTTACGCGTGTACTGGATATAGGTCATATTTGGTATCAAACATGTTGGAATCATACCCCATTGCTTGTGTAAGCATTGGTGGTATGATTCCATGCACTCTGGGGGCTCCTTAGAGGACTCCCAGTATTGTCATTGCAATTTTCCAGGTAGCCCCAGCTGTTGCCACCTCTCAGACAGGTTTCTGCCCTCCTGTTGCCTGAGCAGCTCAAGCCCAGGAAGGCAGAACAAAGGATTTTCTTTGGGAGAGGGGTGTTACACCCTCTCCCTTCAGAAATAGGTGTTACAGACTTGGACTTGGGAGGGTTAGCCTCCCAGAGCCTCTAGAGATGCTTTGAAGGGCACAGATGATGCCCTCCTTACATATTCCAGTCTACACCATTTCAGGGACCCCCCATCCCATGCTCTGGCGCAAAACTGGACAAAGGAAAGGAGAGTTACCACTCCCCTGTCCATCACCACCCCAGGGGTGGTGCTCAGAGCTCCTCCATAGGGTTCCTGGGTTTTGCCATCTTGGATTCCAAGTTGGCAGGGCAGTCTGCAAGCATCTGAGTGGCCAGTGCCAGCAAATGATGTCAGAGCCCTCCCCTGTTAGCTGACCAATCCCCCTTTCAGGCCTATTTAGGGGCTCTCTCTTGGGTGGTTCTTCACATTCGGATTGCAAGACTCCAGTAGGAATCCTCTGCATCCTTTACTTCACCTTCTTACCAAAGAAATTGCATCTGGACCCTCCAGGAACTCTACAATTGCAACAAAGAAGCAAAGACGATTTCTGCAACATTGTATCTTCAGCTCCTGCCAGCAACTGCAACTGTTTCCTGGTTGTGCATCCTCAGAGGACAGCCTGTCTTCAGTCTGCACCAGAAGAACAAAGGAATCTCCCTTGGAGTGAAGGAGTCACTCCCATGCTTCAGCAGGCACCTCTCTGCAACAACGACCTGTTGTGTGGGACCCCTCTCCTGATGAGCTGCTTGGATCCTGCATCACAGGTGGCGGACTGAAGTGGTCCCGATGGTCCTGATGTCCAACTGCCCAGTTTTGGTGGAGGTAAGTGCTTAACTCCCCAAGCAAGACAGTACCCCAATGCACCACGTGTTTTGCAGTTGCCAAGGCTTGTTGTCATCCTTTCACGAAGTTCTTCATGCACAGTGCAGCTTAGGCCCCCAGCACTCCTTCCCGCAGATGCACAGATTCCTGTGTGGTTGTCCGGTGGCACTGGACGCTTTGTTGTAGTGCTGCATGGGCCTCCTTTTGCACCTTCTTTGTCCCCATGATGTGGGACTCCTGTGCATGTTGCCTGGTCTTCTGAGGGCTTTCTGTGTTGCTGAGAGCCCCCTCTGACTCCCCCTCCTGGGTAGAGTCCACAGGGTCCCTCCTGGTCCTGGGCAGTGCCATTTTCCGCTAACCGCAAGCTTTGCATGTGCCAAGGCTTGTTGGCGGACTCCAGCAATGCAAACCAGACTGCAATCATCCATCCAAAATGGGACATCATCGTGACGGAGTCGTTCCCAACAAGCCAACACCAGCGGCCCCGGACATGGAGTCGCGTAGACCCCCAAGTACAGTAACTTTTGTGAAGAGTGAAAACAAGTTGATGCACAAAGTCGGGAATCGCGGCGTCTGGGCGAAATGTTGAATCCGCGCACTGCGAGCGGTGTCAGTCACGACGTGGTGCGGTAACTTCCACGGAGTCGCATACTTCAGCGGGGCTTCAGCGGCATCGGGCCTGCGAAGGTCGTCGCGTTACAGCGAAGATCACGGAGTCGGTTGCAGGTGGCATCACCGGATTCAGCAGCGGCGTTGGTCCAAAGTTGTCCGAAGTCGATTTCCTTGGATTTTCGCCAGTTTTCCTTTCAAGGGCCCAGGGACTGGATAGGCACCACTTGTCAGAGCAGGAGTCTCTCCAGAGACTCCAGGTGCTGGCAGAGAGAAGTCTTTGCTGTCCCTGAGACTACAAACAACAGGAGGCAAGCTCTAAATCAAGCCCTTGGAGATTTCTTCACAAGATGGAAGGCGCACAAAGTCCAGTCATTGACCTCTTACTCTGACAGAAGCAGCAACTGCAGGATAGCTCCACAAAGCACAGTCACAGGCAGGGCAGCACTTCTCCTCAGCTCTTCAGCTCTTCTCCAGGCAGAAGTTCCTCTTGATGTTCAGAAGTGATCTAAAGTCTGTGGTTTTGGGTGCACTTCTTACACCCAATTTCTCCTTTGAAGTAGGCCTACTTCAAAGTAAAGTCTCTTGTGAATGTGAAATCCTGCCTTGCCCAGGCCAGGCTCCAGACACTCACCAGGGGGTCGGAGACTGCATTGTGTGAGGACAGGCACAGCCCTTTCAGGTGTAAGTGAGCACTCCTCCCTTCCCTCCTAGCACAGATGGCTCATTAGGAAATGCAGACTCCACCCCAGATCCTTTTGTGTCACTGTCCAGTGTGAGGTGCAACCAGCCCAACTGTCAAACTGACCGAGACAGGGAATCCACAAACAGGCAGAGTCACAGAAATGGTATAAACAAGAAAATGGTCACTTTGTAAAAGTGGCATTTTCAAACACACAATCTTAAAATCATCTTTACTAAAAGATGTATTTTAAAATTGTGAGCTCAGAGACCACATGTCCATCTGCTCCCAAAGGGAATCTACACTTTAATCAGATTTAAAGGTAGCCCCCAGGTTAACCTATGAGAGGGACAGGGCTTGCAACAGTGAAAAACAAATTTAGCAATATTTCACTGTCAGGACATATAAAACACATTACTATGGGCCTCATTCTGACCCTGGCGGTCTATGACCGCCAGGGTGGAGGCCGACTGATGCACCGCCAACAGGCTGGCGGTGCTTCAGTTAGTATTCCGACCGCGGCTTTGAAGCCGCGGTCGCCCAGCTGGGTCCGGCAGTTTTCCATCGGATTTCCCCCGGCTTGCAGTGCCGCCATGGGGATTCCGACCCCCTTCCCACCAGCCTGTTTCTGGCGGTTTTCACCGCCAGAAACAGGATGGCGGGAACGGGTGTCATGGGGCCCCTGGGGGCCCCTGCACTGCCCATGCCACTGGCATGATTCTCTCCTCGAGCTTAATTCATGTTGTTCAGTGTATGCCACTATTCCAAGACATTTATGAGGTAATATTCGAGTTGACAAGTTGTGTGATTTGTTTCCTGAATCCACATTGTGTTATTCATGGTGCACAATCCTTTTATGGTGTTTACTATATATATGAAAATCTGCAATGTGCACAATTCATGTTTAAATATTTCAAGAGAACACAGAAGGCCAGAGTTTCTAGATGCAATATTACATGGTCCTAGTATGCATTCTCAAAAAAAGGATTCATATGACTTGTTTAGAACTTATTCAGAATGCCACTGGCATGGGCAGTGCAGGGGCCCCCTAACAGGGCCCCATACAGATTTTCACTGTCTGTGAAAATCGCGACGGGTGCAACTGCACCCGTCGCACCCCTGCAACTCCGACGGCTCCATTCGGAGCCGGCTTCCTCGTTGCAGGGCCTTTCCCGCTGGGCCGGCGGGCACTCTTTTGGCGGTCGCCCGCTGGCCCAGCGGGAAAGCCAGAATGGCATCCGCGGTCTTCTGACCGCGGAGCGGGCATTTGGCGGTTCCCGTTTGGCTGGCGGCGCTCGCCGCCAGCCAAACTTGGAATGAGGCCCTATATGTCCTACCTTAACCATACACTGCACCCTGCCCTTGGGGCTACCTAGGGCCTACCTTAGGGGAGTCTGACATGTAAGAAAAGGGAAGGTTTAGGCCTGGCAAGTGGGTACACTTGTCAAGTCGAATTTACAGTTAAAAACTGCACACACAGACACTGCAGTGGCAGGTCTGAGACATGATTACAGAGCTACTTATGTGGCTGGCACAACCAGTGCTGCAGGCCCACTAGTAGCATTTGATTTACAGGCCCTGGCACCTCTAATGCACTTTACTAGGGACTTATTAGTAAATCAGATATGCCAATCATGGATAAACCAATCGACAATACAATGTACACAGAGAGCATATGCACTTTAGCACTGGTTAGCAGTGGTAAAGTGCTCAGAGTTCAGAAGCCAACCGCAACATGTCCGAAAAAATAGGAGGCAGGACGCAAAAAGTTTGGGGATGACCCTGCAGAAGCAAAAAAGTCCAACAGGATAACTGGACCTGGTATAAGGTGTAAGTACCTTAGGTACCCACCGCAAACCAGGCCAGCCTCCTACAGCGAATACTACATAAGATCTTCAAGTGGCTACTTGTACACACAGGCCCTCATCACTAGCCGGCTGGACTACAGCAACACCCTCTATGTAGAAATCACTCCACATCCACTACAGAGACTTCAGACCATACAGCACAGGGTGCTAGTCTCATCCTTGGCCGTCTCTGACAAACTCCCATCACACCCCACCTCAGGCAACTCCAATGGCTACCCGTACAAAAGAGACACCAATTCAAGCTGCTGACCCATGCACACAAGGTTCCTCATAGAACCACTATATGAACTTCAACCAACCATCAAGAAGACTACGGTCTGCCTCCCTTTCACTTGCCCATACTTCCTGCAGCTGACACAGAAGTGGAGGATGCTCCTTCTCTCACACTGCAGCTAAATCCTGGAACAGCCTCCCAAGCATCTCCGAACCATCACCTCACTTCCGGAATTCTGAATGGCCCTGTCAGAGTCACCAGATCCTCGGGGTCTGCGCACGTTCCCAACACGTCCACCACTGAACAGCTCCAAGACTCTGATAGATAAATCACAGAGGCTAAGAGAGTTCAAGAGGGGAAGAGGGGATTAGGAAGGGAAGAGCTGGGAAGGAGACCTGTAGTAAGAAAAAAGCTTAAAACAAACAATATGAAAATTACATCTCATGAAATCAATACTAGACTATGACTCTAAGCCTAGTCATTCTGAAAACATGAACAATCTAAGAATTAGGCTTAAAATGACTAAGGGGGTGATTCTGACCGCGGCGGGCGGCGGTCGCCGCCCGCCAAGCGGTTCCCGCCGAAAAACCGCTCCGCGGTCAAAAGACTGTGGCGGTCATTCTGGCTTTCCCACTGGGCTGGCGGGCGACCGCCGAAAGTCCGCCCGCCAGCCCAGCGGGAAACACCCTTCCCACGAGGACGCCGGCTCAGAATGGAGCCGGCGGAGTGGGAAGGTGCAACGGGTGCAGTTGCACCCGTCGCGAATTTCAGTGTCTGCAAAGCAGACACTGAAATTCTTTGTGGGGCCCTCTTACGGGGGCCCCTGCAGTGCCCATGCCAGGAACAGGATGGTGGTAGGGGGTGTCAGAATCACCATGGCGGCGGAGCGCGCTCCGCCGCCATGGAGGATTCTCAAGGGCAGCGGGAAGTCGGCGGTATACCGCCGACTTTCCGTTTCTGGCTGCGGCTGAACCGCCGCGGTCAGAATGCCCAGCGGTGCACCGCCAGCCTGTTGGCGGTGCTACCGCCGACCTCCGCCATTACGGTAATTACCGCCAGGGTCAGAATGACCCCCTAAGTGTCAAGATGGCCAGATACCTGTAAGGGAATCAAGATGGATTAAATGAAACTTTCAAATTCAAGTACTTTCCTTTACATGAGAACCAGGAAACAAACATTCTGAATAAGTTCTAAACAAGTCATATGAATCCTTTTTTTGAGAATGCATACTAGGACCATGCAATATTGCATAAAGAAACTCTGGCCTTCTGTGTCCTCTTGAAATATTTAAACATGAATTGTGCACATTGCAGATTTTCATATATATAGTAAACACCATAAAAGGATTGTGCACCATGAATAACACAATGTGGATTCAGGAAACAAATCACACAACTTGTCAACTCGAATATTACCTCATAAATGTCTTGGAATAGTGGCATACACTGAACAACATGAATTAAGCTCGAGGAGAGAATCGTGCGTCTTGCCGATTCAAGTGCCACCAAGTAAAATGTCAAGAAATGGTAGCACGCAATGAATATCAAGGTTAAATCACTATTAAACGAATCGCGCGTCTTGCCGATTCGTAAGCCACGATGTAAAGGCCAAGAAATAACAGCGCGCAATGAATAACAAGATTAAAGCACCATGAAACGAATTGCGCGTCTTTTGCCGATTCTTAAGCCACCATGTAAATGTCAAGAAATGGCAGCAGGCAATGAACAACAAAGTTAAATCATCATGAAAGAATTGCGCGTATTGCCGATTCGTAAGTCACCATGTAAATGTCAAGAAATGGTAGCGCGCAATGAACAATAAGGTTAAAGCACCATGAAACGAATAGCGCGTCTTGCCGATTCTTAAGCCACCATGCAAATGTCAAGAAATGGTGGCGCGCAATGAATAACAAAGTTAAAGCACCATGAAACGAATTGCGCGTTTTGCCGATTCTTCAGCCACCATGCAAATGTCAAGAAATGGTAGCACACAAAGTAATCTGTTAATCATTAAAGAATTAGGCCAAGAAAATGAAAGTTCTCGATAAGAGCGTCGGGAGGTCAGCCCAACCACTGTCTTACTGCCCAGAACAAGGATCACCAATGAAGAAAGAAGGGCAGAGGCCTGGAAGATGAAATAGGCCACCGGGACAGGAGCTCAGGAAGTAGCTGCTGCTCTGCACCCGGACCTCTGAATAGTGAGCACTTGGAGCTGGGCTGGCTCCATTTTATAGAGTCTTGGTGCAGCCCACAACCACACCCAGGCATGCTGCAGGGAAAGTCTCTGGAAGGCCCTGGAAAGGGACCACACCCTAACACACTCTGAAAGCCTGAAGCAATACATTGCAAATGAACAGTATTTGTAAACACATTAAAAATAAGTCTTCAGGATTAAACTCTGCAATGCAAAAGGTTAAACAACAACATATCAGCACAATGCATAAATTACGTTGTTTTGAGAGTGCTGGGCTTTTGCAATCTAGTCGCCAATAGAGCGCGCACTGCCCTGGTGTTGACAGTACTCCCCTCTCCCAGACGCGCTCTAGGGCCTGGTTTGCCTGGATTAATACGATGAAAGCGTCTCACAAGTACTGGAGCATGAACATCAGATGCGGAAACCCATGAGTTGCTTTCAGGACCATAACCTTTCCATGAGATTAAGTACCATAGATTTCGTCCTCTCAGTTTAGAATCCAACACTTTCTTAACTTCGTATTCTTCTTCCCCTTGTACTAGAACAGGAGCTGGATGAGGGTGGACCTTTTGGACTGCCTTCTTCAAGAGGGAAGTGTGGAACACTTGGTGAATCCGTAAGGATCTGGGCAATTGTAGTTTATAGGTCACCGGATTGATTTGCTGGAGGACAGTGTAAGGACCTATGAATTTGGGGTTAAACATGTGCTTCTTCTTGAAATCTATATGTTTTGTTGAAAGCCACACTTTGTCACCTGGTTGATATTGTGGTCCCTCACAATGTTTCTTGTCATAATGCCTTTTGTATTTTTGTTTGGCTTTTTCTAAATGCTGCTGAATCAGTTTCTGGGTTTGATGCAAATGCTGAATGGTTTCTGACACAGCTGGAGTAAGAGAACTTTCTTGAGGAATTGTGATGGGTAAGGTGTCAGGATGATAGCCAAATAAACCAAAAAAGGTTGTAACGCCAATAGAAGTGTGGAATGAGTTATTGTAGGCTAACTCAACTAACCAGAACATAGATGTCCAAGAATGAAGTTCCTTTTCAGTGTAGGCACGTAGATATTGTTTCAAAGTTTGATTTAGTCTCTCCGTTTGACCATCTGTTTGAGGATGGTGACTAGTAGATAGTGTAGATGTCACTTGGAGTGTTTTACACCATGTCTTCCAGAAATTGGGGGCAAATTGTGACGCCCGATCGGAGAGGATAACTTTTGGCAGTCCATGATAACGAACCACTCTGTTCAGTAAAATAGTTGCCAATTCACTAGAAGTGGGCAATTTCTTACAAGCAATGAAATGTCCATATTTCGTGAGACTATCTACTACCACCAGAATTACTGAATGCTGTTGAACCACTGGCAGACTGGTAATAATGTCTAAAGAAATGTGTTCTCATGGATGACTTGGGGTTGGAAGTGGATGTAACAACCCTTTTGGTTTTGAATGACTTGTTTTAGTGTGAGCACAGACTTTGCAGTTGTTTACCATTGCTTTTACATCTTTTGTTAGGGTAGGCCACCAAAAATAGCGTTGGATCAGTTCAAGAGTTTTAGGAGTACCTGGGAGACCTGCTGTAGGTATAACATGCAACCAATTAAACACTATCTTGCGAAGTTTTGGTAGTGGGTACGAACAAACGAGCGTCGTGAATGGGTAGTCCTTGTTTGATTGACCTTTTGAGATCTGCTTGGGCCCATGTTTTCCATTTCTCAACAGTGAAAGAGTTGTGAATTTCTTCAAAGAAATCTTCAGTTTTTATGATACATAGAACCTTGTCAGGAGCAATGATAGCTCTAGAAGCTTGAAATGCAGGCAACGTGGTAGACTCTTGGCGGGACAAGCATCAGCTTTGCGATTATCTTTACCAGGCCGGAAGGTTACTACAAAATCAAATTCGGCAAAAAACAGCATCCAGCATAATTGCAGAGGAGTCAAAAGTCTGGCGGAACTCATGAATTGAAGATTACGATGATCAGTATATACTGTGACAGTGTATTTGGCACCTAACAAATGATGTCTCCATTCTTTAAAGGCGTCACAAATCGCCAGAAGCTCTTTTTCAGCAATTACATAGTTCTGTTCGGCTTCGTTAAACTTCCGAGACATATAAGCTACAGGATGGAGTTGACCACTGTCTTTATTTCGTTGTGATAAGACGGCTCCTATTGCTGCATCTGAAGCATCAGCTTCCACTATGAAAGGTCGATTTGCATCAGGATGAGTCAAGACTGGGCCAGTGGAGAAAGCTTCCTTCAAAGTAGAGAAGGCTTGGTCAGCTTCTGGGGACCACACAAACCTTTCTTTCTTTATTAATAGCTTAGTGATTGGAGCCACTGTCTGGGAGAAATGATTTATGAACCTCCGGTAAAAATGTGCAAATCCCAGGAAACATTGTACATCACGAACAGTCTTTGGGGTGGGCCAATCAGATATAGCTTTTACTTTCTTTTCAGCCATCACCATACCTTGAGGGTTAAGAATAACCCCTAAAAACTCAACTGTGGTAACATGAAACTCACACTTGGTTAGTTTGCAATATAAATGGTGTTTTTGAAGGGCTGCAAGAATTCTCTTGACATGTTGGACATGTTCGTTCGTTTTCATTGTCTGAGTAGATCAAAATGTCATTGATTTATACTATGGCAAATATGTCGAGGTACTCTCTAAGAACGTCTTCCAAGGAAAATTGAAATGCTGCTGGAGCATTCCACAGACCAAAAGGTATGACGGTGTATTAAAAAAGGCCATATCTTGTCTTGAACGCTGTTTTCCATTCCTCACCCTCTCTCATTCTGACCAAATGATAAGCACCTCGAAGGTCAAGCTTCGTGTAGATTTTTGCTCTCTTTACTTGTTCCAATAAGACCGGAATTAGGGGTAATAGATACTTATTCTTGATGGTGACTTTGTTCAATCCCCTATAGTCGATACAAGTTCGAAGTTCTCCATTAGCTTTTGTAACAAAAAACAAAGGCGAAGCTGCAGGAGACTTAGAGGGACAAATGAAACCATTCTCCAAAAATTGATCTAGGTATTTTTGTAAATGTTGATTTTCATGTTCTGACAGGGCATACACACGACAGTTGGGAAGTATCGCACCTGGGGCTAGATCAATTTGACAGTCAGAAGATCTATGAGGAGGTAGGGTCTCTGCTCCTTTCTCATCAAATACATCTTTGTAAGATGAATACTGTTTGGGCAGCTGAATTTCTTTCTCCGTGGCAGTAGCTATGTAAGAGTTGCAGACTTTTGGTCCTTGAATCTTTTGGAGACAGTGTTCTTTACATAGCGCAGATGAGAACATGATTTTTCGTTCTGCCCAATTGATCTCTTGATTGTGATGAGTTAACCATGGCAGGCCAAGGATAATCCCATATTGGGGAGCATGGATCACGTCAAGGATGATTTTCTCTTTATGTTTCTTTCTTTGATTCTTATCTTCACAAATCATTGACAAGCGAATAGTCTGAAGAGTTACTGGACCTCCAGTCAAGAGTTTTCCATAGACTGCCTGAATGATTTCTGGGATCTTCTTTTCAATACATGGGATCCCCCATGCATGAACCAATTGGGCGTCAACAAAGTTCCCAGTAGCCCCAGAATCGACTAGAGCTTTTTTGAAATAGATCTTTTTCTTCACCTGAACTCTTATTTCCAGTTTAAGATGTCTAGATTGTGAAAGGTCCAGGGTGACACCCAAGAGCAACCCTTCTCTGCATCTCAGGTGTTTTAGTTTTCCAACTCGACTGGTGCATTGGCTGCGACCTTCTGAACTGGACCTTGCTTGCTCTTTGGTTTGATTGGACAATCTTTGGCAAAATGACTCTTCCGCCCACAATAAAGACATTGTCCACTTTTTCTGCGTAGGTCCTTTTCATCTTTGGTCAAACTTCTGATGGTTCCAATTTCCATCGGTTCCGGTGTTCTTTCTTTCGGAGTTCTTGAGTCTCTGTTATCATGAACACACCATGAATATTTTTCAATCTTTTTGCGCATTCCTTTACGTTCTGTTAGACGATGATCAAGCCCCAAGACAAGGTTTATTGATTCTTGACAGTCTGTAGGTTGTGGGTCGATTTGCGCTAAGATATATTTTAGTTCCTCTTTGAGTCCCTTGTAAAACAAAACCGCTTGTTTTTCTTCAGGCCAGGATGTCTCGGCAACCAGCCGGTTAAAGTTGGCTAAATACAACACTAGTCCTGATTCCCTTGGCGTAAATCTAATAATTCACGATCTGCTGACTGTGTTACAGTTCTACGATCAAAAACTCTCTCAAACTCACGAACAAAATTTCTCCAGTTGTACAACAAGGGACTATCTTTACGCACAAGAGGAATTGCCCAGGTAGCTACATCCCCAGACAGATATGATAACAAGAAAGCTACTTTGGACTGGGCATCTGGGAAAGTATGTGGTCTACAGGTGAAGTATAGTTCCACTTGAACCAGGAAAGATTGCGCTTTCAAAGGGTCACCTGAAAAACGTTCTGGGGGAGCTAAAGGAATTACAGAAGGGACATTGAGGGAAATGCTTGTCGGATTACTTCCAGAAGTCTGAGAAGAAGTACCTGGCCAAGACACACCTGTGGGACTTTGTTCCTTCTTCTCTACCTTATCTTGTAACTGACTCACTCTCTCAGCTAGGCTAGTTGTCAATTCTTTGGATGATACCACCTCTGCCTCGAGCTGGGTGAAAGCCTTAACTAGCTCGTCCAGTGTGGCCATGCTGAGAACGTACACAAACCAGGAGTATATTAATTTGTGGGCTCACTATTCTGTCAGAGTCACCAGATCCTCGGGGTCTGCGCACGTTCCCAACACGTCCACCACTGAACTGTTCTAAGACTCTGATAGATAAATCACAGAGGATAAGAGAGTTCAAGAGGGGAAGAGGGGATTAGGAAGGGAACAGCTGGGAAGGAGACCTGTAGTAAAAGAAAAAAAAGGTTAAAACACACAATATGAAAATTACATCTCATGAAGTCAATACTAGACTATGACTCTAAGCCTAGTCATTCTGAAAACATGAACAATCTAAGAATTAGGCTTAAAATGACTAAGTGTCAAGATGGCCAGATACCTGTAAGGGAATCAAGATGGATTAAATGAAACTTTCAAATTCAAGTACTTTCCTTTACATGAGAATCAGGAAAGCATTCTGAATAAGTTCTTAACCAGTCATATGAATCCTTTTTTTGAGAATGCATACTAGGACAATGCAATATTGCATCTAGAAACTCTGGCCTTCTGTGTTCTCTTGAAATATTTCAACACGAATTGCGCACATTGCAGATTTTCATATATATTATAAACACCATAAAAGGATTGTGCACAATGAATAACACAATATGGATTCAGGAAACAAATCACACAACTTGTCAACTCGAATATTACCTCATAAATGTCTTGGAATAGTGGCCTACAATGAACAACATGAATTAAGCTCGAGGAGAAAATCGTGCGTCTTGCTGATTCAAGTGCCACCATGTAAAATGTCAAGAAATGGTAGCACGCAATGACTATCAAGGTTAAGTCACCATTAAACGAATCGCGCGTCTTGCCAATTCGTAAGCCACGGTGTAAATGCCAAGAAATAACAGCGCGCAAGGAATAACAAGATTAAAGCACCATGAAACGAATTGCGCGTCTTTTGCCGATTCTTAAGCCACCATGTAAATGTCAAGAAATGGTAACACGCATTGAACAACAAAGTTAAATCATCATGAAACGAATCGCGCGTCTTGCCGATTCGTAAGTCACCATGTAAATGTCAAGAAATGGTAGCGCACAATGAACAATAAGGTTAAAGCACAATGAAACGAATTGCGCGTCTTGCCGATTCTTAAGCCACCATGCAAATGTCAAGAAATGGTAGCGCACAATGAATAACAAAGTTAAAGCACCATAAAATGAATTGCGCGTTTTGCCAATTCTTAAGCCACCATGCAAATGTCAAGAAATGGTAGCACACAAAGTAATCTGTTAATCATTAAAGAATTAGGCCAAGAATATGAAAGTTCTCGATAACAGCATCGGGAGGTCAACCCAACCACCGTCTTACTGCCCAGAACAAGGATCACCAATGAAGAATGAAGGGCAGAGGCCTGGAAAATCAAATAGGCCACCGGGACAGGAGCTCAGGAAGTAGCTGCTGCTCTGCACCGGGACCTATGAATAGTGAGCCCTTGGAGCTGGGCTGGCTCCCTTTTATAGAGTCTTGGCCCAGCCCACAACCACAACCAGGCATGCTGCAGGGAAAGTCTCTGGAAGGCCCTGAAAAGGGACCACACCCTAACACACTCTGAAAGCTTGCAGCAATACATTGCAAATGAACAGTATTTGTAAACACATTAAAAATAAGTCTTCAGGATTAAACTCTGCAATGCAAAAGGTTAAACAACAACATATCAGCACAATGCATAAATTACATTGTTTTGAGAGTGCTGGGTTTTTGCATTCTAGTCGCCAATAGAGCGCGCACTGCCCTGGTGTTGACAGGCCCTCAGGACCTGGCTGTTTGAATAATTCTCTGGGACCTGCAGGTGCCTTGATACTCTATCAGGTGATTAGCTGCGCTTTATAAATGCTGATTGATTCATTAATTGATCCTAACCTCTCCTAAAGGGAGATCATAGTCAACGAATCTCATGGCAAAAAATCACTTGTATTACAATGTAGTAATTGACTATAACCCTGAATGAACACACTTAATACTTGCAGTAAAGAATACATACTTCGGTTATGAGTGACTGTCAACCTCATTATTTCAATAAAAGATGTACACTGAAAATGCACCTGCATGTTGAAATGATTTGTCTCTTCAAAATACCTTCTAGCATGGAAAATTAAATTAGAATATCTTTATAAATACAACATCTGTATAAATTACCACCTTTTACCTTTAGAGGACATTCGTCCAATATGAAAACTCAGGGTTGAACACCTTCAGGCCACTAACACTGCAGCCATAGTATTTACCCACCAAGGGTGCAGCACTCCCAGCAGCAGAGCACATGCTCCAGCCAGGGAAGTGCTTGAATATCCTGCAAATCCTTGTGGGGTTTTCAAAGTCCACCCCCACCTTAGTGTGGGGACCCAGTAATGTTTTGGGGGAGGCCGTGCTGCTCCAGCAGCTCCTCATGCACTTTTTAAATCTGTTTGTGGTGACCCCATTGTCCTGAGGTTCCACAGAGCCAAAGCAAGTGAATTTTGCTCAAACATGTGAGCTAGCACCACAGGCCTTTTTGAGGCACTCCTCTGCATCCCCATGCATATAATATGAGTAGCTTTTCCGCTTTCACTCGGGGTGGCTGGCCCTGCCAGGGCACTGCATGAGTCACTCCTCTTGTTGGGGGGCAGCTAGCAGGGCCCACCCCGGCTGTTCTGCCAGAACACTTGTGTACTGCCACAGGAGCTGGCAGCTTCACTCTGATCTGCCTGTTCCTGCAGGCAAATGCGCAATGTGTCTGGCCTTCGAGATCCACCCAGACACCAGTGCGGGGAGCGTGGAAGGTGGGCCATGCGACGGGAGGTGCGCCAGCACTCCCCTCTTTCTTCTGCATACTTGTGGCCCATGGCTGGGGTCCTGGGCCCCTCTGTTCCTGAACAGAGGAATGCAATGGCACCCCCCCCACAGCAGACTCCATCCAGGGCCCAAGGATGGGGTCCTGAGTATCCTCCCTCTATTGAGAGGGAGAACTGTGCCATTCACTTACTGCCATCATCTTCTTCCCACAGTCATGGTGAAGCACAAAAGTGCGTTCTCACCACTCAGGAAACTTTGTAACATCAGGGGCCTGGAGATGAGGTCCTAGGTCCCTGAAAAATAAAGCCAGCCTTGGCGTTGGGGACCCTGGGCCCTGAGGAGCATTGAGGAAGGGACCCAGGCACCCCCTCTCTCAGTTCCACTTTTCCTTGTCAGATCTTTTCCTCCAAACAAGGAAAAATATGTCAAAGGTTGACTAACAGCATAAATGTGATATCTCAGGCCTTAGCTTGATGATTTTGGTCTTGTTCTGCTGCTGGTGGTGAGCCCTAGCCACCGGCAGAACTTCCTTCAGTTCTTCTGGCATCAAAGTTGAACAACTTTGCAGGAGATTTACTGGCTCCCTTTCACTTTACCTTTCCTCTGAGCATCTGCCTTCCTTTGTGCAGGTGCCCAGTTATTCTCCAAAATTATCCTCATGGAATATGAGTAGATTAGCTTCCCTGGCCCTGGGGAGGATCCCACGGGTCCTGGGGTCCATCAGAATCTGAATCCTTGGGCCAGATGGCAGTCAGGGGGTTCCTCATTCCAATTGTCCACGGTGGCTGCGTCCTGTTCCAGTGTCCAGCAGAAGAGCATACCCAAAAGAAGAGCTCTTCCTCCAGCTCAGGACCTTTTAAGTGGGGGTGGGAGTGTCTAGCAGGGCTGCACCTCTGGCCTATCCGGAGTTTCCACATCACCTCTCTGCCCCTCTCCTAACCTCCCTGCACTGTCTTCTGGGATAGCTAAAAAATGCTGTCATACAGGAGTCAGTTGCCACATGTGCTCTGGGGGTCTCAGCTCCACGTCTTGCTGACACCACTGGCAGGGGCCTCTACAGCAAACCTTCAAAGGAGCTCTCCTCCTGGTTTGGATACAGAGGTCTGGCCTCCCTCCTTTGTTTTGTGGCCCGGGACGGGCTCTCTACCTGGTAAGGGGAGACAGCTGGCTGATTGATGCAGACCAATCCACCCACTCCTTTTCACCTCTGGAGCTGATGTAAGCACTGGTAATTGCTCCCTTTAAGGGATGAGGCCTCTAAGCTGAGCCAGAGAAATATGACATTCCTGAGTGGCCCATTAGCTGTACAGATATGTCTTCAGACTTCATAGAATTCTTCTTTTCATTCAGGTTACAATGCATATCGGTATGACTCTGGTGTCTGTTGATCAAAGGGAAGCAAAGCTGCACCCTTATGCAACCTTTCCGATAAGGATATAGTGGAGTGTCACTACAGACAAGACAGTAAACCACACTGATTTTCCCCATGTGTGTGCACCCGCATTATATGACCTACCCCAGGGCAATACCCCACCCTGCATAGTTCCTTCTGATGCCAGGCTACCTGTGTACAGTTCCTGTACTGTGCACAACAGGAGTCTCCCACACACAGCCCTCACATATGTGTAGACATGTGCATACATGTTCATGTGTAACCAGCAAAGTATCTCTTACCCTTTGTTGTGCTGCAGCAGCCTTATCTTAGAAGGTGGACACAGGCAGTAGACACATGCAGTCCATTTGCCATGCTTTCACTGTGGGTCAGTCCCAGGTATACCTCTGCACCACAGTGAAAAGTCTAAAACCAGGAGATCAAAAAGCAAAAAATCTAGGCAGATGAGATGGGCAGAAACACCTTCCCACAATCAGTAATGCCATCAATGATGCCATTTAACATGTCGTGAGTGATACAAACTGTGAGGTCAAAAGCAGTGGATTGTGAGGGCGGAAGTTCTAACTATCTCAGTAAACCATAACTGATGAGTTTCAGTGTTGTTTTAGTTTCAACTGACATCATTACCTAACTATAAAATCACCTTAAGGTTTGGCTTTTCCAGTGAATGTCCAAAGTTTTGTAATGTAAAGTAAGATATTAGTACCATACCTAAATATAAAATCACTTTAACCTGTGTTTTTTCCATGAATTTGTAGGTTCTTTTAATGCAAAATAAGACCTTATTATCATACACAACCCCCAACCTTGCAAAGCCCGCAGCCTTGCACATCATGAGGCCTTGCCCAGCCTGAGGTTGGGTGCAATGTATGGCCTGCGGTCTGACCCTGCACCCAACACTGCATGGGCTGCCGACCACCGACAGACACTCCTCATAATTTTCTTTGCAATTAATTTTGCTTCTCCTTCAGGAGGCCCTCTGGGGTGTCTCTCTTGAGTCCCACAAAGGTTTGACAGGATCATGGTGACCTCCTAAAGGTTTTTCTTTTTTGGGCCAAGGGGGTGTGACTCTGGATTCCCTCCACAGGATCACGTGTCAGGATACAGCTACCCTGTGCTTTTATGTGACTTTTTAAAAATATTTTCAGGACGCAGGATGGGGCACCATGTCCTTGAGTCCTGTAACGACAACAGTGACAGAATAATATTCAGCCAGCAAATCAAAGCACTCACACTCCAAACACACTCTCACAACCATTACACACACACACACACACTCCAAACATGCTCCCACAACTATTACACACACACATGCACACACACACACAGACATATAGGGGGTTATTACAACTTTGGAGGAGGTGTTAATCCGTCCCAAATGTGACGGATATACCACCAGCCGTATTACGAGTTCCATAGGATCTAATGGACTCGTAATACGGCTGGTGGTATATCTGTCACTTTACCGTCACCTCATCCAAAGTTGTAATAACCCCCATAGTATGGTCTGTGCCCTATGGCTTTGGTGACAATGGCAGACAACCAGAGCACTTTCTATAGATGGGACCTAAAGAGGGTCTCTGAGATAAGCCCAAAAATAATATTTTCAGAAAGGTGTGTATTGTCTTTTAGTCTATTCCATCCCTTTCACCAGGGTGAGATTGGCCTATAGCACAATCTGGCTTTGCCAGAAGGTCCAAACTGACAGATCAGTGGCAGACAAGTGTGTGGGCAGGGTTTCCTGCTGTTTCTAAGCCTGTTTTATGGTCTGCTGAACTGGTTTTACCATTGATTCACCTGATATTACCTAAATGCATTGCCTATTGTAAACACACTTGTATGCAGTGTCCCATACATTGCAAAAGACTTACAAGAAATTAATTCTTGCAAAACACTTATAAGAAAATAATATTTTAGTAAGTACACTCCAAATACCCCACTGTCTCACCTGGGGCTTTCTGGAGGTGAAACGTTCTAGACTTCAGACAACTAAGACCAATCCTAGCATGGCACATCACTTCTTCATTCCTGTCTCAACACTCCTTCACAGCATTCTGGGACAATCCAACATGACCTCAGGCCTTCTCTGGAGAAAGCTCTTCTGAGGCCCTCAGCTCTGCCCCTAACTGACATCACAGCCTTCCCACCACAACCTTAAAAGTAAGCCCATATGTTCTTGGCATCAGCAGTGTGGCCACCCACTTTTGCTCTTGTGGACTCATGTTGCCCCAGACCTGGTGCAGTCTAATAAGCTAATTATCAGATGCAGCTTTCCCCCCTACACTACTTTCCTCCCCAGGAACGGGGTCAATCACTGATAACTTCTCCTGGAGCAGAGTAATTAACTTGGCCCTGTATCGGGGACCAAAACCTGGAATCTGATTATTTGCTTAGTCTGAGAGATATGACAATTCCTGAAGTAACATAAAAGGTATGTGCGCTCTGTTTGGGACTGCAATTTCAAATTTCATGTGCATATTTTACCCAAATTTGTTACCTTGCTGAACCTAAAGATATTACTCCCCGCTGCATCATTCTTACGCCACCCTTTGAGGTGGCATAGGAATCTGACGCATTCCCAGACTTGTAAATCTTGGAATGCATTATATTCCTTCTGGTTCCATCAGCGTACCATGGGAATAACCCAAAAAACACCCATGGAATGCCGATTTCACACAGTGTTATGCGTGAAAGGGGTGCATGTTTTCAAGGCCATAAAAAGCCACGCAAGGTGACTTTGTATGGCCTTGTAAATATGGGCTGGCACACTGCGGCACCAGAGTGTTAAAAAAAAAAAAAAGCTTCCGTGGCTCAGTGTGCTGCTAGGGCCTAGTAGATGAAGCCCTAAGTATCTACAGCCCTTATTGTTTCCACTCTGCCAGATAGATTAAGTGATATGTTATGACTGACACTCTCTCTAAAATAACTTGGTCAAGAAAACACGATTATACACATATGAATATATACACAGCAAGGCCCTTCATGATACTGGCCCTGCTTACCTCAGGCACAGCTTCAAGTGGTACATTCCCACTAGGACGCTTTGGTCCACCTTTGCCAGAAATGTGAGGGTTCCTAAAGTGACCTGTGGAACAGCCTACTGCTAAATTCAAAATCTTTGACTAATCTACTTTACTTTAAAATCATGGCTGTTTGCTCATTAGTATTGACCATTCCAGACCTTTTTCCTCTTCAACAGGTGCACCGACAAGATGCCACCAGGCACTCGCACGCTTTATGTGAGTCTAGCAAATCATATCATGATTCGGTATGGCATGAAGTGCCACCGTTGTGCCAGGGGCATCTGTCTATAAAGAGTGATTGTGAGAATGTATGGATGCTGACAATATGTCGAAAATGAATACCTTTGTGCCTGTGTCAGCATTTTAACTTCAGTGGGCACACCCATGCGATGGTTGAGAAAGAAATGACAAAACTTAACACCTTTAATTCCTTGGCCTGCTGTTAGAGGTGAGCAAATTCCTGCACAGTAAACCTAGGTGAGAATTTAACTTTTTTTGTTGCTTGGGATCCGTTCTGCTGCTTCATACGGGGGGAAATAACCAAAAAATACAGTTGCTTTTAGAAGTAAAGTGTTTACCTTAATGCCAACAGCATTAAGGTTAATATGTTTCCCTGACCTTTGACACTGCACTTCAAAGAAACCGACCCGGCAAGGAAGCTAGTGTGCCAAGTCTGCCTGTAGCGTCCTCCAAGCAGGTATGTGCCACGTACATGCTTCCTTGCTGGGAAACTTGCAATGAAGTTTTCTGTCGGGGACCCGACCATTGTAATTAACTTAATGTAATTATCATTAATGTAATTGCATTGTCCAGACCTTGGCAATACGTTGCAGGGCACGTCTCCAGCATTCCGCTTTTTTCAATGTGGGGCAGGCAGATGTGAAAAGTATGTATTTAGCTCTTATTTTGCATCTACTTAACATGGAAATTCACCCACTTCTACTAAATATGCCAGGAAGTCGGATTATTGCAAGCTCAACAATATATTGTTGCATTCTTTGTTATCACTTGGCTGCCCATAAATAAACCATTATGCCTGGGCATACACACCAGTTGTATGCATATTACAGTGACAAACTCCCTTATACACATCCACGCCCACTTGTGCACCCAAAGACATGCACACCTGTGTGCAAAGGCAGACACACAGCAGCAACGTTCAAGACAACTTTATATTAAAGTTCAATTACTGATGAAAAGTATTGCTGCACCTTAATGTAATAATACCATATGTATAGGCAATAGAAATATCAGACCATGTGGCATTTAATCAGCTACTATCTTTTATTTAGCGCTAAACCTGGTACACCCCACACAGACCGTATTTCGAGCAGTCTGTAGCATGGAAGGTGCGGTAACATCAGTTGGGCCGATTTTAGGGTTTGCGGGGCCCTGGACAGAATAGGAACATGAGGTCCTTGTCAGATGTGACATCACAGGAAGTGTCACCATAGGAAGGGACATCAACTGAACATTAATGTTCTGGAACTGTTGAAGCAGCTGTGCAAGAAACTGCTTACCTAGTGTGGATATCACTAAAAATATAAATAATAATCCTAATAAAACAATGTATTTTTTTTTTTTAAATCTCAATCACATGGAAATACATGACATTAACCAAGCTGGCTGAAAAAGCTAGACCTAGGTCTTTTAAAAACTGTTATGATTGCTACAATGTTTACTAATTGTTTCCAGATTAGGGCATGATTACGGTTTCATGTCAGATTTTCCCAGACCATTACAGTGGGAGTTCAAGTTACTCCTGAGCCCCCATTCCTGCTAGTGAAGTTCAAGATAAGGCATTTGGGTAACAGCAGGCATGGGGGATCAACAGAAATGGGGTAAGTGACCTGCAAGAACTGCAGTAAACGGAATATAAGAAGAGGAGAAAACACAAATGTCATTCACAGATGAGATGGCTAAAATATTGGAGTACATTGTGATGGATTGGAGTGGGTTGGGGTAGATTGGAATGGGCTGGGGTGAATATGAGTGGGGTGCACTGGAGTGTGGTGGATTGAAATATGGTGGACTGGATTGGACTGGGTCCTGGCGGGCTGCAGTGGGATGGATTAGATTGCAGCAGGGTGAATTGGAGTGGGGAGGATTGGATTGGTGTGAGGGGGCTTGAATTGGTGTGGGATGGGGTGGATTGATTACAGACGGTGTACTGGATTGAAGTGAGATAGATTAAGATAGCTGGTCCTTTCCTACTTGAATCAAGCCCTTTCTTTGGTCCTTGCAGCACTTAAGTCTTGCAAGGTGACAGTTGTCCAATATCACTTTGTAAGACACTTTTCACACACAGATATTGTAAGAGGTTTGTTTGGTACTGGGGGACTATTGGTCACAGAACACATTTGCTGCTCAAAATCAGTCCCTTTTAAAAGACATAGATAGGCTGTCTAAATAAGGTGCCAATCCAGTATGATAAATGTGACATACATTTTTGAGTTTCAATAGCATTATCACATCCTGCAATGAGCTTTGACTAATCACTATTGCTACTGTTTTAGAGACAATTTTCAAGAAGGAATTACATGTAATATTTCAAATGAAATAGTCTTAAGCTTAAAAACAGCAATCATAAACAACAGTATCTACGAGTGATGCTGCCAATTAATCACCTTTTGCCCTTGTTTCCTTCCTTTATATCATCCCACCTCTTCCACCATCACACTTTCCAAATGTTTTTTTTTATAGTTTACATAGATTCTGCCCCTCCTAGCATTACTCTTTTTTGTATTCTGTTTTAGGTGGGCAAGCCACTGAAAATGTGAGCCAGAGCCCCGGCTCTGCTCAGTTCAAAGTGCTCTTGTAACCAAGCCAAAATGAGCAGAGGTTTCACAGGAGGCAATGTGGCCTAGTACCTACAGCTGTCCATTCTGAATCAAGGGGTCACAAGGCTTCACTCCCTGCATTGGCTCAGAATTCTGTGAATCCAGGTAAATCTCGGAGCTTGTAAAATACTACTGTAGTCTGTGTCCTTTGGGATGTGCTCTTATGTCCATGGCCAACGTTTGTGCTATGTAAAACTGCCAAAAATACAACGTGGACCTTGCCTGCCACCTAGACTCTAGTCTCATCCTCCAAGAATTAAAGATAAATCGTTAAGTATTAATACCACAAGGAGATACCCATGTAGTGGCTGGACTGCACTGTGAGAAATTGGAAAATCTCTAACTAATCCTGGCTTCCCTGCTTGACCAAATTGTATGATCCTAGGCAAAACTTTTATTTCACCAAACTCGAATTCATTCATCACCAGACATCGGAACACATTTAAATATGTGCAGTCAGGGTGTGTGCTGTACAACACTTCATTTGTTTGATGTAATATACTGATATTTTGCTGCATTATAAATGAAAATGTAGCTCACATACTGAGTAAACATGAACCCTGACATGCCTCTCAGTCAGTGCCACTGGATATATTTGATTTTATGGTTGCTGCTTTTTACATATAATTATGGATTTGTCGCATTTGTGGTATAAACCATCTGCCCCATAATCTGTAGCGCCGAACCACTGCCGCTCCCTGAGCCTCGTAACTTTGAAATTTTTTAACAGGAGTTGTGAGGCCCCTTACATACAAGCAGGTGCAGGGCCCTAGGAAGTGGCCCACACTGCTCATGCTTAGCACCAGCTCTGACATCAGTACTGGACAATGCAAGTCGTTATTCTGCAAAAGATGTGCCAAAGGACCTGTTCCTATTAGATATGTGAGATGCTCTTGCTGTTGGCCATGAGGGGTTGTAGAATGCCTCAATGGCTCCACTATGAGGAGCACAGTTGCTACCTGACTCTGATTTTTTTTTCACAATTGGTACCAGCCAGGTCACAGTGGGCCCATTGATATTAGTAACAAGACTGTGGTATGTTGTGTTCGTCAATGATTAATTCCCTCCTCCTTCTTGTTTAATTTATACGTTGTCCCTTATCTTTTTCAGCCTCACTGTCCTTATTTACGTCAATGATTCATTGATTTAGTTTGTGATTGATGAGGACTTTTACCCATGGGCTGCAAGATGGCACAATTGCGAATTAAATTTTAATAACTGGATGATGAAAAGCCATGTGCAATTAAATGGGGGAGGAGCTGAACTTTTATCCACACTGCAACAAATATCTGTTTGGAGTCACGCAATTTGGCCATGTTCAGTCAGTCAGAAACCGGAACTATTAAAAACTGTGGGTGAAAAGATGGATATAGGTCTCACAGTGAAAGAACAAGTCATACTTTTCAATTAAGGGTTATGAAATGTATAATCCATTTTTCACCACAAATAATAAATGTAATATCATGAACGATTGTTTCCACCGGGTGGATTATTGCAGTGTTGTATACTCCTGGGCAAAATTGCTATATAAGCTCGAAATGGTACAGAAGGCAATATCTAGACCTATTCTGAACATAAAGAAATACAATGCCATCAGAACTAAAGGCCAGATGTACAAAGTTATTTTGTGGTTGCAAATGGCAATATTTTGCTTTTCTGACCGCAAAATGGCCTTGTAGCATGCACCATCCCTATTTCACGAGTTGGTAACCTGTTACTGGCTCGCAAAATAGAGATGGCGTCTCGCTATTAGGAAGGGGCATTCCAAGGGTGTCACTTCATAAATGCAACTCACATGCCCTTGTACGATTGTTTTGTGACCATGAATGCGGTTGCAAAACATCACAGTTACACAGGTGTCATGAGCAGCAGCACTAAGGAGAGACACAAAAGTAAAAAGACTTTTGTTCACAGTCAAACGTATCAGCAAACGTGCAATTATCCATTTAACAGGGTCGATGGCAAAGGCTGTAACAAAACTGCCCCAAGGAGGGCCAAAGGTAAAGCATTCATCAATAATAACAAAGGATTTTTGAAAGGCATGCCCACGATCGAGTGAAAGTGATAGGAGTTTTGTGGGCATGGTTAAAAGCCCAGATATATACCAACACGTTGGAAAAGCAGCGCTTGCGTGCTGCGATGCTCAACCTAATAAAACTGAATGTTTTTATTTTAATTTTTTAAATGCATCTCATTTTTCTTTAAGGAAAACGGGATGCAAAAAAAAAAAAAAACGGCTTTATTCAAAAAGCAGCCACAGATATGGTGGTCTGCTCTGCTCAGCAGGTCACCATTCCTTTGACGGCAACCATTCCCAAATGGGTCACACATTGCGACCTGCCTGATAAATATTAATGAGGCTGGTCCCTAGCAACCCATTTGGGAATTGCAAACAGTGTGGGTAACACTGTTGTACATTTTTTGTGACTCGCAATTTGTGATTCGCAAACAAATAGCAAATTGCGAGTCGTAAAACAAAAGATCGTACATCTGGCCCTGAGGGTCAGGTGTACAAAGCTTTTTACTGGTCACAAGCAGCCCATCTGGCCATTTGCAACAGGTAAAATGCATTTTTGGCATGCACCAATCCTATTTTCCAAGTCGGAAACCTATTACCAACTCACAAAATGGGGTTTGCCAAGGGAGTCCCTTCCTAATAGAGAGTCCCACTAGTATGTAGGAATGTTTGCCACCACAAATGCGGTTGCAGAGCATTCACTGTTCACTACCAACTTCAAGTTGGTAGTAACCATACACAAACGGGAACGGATCCCTGAGGGACACCTTTCCCTTTGCAAAAGGCAGTGCAAATATTTTGTAAGAGCAAGCAGTGGACCCACAGACCACTGCCCACCTTTAAAAAAGGAAAAAAGGAAAAGAAAACCTTAAATTTTTAAGGAAAACGGGCTGCGTTACAAAAAGAAAAAAGATTGCTTCATTGAAAAAGCAACCACAGACATGGTGGTCTGCTCTGCTCAGCGACCGCCTCTTGAATATTGATGAGGCAGTTCCGTTTGTGACCCACTGCAAATCACTAACAGTGTCAAACACTGTTGTACATCGCAGTTTGCAATTTCCCATTGGGAAATTGCTAAAATTTGGTATTAGGAGATCGGAAACATGTGATTTCTTACTTCTGGACCTAAGAGATGGGATTTCCTTGTTGAAATTTAGAAAACTGCTACAGACTGGGCTTTGTCTTATTCCTCACCACTCCACCTAAAATGTTGGTGATGGTCAGGAAGGTTCAGGGGCTTAGCAGTGATAAGATACCAAAGGGCGGACTTTGCTAATAACCAAATATGAAAATATGAATACCAGGCTTTCCATGCATTAAAGTAATTTTTATTACTTGATTAACTTAAATCATTGCAACATAATCCTATTAGTAACCGGAATTACAGCTGTAATGTACTACAAAAACTAAAATATTTTTCAGCAGCTAAACATAGAGAGTATACATTAAACAATAAACAATTCACCCTGAAAAAACCTTTTTAAATGACACCTACTTTTTTATTCCTTTCTGAAAAATCCTTCCCTTAAACACATTCATTTTCTCTTTATCTTCTTGCTAAATCCTGAAACTATCATAAAATTCTAGCAATTGTCCAAGGTACTTCAGAGTTTATCTTATCTGACACACATTGGCTGGTGGATTTGGAAAACAAAAATGTGTGGCAATCTCCTCTGCTTCAAAAATGTTCAGTGGCTGTCCTCTGTCTGTTCCTGGTCCTCCTGATTTGCAGTCTGGTAGAAAATAATAGAACAAATTAAAAGAGTAAAATGAGCAACTAAATAAAATATACAATCACACTGGAAACAAAAAAAGAAACAAAGTAGGATAAAAGCCAGGAAAGCAATAACTCATAAAAAGCAGCACAGCAGACAGAAGGAGCAGAGAGATTTCTTGATAGAGTGGCTGTGGCTAGAAAAACAATATAATGCCAAAAGATACATCCAAATCACACTGCATGAACACACCAAACAAAAAGCATAACCTCTCCTCAAACAAACTCCTCACAAAAGAAAAAGTGTTCCTCACATATTATTGCTTTTTGTAGTGATGTCATCTCGGGATCTCTTTAAGAAGTTTTTGCATGCGAAGAATTCTTTTGAACATTATTTTCCGTGCCAAGCTTAAACTGCATTTTGCATAACTGTGGATAATTTTCAGCACTTTTTTCAAAATTCCTGAAAGGATTTGAATTCATTCTGCACACCGTTACATGCAAAGTTAAAACATACAAAATATCTCTGTGAGAAAGTGGGTCATTGTTTAGGTAATGGGGAATACTTACCAACTTAATAAGTACAATCTGGTTAGGTTTCAACACCAGAGGTCTCAGTGAAATCACTGGTAGCTATATCAAAAGCAGCAGACATTTATCCACAGAAATGCATTTTAAATATGAGCAGAAGCAACAATTTTAATGTTCTGAAAACATGCAATAAATTTCCCAAACCAAAGTATAAAAAAAGAGAAAATTGTAACAGGAAACTAACTCAACTTAAATTGATACGAGGGACTCAAGGACATAATTTTTGTTTAATTTTGAGGCAAAGAGACACCAAGAAATTGTAAAGTACAATTGAGAAATATCAGTGTCCAGTGTACTGACACCTACGTGTAATTTGGGGCTGCATGGGATGGAGTGAAGACTAGAAGCACTAAGATGGACAACCATACTAGAGCTTTTACCATCTGCTGTATTATTTGTTGTGGAGGTCAATATCTTCCAGAATGGCAAGATCCAATTCTGAAGCCACCAAGGGTCCCTCAAAGGCAGATACTCTATTGTTGATTTCCCACTGAAGTCTTTGGTTTTGGAGCCAAAAACTCAGACTGGCACAACACTGGATGTCAGGGCCACTGAAGCTGTTTAGCTGTAGGGAAAAATTTCCTGCCTTGTCATGGTCCAACATTTTACCTTCAGGCTTCGGGCCTGATCACAAAGCTGGCATGACCACTGCTGCTGTGGCAGTCCAACCACTACATTACAACGCTTGCAACTAGACCGCCAGGGTACAGCCATCTCCCCAGGATCGGTGATCGCAACGGGCTGATGGTGGCAGAGGTCGGATCAGCCGGTGCAGCACTGCATTCAGTGCCGCCCTGCTGATTATGACCTGGTTCTCGGCCAGTCTTTTCAAGGTGGTATCATCTCCATGAAAAGGCTGGCAGAGAACAGGTGCTGGGGCCATGGGGGGGATGCACTGCCCATGCACTTGACAGCATACCCTGCCCAGCACCCTCGCAATGCTCACTGTCTGCCCACTATGCAGACAGTGGGCATTGCGAGGGTGCTGGCACAACCTGCAGTGGCAGCATTGCTGCTTGCTCAATTACGAGCCAGTGACAATGCTGCCACCGCTTCTTTGCCCTACTAGTCAGCGTCTGTTCACTCCCCTCTGTGCAGCTCCACCTGCTGATGGGACTGAGAGCCAGCCTGACTCTCAGTTGGAGGCCCACCTCCACCCAAAGGCACCCACCTGCACCTCATCCCTGGTAGCCTAGTGGCCATCTGTACGCATCTGTGTGTGTTTCTTTGCTTTCTGTCATCTTTTTTCTTCCTGTTTCTCTTTCTTCTTTTTACAAATTTTTGGACCTTTTCTTCCTCTGCACTCTGTCCCTGCTGCCCCTGCAGCCCTGCCCCCCTCTCTGTGAAGTGCTTTCCCACCTTCCCGCCTACCAACTGAATGGATCCTTCCAACTCCCTCCACTTCTTAATCGTGGCCGCTGAGGGGCCACGCACAGTGGGCGTGCTACTGGCCCACCAAGGGCATGCCAAAGGCAAGCCTATCTGTGCCCATCCACTCCTGGACTACACCCAGAGCCACGGACCCTGGTTCCCGGCATTATCCACCAGTACAATGCCAGCATTCTGCATTCCCTCAATCCTGGAAGAAACTCCTCCTGCCACCAAGCTGATCCAAGGAACATTCATTGAGCTTTCTCCTGCTGCTCCTGCTTCCTCACCTGCCACCACACACCACACTATACTGCCCCACCCCACCCACAGCCCAGATGGACACCTCAAGTGCTCACTGCTCAACACCCACTCTTGGACCTCCTCGACTCGACCACCCCTGATGTCCCCTTGCTCACAGACACCTGGATCACCCCCACTTCACCCCCGGACATCGCCACTGCCATTCCTGATATCTACAAAATCATCCACATAGTCATAACCAGTCGACCAGGAGGAGGCATCACCGTGGTCTACATGAATGCCCTCCATATCTCAACCACCATTGAGACGACTGTTCTGCTTTACTTCAGACCGAGAGGGAACAAAGTGAAAGAAATGCAAAAAATGCAGCACTCTTAGTCTGAGTAATGAATTTATTAAGGCACTTTCGAAATTACACAAAGATTAAAACGTGAGTAACACATGTGCAACTCTTAAAATAATCACAGCAGTAGAATAATAATGATAAAAAAATGGAATGCATCAACAATTAATATACTATATATAGAGTGACTACGTGTTCATGCATGCACACCGCAAAGCTAGAAATGCATCCCCATGAGGCTTGACTCTGACGTCATCCCTTGTCTGACGACTTTAGGTTGTGGAACCCTGACAACCGTGACATGAGAGAACTACCCTGATGGGATTACTATCTGGGCAATGTGTCCATTGCCGGAAGTGAGTTCCTTCTTTTCCTAGCTGTCAAACGTCCCCACCTTATATACTTTAAACAAACGTAAGAGGAAGGTTCTAGAAACCCTCATCCCTTTGAGTAAGTTGTGAAATTCAAGGGGTCAGTGTTGAAAAAACACAGAGACTGGCCAGATCTCATAGTGTATTTCCAAGACCAAGCTGTACCATGCTCTACCATAAACATTCTCAGCCTGGTACATCATTATCTACATTTCTCCCCCATGTTGTGTTCCCTTTCCTAGTGAGAAAAAGTGAAAACACATTACCAAGATGTGCATGAAAAAATAACTGTGCCACCAATGTAGCAGCATTTGAAGCTAAGATAAGCACAAAATGGAGTCAGTGGTCAAGATGGAACCAGTGATTAAATACAGATAGCGTTACAACACTGAACCAGCCAACTACCACCGAACACCTACACTTCCAAATTCAAACCAACCCAATACCTCCCTTTATGGCACGCTCATCTACAGACCACCCGGACCACTGCCCCAGTTCTGCAAAATCTCCCCATGCACTCACCTCCACCAACTACATCCTACTAGGTGACCTCAACTTCCACCTTGAAAACCACAACGACTCTAACACCTCATCCCTCCTGGAAAAACTAGCCACCCTCAGTCTCAAGCAACTAGTCAACCTCCCCACCCACTCAGCAAGTCACACCCACAACCCCGTCTTCTTGGCTGAAAACAACATCACTATCTCACACACCTCTGAACACCATTGGAACAACCACCGAAGGATCTACTTCACCTTGACGAACACCACCACGCGCCACCATGCCTCCTGCTTCCCAGACAGAAACTGAAGCAAAGTCACGAGACCCAACTCACTGATGCCCTCAGCCACTCCCTCCCACCGGATGCCACAAACATAAATGACTCAGCTTGCAACCTGCACCACTGGATTATAGAATGTGCCAACACCATAGCCCCCTCAGGAAACCTGTCAGAACCCAGCACCAGAGAAAACTGAACTGGTTCACAAACAGAACTCCAAGAATCCAAACACAACGGCAGACGACTGGAATGAAAATGGAGGAACAGCAAAGAAACCGCAGATCACACAGCCCACAAAGACGCAGTCACCACGCACCACCAGAGCATCAGAGCCTCCAAGAAAGCCACCATTCAAGAACGTATCAGCACCAATGCACAAAACATCAAGGACCTAATCACTATAGTCAAGGAATTAACGAACCACGGATCAGGCACCTCAGACATCCCCCTCTGAAGACCTCTGTGACAATCTTGCCACCTTTTTCCACCAGAAATCCAGGACATATACCAAGGTCTCAATGAACCAAACCCCATCCCCACACCATCACAAAGAACTCCATGCCACAGACTCTGATCCACCGGACCCCTATCTCCACAGAAGACACCCAGAAACTCATGAACTCCATCCATTCATGGGCACCCTCAGACCCGTGCCCAAACCCCAACTTCAACCTGGCCAGCACCACCATCGCATCAGAGCTCTGTCAGACTATCAACTGCTCCATCGAAACTGACATCTTCCCATCCAACTGCAAACATGTAGAGATCAACCTGCTCCTGAAGAAACTCCCCGCTGACCCAAGGCAGATGAAAAGCTACAGATCCATCATTTTGCTCCCCTTCCCACTCAAGATAACAGAAAAGGCCATCAACATGCAACTGACAGAGTTTGTTGAATCAAACCACATTCTGGGCCCCTCACAGTCTGCATCCAGGAGCAAGCACAACACTGAGACAGCCCTCCTTGCAGCCACAGATGATATCCACGCCATACTGGACAACTGAGACATGGCCGCCTTCATCCTCCTCAACCTCTCTACCTCACCATGACGCCGGTATCCACAGCAAAGCACTGGAATCGATCTGATCCTTCCTGAATGGAAGAACCCAGAGAGTCAGACTCCTACCGTACACTTTGCCGCCCAAAGAAACATGCTGCAGAGTACCCTAGGGATCCTCAATAAGCCTGACCCTCTTCAACATTGACATGGCCCTGCTTGTTTAGATTGTCAGACAGCATAGACTAAACATCATGTCCTATGCCGACAACACCGAGCTGATCATCTCCCTGACCAATGACTCATCACAACCTAGAGAACTTTCCACAACGGAATGAGAGCAGTCGCCACCTGGATGGAAGCCAGTTGCCTCAGTCTCAACTCAGACAAGAGGGAGATCTTCGTACTAGGCTCCACCCCCTCCATCTGGGATGACTCCTGGTGGCCAGCTGCTCTGGGAAACACCCACCATGCACGCAATCTGGGCATCATCCTGGACTCAACATTTTTCATGACCCTGCAAATCAATGCCATCGCTTCAGCCTGGTACCACACCTTGAGGCTCCTTCAAAAGATCTTCAAATGGATCCACACTGAGACTAGAATGATGGTCACCCATGCCCTGGTCTGCAGCAAATTGGACTACAGCAACATACTCTATGCAGGCATCACAAAGAAGTTACAAGCAAGATTAACAAGAATCCAGAACTCATCCTGAACATTCCCATCTCCAACCACATCTCCGTCCACCTCAGGGGCCTCCATTAGCTCACGGTCAACAAAAGCATCACCTTCAAGCTACTGACTCACACCTGTAAGGTACTTCACAACATCGGACCAGACCACCTCAATCACTGCCTGACTTTCTACACCCCAGCCAGGCAACTCCAATCCTCTGACCTCACCCTCGTCACCATCCCCAGATTCAAGAAAAGCACAGCTGGAGGCAAATCCTTCTCTGACCTCGCAGGGCGGACATGTAACACACTCCCTCTTAAACTCAAACAGGCCGCATCACTGAAGCAATTCAGGAAGGGTCTCAAGACCTGGCTATTCAAACGATCAGCATGCTCACCACAGCGCCTTGAGACCCTTTGGGTGATAAGCCACGCTCTACAAGTACTGATTGATTGGTTCCCACTAGGCTGACCGGTGAAAACCTGCGGCAAATTCGTAATGGGCCCGGCAGGGAGGTAGCCAGTATGGCACCAACCTCCCATCCGAAGTTTGGCAGACAGATTATCACGTCTGCAGAACTTGTAATGAGGCACTTAGGCCCTCATTATGAACATGGCTGTAAATACTGCTCCGCCGGCGGTGGCGGTAACTATCGGCAACAGTCAGGTGGTCTGGCCCGCCAAATTATGAACCACCTGAAAAACAGGCAGCCTGAAAACCACTCACCACCAGAAGAGGAGTGCCGACAATGACGGCAGAGGCCACCCACAGGCTGATGGAAAAGCCCAACCCGCCCATCAAATAATGAAGCACTAGACCTCCGTCAGTTCCGGGGCGGGAGCCACCACCACACAAAGCCAGGCAGAAACAAACCAAATATAAGGAAACACTAACCAGAGGCTCACACAACACGCCGAAGCAGACATGAATAGAAAGTTGCAAATCATGCCAGTCCTGCTCCTTGCCATATACTTCCACGACCGAGACCGCAGATGAAGACGACAACAGTAAGTACCGCAATCTACTAAAAAAGGGAAGAAAGGGCACCGTTACATACCCACCCACTCCAACCACCCCGCAACGCACCCACAACCCCTCACAACAGCACAAGCCATACACTCCAGAGCAAGAGGTACTTACCCGACACAAGGCAAATTAAACCTGCCCAAAGTACACACATGTGCACAACACCCCCCACAAAGAAACGATGAACCACGGATCCAGAGTGTGCCAAAACCAACACTGGCCACACAAACTTTTTATTAAGCTCCAGGAGCAACAGAAGTCCAACAGAAGGCCACTGCCCAGTCCATATTTCAAAGTCTGATGGGCCCAAATGGCCTCAACTTGACTCCCACAAGTGCAAATGGTACTCCACCTTAAAGGGGCAACAATGGGGCATCCAGGCACCTTAGTGAACAGGGGCCAGGGGTGGTGGGGATGGTGACTTACGACTGGGAGGTGGGGCTTGGCTTTACGTTTGCGTTGCGGACGGGCTTGGGTCTGGCCTTTGAAGCTGGTGGAGCTGCCTTGGACTGGGATGGGGCAGATGTACCTGGGCCAACACGGGGTCTCTTGCTCACAGGGGGGGGGCAGTGGGTTCGCATAGGTCAACACGGGATAGGAAACATTTTTTAGGGGTAATCGGGGTGGACCTGGAGGAAGGTGTGGGATCGGTGGTAGAGGGAGCGGTCGTGACAGGTGTTGGTGTGCATGACATGGGTGCAGGTGACTGTACAGTATGCTGAGATGTGGTGGATATGTGTTGGGTGGGTGTCTTGGAACATTTGAGTGTCTTGGGAGCAGGGGGGGTGGACACAGTGGGACAAGACAGGCTGCCAGTGTAAATGTATGTTGTCTGTGTGTCTGCAAGTTTGGTGAGTGTGCTGCATGTGTCAACCAAAGTCGTTGTGGTGAGTGCAGGTTTGTTGTCTGGGGTGCAGGAATGGATGTCTGATTTTGTGGTGACAGAATGGGGTCAGTAACAGTGAATGAGGGTGCAGTGCCTGTGAGTGTACATGTAGAGGTGACAGACAGGGAGGCGGAAGAGGTGGACACATTGGGGGAAGTGGATGGTGGTGTGTGTTCCTTTGTATGTTGGCTGTGTGTATGCCCGTGTTGGGAAGTGTGGTGCTTGTGTTTTTCAGTGTACACGGCATCGTGAATACCATCCAGGTAGGCATTGGTCTGCTGCACCTCTGATGCTAGACCCTGGATGGCATTGATGATGGTTGTCTGCCCTACAGAGATGGTCCTCAGGAAGTCAATAGCCTCCTCCGTGAGGGCAGCAGGGCTGACTGGGGCAGGGGATGAGGTGACTGTGGCGAAGGAGACGCCGACCCTTCTGGGTGGGCGGGCACGGGCAACTCGGTGGGGAGCAAATGGGAGGGCGGTGATGGCCTGGGGATGGCGGAAGATGACACAGAATGGGTGGGCCCATTAGGGTCCGCCACCACCAGGGAGCTCCCATCGGAAGAGGTATCAGAGTCACTACCTCCAGTGGTAGTTGCCTCCCCTATGGTACTCCCCTCGCCCTCCAACCCACTGGTCCCCTTGGCGTCACTCGACTCTGCCTTCGTGGAACCGTGGGCCGCTGCATCCCCACTCATCAGTGCCACAGCTCCCTCGCCAGATGATGCTGATGTACACAGAAAACACAAGAGAACAGGGATGGGGAGACAAACAGGAGAGACACTTGTAAATAGCTAAATGGAGGTAGATAACTGGTTCACACATACTCCCACCCTGCAGATATTCCACTATGCAGCACCTACCGCTGTACACGTGGCTATGCCCCTGACTAGTGGCCACAACCATGCTCTACAGCCATTTCCTACATCACAGAAGCATATATACTACGGCACACACACATCCACCAAGGAGGCATAAAATGGTTTCTGTACTCACCTCCTTGTGTCTGCTGTGCAGCCTTCTAGCACCCATCCAGGTCCAGATATGCCACCCCCAGAAGGCAACACATTAGGGGGGGTCAGGGCCCGACGGGCGCCCCTTTCTCGTTGGGAGGACTTCCCCATCTGGGCATCGCAGGTGTTCCTCGCCCAGTGACGCAGGTGCTCCCACCGCTTCCTGCAGTGGGTGCTCCACCGGTTGTAGACCCCCAGGGTCCGCACCTCCCTGGCGATGGCATGCCAGAGTCCCTTCTTCTGATGGGCACTGACCTATATGGGACAAACAGAAAATAGTAACACAGAGGTCAAACAATGCCCTTTAGATACAGCTGGCTATATGTCTCCTATGGGACGGACACTCACAGCAGCATAACAGGACCTGATACACACAGCATGTCATGTACGACTGTACAGTGTCAAACGTGCACACATGTTTACAGCCATCTACCACCATTACACACATCCATGCCCCCCAATCCACCTACTCACCTGTACCTCTGGTCGACCATAGAGCTTGGCGTACAGGGGTAGGACCCTGTCCATGAGCTTGTCCAGTTCCTCGGTGGGGAAGGCCAGTGCCCTTTCCCCTGCCACTCATGCCATTCCTAGGACCAGAGTCAGGACACAGCAGCACACTCAGTGGAGTACCTGCATGCACGTAATCCGGGAGTCAAGTGAAGTTGGGGTGATGAGATGGGGTACGCTCCGAAACTGTGTGCACTGTCACCGCTGGCAGCGATCATGATACACTCATATTCCCCATTGACAACCATGTTAACTAATGAATGGTCGCACAGCGGTGAACACTGCCTTACGCTATTACGACAACTGCTAGCGGTATGAGGTCACTTTAACTACAACATTTGTGGATTACAGGGGGCAGACATTTTGGCCATTACTACGTAGTTATTTGCCCCATGCAGGCCCTATTGTCCCTAACCCCCATATGCATGAACAAATATACATTTACTCACCACAATAGTCCTGATGTAATATTGAGGACATGTCACTCCAGTTTAACATCCTACTATGCATATGTGTCATCGACTTGTATGCCAGCAGTGCTGAACATTTAACATATTGGCCAGATGTATGTGTGTTCCTCACATGTGTTCTCAACTCCTCCTAGGTACAGACCCATGTGGCGAGGGAGGGCCCCATCAGTGTACAGACCACTTGTTGATTTGGAGACCATGGTGGAGTGTCACATCATTATCAATTACAGACTCAACCGTGCTACTATTCATGAACTTTGTGCATTACTGGATCCAGCACTGAGACTGGCTAATCAGAATCAGCATGCCATCCCTACTGAAGTGCAAGTGCTCTCTGCACTCCATGTCCTGGCCACGGGCTCATTTCAGATCACTGTGGACATGGGTGGAGGTTTTCACAGCCAATGTTTAGCATTATACTGTCCAGATTCCTGAATGCGTTTGTATGACACCTGCAGACCTATGTGAGGTTTCCCCAAAGTGCTGACCTCCCTGCCATCAAGTCAGACTTCAATGCCTTTGCCAACATTCCCCATATGATAGGTGCCATCGATGGAAGCCACATAGCTCTCATCCCCCCAAGACCAAGTGAACAGGTGAACAGAAACATGAACATTCAATTGGTGTGTACTGCAAACCAGTACATCTCACATGTGATTGACATGTTCCCTGGGCCAGTCCATGATTCCTTTGTGCTGAGGAACAGCAGTGTGTCACACATGATGGAACAAGTACAAGGTGACAGAGGATGGATCATAGGTAAGAGTGTCTGACACTTTTTGGCACATAACAGACAGCCAGGCTGTCTTCAACTGAGGGTTGTCAGTGACAGTCCTGTTTTGCCCCCTTTTGCAGGTGATTCTGGCTACCCTAACATGTGTTGGCTCCTGACACCAGTGAGGAATCCTAGGACAGATGCAGAGAGAAATTACAATGAGGCCCATGGATGTACTAGGCGGGTGATAGAGAGCACAATAGGTCTCCTGAAGGCTAGATTCTGTTGCCTCCATATCTCTGGGGGATCCCTGGCCTATGAGCCTGAGAAGGTGTGTAGAGTAGTGGTGGCCTGCTGCATGCTGTATAACGTGGCTGTAAGGAAATCTATTCCCCTCTTGGAGGAGGAGGGGGCTGTATATCCAGACCAGCTTCCTGTGAGAGGAGATGAGAGTGATGGTGATGATGAGGAGGGGGAAGATGTACACTCCAGGAACTAACTGATCCAACTGTACTTCGAGTAACTAAGTGGTACTATTTGATGCTGTGGTTGTCTGTGCTGCATACTGTTGGTATGCCTGATCATCTATAGGGGTGTTGGGTCTATAGACATTGTCACTGTGAGCAGGTTTGCATGGGACATGTGATATTATGGACATCTTGTTAGACATGTCTGTTGGCACCACCCCATGTTATGCGTGGGATACCATTACTGCAATAAAGATATGAATAAATGATTTCAATGACAATTGCATGCACACTTCAATTTGATTCAACATAATGACAGGGGACACTTACAATGGTGAGCAGGTGTTTTATTTGGTATCAGGGATGCCATGGTGCTCTTTACAGTGATGGGAGTGGGCTACTGGTGGATGTGCATATTGGCTACATGGTCTCAGCGACTGTTGGCAGTGATAATATGTCCATCCGTTATTTACAAGTTTTGGGGTTGTTATTGCACGGTGTGGATGGTGGTTCAGTGGAACACTTGGGGGACAGTTCTTGTCAGAGTCACTTCTTAGAGGGGGCCTTGGTCTTGGCAGGTGTCCCAGTGCCATATGTGGGCCTGAGGGACCGTTTGGGTGCCTGATGTTGGGCTGTGCAGGTTGAGGTGCTGGTCTCCTGTGTATCCTCAGATGGTGGCACAAGTCCAGCTGCTGCTTCTGCTGTTGTTGGCTGGTCTGTATTTTGGCATGTAGTAGGGGCTTCCTGATCTGTGGGGGTCTCAGGCTGGGCTGGGGCAAGATGCAGCAGTGTGCCTGCTATGATGGCCATGGTGGTATTGTACAGTTTCCACTGCTCCATGGTATCTTGGTGTTGGGATATCTGCAGCCTTTGACTCTGCTCCAGGGTGGCCACAATCTGGCCCAATCTGTCCTGGGTATGGTGGTATACTCCCAGGACCTCAGAGATCATGTCCTGGGCTGCAGCATCCATCTTGTGACCTTCCCCCTGGGCCACTGATGCCCTGCTACTGGGCCTAGCCCCCTATGCCTGTGTCCCCTGCCCAGGTCTGGCCGTACCACTTGTACTGGGGCCATCATCTTCCTGCCTGTTGGTAGGTGGTGACTGTGGCCTCTTTTTTTGTGTTCCACCAGTCTGTGGCCTGGCTACACAGGTGTGGGGACGGTTGCCCTGGCTTGATGTTGGTGGGTGGGTGGAAGGGGTGTCAGTGGTGTCCAGGTTTGGGCTGCTAGATGGTGACAGTCCAGGGCTGTGTGAGGGGCCAGGGTATTCCTCACTGTCCAGGATTCCCTCTCCATTGTCCTGGGTAGTGCCTCTGTCTCCATGTGGGGCACTGCCACTCCTTGTCTTGTCCGTCAGGGTGGTATGGGTGGTGGTGCCTGTTGGGGGGAATGGACATGTCTCTTACAATTGCATTATCGGATGGGGGACACGGGCTGGGCTGTTTTGTGAGGGTTTTTTTACTTTTGGGCCATGCCGGGTGCCTTTGTGAGGTTGCCATTGCATTTTGCTTAGGATGTGGGGGTGCATTGTGGGTGGTGTAGTGTCTTTGTGATTCCTTGCAGGGGTAGGTGGCTGTGCACAGGGGGAGGTATGTGGGCCAGTTGGTGGAATTGTGGGCATGCAGGGTGACTGGATTTTGTGATTGTGGCCTGGGTGGGGTAGTCGTCCTGGTGGCTGTTGGAGGGGTGGGGTGGTGCATGCATTACAGGTGTGATGGATATGTGGTAATTGTATACGACTAACCTGAGTTCATTCCTCCAGTCAGTCCAGTGAGGCCCTCAGGGTGCAGGATAACCAGTACCTTTTCCTCCCAGTCAGTGTAGTCAGTGGTGTTGGTAGAGGTCCTCGCCCAGTCTTCTGGACCGCAATGTTGTGCTAGGATGCCATGGACCTCTCCTTCCCACGCAGGTTTTTCCATCTCTTGTGGATATCATCCCTCGTGCGTGGATGGTGTCCCACTGCATTGACCTTGTTGACAATGGTCTGCCATAACTCCATCTTCCTGGTGATGGGTGTGTGCTGGACCTGTGCCCCGAATAATTGTGGCTCCACCTTCAGTATCTCATCCACCAGAGTCCTTAGCTCCCTTTCTGTGAAGTGTGGGTGCTTGGGGGGTGCCATGGTGTGTGTTGCGAGTGGTGTGTTGTGTGGATCAAGGTGAAGGTGCTGTTGTGTGGTTGGGTGTGTGATTCATGTGTTGTGGCGTTCAGTGTCTGCTTGTGGAATTCTCAATCTCAGTTGTCCTATTGGCGGTGCAAAGGATTGTGGGGTGTGTCTGTGAGTGTTTTATAGTGTTGTGGATGTGTGTCAGGTGTGTGGGTTTCAAACTTGCCAATGTGTGCAATTCTTACTTTTTGGTCCCATTGCTGGCGGTGGCAGTCTGTACCACCAATGATCGTTCAACTTCCACTGACCGCCGCCGTGATTTGTGCATCATTATTTGGAGTTTGTGTGCTCGGCGGTGGCGAGGTGGGATGTCCAGCATTTTCGCCGACAAGCTCCTGGTGGTGACTGGTGGCTGGGAACTTTTTGTCAGATTCTGAATTTTGCATCTTTATATGGCGGATTTCTGTTCACCGCCGATGACGGGATTCTTTTCAGCATTGCCATGGCGGGGAACGGTGTTTACCGCGATGTTCATAATGACCCCCCTTAGTCTTTTTTGGCTCTCAAATCATCCAAAAGGGGAGGATGGATGCAATAGCCAGGCAGGACTCCACAAAGGTGGATCTTCACCACTGGTCCGGGTGAACCCTCTTCCAGCATTGAAAAAAATTAGAGAGATAAAATGTTACTAATATATTAGTGGCACAGAAATTAGCATATGGGGACAAACTGACCTACATTTTAAAGGCTTAAAATAACACAAGTTTTAAAATGTGAATGTTTGAAACATGGCGAACCAAGTGGCCACCATTCGTATCATACACCACATTTTAACAGAATATTAAATAAAGTACTAATGTGAATTAATATTAGGCGTTATTGAAATTATTTAATGAAAATTAGTTAAATGCATTTATATTGAGTTAATGAATTTCCTTAATGTGAGTTACATGTTTAAAATGATTCTAACAAGTCATAAATGATGTTTGCAATTAAATAATGATCTTTGCATATTTTAATTGAATTTTAAGGTGCACAATAGGTATTAATGCAATAATGTATCAATTGTATTAAGGCTTCTTAGCTTAATTAGGCCTGAAAGGTTCATTTTGCAGTAGTAATGGAAAATAGCCTGTTTATTTTGTTTCCTCTGACCTGAATTATTTTCCTAGGGTGCTGATGTGAAGTAAAATATCCTTTTGTATTGAAGGCAAGAAACATGTTTGTTGATAACAATTTTGTTCTAGCTGTTGAACAAGGCAGGAAGTTCATGAGTCCTATGTGAAAAAGGTTTCGTTTCGTGAGAGAAGAAGCCAATGTAGCAAGTTATTAGAAAATGTAATATTTTGTTGGAATTGTGTGCAGTCATGGAAATGATAATGCACTTTTGCTGAGAAGATTCGGAATAGTTGCAAATTTTGGTGGTATCATTGACATCCATTGGCTATCAAACTTGACGAATGAAGCGCCCACCTGAAGGATCAATGAATGGATCGTGCATATTCCTAGTAAGTGAGAGACTTTGAAACTTTGAGGTACTCTTGTTGAAGTCAGTCACTGAGTCATCTTCTCCCTTGCTTTGATGCTGTTAAATTCTGCTGTCACCCTCCTATTCATCAAGTCCCCAGATGAGTTTACTCATCACAGTTTAATTGTCCTTTTCTGTGTGTGGGTCAGCACTAATAAGACCAATTAATTCTGAACTGCTGATCTGTCCTATGTGCATCCCATGTTCTGCACTGTCCTGATGCTGCTGTCAACTAACGACGGAAGAAGATGACCATCCTGCCAGACAAACTATTGCTGTCTGCTGTCCCAAGAGGAGAGGTATATCTAAATGTGGTTTCTTGCTATCTTTTCAATTAGGTACTTACACCAGCATATTTTATAGTGAGTTGCCCAAGGTAGAAGATTTTACTAAATTATTTTTGTCTTTCTTTCAGTTTTGCTTTTGCCTGTATGTGTTAGGCTGTTCCCACACATGGAAGTCTAAATTTGTGTTAGTGACAGTGATGACCCAGCCCTGAAACCTGAAATCTGAAATTGAATGTTAAACTGTATTTTGATAATTTACTGATGTCACCATCATCTGCTTTGAATTCTAACAATAATATGCATATTGTGTTGTTGCTAATTTATATTATTCTTTTGAAGTGTCTAATAGTATTGATGTTTAGTATGTTAAATCTTTTCAGACCTTTCGCTCAGCCTACGGTTCTCATGTGTGTTTATAACTTAGTTTTGCCACCATTTACGTGACATTGATTTTGGGATTGTAATCAGGCTGTCAAACTTTATTCAGTTTGGAGTTTTATTTAGTGTAAAATTGTCATTGTGCCTACTATTGTTCATGGTATAATGTAATTGATTGGTGATTGAATGATTCTGTCTTCTACACGCCTCGCCAAGTTCAAAGATTCAGTCGAACTCTATAGGTGAGAATAGTGATGTGTCTCACCTGCATGCTTGTGTTCATTGAACCCAGAATGGGGAGAAATTATCCCTGGCCCCAGTGCACCAACAGAAGCCTGGAGCTGAACAAACCAGATTTCCTTGCCTACCTAGGATGAGACATTCCTGGGTAATCCTCATTATCATGCACCACTCTTCCAGAGCTTTACTGTATATATTTCCAGAAATCTTATATCCAAAATGGCTAACTACTTTATTCACGAGAAAGGGGTTCTGGCTGTCCCTAAACTACTCTTCTAATTAGCTGAACTCTCTTCCCTCTATTGGAGTCAAGAGCTGTTTTTCTTCTTGCTGAGACTACAGCTTTGTTACTAGGAGGGCCCTGGAAATGAGTAGAAAGAGATCCTTCCAACTGTCAATTTGCATGGCAACATCAAAAGGTGTACTGTAAGGTCTGCCCTTTGTTCTACCAACTCTTCCTGTCCTCATCCCAGAGGGCTAATAAGATATATGTAGTCAGTTGATGAATGTACACCTGTCCCTCTGGGCCCAGTGACCAGGCTTTGTCTTCTAGGGATCATGGTGCTTAGCTTCATCTAGAAATATATATTGGGGCTGTAGAGTTAAATGATTGAGGAAACTCATTCTTAACCCGTTTTGATTCAAGTACCAGGCACATTTTTATGGAATTACTTTTCCACAATCATTATCAAACAGCTAATTTCACAAGGAAATTACATTTTTAAAACCAAGTGGCGATTAACTTTGAATCACTTTTTTAGTATTTTCCCAGGAGAAAACATAAATTAAGGATTATTAGTTCATGTATGGCATCACAACCAGCAGAGCTGCTTATTTTGTAGACAGGTTCTCCATCTTTGGTGGTTCTAGGCACATCCAGGGCCATAACACAGGACCCTGCAGCCCCTGCAGTGCAGAGGGGCTCAAACCCTGCAGGTGCCCCAAAACCCTCCAAGGGGGGACATTCAGCCAAAGACCAATGAATATCTGTGAGATATGGGAGACTTAGGGGCCCCTCATCACATTCAGCAGGGGGCCCTATCATGTTGTTGTGTTATGCTACTGGAATCACCCACAGCCCGGAAATCATCAGACTGCTGACTAAGAAGTGTAAAACCATTAAACAAGGCAGCAGACCTTTTCCATCCATGCATGAAGGATCTAGATTATTAACCCTATATCTATCAGGACTACCCTAACACGGCTCTAATTTAGAAAAGAGTTGAAGATGCACCTCTTGAAGTAGCACAACATCACAAAGCATTAACAATCAACAAATCAGCTACCTCTCTGGCAACTCGTCAACGTTTTGCTTGTCTTTGACCCCGTTCAGCACTTTGCTGCATGTTAACTAGACTCACTCTATAGAAATACCACCTACATACATGCAGGCCTCTGCCTGTTGATGGAGAATCTAGTTTAACCTACAGAGTGGAAATATGTTTTGGATAGTTATTAACTTGTTTCCAAATGTACTGTGCCATCTTTTTTATGTAGTGCTCCTAATACTTTGTAGGCTTACAAAGCCAACTTCAGGGGTGAAGTATTAGCACATATAAATACTTTTTCCATCATGACAAAAACATTTTTTAGTCTTATGTAGATTATGTAAATAGATACTGCAGCACATATGTGACATTTGACTTCCACCCCACTGGTGCAATGCCTGTGCTGTCTGCCATGGCCTGCAGGAAAAATAATCAGTCCAACGGGATGAAATTCCTTTTGACAGTACCATTATAGTGGCAGAGAACACTCTGAGTGGCACTGAAGAGCAGTGTCAAAGAGCATAGACGTCGCATACAAGCAAAAATATGGTCCAGAAAAAGGCGAAAATTCCAGGGTGAACATGCAGAGAAGTAATTCCAATGAGATGAATAAGTTCCGCAGCTCGGGTTACCTGCTCTAGCTGAATTATGAGATGTTGTACTTCACGATGAGATTTTGTGTGAAACACCAGGCGCAAAGCAGGAATGGGTGCAGATTCATCAATGTTTTCCTTAATTCCCCAAAATCTCACAGTCGAAGTTCTGTTATTGGTAACCCCACAGGGCAGAATAACAGGCCAATTTACATCCTCCTCTAATCTCAACCTAAAGAAGCTGCTTTGGCAAGCCTCTGCTGCAGTTGGAAACGTTCCTGCTGCAGGAAATGGGAACTGCAGGGGAATGGGTGAGATGCCGGCATGTAGATGCCAGCATGTAGATGACATAACCTTGCACAAATAGTTAAGCCATTTACTTACCATAATTATGAAATTGAAAACCTGGGTTCATGCACACTAATGAAAACTCAATGCCAGTTCTGCACCCATAAATGTGAAATATATTGATAACAACATTACAACCCACTTAAAACGTATCTTATAGTATTAGATTCATTATTGCAAATGTAGTTAAAATTTCTCAATGAGAGCCTTAGTTTGCTGAATTTGTCCATTCACTTGCCTCACATTAGCATATACATTGAAATGGCAAATATTGCTAAGCAGTCAGGTGGTAATCCATTCACTCACACTGTACTGCTGTCTTAATTGCCGCCCAAAAATACTGGCATCTATAGCATACCTTGCAGTGAGTAAAATCTTATAAAATGGTAATTCCGGCATACCTTGACAGGCTTCTCTTTGCTTTTTCGGAAGCTGTCGCTTATCCAGTAGATTAGAGAGGAAAATAAGGCATCTGTCTTGCACGTAGAAAGAAGTAATATTCAATAAAATGAATGTCCCGTCTTTCCCCTTGTTTTGTGAGTGGACTTGTGGGAAAGTTTCTCGAATGTGTAGAGCTTAAATGCGTGGTTGAAAGTTCTGTTCGTGTTACATTCTTATAGTGTAATAGAATTCATTTTAAAAAAGAAGTTGAAGAGAAGTAAAAGTTACCTGTCAAGCATAAGTGCACTGCAGAATTAATACAATAACATTAGCAATTCCATGAAAAGATGCCCGAAGCAAAACAACAATTCACTTGTCCGCTCCACACAGGATAAACAATTTGTCTCTGAAAAATGAAGAATATATAAAAGACTGCTTCCACATTATTTGTTGATTCCATGGCAGGAACGTTGCTCGGAAGAGACCATATATGGTGCTGATATAAATTAACCATCGAGGTATTTCAGACTTGGTCATGTAGTTGCTCTTTTTGGTTGTGCTGGATTAAGACTATTTCTTCAAACATAACCCAATGGACATGCTTCTTGCTCCTCTTTGTGTATATGTCTTAGAGTAGACAACTAGGGGCATATTTAGGACTGGGGTTCGCTCACACAATGTGGTGGAATCATGACGCAAGCTTAAGATGTGAATTATCAAGTCACACAAGGCCACCTTGTGTGACCCTGAGTGGCTGATACATCCAGAGTAATGCAACGCAGTGCAAATCACTGCATTCCATTGCTCTGCCCTGGGGAGGCATTCCATGGGTGTTGCATGGTATTCCCACACAACACCCATGGATTTTTGCGCAATTCCAGATTTACCAAAAATGGTAGACCTGGAAATGTGCCAAAATGCTATACTTCCTAGGTGAGGCGTAACATGGTGCAAGATGGCCTGCGTTGGTGCTAGGCATCCAAAATGGTGCTGGTGCTGGGACAAAGGCAGGAATGCATTGCATTCTTTGAAATACAGTGTGTTCCTACATTTTCCCTGTCCTGCAGTGCAACAAGATGACTCACTGCGCTGCATGTCTTTGCCATAAATATGGCTCTTACTTCTTAGTTCTCGCTTTTCAATATGAACACTAAATATCTTGTCAATTATTTTACTGGACACTCTGTCAATGTGTCCATATGGCTGCAAGTGCAAATTCCGTAAAAACAACCAACTTTGTTGTGATCATTTGTTTGATTATATTGCCAGTGGAAATGCTCACCAGCATTTATTACTCTTTTCATTAAATCATGTGGCCTATGTGTACGTTTTACTTTTTTGGGATCTCTATTTGACACTTTAGCCATGTACCCTTCATGCACAGGTACATAATTGCTGCCCTTCTCTGCCCTTGTGACTTAAATGTTAGTGAAGTGCATTGAAATGCCAGAACCCTGGCAGTCAAAAGAGTGAAAATGTATACCTTCCCCCCAAAGAAATCCTACCCGTAATGCAGACACCCTTACAGCACAGCACAAGGTTGCCTGCACTGATGCTAGGTTGCTCACTGTGCCCAGCACAGGGAGAGAGCAAAAGTGCACCATATCCTAATACATACGGCCCTTTTCTGTTCAAACCCTTTCACCAACACAGTGCAACAAGATTACTTGTTACATTGCATGGAAGAAAAGTGTTTCTTCCCCAGGATGCCTAATGCCACACACAACTTTGCACCACAGTGTAAAGGAGTGTGGACGAGGCCTACAGAGGTTTTGAACTGGAGTGGTAACATTCCTGTACAAAATACTATGGTGGTCATTACAACCCTGGCGGTCGGTGTTAAAGCGGCGGTAAGACCGCCAACAGGTTGGCGGGAAAAAAATGGAATCATGACTGTGGTGGAAACAGCCAACATAGACAGCCACTTTAACACTCCGACCGCCACGGCGGTACAAACAAACAGCATGGCGGTCACCGCCAACAGACAGGCGGAGGACAATGTACCGCCCACAGTATCACAACCTACCAATCCGCCACCTTTCCCGGGGCGGATTAATCGCGAACAAAAACATGGCGGAAACAGGACTTCGAAGGGAAAACGCTCACCTCTACACACCCCACGAAGAATCAGGACGCCATGGAACCCGAGCTCCAGATCCTGCCAGCCCTTATCTTCTTGCTCCTCTACCGGGAGCACGAATGCCGGCGGCGAAGACCACAGTGATTACTGCACCTACAACACAGGGGAGGGGGGAGGGAAAAAAGAGGGACACACAAACGCAACACCCCCACCCTCACCCACTACAACACACACACTAATACAGCATGATACATTACAGTTGCACCCCCCAAACTCCCCGGAAGAATGCAAAGACCAAAGGAAATGAGTGTAACTATTGTAATATATTAAAATCCAGTACGCAAAAAATATATATACACCATAAACAAATATATACACCAAGAATAGTAGTCCAGGTAGTGCTCCATTGAAGTCCGTGGAACACTGGGCCCACACGGCATGGGCGAGGCCCACACTCAATCCCCGAACATGAAGGAGAGAACACTGCAGGGGCAGCAGATAGCAATAAAACAGGCACCTCAGGGGGAAGGGAAAGGGGGGCACCTCAGCCGGTTGAGTGCACGTCGCCAAATCCACGTGGGGGCCACATGCCCACTGTTCAATCCTGGGGAGTGCAAAGCCCCAGCCTCTCAAGTCTCTACAGTGCGTGGGTTGCCCACTGTTCCATCCTGGGGAGTGCAAAGCCACAGTCTCACAAGTCTCTACAGTGGGTGGGTTGCCCACTGTTCTATCCTGGGGAGTGCAAAGCCACAGTCTCTCAAGTGGATAACAGTCTCCACTGGATCTGGAGGGGGCCTTGTGCCCAGAGTGCTTCATCCTGCCAAAAACTGAGGTAGTGGATGTATCTCTCCACTGGTTCTGGAGGGGGCCTTGTGCCCAGAGTGCTTCATCCTGCTTGTGACAGACTCAGTAGCGTCAGTGCCCTTGGCACTCATGGGCCAGCTGTGCTTGTGGCGGCAGTGTCCTGTTCAGCGGTGCTTGTGGCGGAGGTGTCCTTGGCAGTGGTGCTTGTGGCAGCAGTGTCCTGTTCAGCGGTGCTTGTGGCGGCGGTGTCCTTGGCAGCGGTGCTTGTGGCGGCGGTGTCCTTGGCACTGGTGCTTGTGGCGGCAGTGTCCAGTTCAGCGGTGCTTGTGGCGGCGGGGTCCTTGGCAGTGACTCAGCTGCTGGCGGTCCTGTCTGGCCCAGCGGGGCAGGTGCTGGCGGTCCTTTATGGCCAGCGGGGCTGGTGCTGGCAGTCCTTTGTGGCCCAGCGGGGCTGGTGCTGGCGGTCCTGTCCTGGGCAGCTGGGCTGGTGCTGGCAGTCCTGTCCTGGGCAGCTGGGCTGGTGCTGGCGGTCCTGTCCTGGGCAGCTGGGCTGGTGCTGGCCTCCTGGGCAGCGGGGATGATGGCAGTAGCCTCCTGGGCAGCGGGGATGATGGCGGTAGCCTCCTCGGCAGCGGGATGATGGCGGTAGCCTCCTGGGCAGCGGGGATGATGGCGGTATTCTCCACCGTGCTGCTCTTCCCAGACTTGCTGAGTTTCTTGTGCCCCTTCCCCACCTTGGATGGTGTCGCAGCTGACTCCAGACTCCCACCTGTACCCCTCGGAGCGGATTTGGTGGCTGGAGTCTTCCCCCTCTCCCGCCGGGCACTGGCCAACTTTTGATGCTTGACAGGTGGGGGACTGTCCGTGCTGTGGCTCTGTGCCACACTGGGTGCCCTGCTGCCCGGTGCACTCCAGATTCTGGTGACTACAGGCACCACTGGTCCCGGAGATGTTGTGGCTGAGGTGCTAGGTTGGGACCTGGAGAGTCGGGCCCTAGGAGACTGACGGGATGGGGGAGGTGAGGGAAGAGGTCAAGGGGGGACAGGAAAAGTTTCTTGGGATCACTGAAACGGGTAGCTGGAGGGGGTTTGGGAGTGGAGGAAGAGGTTGTGGTTGTAGGAAGTGTTCGTTTGGTGACTTTGGGTGAAGGTGCAAGCGCTGTAGGCTGTCATGAGGTGGATGGCTGTTGGGTGGGTGTGTGGCTGCGTTTGTGTATCTTGCGAGGTGGCGTCACAGACACACTGGGAGAGGACACAGGGGACGTGTGAATGGTAGTGCGGGTGGTGACTGCAAGTGAGCGGGGTGTGGTGGTGGGTGTGCTGGTGATGGAAGTAGTGGCTGTAGATGTAGTGCATGCAGGTGTGAGTGTAGACGAGACTGGGAGGGAGGAGAGCGATGAGGAGGAGGGGACACTGTGGAGGCAGTGGATGTTGGTGTGTCTGCATGTGTGTGATGCTTGCGTGAGTGCCTGTGGGATGTGTGGTGCTTATGTTTGCCAGAGATTCCCTTGTGTGTTGACGTTTGTGCATGCTGGTCTGAACGTGTGCTTGGGATAGGTTGAGGTACAGGGGATTGGTCTGGGTGGAGGAAGTTGGAGGGGGGAGGCTAGAGACAGGGACAATAGCTGCCATCAGTGCTGAGGCCAGAGTCTGAAAAGCTTGCTGAAGGGCCGCCTGACCAGAATGAATGCCCTCCAGGAATGCATTTGTTTGTTGCAACTGCCTTTCTACACTCTGGATGGCATTCAAAATGGGAGACTGCCCAACAGTGAGGGACCTGAGGAGGTCAATGGCCTCCTCACTGAGGGCAGCAGGGGTGACTGGGGCAGAGCCTGAGGTGCCTGGGGCGAAGGTGATGTTCACCTTCCTGGATGAGCGGGCACGGGGCAAAGGCTGAGGGGCTGCTGGGAGGGCGGTGCTGGTAGGGGGTGTGGCAGCTGTACCTGTAGATGCAGGGAGCACAGATGTAGCCGCCACCACAAGGAAGCTCCCATCAAAGGACGAGTCCGTATCACTGGTGTCAGCTCCTGTCGCCGCCGTGGAGCTCCCCTCGCCCTCCGTCCCACTGGTGAATTCCGAGTCCGTAGTCTTGCCCTCCAGGGCCATGTGGGATGCAGCTCCCTCCTGCTCCGGTGCCACTGCTCCTCCGTCTGATGATGCTAATGCTGTTACACCGCGGCGCTCGCCGCGGCCGCGGGCTCAGGTTGCCGCGGCGCGGCACGTTAATTTTGCCGCGGCCGACGCCCGGGCCGCGGTAGACGCCGAGGCAGACACCCAGGTCGCGGGGGTCGCCGCGGCTCCGGCGAGGGCCATGAAGGCTCCAGGGAGCCGGTCTGGGGGTCACGGCGCTCGCCGCTCCCCCTTTTTCAAGTTCTGCCTTAAAGGCAGACGCGGCAGAGCCTGAAACCCCGAGGGGGTTTCAGGCATGGCCGCACACAGCGCATTATGCGCTTAACATTTATTTTTCTTGCATGTATTCACCTGCCCACCACCACTTACCGATGTTCCTAGGACAAACCGAACCCTTACACTGGGGGTTCTTTATACTTGCCTTTTTTCTCTTCCCAGCATGCTTACCACTTCCTCTCTACCCAGCATGCATTGTTTAACACACATACCTAATTCATTACTGTTTTCTTTTCCCCAATCCAAGATGGCGGTGTTCTACTTCCTGTTTCCTGTTTCCTGTCCAGGGGTATTTAAGGGGATTCCAACTGCCTGTTCATTGCGTTGCAACACTCCTTGGTGATAGTCACGCTCCTATTTGATATCCTTCTGCGAATCCTGTCTGTTCCTGATTGCTTTGTTTTCCTGCCTTCCTGAACTGCGGTCCTAATACCCTGGTGTCCTCCTTTTCGTTTCAGGGAGTTCCTGTGGAGGTTTTTTACCCTACTGGGGTATTTCCTCTGGGACTCCTTCTGGAGGGCACGGACTGTAGTGGTTCGCTCATACCAAACAGCACCGTGGCTACCGGAAGGGGTCGCCCCTACCTCGGCCAGAGCAGAACCCGTCGGAACAAGGACCGTTCCCCTACGCCTCTCCGCTGCGAGGGTAAGACCGTTGAGAACCGCGACAGATTGCAACGCCCACAATTCCTGTTGCAGTCCGGAACTATGGATAACCCAGTGGTAAACACGGAACCTACTAACCAGGACCTACTGGCGACGATACAACAACAGGCTCAAGAACTCCAGCAATTACGTACTGAGAATACTGTTTATCGACAAGCCTTTGCCTCCAGGACCACAGATGTCCCTGCAGTAGCCGCCTCTACACCTCGATTTTCTGGGGATCCCACCATATTAAAAGAATTCCTGGATGCCTTAACGGTGTACTTTGCCTTTCGCCCCTCGCAATTTGTACAAGATAAGACCAAGGTGGGGTATTTGATTAGTGCCTTATCAGGACCAGCCTTGGCCTGGGCCACACCTCTAGTAACCAGAAACGATCCCTGTCTATCTAATTATTCCACCTTTATCACTACTTTTAAACAGATGTTTGAACGCCCTGGACTCGAGGCGTCAGCAGAAGAGGCTCTTTGCGAAGTCCAACAAGGGAGTCAGGATGTATTACAATACATCACCCGTTTCAGACAATTAGCTGCAGAAACAACCTGGGTGGAACGTACCTTGGTGACACTCTTCCGTAGAGGTCTAAGAGAGGACATCAAAGATGAACTAGTACATTCTGCCAGGATAGAAAACCTCAAAGGGTTGATGGACCAAGCACTAACTATAGAGTATCGGTTAAATGAACGACAAATGGAGAAAAAGAAGAGTCGTTTGCCTTTTCACTCAGTACCATCTCGTCCCTTCGCCCATCGTTCCGAGGAAGCCCGCCCTGAATCCAAAGGGAATACCGAGGAAGAGCCCATGCAGATTGACACAGCTCGCGGACCTCTATCCGCCAGCGAAAGGGAACATAGACGAAGGAAGGGGCTTTGCCTATATTGTGGTGCAGCTGGTCACCTAATTCGCGCCTGCCCCATTCGTCCAACCAAGCCCTTGGGAAACGCCAACTCCCGTCCCCAATAAGAAGGGTGAGGACGGGATATTATGATATACCTTCTATTTGCTCTTCCAGGGAGGAAGGAACTGCTCTTTTTCTCTTACCAGTTACCCTCCATTTAACTGATGGCCGTGAAGCAAGAACTTTGGCTTTATTGGATTGCGGAGCCAGTGGCCTATATTTAGATGAAACCTGGGCCAAAGAACAACAAATAACACAAATACCCAAAGAAATACCAGAACAGGTACATACTGTTGATGGGTCACTCTTGGCCTCTGGACCGGTACAATACACCACCCCTACTTTCTGTTTACAGTTCGGTAAACATCAGGAAATTCTCTCGTTTGACTTAATCTCATCACCACACCATGTCATGATCCTGGGAATTCCATGGCTTACACAGCACAATCCTTACATCAACTGGGAAACAAAAACCATTTCGTTATCCTCCCATTTTTGTCAACACCATTGCTATCCGGCCGGGGATTATTGGTCCCCAAAAAGTCTCTCAACAGCACCTGCCCAGGTGGGAGGATCCATTAATGTTCTACAGGGAGTTCCCAGACAGTATCAGGACTATATCGATGTATTCCAGAAGCCAGAAAGACCTGAATTGCCACCCCACAGAGAATACGACTGTGCCATTTCTTTAGAGCCAGACACTGTAGTTCCTTTTGGGCGGATGTACTCCCTCACCGAACCAGAGAAACAAATTCTGAAGGAGTACTTAGATGAGAATCTACAAAGTGGGTTAATAACTCCCTCCTCTTCACCCGCCGGGGCTCCTCTTTTCTTTGTACCAAAGAAAACCAAAGACCTGCGTCCCTGTATCGACTTCAGAGGGTTAAACAGGATCACTATCAAAGACCGGTATCCGCTACCCCTCATCAAAGACATCTTAGAAGCAGTCAGAGGAGCCAAGAGGTTCACTAAGCTGGATCTCCGAGGAGCCTATCATCTGCTAAGAGTCAGAGAAGGTGATGAGTGGAAGACCGCCTTTAGAACACCTTTTGGTCACTACGAATATAGAGTAATGCCCTTCGGACTCACTAATGCCCCGTCCATCTTTCAAAGATTCATGGATTCTATCTTTTCTGATCTTTTGCAACAAACAGTGGTAGTGTATCTTGACGATATCCTAATTTATTCGGTTCATCCAGAGGAACATTCCAAACACGTCCGCCAAGTCTTAGAAAGACTCCGACAACATCATTTGTTCTGTAAGCCTGAAAAATGCGAATTTGATCAGATAGAAGTGAAATATTTGGGATACTGTATAGACCAAACCGGAATTGCCATGGACTCAAAGTACAGGCTATATTGAACTGGCCATCTCCTTCTTCCATCAAGGAGACTCAATGTTTTCTGGGACTAGCCAACTTCTACCGGCAGTTCATAGCAGATTTTGCCCAGAGAACCAGCTTCATTACTCAAACCCTCAAAAAGGAACACCTAAAGAAAGGTTTTTGTTGGACACCAGGCGCTGAGTCAGCTTTTCAGGACTTAAAGAAAGCCTTTAGTCAAGCCCCTATTCTTCGACACCCAGACACTAGCAAACAATTCATTGTTGTCACAGATGCCTCAGAAAGAGCCATTGGGGCTGCCTTGTTACAAAGACAAGACGATGATGACCTAGAACACCCTGTATTCTATCTATCCCACATTCTATCTGATTCTGAGCTAAACTATTCCGTGCTAGAACGCGAATTACTCGCCTTAAAGGTTGCGTGCACTGAATGGAGACACTTTTTGATGGGATCAAAGGAGCCCTTCGAAGCCCGGACCGATCATAGAAATCTACAGTGTTTAAGAAATTTCCAGTGCCAAAATAGCCGGCAAGCTCGATGGGCCTTCTTCTTCAGCCAGTATGATTTCTATATCACCTACATCCCTGGTTCTCAGAACATCCTGGCGGATGCCCTGTCCCGACGTTATCATGGGTGCGGTGATTCCGCGGTTCAAAACTTATTCGACAACAATAAAATCATAGGGGTAGCACAGACCTTTTTAGATCAAGTTAAGTCTGAATATGCCCGTCTACACGAAACAGAACTAAAGAGGTTACGTCCACAGCTGCACATAGATCATGACTACTATTATCATGATAAGGCCCTGTTTTTACCCACTAAAACAGTGCAAATCGAAGCCTTACACATGTGCCATGATTCTCCTATTGCGGGTCATCGAGGAGTGAAAGCGACTCAAGATCTTTTGCTTCGCTCTTTCTGGTGGCCAACTCTCAAGGCTGACACTGAGGCATATGTGTTATCCTGTCCTACATGTGCTCAAGCCAAGACACCCCGAACCAGACCTGTGGGCTTACTCCGCCCATTACCTGTTCCCCCAGGCCCATGGCTTACCATATCCACCGATTTTATGTGCGCCTTACCTTCCTCAATGGGAAACCACGTCATAATGGTAACTGTGGACTCCTTCACCAAGATGGCCCACTTCACGGCCTTGAGAAAGTTACCCACGGCAAAGGAGTTAAGTCAGGTCTTTACTCAAGAAATTTTCAGGCTACATGGGCTACCCCAAGTTATTATATCAGACAGAGGTCCCCAATATATCTCCCGTTTCTGGAACCAATTCTGCAAGATCTTGGGGATCCAGGTGGCCTTGTCATCCGGGTTCCACCCTCAAACCAATGGACAAACAGAACGACTCAATCAGGGTCTCGAGCAGTACTTACGTAGCTTCTGTAACGCTACACAAAGTAATTGGGCTCCCTACTTACCGCTTGCCGAATTCTCCTATAATAACTCTCTACACAGTGCCTCTAAAGTCTCTCCTTTCTATGGCTCCTATGGTTTCCATCCCAGGGCCTTCCCAACTCCCCTGAGAGACAACTCCAACCTTCCCCCCATCTCCTCTTTCGTTCGACAGCTACGGGGTATACAGCGAATTATCCATTCTAACCTTGTGTCCGCCAAGTCCCGCATGAAGACAATAGCAGATAGGAGACGCTGTGCGGCTCCTCTATATCAAGTCCATGATAAGGTCTGGCTCTCCTCTAGATTCCTACCTCTCCGACTCACCCAAAACAAATTCAAGCCCCGCTTTTATGGTCCCTTTCTCATTCTCAAGAAGATCAACCCAGTGTCCATGCGTCTTCGCCTACCTCGGACATGGAAGATCCACCCAGTATTCCATGTCTCGCAACTGAAACCTTACCGTCCTGATCTCTTTCATAGGCAGTTGCCCTGTCCCCCTCCTTTGTTGGTTGACAATGTGCCTGAATACGAAGTGCAGGAGGTCTGTGACTCTCGATTTTTCCATGGGCGCCTCCAATACCTTATTCATTGGAAGGGATACCCTTTGAGTGAGTGTTCCTGGGAGGATGCCTCTTCAGTCCATGCTCCTCTTTTAATCCGCCGCTTTTTTCGGCTCTTCCCTCACAAACCCGGGGCCTCGGGGAGGGGGCATACTGTTACACCGCGGCGCTCGCCGCGGCCGCGGGCTCAGGTTGCCGCGGCGCGGCACGTTAATTTTGCCGCGGCCGACGCCCGGGCCGCGGTAGACGCCGAGGCAGACACCCAGGTCGCGGGGGTCGCCGCGGCTCCGGCGAGGGCCATGAAGGCTCCAGGGAGCCGGTCTGGGGGTCACGGCGCTCGCCGCTCCCCGCTCCCCCTTTTTCAAGTTCTGCCTTAAAGGCAGACGCGGCAGAGCCTGAAACCCCGAGGGGGTTTCAGGCATGGCCGCACACAGCGCATTATGCGCTTAACATTTATTTTTCTTGCATGTATTCACCTGCCCACCACCACTTACCGATGTTCCTAGGACAAACCGAACCCTTACACTGGGGGTTCTTTATACTTGCCTTTTTTCTCTTCCCAGCATGCTTACCACTTCCTCTCTACCCAGCATGCATTGTTTAACACACATACCTAATTCATTACTGTTTTCTTTTCCCCAATCCAAGATGGCGGTGTTCTACTTCCTGTTTCCTGTTTCCTGTCCAGGGGTATTTAAGGGGATTCCAACTGCCTGTTCATTGCGTTGCAACACTCCTTGGTGATAGTCACGCTCCTATTTGATATCCTTCTGCGAATCCTGTCTGTTCCTGATTGCTTTGTTTTCCTGCCTTCCTGAACTGCGGTCCTAATACCCTGGTGTCCTCCTTTTCGTTTCAGGGAGTTCCTGTGGAGGTTTTTTACCCTACTGGGGTTTTTCCTCTGGGACTCCTTCTGGAGGGCACGGACTGTAGTGGTTCGCTCATACCAAACAGCACCGTGGCTACCGGAAGGGGTCGCCCCTACCTCGGCCAGAGCAGAACCCGTCGGAACAAGGACCGTTCCCCTACGCCTCTCCGCTGCGAGGGTAAGACCGTTGAGAACCGCGACAAATGCACACAAGCACAGGGAGACCACAAAAAGGGGGGGAACGACAGAAGAAAGACATGTTGAGTGCATGCATTACCGCTACCGTTGGCGGACACGACAGACACAGAAGCCCACTGCACTACACCGCACACTTGGGGTCCTCTGTTCAATCCTTGGGACATGGCCTGCAAGGCTATGGCCGACATCTGCACACATGGATGTCACAGGAGCCTTACTTGGTGTAGTTGGCACTGTACACAGGTGGGGTGGGGTGGGGTGGGGTGCCACAGTGTCTGCCAGAACAAGGGGACCTAACTAGCACACTCGACCTGGCCTAGGGAAACCCACAGGCCACCTCCCCCACCCAGACACCTCCACTGCACGCAAAATCAGCAGAATGAGAGTGTACTCACCCCCTTGTGGCTGCTGTGATGCCCTCAAGCGCCCATCCTACTCCGGGTATGCCACCGCCAGGATCCTGAACATCAGGGGGGTCATGGTGCGATGGGCACCCCTCCCACGTTGGGAGGCCATCCCCAGCTGGGCCTCCGCCGTCTTCTTGCTCCAGCGGCGAATGTCCTTCCATCTTTTACGGCAGTGGGTGCTCCGTCTGTGAGACACCAAGGGTCTGGACTTTCTTGGCAATGGCACGCCAAATACCCTTCTTCTGGTGGGCGCTGACCTACAGGAATAGTACAGAGGAAAAGGAGAAGATATAACCGTCCGCACCGTCACAGTCATTGGCCCCCTTCCCTACCCTTGCCACGTGGCACATGCACTCACCGTCGTTTCATGCATGCCTCAATTGCCCCCCCCACATCTTTCATCCACCTCACTCCACACAGGCATAGCCCATACAGCATGCTCCCAGTGTACTTACCTGTTTGTCTGGAGGACTGTGCACTGGGGGAGGATCCCATCCACAAGTTTCTCCAACTCCTCCGATGTGAAGGCAGCGGCCCTTTCCCCAGACGCACAAGCCATTGTCTCTTCCAGACCGAGGTCACAGCAGCACTTGCAATCTAGGTCCTCTCTTGTCGAAGATCACGTATCGAGTGATTGAACAGATAGAAAATGGCGGTCACGTCCGCGGAGGTGCGTACCGTCACCGCCGACGTCCATCGTCATTGGCTCCTGGGATCTATAGGGTCCAATGTTAACCAATGCAGAATTGCGCCGCGGTCTTTGACCGCCTACTGCGACGGTGTACAACGCCAGCGCAGTTACCTCACATCCCATTGTCCCACTTTACAGGTCAGGCAGCCGCCATTTCAGGGGCCCACATGGCTTAATTTTTCACTGCGTCACACATACCTAGGCCTTGCCTCAACACTGATACAGGCCAAATTTCGGAATATGATTTGTGTTTTGTGTAAGCTGTGGGTACTTACCTCTGAGTTGGTTGACCCTGTGTTCGCTGTTGTCCTCTGGGACATGTGAGGAGATGGCAGCATCCTCCGGTGTACAGACCACAGGTGGACCTGTCGACAATGGAGGAAAGACATGTAATCATCACCTACAGGCTTGATTGTGCCACAATCCTGGAACTGTGTGCCCAGCTGGAGCCAGACCTGATGTCAGCTATCCGCCATCCCACAGGAATCCCCCTTCTAGTGCAGGTGCTGTCAGTACTCAATTTCTTTGCAAGTGGGTCATTTCAAACAACAGTGACCATAGCATCAGGGTTGTCCCACCCTACGTTTTCCAACGTGTTGTCCAGAGTGTTGTCTGCCCTGCTGAAACACATGCGGAGCTACATCGATTTCCCTCAGGTGGAGGATTTGCCTACTGTGAAAGGTGACTTCTATGCCCTGGGACATATCCCCAACATCATAGGTGCCATTGATGGGACACATGTGGCTTTGGTACTCCCCCCGCAGGAGTGAACAGGTGTACAGAAACTGGAAGAGTTATCATTCCATGAATGTGCAGATGGTGTGTTTGGCAGACCAGTACATCTCTCATGTGAATGCCAAATTCCCTGGCTCAGTGCATGACGCTTACAACCTGCGGAATAGCAGCATCCCTTATGTGATGGGTCAACTCCAGAGGCACCGTGTGCGGCTATTAGGTGAACACCTGGAAGCAAGTCAGTGGGAATGGTTGTCTGGGGATATCCCTACAGTCTAGTGTGTGTCTAACAGTTGCCCTCGCCATTTGCAGGTGACACTGGTTACCCCAACCTGTCATGGCTAATGACCCCAAGGAGGAATCCCAGGACAAGGGCAGAGGAACGCTACAATAAGGCCCATGGGTGAAATCGGCGGATTATAGAGCAGACCTTCGGCCTCCTGAAGGCCAGGTTCAGGTGCCTCCATATGACAGGTGGATCCCTATTCTACTCACCAAAGAAGGTGTGCCAGATCATCGTGGCCTGCTGTATGCTTCACAACTTAGCTTTGCGATGACAGGTGCCTTTTCTGCAGGAGGATGGTCCAGATGGCGGTGTTGTGGCAGCTGTGGAGCCTGTGGACAGTGAAGACGAGGAAGCAGAAGAAGAGGACATCGACAACAGGAACTCGGTTATCCTGCAATAGTTCCAGTGAGACACAGGTAAGAAAACAAACCTGCCTACTACATGTACTTTAACACTACCACCTCTCTACTGTCTGTCGTTTTCACCCAGTGTGTGGTCACTGAGTTTTCAATTTCCCTTACGATTTCACAGATGTGGGTCCCTCTGTGTGATATCTGCTTTGATTCCTCATGGACTAGAGCTGTGTGACATAGGTATGTTGACATTACATTTGAAAGATCATTTTGTCACTGTAATTGCTAATACACTATTTCGAAATCACAGACAGACTCCAGATTGTTTTGTGCTTTAAGGGTGTTTATTTATGTGCTCAAGATTGGAGGGGGTTGTAAAATGGCGAGGACTGATGGTGGAGGAATGTCCATGGCAAAGTCCAGTCTATTAGTCTCACAGGTGCATTGCCCAAATGGGCATAGGTAGTGGAGCTGGGGCCGTTTGAGGATGGACAGGCTGACAAAGTGGGACAGAAGGATGACATTCAGGGTGGTCTCATTTCTTGGCGGGGGTCTTGGCATCGTTCTCTGTCTTTGTCCTGGATCTCAGGGACCGTTTGTGTAGTGGTTCTCCCTCTGCAGGGGGTAGGGTGCTGGTGTGGTGGTCCTGTGGCTGTGCCTCCTGTCCACTAGTGCCGGCAGAGGTGGTGGGCAGTTCATCATCCAGGCTAGTGTCAGAGGCCCCTTGTTGTGCCACATTGTCTCTCCTGGTGTTGCGGACTTCCTTCAGCACCCCTACGGTGGTGCCCATGGTGGAAGTGATGGATCAGTGTTCCTCCCTGAAGCCCAAATACTGTTCCTCCTGCAGGCGCGGGGTCTCCTGAAACTTAGCCAGTACCGTTGCCATCGTCTCCTGGGAATGGTGGTGGGCTCCCATGATGTTTGAAAGGGCCTCGTGGAGAGTGGGTTCCCTTGGCCTGTCCTCCCCCTGTCGCACAGCAGCCCTCCCAGTTCCACTGTGTTCCTGGGCTTCTGTCCCCTGGACCATGTGCCCACTGCCACTGCCCCCAGGTCCCTGTTGTTTTTGGGGTGGTGGGTTAGCATGGGTTCCCTGTAGTGGTGGACACACTGCTGATTGACGTGTCCTGGGGACAGAGGTATGGGCCTGCTGGGTGGGTGCTGTGCTGATGTTTCCAGAGGGGGGGAAGCTCTGCTGTCATCACTGTGGGCCTCTTCTGTTGGTGGTGTGGACATGTGTGGACCCTCCTGTCCAGTGACGTTGGGTAGGGGTCCCGCAGGGGTATAGAAGGTTGTTTATTACATCTGTGTGTGCCATGGTGTGCAATGGGTGGGTGACCGTGTACCCCAGTGCTTGCATTCCTGTGTGGGTCTTTGTGTGATGGTGGTTAAGGGGGGTGTATGGGTATGTGCAGTGGCCATGCTTTGGTGATGGGTGTCCATGCTTTGTTGTTGCATGCAGGGCTTGGTGTTAGGATGTGTGGTTTGTGATGTTGGGACATTTGTGGGGAGTTGGGGTGAGGGTAGAGGTATGTGATAGCATGCAAGTAGGGTGGGGGATGTAATAGTTAAGATTTGACTTACCATAGTCCATTCCCCCATCTATTCCTGCGAGGCCCTCAGGATGCAGAATCGCCAAGACTTGCTCCTCCCATGTTGTTAGTTTTGGGGGAAGAGGTGGGGGTCCGCCGCTAGTCCGCTGAACCGCAAGGTGGTGTCTTGAAACCACGGAACGCACCTTCCCCCGTAGGTTGTTCTACCTCTTCCTGATGTCATCCCTATTTCTTGGGTGCTGTCCCACTGCGTTAACCCTGTCCACTATTCTGCGCCATAGCTCCATCTTCCTAGCTATGAAGGTGTGCTGCACCTGTGATCCGAATAGCTGTGGCTCTACCCGGACGATTTCCTCCACCATGACCCTGAGCTCCTCCTCAGAGAACCTGGGATGTCTTTGCCGTGCCATGGGGTGGTGTGGGTGGTGTGTTTAGTGTTAAGTGGGGTGATATTTAGTGGTGTGTTGTGTGAGGTGAATGGAAGTTATGTGGGTGATGGTATTGTGTGCCTGTGGATGCTTGGTAGTTGTTTGTAGTGTCTCTCTCTGGCCTTCTCTCAGTAATTTTGTCATAGGGGTTTGTGGGTGATGGGGGTGTGTGTTTTATATTGTAATCGGTGTGTGGGAGTGGTGTGTGTATCAGGTGTGTGTATTTTGAATTGTCCAATGTGGTGGTGTTTTGTAAATGTGTGTGTATTTTGAGCGCGGCGGTGTGTACCGCCAATGGAATACCGCAGTTGAAAGACCACCGCGTGGATTTGTGTGTCATGATAGTGTGGGTGTATTTCTGTTGGCGTGACGGTGGAGGTTTTGTTTTCGCCAGTTTATCATTGACCTTTGGTGTGGCGGACTTGTGTGGGTGTCTGAATTTTGGTGGATTTCGAGCAGTGGGTCATAATGTCCATGGCGGAATTCTGCTGCCGCAGCGGTGTGTTGGCGGTCTTCTGCACGGCGGTAAGCAGCTTTTACCGCCAATGTTGTAATAACCCCTATATGTATACAAACATTTACATTTTTCACCTATTGAATAGTATGTATAGTGGAGCACGCATACAACGTGTGAAAAGTTAGGAGAAACTAAAATATTTCTTCCACTTAGCATCAGTGGCAGCTGCCAACTATAGAAAGTGGTGGGACTGTCAAATGGGTGGTCGTTGCATGCACAGGAAAAATATATATTAACTAAATTCATGCGGACATGCATTATATTATCGTTTTGAAGTTAAAATGCCTATTGTCTACTGTCTTTAAATCTGTAATGTAACGCATCTCTCAGTTATTTAGGGCATGCATAAAATACATTAAAAAGTAAAGTAAAGTCACCTACTTTGCTGCATATCCTCGCTCCAGTCCTGGTGTTCTTCACTCCTCCAGCGTGGGGCCAGCCAACTCCCCTAATTAATCCTAGGGCTACTTGCTGTCAGCCAGAATGGAAGAAGCACAAGGATTTAATAGATCAGGCTTTCTCACAGCTCAAAAGGGCACTGGAGGCCTGTGCTTGCTCTAAACCCAGCTGTCCAAAATTTCAGAGGTTTAAAGTGTGCATGTCTGGCTGGCCATCACAAGACAGCTGGCAAAAAAGACAACCACACTTTTAACTTGAATGCACAGGCAGTCCACCATTTGTCCCTGCTGCTGCCACTTAGCAGCAGCCTGCCCTGTCCAGACACTTGGCGCGGGCTGCAGGTTTGCTGAGTTAATGAAAAATAAAAATGGTAATGTTCATTTTCATTTGGGGCCATTTTAATTAATGGGGGGACCCTCCTCAGTCCTGATGGAGGAGCCTTATCTAAAAACTTCAGCAGAAAGGACATTACCTATGAGATGCATGCATGTTGAGGGAGAACCCTACTGAATTGGTTTCATCTTTTGAGTATCTAAGTGTAAGGCTTGCCTTCAATTTGCACTGGATATTACACCTTAAACTGTGGGGATGTGGGAATACCGATAGATTATCTGCAACTGAGCATCGTTTCATAAGATCCTTACTTAATCTCCCTGGAACACCCCTCTAACTCCAGTTTTTTTAGATCTGGCCAAGGGAAGATCACACATAAATTTGAGGATAGATTCCTAATATTCTGGCATCGGTTGTGGTCCACAAGCAAACTTGCTCCTTATCCGGTGGGTCTGATTGATCTTATCCTGCCCCCGTCCACCAGTAATGTTCCTTGGCTGCACTTTCTTAGGGCACTTTTGAGAAGGTTGGGGTTGGAAACATACTGGAAAGATGTGGTGAAGCTGTCCCAGATATCTAGAGTACGATTTTTTTTTTTTACTGGGAATTAAACATGGTGGAAAGTGTGATCATAGCATGAGAGCAGTGCCAGGATTTAGAGGGGAGCTTGGGCCGGTGTCCCAGGGACTGCTGGAACACCATCAGGAGCAAGAAGAGGAGCGAGGCGGTTGTCAGCGACAGGACTGGTAAGTCTTTTTTTATTATTATTTCCTCCTATCCCCCTCCCCGAGTCCCCTTGAAATTTGCAGTGGCCGCCATAGGACATGCGTTTTTGTTAAGTTATCATCCAAAATCTGGTCATTTATATTCATGTGTCATTTTCATTTCAGCTCTCTTAGTAAATTGAAATTAAAACTCCCCAGATCATTGATGAATGAGCATTGGACATGTTTACCACCACTGAAGCATGTCTGCCATTTACAGAAATCCCAAGAAGGGAGTTGGTTTAGAGATTACTTACGAACCATCCATAACAATTTCTTTAATTGCCATCCCATTCTTTGCAGAGGCAGAACTTCTTATTCCTTATATTAAATCTTATATGTCTTATGAGTTTACTATTTGCTCTTGAACTCCAAGAAACTCTCCACTTCCTAGTGCATTTTAACCTTAAATGAGAATATAACAAGGAACAATACATATATTTCTCCTTGCTACACCTCTGTTGAGATGAAGTACCATTTTGAAAGCTTTTCCAGGTTAACTGCCTTTATTAAACATGGGAAAGCACCAACATCCAAGGACTGATGTGTGGGAATGCCCACAATCCACCAATGTAATGGCTTCTCAACACAGAGTGAAGCAAGACAGAGATATGCGTTGCCTTGCGTTATTCTGAATTTATCAAGACATGCAGAGTCACACAAGTTGGCTTTGCGTGGTTCAGTAAATATCACTTAAGCCGTTGCATTGCTTTCCTTTGCCTTGCAGGACATAATAGCAACATAAGGGCTTAGTAGATTTGTGCATGAGTATTTTCCATCTGTTAGTACTTTATATAGCTGTCAAGAAAAGCATTTGTAGTTCTACCTTAAGAAAAAGCTGCTCAGTTTTTACTTCTGTAAAATGTCAATTGGACCTAACTAAGTCTCGAGGGTTTGACTCTTGAACTCTACCTTCAAAGGTTTTGACTCATAAACCACCATTCCTTGACTATTCAACTTTTTCCCTCTGAAAAAAAAATGGTTTCAAGAAATTACACCATATCTTGGTTTCGTGATAACTTATAGAACTTTAAATTGGATTGTAGTTGGAAGTTGGACAGAACAAAGTTGGGGGACAGGGCAGCCACTACTGAACTAGTGTGAGAAGTCAATACTTACTTGCACGCAATTTCAGCAAAAAAGCACTTCTCACACTGGGTAAGAGCCAACCCTGATCCTTTGAAACAAGCCTTTACTATTGTGAGCGAACGTTCTAATCATGTATGTGCCCAGGTTGCAATTCCAGGCTCAAAATAATCTGTGAATGTCAGGGCCCTTATCAGGAGGCCACTACTGATTACACCACCCTTTGACCCTGACAGCGCTACCAATATCAGTTCCAACACAACTCCTAACCATCACAAATGTGACAATTGAGACTATTATAGACCCCCAAAGCTGTAAGATGGCTTGTGAAGCAGGTATGAGACGTTTTCAAATTCACCACTATGACTTACTCATCCCTGATTTAGACAAACAATGCCACCATGTGCAGACTGTTGTAAGTGCCGATCCTGAGAATTAGCTGCTGTTAACGAGCACCAGAAACGACCGGCTCAAATTAAGCACTGGAATTAGCCTTCTCACTGTTGCAGCCTCAATATAGGTAACAGATTCTTAACAAGGCAGTAACTCCCATCCAAATCTGCCACCCCACCTTCACCGGAGAGTGACAAGTTTCAAAAGACACAGAGCAACAGACATTTCAAAATTCTATTTATAGAGTTAGCAGAGATCACAGATGGTTTAAAATGAAAAGTTTCTAAGTGGGTAGTCTTTGTTAAGCCTCAAAGAGCATATTGACCTTGGGCATCTTGGGGCTTTAGAACCGTCATTTAATTAATACTGTAGAACCGGCATGTTTATTTTATTATATTTTAGAGTTCACCCTTGTGAATCGAGTGTAAGCCACCCTATTGGAAAAATCATCCAAATGTTACGAGCCCACTCCTGGACTGATGGAGTGAGGAGATTCTTTTATCGCAAAGTAATCATCTGCTAAGCAGAGTTCAGTTGCCAATGAGGCACCTGTCAACTCTGGAAATAGCCTTGATTCTGTAGACTTGATTCCCATGATAATTTCTGCTGGATCATCTGGGATTGGCTATACAACAAGGACACTGATGTGGCTCCAGATTCCTTTAAAAATGTTTGTAAAGATGGTAACTTCCAACAAATGCATAAGTCCCTTCCCTCTGGGCTACATTTATGCCAGAATTTTCCACCAGTATGTTTATGCATTTCTTTAAGTACAAAGCAGTGCTTCACATTTTCTTTTTAGAACCACTACCCACTTTTAAGGAAAGCAAACTTTTACCAACCCACCGTCTTTTAATGGAAGTGAGGTGGGCATTTTTTTAATGTGATAAAGCATCATGTGTTAGCTGTAGGAAAGAACCACATCTTGCCAGGCATGTTACCCCCATTTTTACTTGTGTGCCAGTTTGTTTTTGCCTGTCTCACTGGGATCCTGCTAGCCAGGACCCCAGTGCTCATAGTTGTGGCCTGAATGTGTTCCCTGTGGGGTGCCTAACTGTGTCACTGAGGCTCTGCTAACCAGAACCTCAGTGCTTATGCTCTCTCTGCCTTTAGAATTGTCACTGCAGGGTAGTGACCATTTTTACCAATTCAGAGTGGCAAACTGGAACACCCTTATAATTCCCTAGTATATGGTACCTAGGTACCCAGGGTATTGGGGTTCCAGGAGATCCCTATGGGCTGCAGCATTACTTTTACCACCCATAGGGAGCTCAGACAATTCTTACACAGGACTGACACTGCAGCCTGAGTGAAATAACGTCACTGTTATTTCACAGCCATTTTACACTGCACTTAAGTAACTTATAAGTCACCTATATATCTAACCCTCACTTAGTGAAGGTTAGGTGCAAAGTTACTAAGTGTGAGGGTACCCTGGCACTAGCCAAGGTGCCCCCACATAGTTCAGGGCAATTTCTCCGGACTTTGTGAGATCGGGGACACCATTACACGCATGCACTACATATAGGTCGATACATACAGTATATGTAGCTTCACAATGGAAACTCTGAATATGGCCATCCTGGGGTCTGGGCAGCCCAGTCCCAGGAAGACAGAACAAAAAATTTCCTCTGAGACTGGGTGTTACACCCTTTCCCTTTGGAAATAGGTGTTAAGGGCTGGGGAGGAGTATCCTCCCCAAGCCTCTGGAAATGCATTGAAGGGCACAGATGGTCCCCTCCTTGCATAATCCAGTCTACACCGGTTCAGGGATCCCCCAGCCCCTGCTCTGGCGTGAAACTGGACAAAGGAAAGGTGAGTGACCACTCCCCCTGTCCATCACCACCACAGTGGTGGTGCCCAGAGCTCCTCCAGTGTGTCCCAGACCTCTGCCATCTTGAATGCAGCGGTGTGAGGGCACTATGGAGGCCTCTGAGTGGCCAGTGCCAGCAGGTGACGTCAGAGACCCTTCCTGATAGGTGCTTACCTGACTAGGTGGCCAATCCTCCTCTGAGGGTTATTTAGGGTCTCTCCTGTGGGCTTCTCGTCAGATAACGAATGCAAGAGCTCACCAGAGTTTCTCTGCATTTCCCTCTTCGACTTCTGCCAAGGATCGACTGCTGACTGCTCCAGGACGCCTGCAAAACTGCATCAAAGTAGCAAGAAGACTGCCAGCAACATTGTAGCGCCTAATCCTGCTGGCTTTCTCGACTGTTTCCTGGTGGTGCATGCTCTGGGGGCTGTCTGCCTTCACCCTGCAATGGAAGCCAAGAAGAAATCTCCTGTGGGTCGACAGAATCTTCCCCCTGCAAACGCAGGCACCAAACCTTTGCTTCACTGGTCCTCTGGGTCCCCTCTCATCATGACGAGTGTGGTCCCTGGAATACAGGAGCTGGATCCAGGGTCCATCTGTCCAAATTTGGTGGAGGCAAGTCCTTGCCTCCCCACGCCAGACAGTAATCCTGTGTACTGCGTGAACTGCAGCTTCCAGGGTTCTGTGCACTTTTGCAAGGAATCCTTTGTTCACAGCACAGCCCAGGTCCCCAGCAGTCTGTCCTGCATTGCTCAACTCGCTGAGTTGACAACCGGCTTCGTGGAACCCTCCTTTGCAGTGTTGAGACAACTGCCATGCTCATTTTTCTTGAACCCGTGTTCAAGTGCTTCTGTGGGTTCTGCCTGCTTCTGCGTGGGATCTCTGTGTTGCTGAGTGCCCCCTCTGTCTCCTCCTCCAAGGGGTGACCTCCTGGTCTTTCCTGGACCCGGGCAGCACCCGTTTTCTTGAACCATGACCCTTGCAGCTAGCAAGGCATGTTTGTGGTCCTTCTGCGTGGAAACAACTCTGCACGCCAGCACGCCGTGGGACATGTTCTGTGCAAAGGAGAAGTTCCTGGCATCTTCCTTTGCTGCAGAATCTTCAGGTTCTTCCACCCGGAGGCAGCCATTTTGCACCTTCATCCGGGGTTTAGTGGACTCCTGCCCCCCCGGACACTTGTGTGACTCTTGGACTTGGTCCCCTTCCTTTACAGGTCCTCAGGTCCAGGAATCCGTCTTCAGTGCTTTACAGTCTGTTGTGGTCTTTGCAGATTCTCCTATCACGACTTTAGTGTGTTTCTGGAAAAGTAGGGTCACTTTACTCCTACTTTTCAGGGTCTTGGGGTGGGGTATCTTGGACACCCTTAGTGTCTTCTAGCACTCCCAGCGACCCTCTACACACTACACTAGGCCTGGGGTCCCTAAGTGGTTCGCATTCCACTTTCTTAGTATATGGTTTGTATTTCCCCTAGGCCTATTGCATCCTACTGTATTCTACAGTGTTTGCACTACTTTTCTAACTGTTTACTTACCTGATTTTGGTTTGTGTGTATATTTTGTGTATTTCATTTACCTCCTAAGGGAGTATATCCTCTGAGTTATTTTTGTCATATTGTCACTAAAATAAAGTACCTTTATTTTTTGTAACTCTGAGTATTGTGATTCTTATGATGTAGTGCTATATGATATAAGTGGTATAGTAGGAGCTTTGCATGTCTCCTAGTTCAGCCTAACCTGCTCTGCTATAGCCTTTGCTGCTAGAACACTACTAATCTACTATTAAGGGATAACTGGACCTGGCACAAGGTGTAAGTACCATCAGGTACCCACTATAAGCCAGCTACATTAGCGCATTGCTGTTTGCAGGCAGAAGATTTTCCACCGACATGGTCACTATATTTATACAGCCATACAGTTTTATAGATAACATCATACTTCACAGAAATGTTCATGTGTGGAAACCTGGTCTCAGTGAATATTTATTATTTGTGCATCGACCAACAAGTAAAGTGTCTTGATTTGTTATAATCTTACTAACATGTAAATGTGCTTCATTTTGCTTTCCTAGCTGCTGAATGTTTTCACTTCACTTACAGATCGTTTTATAGTACTTTATAGTTTGTTGAATGTTAGAAAAATGTACATCCTCCACCTTACCTTTCACACTTCATGTACCCTGGCAGCATTGCCACATAATTCACTTTATTTTTCTTCCTCTTACTACAAAGTGAAAGGTGATGTAAACACCAAGTATTAAAATAAAGAAACAGCAATTTGTTTGAAGACATAGCCTGGCATTTGGCCCCTGTCTTAAAAGCGCAGCAAATGGGATATGATAAATGCAGAGTTTAAAGGCATCTTTATTTATTTCTTCCACTTTGGCAACCCACCCAAAAAACACTGGCTAAAAGGAAGCCACCTGCTGCAAAGCATGTGTTTGTATAGGGATTCATGACTTTGGAGACTCCTACATACTCTGAAGATAGAATCACACTATTTCCGCATTGGGGTTGGAGCTGTGGTTATATACACTCTTAGAGACTGATTTAGATATTGGCAAACTGGTTACTCTTACACAATGGTGACCGATAATGGAATTTAGATTTCAGCAGACAGGATATCCATCACTGTTCTGATGGAGTAACCTGTCTGCCAAAATCTAAATCAGTCCCTAAGTTATTTAATGTTTTATTTAACCCATTTGATAGGGATAACCACTGAATAACCACTGCCCTGGTTTTGAAGGGCAGTCTGATGCCTAGGAGTTTCAGTTTCTCCAGACTGATCTTAACGTTGAAAACAGCACTATATTCCGATAACAGTGCTAATGTTGCTGAAATTGATTGCTCTGGGTTGTTGAATATCATCAGCCAACAGGAGTACTTTATGATGATCTAATTCAAAGGGCATTCCCTGAATGTTGCTTTCATTCCTAATCTGCACTGCCAAAGGTTCAACTGAAAAGGCGAAGATAAGAGGTGGGAAAGGAAACCATTGTTTAGTCCCATTTTGTAATATAATTTCTACCGTTTTCATGCCATTCAATGATATTCTAGCTGAAAGGCATTAGCAAATAGCCATTATAAAAGTTTGCACATTGGGGTCAAGGCCAATAACTGTGAGAAAACAACTCAAGAAGAACCAGATGACTCATTTTAATGCTTTCTCCAGCATTTAGAGTGAGAATAGTCTTGGTTGTATGTAGCTTGTTTGACTTCTCGACCAATTGGAGATCTTTTCTTAATTTGTCAGAGGCCTATCTTTTGAGAATGGACCTGGATAAGTTTGGGTGAATCAAGGAGGGAATATGATGTTGTAACCTGTTTGCCAGGACTCGAGTGAACAGTTTCAAATATGGTAAGAAAGGTGATAGGTCTTTATAACGAGCAGTTGTCAATTGGCCTCATCCACTTGTGGATTAAGGGGACATTTGTTTCTGCCATTGTTTGGTAAACGTTTTAGCTTGTAGGAAGAATTAATCAAATTAGTTAATCTCTAAATGAATTCCATTAGAAAGCATTTGTAGAAGATTTTAGTGATTTCATCTGGGTGCTGTGGTTTTATTAAGAGACAGCACCTTAATGGCCACCTTTATTTCTGCCTCCATGATGTTTTGATCTAGTGCATCCCTGTTATCGCTAGAAATTTGCAGGAACATGAGCAACCCCAGAAAATCCTCCAATCTCTGTAAATCAGCAGGCTCATCTATGGGGTTTTTGGGAAAAATCTCGAAAGAGTTCACTCTTTGCTTTATGTCCTTGCAAAAGCAATTAGGGAATATTAGTGATTCCCTTTCCTGATTCTACAAAGAAAGACTCTGCCTTGCTGGCTTTCCTACTGAGTTTCTGCCCTCAATAGAGTATAGCTTTCTTGCTCTTTTCAATACACTTATCAACAGTACAGAGACATGCCTCTCTCTATAAACCACAAATACCTGCTTTTACTTTGTTATATTCTAGGAAGACTGACTCTCCCATAGAAAAGCACTGGGTTACATCTTAACACCTTATAATGCATATCTTCAGTTAAGGAATGTCTGAGACCATGATTCAATATCTCAAATTAACATGAATTTAAAATCCAATCTGATGGTGAAGTCAGATTTTAAATTACTATTTTGAAAATCCCATTTGGCATTTCTTATGCCTAGTGACTTTAGTAGAGTTTTCAGAGTTATTCCCAACTGTCACCTTGCAACCTACTGACACCCTGCACGGAGAAGTGTGATTGGCATTTAAGAGAGGTACGAAAAGGGCCTTGGCAGGAAGGATTTGTGTGATCTCCTGCTGACAGGATGGCCTAGAGGATGTGTCCACCGACTGCAGAAGATATAAAAGGGCGTCCTGTGTCACAAGCAGATATAACTCATATCTAGGTCTACCCTTGTCATTTTCTAAGTGGCCAGAGTGAAACCACTTTCAGTGATGGGAAACCTGTTATAGAATTGTTTTGCAGGGGGATTGGTATCTTTTCCCTTGACACACCTTGTTGGAAAATGGGTTATTGGTAAGGGCAGGTGAGTACCTACACTTATCAATAGGCCACCAACCTCCACTTAGGTCCAGTTAGGTCTCAGTAAATTAAACCTAGCTCAACCCTTAGTATCTTGGCAACGAGTGACAAGGCTTAACTTAGAAGACAAATGTTTAAAGCATTTAAAAATCACAAAACAGTAAATAAGTAAAACAAAAAACAAACAAAAATCCAACACGACCAAGTCTCCAGTCCAATCTGACCTCCTGGAACTCTTCCTCGGATACGCGTCGCAGTAGCTCTCGGTGGAGATTTTAACCTTTGGACTGAGATGTATTTTCCAAGATGAATGTCCTTTGACAGGGGGAAAACCTGAATCTTGATCCGACGTCCCTGGAGTCCTCTTCAGATACACTGCCTAGGAGGTCCGGGTCAACTTCCTAGGTTCGGACTAAGCCAATTTTTCTGAGATTTTCTTCACTGGGACAAACCTACAAGTCAGGCCAGGTCACGTTTTAGGCAAACGGCTAGAGTTGCTGCGATGGGTCGGTCCCTTCATGGAGCTTTTTTCCAAAAGTTCTCCAAACTTCTCCAAACTTCTGGATCTTCTTCGAGATGTTTTTCTAAGGTTCTTTTGAGGTCCAGAGCTCACCACAAGGTTCCAAAAGCTCTGTGATGCTCCTTGAGGGTGCGGACTACAACTCCCAGAATGCACCTGGTGCAAACTCCTTTTTGGCCATTGGACATTTCTTCAGGAGTTGGTGCAGGGGACTCTGGTTGTTAGCAAGTGTTCACCTGCAATAAACAGGGAGTCCCTCCTTGAACCAGTTGAAGCCAGGCAAAGTCCTTCTTGTGGTGAAGCCTAAGTATGCAGCTGGTTCAGTCCTCCAGAGTGCAGTGTCCAGGTGCAGGTCAGGGGTCCAGCAGGGCAGTCCTTCCTCTGTAGTGCTTCCTGGTATGGATCTGAGGTGAGGGTGCAGGTCTGTACGAATCAAAAATTGCACACACGATTCCAAAAAGAGAGTTCCTTTTAGACCGAAAGGTTCTGCATACCAAGGAAAACAAATTTTTCTTTTGAAGCACGAGCCCTCACTTACCTACCGGTGACATGCTTCATCATAGGGCTGTGCTCCTCGTCAGGCTGGCGCTGCAATGCCTGACGGGCCCCACGTGGGGGCTCTTTGCCGGAGATCTTTTGGAGGAAAATGCACAACCGGTCAAAAGAATTCGAGGATTGGTATAATAATGGTTAAAAATGCCTAGAGGTAGGATATGATCATAAATTTAATTCAATATTGGAACCTCTGGCAAGATTAAAAACAATAGATAGGGATATAGTAAAATAATGTCTACACTCCCCATAAAAAGAAGAATTCCCTATTACAACTACTGACTCTCACATTGGGGAGTAGTAAGAACAAAACAAGTAAACACAGGATCCCCTGTGTTACTCTACATCATAGGTCAACATGTTTCTCGCTAATTTATAGTCAATAAATGATCTTACGCGATTCGTCAGGACCTTAAAGACGTACCTAATCCTTTAAACACTTGGACCTCCCATATCAGGGAGAACAAAGCCCACAAAAAATTAAATGCAGGGCCTCATCGGGGAGAGCATCTATTTGAAGCAATCCACTTTGGTTTGTTGGTGGAGCCGACCTAGCCGGGTGACCTACTTTCAACGATGCTCCCCGGAACTGCCAGTTTTATCCTTGCTCCTGGGTGAAAAACAGGAGGTCCTGGTTCTGCAATCAGGTGCAGGGTCCTTCCCCCTGTGATGACCCCTTCCTGGGATGTGTGGCAAAAATGAATCCCAGGGAGCAACATTCCTCAAAAATCCATCATGGCTGAAAGTGATTTTTGGAGGTTGCATCTGGCTGAGACCACCCACCTGGTAGCTAAAAATCTTAAACACACCCTTCTCCTGCCCTCTCCTAATCTAATCAGGGGGGCACCTAATTGTCTGAGTTTGCAGGATGTGAGGGAGGTGCTGGGTTGCTCTCTGCCTTTGAAGATCAGTTTATAAGCCCTTCCTGCTTCCCCATCTGCTGAGGGAAGATCTCCTTCCCCAGGCACATCTCTTTGTGTTGAGCCAGGCTACTTCACATCTCATCAAGCCAGCCTGGCCAGCCTGCAAGAGGCTGGCCAATCAGAGCAAAGCAGCTAAACACTACAGGGCTGATGTTGGCAACTTTTCAGGTCAAGCTTAAAAATCTTTACCTGAACAAGTTATATTAAATACAGAAATTATAAGTTGTGGGACTTATTATAACAATTAATTTGATACCAAACTTAAGGTATCTGACACTTAAGTGGACTTTAGAAATTAAAATAAAGTCTCCCTATTCTAGACTATGGAGGCCATTCACTACAATGAGGGAAAAATTAATGTGGTTGTTTTACCTCACCAGGGCTTATAAAACTATTTTTACAAGGTCCCTGCTTATAGTTACATGGCACCCAGACCTAGGGTCACATAGGGCACACCTTAGGGTACATATGTAAAAATAAAGTAGTTTAAGACTTCGGAAGTACTTTTAATTCCAAAGTAGAATTTGCATGTAACTTTAATTTAAAGCAGCCAGCAAGGCAGGCCTGCCTTTAAAATGACACTGGCCACCTCAGCAGTGCACCTATGGGGCACCTCCTATGCTGGGGTCCCTAAACCTACATGCCCTACCATATACTAGGGACTTATAGGTAGGTTGACTTAGCCAATTATAATTAGCCTAATTTGCATACTCATTTTAGACAGAGCACAGGCCCTCGGACTGGTTAGCAGTACCCAGGGTGCCATCAGAGTCAGGAAAACACGACCAAAAAGTGAAAAAGGGGGCAAAAAGTCAAGGGGCTTCTGCAGTCAGCCATGTTTTCCCACACACCTCAAGGGTTTTCCTAGAGCTTGACGCAAGGGAAGGAAGATTCTGCCATATTGGTTTTAGGAAGAAAGAGGTACTGTGGCATACTTTATAGTAAAACACATATAAAGGTCTGCACAAATTGTAGGGGCATCCCTGGGAACATTTACCCTCTTCAAAATATGTCTGGACCTGTGAAAAACAGAGGAAGGACTGCCTCTGAATTGAAACTCTGGAGAAAACCCCTAAAGGCTGGACATGCACCCCACTAGTACCCAAGACATCAGAGGGGAGTCCAAGGGCGAGGTGACTATCTCCTGTTCAGCTCCAGGAAAACGAACGCTACAAGAACCCCAAATCTTGCTGAGGCCTGCTGACCAGTTTCCACTGTATTTAACCTAGACCCTGATGGCGGCCTCTGGGATGCTGAATCCTAACTAGGCCTGGGAATAATTGCATTTATGAGTAATTTCAGTAATTCTGTATTGATCTTTGTCACAGAATTTCTGATAATAATCCAATTCTGCCTGCTTGTCTAATTAAGAGTAACCTGGAGAAAAAAGAAACATCTACCATAAGAGCACATACATTCAGGTTGTAAATTGGGGGACATTCCTACCCTTTGGGCACATTTAGCAAGCAGCTGCTCACACTGCGATTGTTTTCTGTTGCATTTAGAGCTATTCTTAGCACAAATGCATCCTCTCAACCATTTTGGGTGCATTCTCGGCCTAAGAAAATAGCTCTTAATGCAGATTTACACTCACATAATCCTGCATAATCTCACATAATCTTTAGGCAATTCTGCATGTTTACTGTGAGGAACTGGGTTGTTAGTTGACTGCAATGTGAGCCCTTATCAAGCAACAGCCACAATCCCTTGCAGAGTGAAGCACAAAAGGTCACTCAATTAACCTGGGTAGCTGGGCACAAAAAGCAGTCAGGCTTACCATGGAGGCAATGTGTAAAATATTTATGCAGCACACAAACATTAATAAAGTGAAAACACAACACAATAAAAGTCCCAAACTAACTTAGAAAAATAGAGTGATTTTAAAAATATATTTAACCCCAATGTGACAAAGATCTAATCAGTAGAGCTAGATTTATGAATTTTTAAAGTTTAAGGTTAAAAATAGCACCTAAAAGATAAAATTGACCACTGCAGATACCTGCACATGACCGGGTCAATATCAAAAGTTAAGGTGGACTATGATGGAGCGCAGTTTGGATACAAGAAGTGGAGTGGGCCAGCTTATCACTTACCTTTTGACTTAGAAACATTTTGAAGAGAAAATGTCTGATAAGGTAGAAGTTCAGCGTAGAAGGGCTACATCAGTGTCCGAGAAGGGAGTGTAATTGTCTGATGGCTGTGCACTGAATCCACAGTCAACATTTTTATCTTCAGAACTAGTCATCGAAATGGAGGTAAAAAATGTCCAGGGCGATAAAGCAGAAATCTGTTGCCGAAGACAGTTCCATGAGGTCGGATACCCCTTTGGCGAAGGACCTCTGAAATGAGTTGCTGCTGTGAAGAAGAATGTAGTGGGAGAATCTGCAAAGTCAATTGTACCGGAAATGCCCTTCAGGCAGATAGGCGTGCAGGTTTTTCCTGGTCTCCTCATGGCTCTCAGAGCACGTTTTGGCCAATTTTCTTTTTTTGGAAAAGCAAAACTGTATGTTCCGTAATGGTGGTCGCATTCATACCAAATGACAGAATGCTTTAGGTGGGTTCCACTACAGTGGATATCATTTTAATGTTCATTGTTTAGAGCTGTCCTGCAACAGTATCTTCTATGTTTGATGGAACTCATTGAGTCAATGTTGCATATTATCTATAGACAGGAAGAGGAAGGGTTCATACTTATTTGATGCCATCTTCTCTGCCCTGCTTAGATTTCAGTGCCAGACCCCAGCACGCATTGAGCCCCTTCTGTTTATCAACTGCTTTGAGTTTTTGGCATTTAAGAGAATACACACCAACGTTCTGCCGAGGATAAAGCAGCCACTTCTTTAATCCACTGTTTTTGGACCTATCAGGCTTAGGGTGGTCTTACACTAAACTTTTTGCCTGTTTGTCTCCATTTCTCTGTAATTGTGCTTCTGTCCACCATACAGCCCTATACACTTTATCACTGCTGACGAGGGCTAAAGTGCTTGCGCTCGCTCCCTAAACATGGTTTGATTGACATATACCTGAGTGGCATTTTTATTTACTTATGAAACCCTTGCAGAGTGGTATACCAAATATCCAGGACCTGTGGATTAAATACTACTAGTAGGCCTGCAGCACTTATTGTGCCACCAACTTAAGTACCACCTTAAAATATGTCCCAGTCCTGCTGTTTCAACCTGAAGGCAGTGTCCCACTGCTATGTTGACTTGGCATTTAAAAGACCTTGGCAAGCCTTAAAATCCCCTTTTAATATATACAAGTCACCCCTAAGGTAGGCCCATGTTGTCCATAGGTCAGGCTGCTGTGTAATTAGGAGGTAGGACATGCACTTTAAAGTTTCAGAGGTTCTGGTAGTGAAAAACTCCCAAATTTGACTTAATTACTGTTAGGCCTGCCCTTCCTATACGATACCATTGGAGATTCCATTTTAAATTTAATACACTGTAATTTCTGAATGAGAGGAGGTGGATATATCATGTTTGGCATCTATGAACTGGTATTGATAAACCCTCTTTAATTGTAAAGTTACATTAATCATTACAAGTTTGAAAATGCCACTTTTAGAAAGTTGGCATTTTCCTGCCTTTAGCCCTCTATGCCTGCAGCCTGACTTAGGTCACATGACTGGCAGTTGAGTGTTTGTGTATTCACCGCAGACAGTTATCAACTGGCAGGATAGAGGGAGTGGAGCTGAACATAGCCCCACTTGCACCTGTATAGGCTGTGCCCTGTTTCCTCACAATAGCTTTGGGACCCTGCATTGTCAGTGCAGGCAGCGTGGAGCCAGGGAAGGGGCGGTAGAAAACTCCCAGAACTTCAAAGAACCTTTCTAAAAACTTCTCCAACCTTTTAGGAGCAAGGCACTAGAGTATAAAACAGGGCTCTCAGACCCACTCTTCGGATTACTACTGGACCTGCGGAACTACTCTCAGAGGATTCCCTCCTGTTGTGTACCTGAAAGGATTGCCCTGCTGCCTGGTGCCTTCCTTGAACTTTCAGAGGCAGCCCTGCTGTTCAGCCTGGCATTTTCACCTGCAGCCAGGACCTTCACAAGTGACAACAAGGGCTAGTTTAGTGGCCTCCTGTTCAGAACCACAGGGTTATAACAGGCTCTTACCATCTTGAACCTGCATCTGGACCCAGCCTGAGTGAAACCTAAACCACAAAGAGGTGCTATTGAAGAAGGGTCTTTGAAGTGCACAATTATCCTTTCTTCCTCAGCCCTGGCTCCAGTAGGGGGTAATCAGTCCTTTGTCTGTCGACAGTCTTTGCCTGTTCAGGTGTTAGCATCAGCTACTCCTGCTCTTCCTGCCCAGGAAGAGCCGTAAGAATGCTGATGAATGCAAATGAGCACTCAGACACATCTAACCCTCCTGTGTTTGTGGCTGTCTAGAGGGAATGAACAAAGTGGAGCTGTCACCCACCCCAGAGGTGTATTAGAGACAGGTTGCAGGCACACAGCTCTTCAAGAGCAAAGAAATGTCCACTTTCTAAAAGTATAACAAAACACATATCCCCATGAAACTAATTTTCAATCAATTTAAATTTTATAGCAGAAAAACCTTGCTACTGATTAACTCATACAAAAAATTCTTAAATGAAGGACGAAAATCATCTGTTTAGAATCTTTCAAAAAAGCTCCACCGAATCCAGTAGCAACATATATGTGAAACATGTATTTTTAATGTTTTGGAAGCTGCATTAGCATTTAATGGTGAATCATTTTCATAATCATACTTTAAGAAAATAGATATAGAGTGATAGTTAAAAAAAGTGATCCCCAAGTGAGAAAAGAGACACCACACCCTAAAGCAATGAAAAATTCACTTATAGTTCCGTGATCTTAATTGTATCTCACAAAGACAGCCTCTTATTACCGTATATACTGTATATTCAAGATCTTTACGGTATATTTAAGATCTTTACGCTGAAAATCATGGCGTTAACCCTGGGAAAAAGGTGTTGGCATTAAACAGAGGGGGAGAAACGGATAATATGGGGGCTCCAACAGTGGTGGAATTAGAAGGGATCATGAAATCAATGCGCCCCTAAGGTGCTATGGGTCCCGACGAGGTCCCAATGACCCTAATTAAAAGGGAGCCTCTGCTCTGGGCAAAACTACTTCAACCAGTATTTGGCTCCTGTCATGCCCAAGGTAATATCCTGGAATCATGGACAGGTAATATAATTCTTCCTCTATATAAAAAGGGCGACAGAACAATACCGTGCAATTACAGACAAATCGACTTATTAGACGCAACTGAAAAGATATTCACAAAAAGTATTTTATTGCAATTCACTGATGAAGGGTGGAAGAATATGGTACTCTACCAGTGGAAAAGGCAGGTTTTCAAAAGGACCATAAACCCCTAGATAATATCCTGATTATGCAAATTATAATTGATAAGTATGTCCAGATAAGGGGAGGTGTACTGTATGCAGCATTTATTGATTACGCCACAGCATTTGATAGAGTGGATAGGGGAATACTATGGAAGGAACTTCAAGATCTATGGGTCCCTCCGGGCCTCCTGCGATTGGTGATTGCCCTACACTCATTGTCCTGGTGCAATAGTTTAATGGGTGGAGAGCAGGGATTATCTTCAAAGGTTTTGACCAAAAATGGCCTGAAACAAGGCTGTCTACTGGCCCTATTGCTTTTTTCCCTTTATATCTGTGACCTTCCCATAAGTCTTAGGAACTCTCCGGGCGATGCCCCGGTGGTGAGGGGCCGGCCAATCGCGTGCCTAATGTATGCAGATGATATAGTAGTGTACGATCTTACCCCAAAAGGCCGAAACCGCCGCTTGGCTGCCTTAAAAACCTACTCCGAGAAGCACTTCCTGAGAATTAATACAGCAAAGTCCCAGGTGGTTTGCTTCTCTGGGTAGAAAAACAGAAGGAAAGTCTCTAATCCTTGGGTTTTGGGTCAACATAAGCTGGAACAGCCAGTCTCATACCAGTTTTTGGGTAAGATCTTTTCGGCTTCAACAAAGGATCAAGACCACATTGTCATAATACCAATATGGCTATTTCACTTGCCCAAGGCCTGTCGGCTTTTTATAAGGCAAATGGTAAATGTCACTTTTTACACTTACTATCTGCCTACCAGGTCAAGATTCCAGCATCTCTCTTGTATGCGATTGAATGTATTGATTTAACTAAATTGGATTTTCTTGACAAGATAGAAGGCCGCATTCTGAGACGCATGGTTTCTTGCAATCATGCAGTCTCATGAACGGCATTACGTCTTGAATTTGGCATTAAGAATATTTTTGTGCAAGGCCTTGCAGCAGTGATAAGAATGGCGCATAACCTCATGCATAGTGAGGAATTCACATTGAGAAACCTGGCCTATTGTGAGATCTTTAACAACCTGAGAGAAAAGTCCAGGTTCTTTAGAAATTATACCAAAGTTATTCGGCTCTTAGAGCTAGACTTGAACCTCTGTCCTTCAGTTTCTTATGTATTGTTAAAAAATACTTTGAATGAAGTGACATGTTCCAAAGGCTTCCTGCTGGACCTAGATGCATGCCATCAAAGAAGAGGGCTACAGAATTTAACTAACTCTGTAGCTATGAAAATGGTGCAACCCTATCTAACCTGGAATCTACACCGTGGGGTGAGGCGAGTGTGTATCCTGCTTAGACTTAATAGAATGCCCCTGAGAGTTCTTACTTCTAGGTGGGATGACTCTACTAACATTTGCGATCTGTGTCAAGGTGAGGAATTTAGTTGCCACCCTCTTCCCGAGAGACGAATATTGCCACGTCTACTCTGTTTTGGACCTAAAAGCATGGTATTTACGGAATTAAACAAACAACATTAAAAAGAAGGTTAAAAATGGAAATTACAATTAGTAACTTGCTTTAATTTACCATTTAACACATGGACTATGAGAGCAGTGCAATAAATGACACTGGTGTTTTTCTATTTGGTGGAAATCCTTTTGTTGCCCTCAGGATAATGAATGGCTGAGTTGGCCCTGTAATGCAAAATATGACCTAACGATCACGTACGGAGATCATTGCATTTCTAAATTACATTCTTAGAGTACCGTCTTTTTGTGCAGATCTGGTTGCAAAATAAGTAGCTATAGGATTCGGCAGGCGCACTCAAAACTAGCTGCTTTTCATTCGTTGTGGATTTAAATGAAAGTTAAATGGGAGTTGTAGTGTTGAAAGCGCCCAGACGTGCAGGTATTTGTGAGAAATGTGACTGAAATGTGTGGATATGTGTTCCTGGCAAGATAGCTGAGTCCTTAACCCTGATATATACATCCTGACCTCTCTATGGGCCATGAAGTCTAGTGCAGTTAATGCCACATCAGTCTTTCATCTTTTCAGGTCGATAATTGACTGCATATAGCACTTTCTGCTATTGTTGTTTGCAGCACACTGAAGACAATCAAGGAAATACCTTTTCTGCATTAGTTAAAAAAAAATCAGTACTTCCTAAAGTCCAATTTGAAATATATTTTCTTTCTTGCCTGTCTTGCTCAGCCAACAATAGCATCTAGGGTTGACAGCCGAAAAGGACTAATTGCGCTTTAGAGCAGACTCCCTGTAGAAAATAAGTGACTGAAAGCATGTCATGAATCTCCTGTCCATACATACGTTCAGACAAATAACAGATTAATCAAGTATTGTGGAGGAAGTAAACAACAATGATGGAGCAAGCAATGGCGCAGTAGGGGGCAAGTGGGATCAAGCGACAGGGAAAGCGTCCCTCGGACCTCTTCCCGGCCACACTCATTTACAATTATGTAAGGGGGGGCAGGAATGCAATAACTACACCTCGAAAATGAAAAGGCAGAGTTTAAGGTATTCACATGGCTGCATGCAACGCTTGCTCAGTTATTGGTGAGAATTTGAGATAACAGTCTTTTCCCCTATGCATTCCCCCAAAGACACTCACATGCATAAACCCGCCAACGAATGAGAACACCTTTGATTAACAAGCAACGACATGGGAGGGGTGGTGAGGACAGGCAGACACAAACAGGAAACTCAGCGACAGGTGAGAGGTGCTGGGGGACGGCAGTGTGAGCTGATTCAAAGCGCCATGGCCTCCATGAGGGCGAAGGAGAGGCGCAAAAGAAAAAAAATAGTTTGCTCACAGTAAAACATTTGAGAACTTTTGCAGTAATGCATGTAACAGGGTGAGTGTGCAAGGCGTAACCAAACCACCCCAAGGTGAGACAAACGTAAAGCGTTTACCAATGACATCATGGGAATTTTGAAAGGCAAGCCTATGAACGCGTGAAAGCGATGAGTATGAGGTGGATGTGGTTGAAAGCCCATAATACTTACAACAGGTCACATGCACATTCGCGCTCGACCTAAAAAGGAGAACGAAAGAGAATAGAGAATGTACACATAATGTTTATGAAATATAAACTCAGGGGTGACTATAAGGAATAATGTCCCAGGTCATCTCCAGGAATTAAACATCCTTAAGTGTACTTAATATACCATCCTGTATCCCAGTTTGTATATATTCCATCCATGTAGGACTAAAAAAAACAGTTCTTAAAAAGTATCCCTTATTGCAAATGGTGTAATCAAAAAACATTTTTTTTCTCTCAACCCTTATCTAGAGATACAGAAAGAATCGCAGGAAAAGCATGTAAAATGCCACAAAAAAGTCACACTACACACACTTCTCTCAGCTTGAACCTCTGTAATGGACAATATGCTTACTATAAATCTAACTATGTCGACTGAATGGTTGAAAGCTTATAGTTAAACGTTGTCATTCACGGAAGTTTCATATTATTCCACTGTAAACCAACTAGAGAAATACCATAAATATTTGAAGATATGTGCATTCACGCAGTTGATACCTAAATACGCACAAGATAGTTAGGCTAGAACTGAAAATCTAACCTATTAATAAAAGGCAAACAATTGTTTTTAATTGTTTTACTGTACACGCAAGAATATCAAATCAACTTAAAATATGCATCTAGAACATTCCATCATGTCAGTGTTAAAACAACCAAAAGCTAGCTTACAAACGCGTTCCCAATTCTTTAACACACCTCTAAATATAACGCGCAGCCTATCTTGAATCAGCTTGAATTATTCGAGAGTATGGCATTAAATCCGTGTTAAAAGACCCAAAGCCAAACTTATAATCACGTTCCCAACCCGTGTACACACTACTGAATATAAAGCGCAACCAACCGCTTCGCTGATGCTGCTTTTACTAAATTTAACAGCACTGGTCATGCGGTCGCGCGCCCACCAGGAGAGCGAATTGATGTATTAAGTAAGCGTTTAGAAATTAAAGATACAATGGCAAAATGAATATCCATTCAAATGGACCAATCAGATCACAAGAAATAAAGACTCCTTCCTATTGTTATTTAACAACCGCTTCACTTTTCATTTTGGATTACGATATAGCAGGATTCATCAATGGAACAATCAAACACTATCTATAGTAGCAAATATGAGACCATAATTAAAAAGATACATCCATTTGAAAGGCAAAAGTGTGACAAATGTACTTGCGTGATAGATGTCAGTGAGTCTCGCACCCATGAGTGCTGTAATTTAAAGATACGTCCATAAGAAAAATACCATACCTCTATCAGTTTACAGGCGTTCCAAAATCTCATCTAACAAAATGTGCAATCTTAATCCAATTTATAAAAGATAGCTTTCCTATAAAATAATAAAATAATTACCAAGTGACACATTAAATTTTGCAACAAGTGCAACTTAACATATGTATTGATAAATAAACTCCAATCAAACAGGAACTTAAACAAGCATTGCCAAATGCTTTTGAAAAATGAAAAGTTAAACAGTTGACATAAGCGAGACGATTCAAAGCACCAAGGAGACACACAAAAGGAACAAGCACTTGCAATGCAATGGGTCTCCTGTTTGCTCGAGTTAGAGCTATAAGCGTTTTGAACTCCTAACCTGACTTTTCTTGCCATATCAACTGAAAAGTAAAACAGTTTCACATAAGCAAACCGACGGCCGCCATGAGTGCGAAGTAGACACACAAAAGGAAACCGAAGTTTGCTCACAATGAAAAGTATTGGCAAAAGTGCAATTATCAATGTAACCGACAAAAGTGCAATTATCCAGGCTAGTTGTTGGCCACTGCGCTCGAGGAGGGCTAAACACAGGAAAAGGCATGACATGGGCATGCCTTTCACTAATGAAATCTAAATTTTTTAAAAGGCAAGCCCACTAACCAACCAAACTGATGGGTGTGACATGGGAGTGGTTAAAAGCCCACAGAGAGATTACACTAGGGACAGAGCGCTTTGCACACTCAACCCTAAAAATAAAAATTAAAACAGTTGACATAAAGGAGCCAATTCAAAGCGCCACAGCCGCAATGAGTGTGAGCGTGAATGAGACACATAAAAGGAAAAAGAAGTTTGCTTGCAATCAAACATATCGGGAAACGTGCAATTATCCAATAGGGTCTCTTCCAAAAAGCGTTAACCAAACCGCCCCAACGAGGAACAAACCTAAAGCATTTACCAATGATAATAAAGGATTTTTGAAAGGCAAGCCCAACGAACGAGTGAAAGTGAAGAGCGTGAGGTGGGCGTGGTTAAAAGCCCACATAGATAGCAACACGTCAGAAAATCAGTGCTTGTGCGCTGCTGTGCTTGACCTAAAAAGGGTCAGCTTAATGGGTATAAAGTACGAATCGGCCAGACTTACAACATAGACTGAAAGAACTTGCCAGATAAATAATATCTGTAACCTTATGACAAAAGACTGAATTGGGTCAAGAATAAGAGAGTTAATATTGGACCCAGGATCAGAGGCAGCCCACACTACCAGAGTGAGAGTCTATTGATGGTAGAACCCAAAGAATATAGAATGAAAAAAATACCGTCTCTGCACCATGATCTCAGTTTTTGCTCTCCCTGAAGTCCAGAATAGAGTTGATATGCTGGGTTCATGTCTAAGCCTGCTCTGACAGACTGGCCAATCACCAAAAGTATATCTTTTACTCTCATTGCTCAGTGGCTACAAGTATCGCAGAATTAATTCTCGTTGAGCAGGAAAAATAGATGTGCAGACCCTAGGATTCCTTTCCTTGTAAAGTAACAATATTTGTAAAATGGATTCTGTTTTAGGGAGTTCCATTTATTAGTAATTGCAAGCAACACGTACATTTTGAAGAAATGTGTAATCAATGGCAGAATGTCATAGTTGCAGACTTGAACTAAAGATAATTGGTGACATGAAATATTGTATGATGTTTGCAAATCACCTTGACCTGTCTCCCAGGTTCATTGTTTGAGTAACATTGTTCCCATTTCAGGTCAATATGCAATTTATGCTATGAAGGTAAATTAATTAATTTGCTTAGATGCAACCCTCCTCATGCCAGAAGTGTAATTGCCAGCTTGTCCTTTATTTGTGTAGAAAAGTACCCTCTTTCTTGGTATGGTTACCCCCTTTTTCTGCCTGATGTCAGTGTGTTTGATTGTTTTCACTGGAATCCTGCTAACCAGTGCCCCAGTGATTATGCTCTCTCTCCCAAAACTCTGTATTTCATCCCACAATTGGCACACTGGTGCCTCATTATAAGTCCCTAGTATATGGTACCTAGGAACCCAGGGCATTGGGTTTCCAGGAGATCCCTATGAGCTGCAGCACATTTTGCCACCCAAAGGGAGCCCAAGCAAAGGGTTCAAAGACTGCCATTGCAGCCTGCGTAAAAAGGTACAAGCACCCGTTCACAGCCACTTTTCACTGCACCAGGGGCCAGATGTACATACCATTTGGGCCGTTTGTGACATGAAAAAAAGCTTTTTGGCGTGTACAGGCCCTATTATGCGATTCGGTAATCCATTTACCGAATCGCAAAATAAGTCTGCAGGTCGCAATTAGGAAGGGGCGTTCCCTTCCTAATTGCAAGTCCCAGTGCGATGTAGGATTTTTTTGTATGCAGTCACAAAACAATGGCAGTTAGCACCAGTTTCAAATTGGTGCTAACCCATTCGCAAACGGGAAGGGGTCGCCAGGGAAACCTTTGTGAATGGTAGCGAAAATATTCCACTGCCTGCTCTGAAAAAAAATAAAATAAAACTTTTCATTTTTGTTTTGAAATGCATGCAAATGGGCTGCATTTTTTTTTTAAACTGATTTATTTAAAAGCAGTCACAGACATGGTGGTCTGCTGTCCCCAGCAGGCCACAATCCCTGTGAGGGCAGCCATTCCTGATGGGGTCGTAAGTTGTGACCTACCCCATGAATATTTATGAGGTAGGTCATTTGCGATCCCAGTGGGAATTGCAAACAGTGTCATTGACTTTGTTGTACATCAGATTTGGCAAATTGCGACTCACTAAGACTCACAATTTGCGAGTAGAAAAACCTAATATTCTAACTTGTGGCCCTAGGTCACTTATAAGTCATCTCTATGGCAGGCCTTCTAGCTGTGTGTGAGGGCACCCCTGCACTAGCAGAGGTGTCTCCACAAACTCTAGACCCATTCTTCCCGAACTTCGTGAGTGCGGGGGACACCGTTTTATGCGTGTACTGGACATAGGTCAATACCTATGTCCAGCTACATAATTGTAACTCCGGAACTAAGCATGCTTGGTATCAAACATATTGGAATCATACTCCAATGCTTTTTCAAGCATTAGTTGTATGATTCCATGCACTCTGGGGGCTTGTTAGAGGACCCCCAGTATTGCCATTACAGCCTTCTGAGGGTTTTCAGGCAGCCTAAACTGCTGCCACCTCACAGTCAGGTTTCTGCCCTCATGCTGCTTGAGAAGCTCAAGCCCAGGAAAGCAGAACAAAGGATTTCCTTTGGAAGAGGGGTGCTACACCCTCTAACTTTGGAACTAGGTGTTACAGGCTTGGGACGGGTAGCCTCACCGAGCCACTGACAATGCTTTGAAGGGCACAGTCGGTGCCCTCCTTGCATAAACCAGTCTACACCAGTTCAGGGACCCACAACCCCTGATCTGGCATGAAACTGAACAAAGGAAATGGAAGTGACCCCTCCCCTGTCCATCACCACCCCAGGGGTGGTGCTCAGAGCTCCTCCAGAGGGTCCCTGGGTTTTGTAATCTTGGATTCAAGGTTGGCAGGAAACTATGGGAGCATCTGAGTGGCCAGTGCAAGCAGGTGACGTCAGAACCCCCTCCTGATAAGTGCTCACCAAATTAGGTGACCAATCCACCTTTCAGGGCTATTTAGGTTCTCTCTCTTGGGTGGATCCTCAGATTTGGATTGCAAGACTCCAGCAGGATTCCTCCGCAACTTCCACTTCGACATCTGACTAAAGAAACTGCATCTGGACGCTCCAGGACCTGACAAGCTGCAACAAAGAAGCAACAACGAAGCAAGACGCCTCCTGCAACACTGCATCCACGGCTTCTTTCAGCAACTGCAACTTTCCTCGATCATGCATCCTCTGAGGACAGCCTGTCTTCAGCCTGCATCAGAAGGAAGAAAGAATCCCCCTTGGAGTGAAGGAATCACTCCCCTGCTTCTGCAGGCACCAACTTCAACAACAACTGGCTGCCCTCTCATGCTGAGCTGTCTGGATCCTGCATCACGAGTGATGGACTGAAGTGGTCCCGATGGTCCTCTCTTCCAGCTGTCCAACTTGGGTAGAGGTATGCCCTTGCCTGCCACGCAGGACAGTACCATCCTTTGCAGATGCTAAGGCTTGTTGGCATCTTTTCCAAGAGATCTTCATGTATCCTGACGAGCCAGCCCCCAGCACTCCATCCTGCGACGCACAGCTCCCTGAATGGTTCTCGGGCAGAGTGGAATCCTTTTTCGTAGTGCTGCATGGACTCTTCCTCAGCTTTTGTGTCCCCATCCTGCAGGACTCCTGTGGGTGCTGCCTAGGCTTCTGTGGGTTCTCTGTGTTGCTGAGAGCCCCTTCTGACTCCCCCTCCTGGGTAAAGTCCACCTGGTCCTTCCTGGTCCCCAGCAGCTCCGCCTTCAGCTAACTGCAAGTTTTGTGTGTACCAAGGCTTGTTGGCGGAATCTGAAGATGCAAACCCAAATACAATCCTCCTTCTGGAATGGGGCATCACCTGCATCCTCCAGGAACTCAGCTTTGTCTTCTTGGGTGCAGTACTGTTTCTCCTTCTTCACCATCGACTCACATCTTGCACCTTCAGTCTGATGGGTAAGGGCTTCTGCCCTTCCTGGACTCTGTTGTGCTTCTTGGACCTGGTACCCTTCTTCCACAGGTCCTCTTGTCTGGGAATCCACTGTTGGTGTCTTGCAGTCTCTTTTGGGCTTTGCATTATTCCTATTTTTTTTTAAGTGGGCGTTTTGGGGAAATTACAGTGATTTACTCCTGCTTTCTGGTCACAGGGTGGGTTGTGGTACTTATCTTTGGGCTTTCCTAGTACCCCCAGCTCCCCTCTACAAACTCCACTTACGTAGGTGGGGGACCGACTTTTGCATTTCATTTTTTTAGTATATGGTTTGTGCCCCCCTAGGGCTATTTCTCTATTGTGATTTTCACTATTGGCACTGTTTTCTGTTTTTTATGCCTGTTTCTGCATACCAGTATACATCCTTTGTGTAATACTTACGCCCTAAGGGAGTATAGACTCTATGGTACCTTTATTTTTGTAACACTGAGTGTTTCTTTCATGTGTGTAAGTACTGTGTGTGACCACAGTGGTATTGCATGAGCTTTGCATGTCTCCTAGATAAGCCTTTGCTGCTCATCCACAGCTACCTCCAGAGAGCCTGGCTTGTAGACACTGACTACACTATACTAATAAGGGATACCTGGACCTGGTATAAGGTACAAGTCCCTGAACCAAAAGTGTTCTTTACCTGAAGGCAGGAGAGGAAGAAGGGCATTTGTCTACTGTGAGATATGTATATAGTTTTTATTTTCCATTCCTTTACCACCTACTAAATAGATGCTCAGCCATACTAAAACTGTTAATCTGCTTGTACATAATGCGAATGGGACACTATAATAAACTGAAGATAGGTTGGGATGGACATGCATTATAATTTATGATAAAAGATCGGCCATTTCAAGCGTCAATCCATCCTGGGAAGGTTGATGATTGCTCAGCAGATTCTGAATCTTACTTGCATTTCTGTGCATCACCCTGGATGTAATCTTATCAAGGGTTGATTGGAGGTTGTCAGATGCCAAATTGCTTTGAAAGGAATTGTATGCTAAACTGAAGCTTTTTGACACTCCATGGAAACATGGGTCTAATTTTGGGATTGTAACATTGGCATGGACATGTCTGCAGAAAAATGTCAATAAGAATATTGAATGCAGAACTGATAGGTTGACACATTAATCCAAGCCCTGTGGTATCTGAACAGTACTATTGACTGTGGTTATGTGGAACTTATAATAATAGCAACATCAAGCAATATTACAGTGAGTACCGACCTGAAATTATTGGAAACACCGGAAAATGTTTATGTATCTCTTTTGTGTGTCTGTACATGTTAGTTTGTGAGTGTTTGTGTGGGCACTGAACATTATTTTGATAGTCATATGCGTGAATGTTTACTTTCGAACAAAAGGTTGTATTTACTCTTAGATATCTGAGATAGTTTGCTCAAATTTCTTTCTAAGAGGATTGTCAGCAGGAATTTGGGGCAATGGATATTTGCTACTGTGGGGGGAAGCCAAAGCTGGCTGGAATAGTGGTTACACAATGCCCCAGCACTAATGTTTGTACGTTTACTGCTCATTCTGTGTCAGCTTTGCCTGGTGGTCGACATTGCACTATTGCTGCTTACTCTGTTCCTGTTTCATGACTATCAGTAAAGCCCACTCTTCAATAAGCAATCATGTTGCTGGGGGTAGTATGGCCAGTAGTGGACCAAGATGAATGTTGGTCTTTGAGCTCCTGGTGTCGCCTCCAAACCCTCTTCATTCTCTGGCCCTTCAAAGGTAAACATACTGGCCGAGGCCAGAGCTGCATCCAGTGGTCAATGTGCATTGGTGGGGTCCCTAGATTTGTTGGTGGCTGTGGCCTGGATGGAGGTGGACCAGCACGTGTGGCCCGCAGGGTGTAGTGCAGGCAAGATGGAGACCAGGACAAGCTCCCAGTGAGCCCAACAGAGGGGATAAAGGGTGGCTGCTGCTGCCTGGGGAGACCATAAGTGCGGCATCCGGAGGGAGGTGAAGTGGAGGCCCGGAGAGGTAGAAGTAGTGGCCCTAGACTTTGATGCTGGAGGAGGAGCGGGGCAGCTTCCTGCAGGAGCTGCAAACAGCAAGGAATCCTGGAAATGGGGATAGATGTATTCTGGCTGCAAAATGGGCGAGTGGTGGCCTAATGGACAGGACTGACTAGGGTGAAGGCCGGTCAAGCAAAGGAGGAAGAGACCCGAGGATCCCATAGACTGATCAGTGGGAGTGCAGGGCCTGGTGGACAGGCCACCTGACGAGCTACTGCCGTTCCCCAGACCTGCTTATCTGCAGTTTGACAAGCCGGGGAGAGCAACATCCCATAGGGGAGTAGCCGAGGTTGGTGCCTGGACCAGAAAATGGCTATACATGGTGGTAAGGCAGATTTCAGAGGACATACCCCAGTACAGCTGCTAGTGCCCCTGGCCTTGGTGTCCATGGTGGCCCTGGGCACGGAGTGACCTGAGGACATTGGCAGATGGGCTGCTTTTCTTTGGAACAGCAGGAATAGGTGAGAGGTGAGAGGGGTACCCACCCTGTGACAGACCCTGGCAACTCGGAGGGGTACCAACGGAAAGCTCACAACCTCAGGTGAGTTGATTAGGTGATAATCATTGGGGATTGTGCTTGACTCACTGGACTGCTATGGATTGACCCTGGTCAGCAAAGAATACTCCTACTGGGAGCCTCTTGGAGTCAAGATGCAGTCCTTCTAATGAGTGAATGAGCAGGAGCCGGACATGGCTGCATCCAACCCAGGCCCAGGGGCCCTGGACAAGCTGGACCAGATACCATATGCAGTAAGCACTACCTGGGAGATTTCAGAGGCCAAACTCAACAAAGTGTTGCTCAAACTCACTGTCCCCGGGATGACAACCAGAAGTTAGTTGACAAAGTCAAGCAAAATACTGAGTCCATGGGGGAAGTGCACTTTGCAGTGGTGCTGTTACAAGATCAGGTGCAGCACCTGATCAAGTGTGTGGAAATGCTGGACCACATGGCTGACTTTACGGAAGGACATAGCCACCACAGCAACATTTGTATACTTGGGTTGCCATGTGAATTGAAGGAAGAGATATGGGCCCTCATTCTGACCCTGGCGGTCGGTGATAAAGCGGCGGCCAAGCCGCCAACAGCCGGCGGTCTAAAATATGCAATTCTGACCCTGGCGGGAACCGCCAACACAGCCCGCCAACTTAACACTCCGACCGCCACAGCGGTACAAACAAACAGCGCGGCGGTTCCCGCCAACAGCCCGGCGGCAGACAAAGTACCGCCCACCCTATTACGACCCACCAATCTGCCACCTTTTCCGGGGCGGGAGCACCGCCGATAAGAACACGGCGGAAACAGACTACGAACGGGAAAACGCTCACCTCTACGCACTCCACGCGAGATTCCGGCAGTATGGAGCCAGAGTTGCAGGTCATCCCCGCACTCCTATTCCTCCTCATATACCAGGAGCACGCCCGGCGGCGCGGAAGACATCGGTGAGTACGGCACCTACGACACAGGGGAGGGAAAAGATTACCGGCACACACCCACCCACCCACACCACTACAACACACACATCAATGCATTCCCACAGATCACTGTCACAACCCACAAACCACCCCCCTCCGAAATAATGCAAAGACCAAAAGAAGAGATCATAAACGGGCAGATATATTGAAATATGTACACCATTAATCCCAATAAATAAATAAACTATGTACAAAATATATACAGCTACTAAATGTAGTCCAACCACTGTCCGTGGATCACAGGCGTCCTGTGCAAAGGGGCAAGGCCCAGTCCCACGACAAGAACTCCACGGAGAGAACACTGCAGGGGCATCAGAAAGAAAATAGGACAGGCACCTCAGGGGGAAGGGAAGGGGGGGCACCTCAGCCACTTGAGTACACGACGCCAGATCCACGAGGGGACTCCATGACCACTGGCCCATCCTGGGGAGAGCAAAGCCACAGTCCAAACAGTCCATACAGTGGGTGGCCTGCCCACTGGGCCATCCTGGGGAGAGCAAAGCCACAGTCCAAACAGTCCATACAGTGGGTGGCCTGCCCACTGGGCCATCCTGGGGAGAGCAAAGCCACAGTCCATACAGTCCATACAGTGGGTGGCCTGCCCACTGGGCCATCCTGGGGAGAGCAAAGCCACAGTCCATACAGTCCATACAGTGGGTGGCCTGCCCACTGGGCCATCCTGGGGAGAGCAAAGCCACAGTCCATACAGTGGGTGGCCTGCCCACTGGGCCATCCTGGGGAGAGCAAAGCCACAGTCCAAACAGTCCATACAGTGGGTGGCCTGCCCACTGGGCCATCCTGGGGAGAGCAAAGCCACAGTCCATACAGTCCATACAGTGGGTGGCCTGCCCACTGGGCCATCCTGGGGAGAGCAAAGCCACAGTCCATACAGTCCATACAGTGGGTGGCCTGCCCACTGGGCCATCCTGGGGAGAGCAAAGCCACAGTCCAAACAGTCCATACAGTGGGTGGCCTGCCCACTGGGCCATCCTGGGGAGAGCAAAGCCACAGTCCATACAGTCCATACAGTGGGTGGCCTGCCCACTGGGCCATCCTGGGGAGAGCAAAGCCACAGTCCATACAGTCCATACAGTGGGTGGCCTGCCCACTGGGCCATCCTGGGGAGAGCAAAGCCACAGTCCATACAGTCCATAACAGACCCCACTGCCACTGGAGGAGGCAAGTTGGCCAGAGGACATCCTGCAGCCCTGCCCGAGATAGATCCTGCCCTGCCACGTCTGCCAAAGGGCCAGCGGTTCTTGCCCTGAAGGGCCCAGTTCAGCGGTTCTTGAGACGGCGGGGCCCAGTTCAGCGGTTCTTGAGACGGCGGGGCCCAGTTCAGCGGTTCTTGCCCTGAAGGGCCCAGTTCAGCGGTTCATGAGACGGCGGGGCCCAGCGGAGCGGTGCTTGAGACGGCGGGGCCCAGTTCAGCGGTTCTTGAGACGGCGGACGGTCTATGGCCAACTGCTAATTGCCTGGTGGTGCCCTCCTGGGCAGCGGGGATGGTGCTCCTTCACTGCCCACCTGGGCTGTGGGTGGTGGGGCCCTCCTGGCCAGCTGGGCTGGGTCCTCCCTGGGCAGCGGCTATGGGGGTGGTGGGCTCTCCCGGGGCAGCTGTGCCGGTTCCTCCCGGGGCAGCGGCTATGGGGGTTGTGGGCTCCTCCTGGGCAGCAGGCCTGCTGCCTGACCTCTCCAACTTGCTGCCCTTGCCCTCCTTAGTCGTCGGCCTGTGGCCCTTTCCTCCCTTTGGAGCTGTGGCTGGTGACTGTCTCTGGGTGGTGTCCGGGGGGGATGTAGAAGGCGGGCTCCTGCGGCGCCCCTTCCGCCTTCTGCTCCTCTTCCCAGGGGGTGGGCTGGCTGTCCCCTTGCTGCTGGGCGAAGATCCAGACATGCGGGCTGGCGGGCTCCAATACCCCTGCACCCTTGTCAAGGGGGCTGCAGGGCTGGTGGTGGCTGAGGTGCTCTTCTTACCCCGACGAGAAGGAGGGGGGGCTCAGGGTCAGGAAAGAAGTTAGTAGTGGCGAGGAAGAGCTTCTTGGGACAATGGAGAGTGGTAGGTACAGTGGGAATGGGAGTGGAGGGAGAGGATGTGGTTGTAGGTGAGTCACGTTTGCTGTCTTTGGGTGCAGGTGCAGGAGGGATAGGCTGTCGTGAGGTGGATGGCTGTTGGGTGGGTGGGTGGCTGCGTTTGTGTGGTGTGGAAGAGGGGGTGACAGACACAGTGGGAGAGGACACAGGGGACGTGTAAATGGCAGTGGGGGTGGTGACTGCACGTGTGCGGACTGGAGTGGAGGGTGTGCTGGTGATGGAAACACTGGCTGATGGTGAGGTGAATGGAGGTGTGAGTGTAGACGTCACAGGGAGGGAGGAGGGAGACGAGGAGGTGGGGGTCACAGAGGTGGTAGTGACTGTTGGCATGTCTGCATCGGAATGTTGCGTGTGTGAATGTCTGCGTGATCTGTGGTGCTTATGTTTGGATGAGCTTCTTTTGGGTGTTGAGGTGTGTGCAGGCTGGTCTGATGGTGTGGGTGGGACAGGCAGAGGAACAGGAGACTGGGAGGAGGGAGTTAGTAGAGGCAGGCAGGAGACAGGGACAATGGCTGCCGTCAGTGCTGAGGCCAGAGCCTGGAACGATCGCTGATGGGCATCCTGACCCGAATGAATGCCCTCCAGGTACGCATTGCTGCGATGAACCTCCCTCTCCACCCCCTGGATGGCATTCAAAAGGGTAGTCTGCCCAACAATGAGCGTTCGGAGGAGGTCAATGACCTCCTCACTGAGGGCAGCGGGGGTAACAGGGGCAGGGCCTGAGGTGCCTGGGGCGAAGGAGATGCCCGGCTTCCTGGCAGAGCGGGCACGGGGCGAACGCGGAGGGGCTGCTGGGAGGGCGGAGATGGTGTGCTGGGTGGCGGCTGTACCTGTAATGGCGGGGGGCACGGATGGTGCCACCCCCGCAAGGGAGCCCCCTTCCGAGGACGTGTCCGTGTCGCTGCAGGCTCCAGTCGTCCCCGTCGTGGAGCTCCCCTCGCCCTCCGTCTCACTGGTCCAGTCTGACTCTGTGGCATGGCCCTCCTGGGCCATGTGAGATGCAGCTCCCTCCTGCCCCGATGCCACTTCTCCTCCGCCTGATGATGCTGATGCACACAAGCACAGAAAGACAAACAAAAAGGGGGGGGGAGAGAGAAATAAAGGGATATTGAGTACATGGATCTCCGGTACAGTTAGCGGACATGACAGACACAGATGCCCCCTGCACTAAGTTGCGCACTTGGGGTACGCTACGCATTCCGTGGAACATGGCCTACACGCCTAGAGTTGACAACTGCACCCATGGATGACACGGCCCAGGGATGGCTGTACTGACAAACTACTGAGGGTGGTGGCTGGGGACACAGGGGCTTACGGGGGTGCCCAGCCTACAGATATCGCCCTGGCCTAGGGGGACCCCCAGCCCTCCTCCCCCACCCAGACACCTCCACTGCGCGACAACAGAGTAGATAATGCTTGTACTCACCCCCTTGTGTCTGCTGTGCTGCCCTCACGCGCCCATCCAATTCAGGGTAGGCCACCGCCAGGATCCGGAACATCAGGGGGGTCAGTTGACGGCAGGCACCCCGCCTACGTTGGGAGGCCATCCCCAGCAGAGACTCGGCGGTCTTCTTGGTCCCGCGGCGGATGTCCTCCCACCTCTTGCGGCAGTGGGTGCCCCGTCGATGGTGGACCCCCAGGGCCCGGACTTCCTTGGCGATGGCACGCCAAATCCCGATCTTCTCATGGGCGCGGACCTATGTGACACGTACAGGGAGGGAGAAATACCACGTTCAAGTTTCTCAGCATTTTCCTTTCCAGTGGCCCAACGCCCCCCATCCCCGCCAGGCCCCCCGCCATGCCCCCCGCCATGCCCAACATGCCCCCCATCCCCGCCAGGCCCCCCGCCAGGCCCCCGCCATGCCCAACATGCCCCCCATCCCCGCCAGGCCCCCCGCCATGCCCAACATGCCCCCCATCCCCGCCAGGCCCCCTGCCATGCCCAACATGCCCCCCATCCCCGCCAGGCCCCCCGCCATGCCCCCCGCCATGCCCAACATGCCCCCCATCCCCGCCAGGCCCCCCGCCATGCCCAACATGCCCCCCATCCCCGCCAGGCCCCCCGCCATGCCCCCCGCCATGCCCAACATGCCCCCCATCCCCGCCAGGCCCCCCGCCATGCCCAACATGCCCCCCATCTCCGCCAGGCCCCCCGCCATGCCCAACATGCCCCCCATCCCCGCCAGGCCCCCAAGCCAGCCAGTGGCCCCAAATCCATATTGAATTAAACTCACTTGTTGGTCTGGAGGACCGTAGAGTAGCGCATACTGGGGGAGGACCCCATCCACAAGTTTCTCCAACTCCTCTCCAGTGAAGGCAGGGGCCCTTTCCCCAGTCGCAGCAGCCATTGTCCCTTCCAGACCGAGGTCACAGCAACACTTGCAGTATAGGTCCTCTCCTGTGAAAGTTCAAGTCGCAAGTGGATAAGTAGATAGAAAATGGCGGTCACGTCCGCGGCGGTGCGTACCGCGGCGGTGCGTCCCGCCACCGCCGGCGCCCTTCGCCATTGGCTCCTGAAACCCATAGGCTTCAATGTTAACCAATGCGGCTTCGCGCCGCGGTCTTCGCCCGCCGCCCGCCGCGGTGTGCCACGCCAGCGCATTGACCTCACATCCCATTGTCACACTTCACAGGTCAGGCAGCCGCCATTTCCAGGGCCCACATGGCTCAATTTCAACTGCGTCACACAGGCCTAGGCCTTGCATAGCCACTCAGACACGCCATTCACTGCATAGAGAATCGTATACTGTGCTAGCTGTGAGTACGTACCTGTGGGTTGCTTGACTGTGTGCTCCATGTTGTCCTTCCTAGGCACCGTCCGCTGGGTTGGGCGAGGAGACGGATGAATCCTCCCGTGTACCGACCGCTGGTGGACCTGTCGACAATGGAAGAACGCCACATTATCCTGACCTACCGTCTTAACCGTGCCACTATCCATGAACTGTGTGCCCAGCTGGAGCCCGACCTGATGTCCCCCATCCGCCAACCCACAGGGATTCCCCCTCTGGTGCAGGTCATGTCAGTACTACATTTCTTGGCAAGTGGGTCATTTCAGACAACCGTGGGAATTGCTTCCGGGATGTCTCAGCCCATGTTTTCGAAGGTGTTATCCAGAGTGTTGTCTGCCCTGATGAAAACCGTGAGGAACTACATCATTTTCCCTGAGGTGGGCGAATTGGCTACAGTGAAGGGTGATTTCTACGCCCTTGGACATATTCCCAACGTAATTGGTGCCATTGATGGGACCCATGTGGCTTTGGTTCCCCCAAGAGACAGGGAGCAGGTGTACAGGAACAGAAAAAATTACCATTCAATGAACATCCAGGTGGTGTGTTTGGCTGACCAGTACATCTCGCATGTAAATGCCAAATTCCCAGGGTCAGTGCATGACGCCTACATCCTCAGGAATAGCAGCATCCCTTACGTGATGGAACAGCTACAGAGACACCGTGTATGGCTAGTGGGGGACTCTGGGTACCCCAACCTGTCGTGGCTACTGACCCCAGTAAGGAATCCCCGGACCAGGGCAGAGGAACGGTACAATGAGGCCCATGGGCGTACTAGGAGGGTGATCGAACGCACCTTTGGCCTCCTAAAGGCCAGGTTTAGGTGCCTGCATATGACCGGTGGATCCCTAATGTACTCACCTAAGAAGGTGTGTCACATCATCGTGGCCTGCTGCATGCTTCACAACCTGGCTTTGCGCCGCCAGGTGCCTTTCCTGCAGGAGGATGGTCGAGACGGTGGTGTTGTGGCAGCGGTGGAACCTGAGGAGAGTGACGAGGAGGAAGACGACGGGGCTGAAACAGACAACAGGGACAGAATCATTGAACAGTACTTCCAATAGGACACAGGTAACATTTCAAAGATAATTTAGTAAATGTTAACTACTCTGCAGCATCTCTGCTGCCTGTCTATTTGCCCCAGTGTATGATGACTGAGTTTTGGCTTTTCCCTCCCTATTTCAGATCTGGGGTCCCCACTACGAGTCCTGTGCTTCGTTTCCCCATGGACTACAGCTTTGTGGCAGCTGTTTGTTGACTTCACCATGTACAAGGACATATTTGCACTGTCATGTCAATTACAATCTATCGAAATCACAGCCAGACTCCTGATATTTTGGTGCAAAATAGGTGTTTATTGAAGTGCTCAAAATGGGATGGGTGGTTTCAAGTGGGTGGGGGCTATGGTGAAGGAATGTCCATGGCAGAGTCCAGAGTAACAGTCACACAGGTGCATTGTCCAGAGGCCTGTGGAGAGATGGAGCATGGGCAGTTCAAGGATGGACAGGGTGACAATGTGGGACAGTGGGATGACATCAGGTGGTATCCATTGCTGGCGGGGGTCTTGACATCCTACTCTGTCTTCTTGCGAGATCTCAGGGCCCTCTTGCGGGGTGGTTCTTCTCCTGCAGGAGGTGGGGGTCTGGTGGGCTGCTGCTGTGCGGGGGCCTCCTGTCCACTAGCGCCGGCGGAGGTGGATGGCTGTTCTTGGTCCAGGCTAGTGGCAGGGGCCCTTGGGTGTTGTTCAGTGTCCGCCCTGCTGTTTACGAGGTCCTGCAGCAGCCCTACCATGGTAACCAGGGTGGTGTTGATGGCTCTGATGTCCTCCCTGTACCCCCGATAGTGTTCCTCCTGCAGCGCCTGGATCTCCTGGAACCGGGCCAGTACCGTCGCCATCGTCTCCTGGGAGCGGTTGTATGCTCCCATGATGGTGGTGAGGACCTCGTGGAGAGTGGGTTCCCTGGGCCTCTCCTCCCCCCCCTGTCGCACAGCTGCCCGCCGAGTTGCCCTGTTTCCCTGGGCCTCTGCCCCCTGGCCGGTGTGCCCACTACCACTGCCCCCAGGTCCCTGTTGTTGTTGGGGTGGTGGGTTATCCTGGGTGCCCTGTAGTGGTAGACACACCGCAGATTGACGCGCCCTGGAGACAGAGGCATGGGCCCGCTGGGTGGGAGCTGTGCTGGTGTTCCCAGAGGGGTTAGGGTCTGTAGTGGCCTGTGCCTGTGTGAGGGGAACCGACTGTCCAGAGGTCCCCGATGGTCCGGGCTGGTCATCGGTGTCCAGATCGACAGAGCTGCTGTCATCGCTGACGGCCTCTTGGGTGGGGGGTGTGGATAATTCTGGCCCCTCCGCCGCGGTGTGTTGACGGTCGGGTCCTGCAGGGGTATGGAGGTATGGTTATAGTTTCAATGTGTGGCATATGGGTGTATCTGTGGGTTCTCGTGTCCCCAAGTGCTGGCATTCGTGTGTGGGGGCTTTGGTGAGGGTGGCTTGTGGGGGGGATGTGTATATGCATTGGGCATGCTTTGGTGATGGGTGTCCATGCTTAGTGGACGCATGCAGGCCTAGGTTTTGGGATGTGTGGGTTGTGATGGTGAGACATTGGCGGGGAATAGGTGTGCTGGGGGTGGGGGTGAGGATGGTGGTGGGGGTGAGGATGGTGGTGGGGGTGAGGGTGGGGGTGATGATGGGGGTGGGGGTGAGTGTGGGGTTCGAGGATGCGGGTGAGGGTTGGGGTCTGATTTGGCATGCAGGTGGGGGGGAAGCAGTATTGAAGCTTCAACTTACCAGTATCCATTCCTCCGCCGACTCCTGCGAGGCCGTCAGGATGCAGGATGTTCAAGACTTCCTCCTCCCATGATGTGAATTGTGGGGGTTGAGGTGGGGGTCCTCCGCCAGTCTTCTGCACGGCGATGTTGTGCCTGGATACCATGGAACGCACCTTCCCCCGTAGGTCGTTCCATCGCTTCCTGATGTCTTCCCGATTTCTGGGGTGCTGTCCCACTGCGTTCACCCTGTCGACAATCCTCTGCCATAGCTCCGTCCTCCGGGCAATACTGGTGTATTGTATCTGTGTGCCGAACAGCTGGGGCTCTACCCGAACGATTTCCTCCACCATGACCCTGAGTTCTTCGTCTGTGAAGCGGGGTTGTCTTTGGGGTGCCATGGGGTGGTGTGTATGATGTGTGGGGTGGAGTATGTGTATTTAAGTGAGTTGAGTGTGGTGGTGTGTGTTGTTTTGTGTGTGGATAGTGTGTGGGTGATGGTGTTGAGTGGCTGTGGCTGTTATGTTTTGGATGCTGGTGTCTCGCTCTTGTCTTCTTTACGAATTTTTAAGCGTAGGGGTTTGTGGGTGATGTGGGTGTGTGTTTTATATTGTATTGTGTGTGTGGGAGTGGTGTGTGTATGTGTATCAGGTGTGTGGGATTCAAATCGTCCAATGTGGCTGAGTTTTGTTCGTTTGTGTGTATTCTGACCGCGCCGGTGTGTCCCGCCAATGGAATACCGCGTTTGAATGACCGCCGCGTGGATTCGTGGGTCGTAATGGCATGGGCGTATTTCTGTTGGCGTGGCGGTGGAGGTTTGGTCACCTCCACCTTTCCGCCGACCGCTGGTCTGGCGGTCTGTTGTGGCGGTCGGATTTTTGGAGGTTTGCCTTCTGCGGGTCAGAATGACCGTGGCGGGTTTCCGCGACCGCGGCGGGATTATGGAGGATTTCTGACCGGCGGTAGGCGCCTTTTACCGCCAAGGTCAGAATGAGGGCCTTGGTGTCATATCTGGAGAAATGTTTACCAACCCCTGTGGCGCCACATGGCACCATATGTCTTACCGAGGGCACAGAAGGTGACAGCACACCTGCCTTTACTAGTGGTAGCTCGACTGTAGTATTACCGCAAAAGGGACCTGATTCTGTGGAAGGCTGAAACGTCAGGAATCCTGAGGGTGTGGAACCCACCAGTTGCAACCTACCACAAGGACACTATGGCAGTTCAGAAGAGAAGATCCTCCTGTGTAGAAGACCTGGTGTTAACAGCACAAGTTGGGAAAGATCAACAGAACATGGTGTAATTTGCCATAACTGAAGTCGGGGCACAGATGGAGGAGAAGAGCGGATTGAGACACTGAGACCCGCAACTCTGCAGGCAGCAACAGAAAAGGTGGCTGCCATTGACATGATCTCCATCTTTTGGTCCCCAGTGGAACGGCACTCCAGAGATCTTGGTTCAACTTTATCTGTGGGATCTACAGACAGTGAGGACTCAGGTGGGATGCTGCAACAGGGTCCCCACATCACGGCCAGACTGGCAGATGGCCTGTAGAGGGTTGATTTGAGCATGACTCCTTCCATGACACCTGATGGCAAGGTGAGCAAAGTGGGACAAAGACCCCCAGTGGGGCTTCGGCTGCAGAGACAGGTGATGATTGAAGGGCTGAAGTGAGCTGAAGCAGGTCTTACCACTGCTAGAGACTATAAGGAACTTTCGGAGGAGATGACCAGTGCAGAGATTATGTGGCTGGTACATTCCAGAAATCCCCTACACAGGAGAGGCATACGCATCTGCCTCTCCTACTGTTGCTTCTTTGGAAGATGTTTGCAGTGAACTGGTTCAGATGGATGGCCATTACTACACTGACCTGGGGGAAGGAAGTTGGAGGTTACAGCTTAGTTTGCATAATGGGGGAAGGAGGGAATACTCATTCTACCTGCCTGTGCATGATTTGCACAAATGCCTTGACAAAATCCTGTGCACGGTGGAGGTGGTTAGGCTGGTGCAACACAAGTATTACCTGGGGCGCACATACTCAGACCATAACCCATTTATATTTATAGTGCACTGTGGCGCACACATCTCACCAATCCCTATGTGGCACCTTCCAATAGTGCATCTGGAGGAGCAAACACTCCGTACCCACTGTTGGAAAAGATTGGAGGCTATTTACGAGACAATCATCACGCAGATTGCATAGCGACATTGAGAGGGATGCCTTTGAGTTGCTGTTGATGGGTCATTGCATTAGTCAGTCAGTGAATGTAAACTTTGCACACATGGTCTGGGAATTCCAGTGATAGTGCAATTCGGGAGGCAGATCAGCCAGACAAGTGCTCAATAACATGGGACTATGCCTTCTGGGGGTTTATCAAAGATAGAAATCTAGGAAAGCAGGTAACAGCCTCCTTGACCTGGTACTGTGTGTGGAACAGAGAGGTATAGCCAGGCACATTAGATCACCAGAGTGCCCACTCAGGGCTGGTGGAAGCTTGATGTTGAGTACTGGGTGATTGCAGATGGTGCACTCATTTGCGTAGAGGAACTCAGGGCGATGCACAGACAAAACACTGGCAGGCCAGTGCCAAGAAGTGATCAACAGTTTCTTAGGTGTTGGGCCCTAAGGAGAGGCTGTGCTAACCATTTACAGGGCCACACTAACCAAGGCCCTCAATTTCTTGGGATGAACTTTGAGCAGTGCCTGCGAGCTACCTTGAGTGCACACACGCAGGACAGTGGCACATCCCTGCTGTTCGAACACTGCACATTTAGCTGCATGCTCCAACACATCCTTCAACAGTGGTAGACTCAATACACTCCAGTTTGGGCAAGTTACAAAGATGTTCAATGGTATATTGCTATGTTTTGTTCATGCTCCACAGGATGGGCCTTAGCCTCCATGCTTATTTATATGATGTTATAATGTAGATATTTTATGTGCATAAAGGTTCAATGAAAATATATATTTTTAAAAACAACAAAGCTATTTCTGATTTCTGCGCACATGTGAGCATTACAACCTTAGTTGTGCAGGTTCACTTGGGATTGTGGCTAGTATTGGGTTGTAGTTGGAAAAAAAGAGCTGTAATTGGTCAACATAGTATGCTGATCAAGCAATTGATGGATGACTCTTGGTTTGTGAAAGCTCCATCCCTGACATATCATGGTAGCAACTCAGTTGGTACATGTATCTATTCAATAGGCGTACACCTCCTCTGACACCTGTTGTGTTAGTTTAATAATTTTAAACATATTATTTAATTTAGTTTTTATTGCCCTTTAAAAAAAATGCAATTTCACTTGTTGTGGCATCAGGGTCAAAGGACATGTGATATCGCTTCTTGTAATTCCAACAGAATCATTGTTATGTGCTGTAATTTCCTGTTATGTTATCAGGAGTCTAATAGTGCACAGTGTTTCTCCCCATGACATTTTTAGTGAAAAAAGGATTGGCAAAGCTAATTGGTCTCACCTTCGCAATATGTATTGTCTTTGTCAATCTTTTTTGCCATCCATCCTCTGCTGAGGAAAGGAGACAGGGTCATCTGTATTCACCACACCTACTCTTAGGGCCATATGCACAAAACTTTTTCCCATAGGCACAGAATGGGTAAAAACCTTTGATACATCTGGCCCTTAGTGACACAGGGAAGAAGCCAGTGCAATACATTTATTTACTAGCGCCCGAGCAATTTTTTATTTTTTCTACTAAACACAGTTGGGAAATTCAACCCCTAGTCAGCACCAAGCCATGACCCAATAATTCTAACTTTACAACAGGATGCGTCATGCCATAATTCAAGCTCTACATCTATCACACATCTCTGTGAAAACACCTCATACCTCATGTGTGATAGGCTGCTCGTCTTCTCTTCCAGCACTGAGACTCTCACACAGCTCTGCTTAAGCAACTGATGCACAATGTGCAGCTCATCTTATGTCCCAGCACTGAGACACTCACGCAGCTCTTCCGATGTACCAAACGTTTGATGTGCGACATCCCTGCTGTTTCAACAATAAGCTCCACTACAGCTTTTTGATGCCTCTCATATCTAATGTACTGCATTCACTGGCATTCTAGCACTGAAAACCACAAAAGGTTCTTTTACTGAACCCTGATCCTAATGTGCCTTACATGTTGCTAGTCTGCAACTGAAACTGATGTACAACTCTGCTTGTGCACATCTTCTCTAATATGCATCTGTCTCTGCTATTGAAACACCAAGGGGCTACTTTTCTTGTGCCCCTTTGGGCCCCCCTAATGCCACGGTGTGTGTGCCATATCTAAGAAACAACACACCATGGCGGTAGTTAGGGGACTAGTGTCAACATTTTGTATGCTAGTCCAGGGATTTGCAGGATTAAATTAAAAAATGTTGACACTAATCCTGCAAAGCCCTTTAAAGCTCATAATAAACAAAGGTGTGCCTCCTTTTAACACCGGTTCTGAGCAGGCATTAAAATTGCTGACAAACATTATGCAAAGAAATCTCTTAGATTTGTTTGCATAATTTTTTCACCCCCCTTTAATGGGGGAACGCCTCTTTTGCGTACATTATACATAGCACATGCATAATGTAGCTCAAGAGGTTACAAAGTAGTGCAATGCATGCATTGTGCCACTGTGTAATTTTGGTGGGGGGAAAAGGCCTTTAGTGGCAAATAAATGACACTAAGGTGGCTTAAAGTGTGCCAGACCCTCCTAAATCTGGGCCTAAGACTTGCATAAAGCTCATCTGATGCACCTCATTTCTAATGTGCTGTTTCGTCACCTTTTTCACCACCAAGACCTCCAAAAAGCTCTTCCAATGCACCTTATTCTGACATACACCATTACATGCACTATTGAAATAGAAGAGTGGTGCAAGTTAGAAAGAGGTGCATTGGAAACACAAAGTCTCACACATGGCTCTGTTGTTGCAACTCATCTCTGAATTGCAACACCCTATGCCAGTGGTCTTCAAACTTTTTAATGCCGCGCCCCCCCAGTTGATAAATAAAAATCTCTGGACCCCCCCTCAGAATTTTTCATAATTATTTTAGAAAGATGGCAATGTTTAAACATGTCTAAACCCAATTAAACATTGCAGTGAAGTACTGTTACCTTTTTAAACCTGCAATAACATGCTTCTGCTTAAAACAAAGGCATGTTATCTGTATAATATTTCTTTTGGCCAGCATTTGGCGCCCCCCCTGGGACCACTTGAGGCCCCCCTAGGGGGGCCCGCCCCCCAGTTTGAAGACCTCTGCCCTATGCTATTCCAGCTCTAAGGTCTATAAAGAGTTTTTCTGGTGCCCTTCCTTTTTTAATGATTCAAACTCTCTGCCATCTCACCACTGAAACTTAATGTGCACACTGCTTTACTGATGCATCTCATTTCTGGCATACAGTGCTCTGCTGTTCCAGTACTGGGGCCGACATATCTCTGCAAGTGACTACACCTCTAACCCTAACATTCTTTGCAGGAAGTAACACAATGAATAGAAACTCACATGGGTCCTGTCCTGTCTGCTCATGTGTCTGGAGTGTGGAGAATTCCCTATTGTGTATAGAAGGTTAGGATGTTTCACTTTATACTGATCTAGTTATAAAATGTCCACTTCAAAGACAGGGCTGATCAGGGAATTGACCCTCAGTTATTCGGAGTATGGTCTTTGGTACAATTGCTTTTATTATTTTAGAGGCTGCCAATTACAGCAAGAGCTGTCTTCTAGGGAAGTATAAGGAAATATGTGTGAAAGTTTGCAACAAGCTGTGACAAAGCCAAGAGGATTCAACTCTGTCTGTGTGTGCTGGTAAATGTGCACAATATGCCCCACATGTTCAGAATCAGAGTCTCTTTACAAATGCCGCACTGTTTGCAAGGTTTGATCGTGAAGGCGTCACACAGTCTGCAAATATTTCCCTGTACTTGTCATGTTCTTTAGTACAGATTATGGCACTTAAAACCTCAATGTTTGTGATATGTGATTAGTTTGGGTGACACACACTCTATGGATCTGGGTTATAAATGCAAAATGCTTAGTGCAGACAGACATGCTTTAGGGAAGCCTACTATCTGTGAGATGCTCTGTGCGACTGCAAACATGCATTTTGGTATGCATAAATTCCAATGTGCGATTCAGTGAAGTGTTACCAAATAGCAATTGGGAATTGTGACAAAAAAACTGATATGGTATTAGGAAAGTGCGTGTCAAGGATTTCCCTTCATAATACTGAATCATAGCGGTATGTAGGAATATTTTGTGACCAAAACGGATCACAAAACATTCACATTTTACCACCTACTTCAAGCAGGTAGTAACCCATTCACAAACAGGAAGGGATCCCCATGGGACCCTTTCTTCTTAGCAAATGCATGCAAGAACTGTTTTTAAGAGCAGGCAGTGGTCACACAGACCACTGCCTACTTGTTGGACCTGGCTTTTCGACAGGGTCATCCCCAAACTTTTTGCCTCCTTCCTCCTATTTTTTTCTGACCTGTTGTTGTTGGCTTTTGAACTCTGGGCACTTTACCACTGCTAACCAGTGCTAAAGTGCATATGCTCTGTGTGTAAATTGTACTGTTGATTGGTTTATCCATGATTGGCTATTTAATTTACTTGTAAGACCCTAGTAGAGTGCACTATATGTGCCTAGGGCCTGTAGATTAAATGCTACTAGTGGGCCTGCAGCACTGGTTGTGCCTCCCACTTCAGTAGCCCCTTAACCTTGTCTCAGGCCTGCCATTGCAAGGCCTGCGTGTGCAGTTTCACTGCCACTTCGACTTGGCAATTAAAAGTACTTGCCAAGCCTAAAACTCCCCTTTTTCTACATATAAGTCACCCCTAATGTGTGCCCTAGGTGACCCCTAGAGCAGGATGCTGTGTGGGTAAAAGGCAGGACATGTACCTGTGTAGTTTATATGTCCTGGTAGTGTAAAACTCCTAAATTCGTTTTTACACTACTGTGAGGCCTGCTCCCTTCATAGGCTAACATTGGGGCTGCCCTCATACATTGTTGAAGTGGCAGCTGCTGATCTGAAAGGAGCAGGAAGGTCATATTTAGTATGGCCAGAATGCTAATACAAAATCCTGCTGACTGGTGAAGTCGGATGTAATATTACTATTCTAGAAATGCCACTTTTAGAAAGTGAGCATTTCTTTGCACTTAAATCTTTCTGTGCCTTACAATCCACGTCTGGCTAGGTTTAGTTGACAGCTCCTTGTGCATTGACTGAGACACACCCCAAACACAGGGTACTCAGCCTCACTTGCATACATCTGCATTTTGAATGGGTCTTCCTGGGCTGGGAGGGTGGAGGGCCTGCCCTCACACAAAGGACTGCCACGCCCCTTACTGGGACCCTGGCAGACAGGATTGAACTGAAAGGGGACCTGGTGCATTTCTTAGCCACTCTTTGAAGTCACCCCCACTTCAAAGGCACAATTTAGTATAAAACAGGGCCTCTTCCCTACCACATCAGACACTTGCTGGAGAAGAAACCTGAACCAGAACCTGCATCCTGCCAAGAAGAACTGCCTGGCTGCTCAAAGGACTCACCTGTCTGCTTTCTCCAAAGGACTTCTGCCTTGCTGTTGGTCTGCTGCCTTGCTGAACTCTTGTCTGGCTGCAAAAGTGCTCTCCAAGGGGTTGGATAGAGCTTGCCTCCTGTTCCCTGAAGTCTAAGGACCAAAAAAAGTCTCTTTTTCATTTGGAATCTTCGTGTGGCAAAATTTTCAACGCATAGCTTGTTCCGCAGTGAAAAATTCACTGCACGCCGATCCAGAAAGACGCCGCTCGAAGCGACGCCTGCAGTGCGACCGGAACTTCGCATGGACAACGCTGCCTGACTTCCAGAGGGGAAATCAGCGCGATGCCTGCCGTGAGAAAGAAAATTCCACGCACAGCCTCCCGGAATGACGCGCAGCCGGATAACAAGCCGAAGAATCCACGCACAGACCCTGGGACATCTGGTAATCCTGTGATGCATAGAAGGAGACGGTCCGCGTGCCGGAAAACGATGCACGTCTTCCCCGAGTGAAAAATAACAACGCAAGTCCGTGTGTGAAGGGGCGCAACCGACGCACACACCATTTTTCCTCCTGTAGAACGACGCACGTCTCCCCTTGTGAAAAATAACGATCCAAGTCAGTGTGTGAAGGGGCGTAACCGACGCACACACCATTTTTCCACGCATCTCCTCTTCTGCGGCCCTCTGCGGAGATTTTCCACTCCAAACCAGGTACTTTGTGCTTGAAAGAGACTTTGTTTACTTTTTAAAGACTTGACACTTCATATCACTTTTTAGTGATATCTTTAGAAATTCATATTGCATCTTTGATCGTTTTGACCTGCAAAATACCCAGATAAATATTATATATTTTTCTAAACACTGTGTGGTGTATTTTTGTGGTGCTATATTGTGTTATTGTATGATTTATTGCAGAAACGCTTTACACATTGCCTTCTAAGTTAAGCCTGACTGCTCAGTGCCAAGCTACCAGAGGGTGGGCACAGGATAATTTGGATTGTGTGTGACTTACCCTGGCTAGAGTGAGGGTTCTTGCTTGGACAGGGGGTAACCTGACTGGCAACCAAAAACCCAATTTCTAACACTACTCTTTAAAAATTTTAAAGAAAACTTTTCATTTTTCTATTTCAAATGCATCCCATTTTCCTTTGAAGAAAATGGGCTGCATTTTTTTTTAAAGTTTGCTTTATTTAAAAGCAATCAAAGACAATGTAGTCTTCTGAGGCCAGCAGGCCAACATAGTCCTGTGGTTTTAGCATTTTCTAATAAGTCACAAATTGCGATGAACCTCATGAATATTAATGAGGTAGGTCAATTTGAGAGCCATTGGGAAATGCTTAATGAAACTCGTAGCGTTTCAGACATTCAATTAGCGGTTACATGATTGCGATTCACACAAAATCACAATTAGGTAATCGCTACTCAAAAAAATGATACATCTGGCCCCTGATGTTTTGTCAGTTGAGTCTGGTGATGATGTGCCCTCACAATCAAAGTAATAGACTACAGGGCTGGGTGGTAACTGTTCCATGTTTTGTTTTGAATGTTACATAGGAGAGCCTACTCAAGTTTTTCATGTGATTGTTCTTAGATGTGCTTCTCCCACTTTGCTTTTATGGCTCACAGAAATCCGACACATTTGGCTCTTAAGGCCTGATTTAGATGTTGGTGGTCACACCGCCAAGCCGCACTGGCCATAGACCTGAAAATACAATCATGTCAATAGTCTTCCGCCCACCGTATTTAGATGTTACAGTTCTACTGGTGGTCTGAATGGAGACAGTTCACTGACAGCTTCGTACAATGGGAGGGGCTATGGAAGCAAGATAAGTTACACACACATACTGTCCCTTAGCCATAAGTGTACTCCCACACTACACAACACAACACATTCACACAATAACCCATTGCCATTCCGAAAAACTATAACCCGTACATGCCAAAAACACACATTGTCATACATCCATACCACAACATACACACACCAATGACACTGCATCCACACATGACACAACCACAACAACCAACACTCATCTACACAAATGCACTCACACACACACACGCTTCCCCACCACAACCAGCCAATCACATTGCATACACACATACACGTACTGACTCACACACACAACTCCCAGCACATCATGACAGGTCCCCTTGCAATGTACACACATGGACACAGCTGACAGGAGTGAATGTACTGTCATTGTGGTGTGAGTATTCATTTGGCAAAGAATCCTAGCACCACAATGACAGTTGTGCATGTGTGTGATAAGTGTTGTGTGCCAGTATGTCCTCACCTGTGTCTGCCCCACTAATGTCCCTGATATATGCATGTCACAGTGATGAAAAAAATGTACTGTAACATGTATATGTCTCCGGTGGTCCCCATCTCCAGTGCAGTGCCCACCCAATGTACACTGGCAATGCAGCATCGCCACCTTGTAGGGGGGGGTTGTGTTTTCTTCATGGATCAGTGACAGCAGAGTGGCAGGTGTTGTCCAGTTGTGTCCAGTCAAAGATGAGCGAGAGGAAAGTAGAAAAAAGGTGCTTTACCGCCATCCCCTCAATCCACCAACTAAGGAGTGGTGGTTTGACTGACACTTTTTCCTTGGCTGTAAGGCACATCTAAATCTGTACAGCAGGAAGGCTGGCTGTGGTCCTGCCTTCTTTCCCTTTTCCCTTTCCTGTCATCAATGTTGGCAGAGTTTCTTGGCAGAGACGGCTGTTCGAAGGCAGTCTTTCATTTAGACCAGCAACATCTAAATGCGGGGTGGACCATTGCGACAATGGGCAGGTTTACAGTTGAAAGGTCGAGAGCAGAATCATTACCAGCAACATCTAAATCAAGCCCTTATTCTAGGCTCCAAAGTGGATGAGAGAAGTCTTCAAGAAAAGCAGAGGATGCAGTACAGCTAGGAGGGACGAAAAACAGCAGGAAATCTGGCACAGTATTCACTGGCCCTACATACTCTCTCCTGAAGGTAAAAAGACATCCCAGTATTGCACCACTTCCCTACAATGACAGCTGTGCACTTCCATTCCATAAACCCCTCTCCCTCAGGTATGATAAATCGGTTATGCCAAGTACCTTTGTACTATCCCATTCCCTCACATGACATTTCATTTGAAGTCTATTGATGGACTCTTGCACACCTTACAATAGCACCGTGCATTTTGCTGTTTGGGTTAATGAATGAAAAACACCTCAAATATGCAAACAACTGAGATGGGAGATGAACACCCTTGCCAGGTGGGACAGTAAGAGTGCACCAAAGCCGGAAAATCCATACCTTTATTGCAAACAAGGCACTAAAAAAGAGTATCTGATACTAGAATTGGCATTCTCAACTTATATTTTTTGAAGATGTATGGTATAGGAAACTGGTAATGCATGTATTGTGTCAGAGAGTCACAGGAGTAAAAACTGATGACAAATCAAGGTGTGTTGAGCTAAGTAATTATCAGGAAAACAAAATGTCCAATCCATCGAGCACAAGATCATAGTATTTGCAACTGAATATAGAAATAATGGCGTTTGCACATTGAAAGACCTAATTGGTGTGTCAGCAGGCCTTTGTACAGGGTGGGTACCAACAGCTCTGTGATGCCTACATGGAAATATGTTTTTTCTCACGATTAGACACTGAAAGGATGATTCAAGACTGAGTTGGGCAACTAGGACTAGGTTGGAAGGGAGGTCCACTACATGCTTTGCTGCCATTTTCTATTTCACTACTTCTTGAGGACTTCTCTGTTGCTGTGTTCATCATATTGGCTGTATATGCCATCATGGAAGATACCACTGACTTCCAGGACAGCAAGCATATCACTTTGGCATCTCAAGCAGATCTCCTTTTGAGAGACAAACCACTGAGTAACCTGACATCAAATGTGCAGAAACACTATACAATATATGTCAGGGCAAAGCACATAATAGTATGCGAACCACGTGAACAAAGCAGAAAAAACAAGAATGCCTTACTTCTACACATTGCCTGTAACTCATAAGGAAAATAATCCTCCTCAGGGATGCCCCATAGTTTCACGCATTGGTTCTATATTAGAACCTCTATCTGTGCTTGTGAGCTAGTTCCCATGACCTTTAGTAACCAATTTGAGATTCTATGTCAAAAGACACAAACTATTTACCAAACATGATTGCAGATATTACATTTGTCCAAAGTACAGAACTAATGATAGGACTATAGCTATAGGAGATAGAAACTCCTTATATGTGTCCCTCAGGATGGACGCCTTCCAATCAGCGAGGACCTCCTAAAAGATGAGCAGTGGCAGTTTAAGGTACCATCCTCTTGATTATGAAACTTTCTCATTTGGCATTGAAAAAAAGTTCAATATGAAGGCGCTACCTATCCATAAAAGCACAGTACTCGATGGGTGGAACTTTGCCCCAAGCATAACTTGCTTTATGTCCACCATTTTGAGAACGAGCATGTTGGGAACAACAACCCTTACCACAACAAATGGAGATTGTGCTGTTGATATATGAACAATATATTTATCACTTCACCTGACAACACTGACACTGCCTCTAAGTTTCTAGAGTGGTTAAACAGCTGAAACCAGTACCTCAAATTTACTCTCAATATGGATAACACAAAATCCCCTTCCTAGATGTGATGATTGGGGCAGAAAATGGAACACATAAGAATAGAAGTTAAAGCAAAGTGACAATTAAAAACAGTTTACTCCATTTTGAGAGCACACATCTTCCCTTCCGATAGAGAGAATCTCTAAGTTGGGTAATTCCTATCTATGAGAAAGTATTATTTGGATATACATGAATACTAAATGGAGTCAGAAAATGGAGTTAGAAAAGTTGACTGATAAACATACTGAGAAACACTATTCCAGACATCTGATATACAAAATTAACAAAAGAGCTTAGCATAATCGAAGAGAAGTGCTACTTGAAGACAGAGCAAGGGAGGACAAAAACAATTGAAGTGTGTAAGTAATGATAGCAATGTTTCAAATGAAGTGAAAAAGATTATAACAAAGCCCTGGTGTATTTTGAACTATAGCAGTTTGAGTTTTGAAAATACTTGTTTTTCTTTTTGAGGAAACACCAGTATAAGAAATGCACTGATCCATACCAGACCAAGACACAAGCTAAAGGACAATCAGATAACTTTATGGAATCTCCAAACTATCACAGACCATTACCCCTGGAAACACTGCTCATGTGTCCTTTCACTTCACAGAATAAGAAAACTGATTTAGGTCTTGAAACTCCATGGAAAGAGAGACACCACACTAATTGTAATTCAGCAAAAGTCGTCTATTGATTGAATGCTTTATAAATTGGAATTTTTATAGGAATTACCTACAAAAAGGTAAAAATAGGAATAAGTGAACACCGAAGCAAAATAGGTGCCAGCAGAACTCAACATGTTTGATGGCCAATTACCTTGAAAAGAATCACACTGACAATGATTAATAATGGGCTGTAATTGAAAAAATTACCACCAGCTATAATATGCACAAAACAAAACTCAAACATGAACAGCAATGGGCGTACAGACTTCCAACATTCAGGTTTGGCCTGAATGAAGAAATCCCATGGAACTAACAATGTCATATAACATACCCCAAACTTGAACTGCCCATTACAGCATTTTGAAAAAAGCAAAAACAAAACCTACATTTATTAGGAGTCTAGACTATTCATAGGACTATCCAAATGGTTCATGTAGCGGTATGTCCAGACTCTGACAATGTTCCTTCTCTCCTTTGGAACTACTGTGAAGTTAAAATTTATTTTAATATCACAAAATCAAGAGACACCATAACCCAAATACTTAGGTCATTTTCTCCTTTTGTAAGATCAGTGGACAAATCTAATTGATAAAGCTCTAGGAGATGATTTGTATGTTGGTGGCATGAACACTTTTTTGTGATGGAGTATACATACAGAGCATAGAGAATACAGAGTAGTGAATTTAACATCAGAAGAAGTAGCACCTTCCATTTTGTATGTGTTGTGTTGTGAGTCCAGGATGGCTGAGCTGGGATGACTGAATGATAAGAATAGTTAACAGATCAGCAACATTCCAAAAACTCAAATCTAGTCCTGATGAAAGCAAGAACTCCTTGTGTGCCTTTTTAACAAGGGCTGATGCATGTTGATAGTGATAAGGATGTAGAGCCATCATATCCTGTTAACACCTCACATAATATTTTGTATCCATACCACACTCATTAATAAATGGGATACCTGAGTGATTTGAGGTATTTTTATCCTCCAAAAAACCCCAGCAGGCAACTATCTGAAAGTGCTCCCCAGAAAATGGTTGAGCCCATCTTGGTTTGTAGGAAACAGGATGGGACAGGATGATGAAGCTTGCTACTGCTGGAGTGGCTAAGGCTCTTTAAACAAAATAAAAAGTTTTTTGACTACAGAGGTAACTACCATATGCTTTGCTTGAATTCCATCTTGAGTCTTCAGGCACCATGTTGATAGGATACTGTTGAAGTGTTAATTTTTAGGTTAGGGAGACGAACAGTATCCTGTATTCCTTAATTTCTGTTTTCCCTTTCTTTCTAAAAATTGTCGAATTGTATTCAAATGTTGACAAATGGGCATATGCACCAGACAACATTAGAAGTGCCGCCTCCCCAACTCCAGTGGATCTTATCTTACAGCTATGGGACATCTCCTCACCAGTAAAGGCAGGGGTGCCTGGTCAACATGGCTCACTAGAAGCACAGGCACAAAAGCAGTAGAAAATATTCCAGCACCTTTCTTACCAACACTGCAGAGGGAGAATCCATTTCTCACTTAGAAGGAGAGCTGTGCCATGCTTCATTTATAAATGTGTTTGCATGAAAAATGTTTTTGGAGTTAACATAATTTGGAGGTGACCATGTTTATAGCAGGTAGGAACTTAGCTAGGTGAGTGGAATTCAGATGTTTTGTATTAAAGAGATGTGTCCATTGTGATTTGTAGGAATTAACATATTCTAGACAGGAGCTACTGAAGTGAAGTGTAGGTGCTAATAGAGTGAAAACCTTTCTTTCTCCAGACTAGAAGCCAAAGTGTATTCTCCAAAGGAGGTTGGTCATAGCAATGATTTCTGGACTGTAGATGTAGGAGAAGCGTTAGGCCCAGATTTACTAAGCTGTTGAGTTGCCATTGACTCACGCAAGGTGAAGCAAGGCAATGCAAGAGCTTAAGCCAGAACTATTAATTGATGCAGGAGCCTTCCTGGTTGATCCCATGCAAATCCCAACAAGACACAAAGACAATGAGATTTCCTAACACATCACTGTGTGAAGCAGTTACACACAATGATAAAAGGCCATCAGTATAAAACGAAATTCAGCCTAATACAGTTGGGCAAGCTCATCTAAGCAATGGAAGTAGTTATTTTGCATCTGTGAGCTGGTGTGGAATAACAGTAGTGGGAACAAATGAGGAAGGAGTGGATATTCAGAAAAAGGATCACCTTTTTTTTGATCTGTGGGAGGAGGAGATGATTCTACTCTACCCAATCAAGAAAGAGCGCAGCCTGGAGTTGTTGGCAAAGATTACCTCAAGCCTTCAACCAGCCAGCAAGAGGACGGTTCAATGCCATCCCATCACGTGTGAAACCTATGGCAGTACTACAAGCTGTCTCTGGCTCTTATCACAGGGTGCAATTTTATCCTTTCTGACATTTGTGCTAGATGCAATTATCCAGCTGACTCTCCAGTACCTGATGTTTCCTCAACCTAGGTAACAACAATTCGACACAAAACAAGGATTCTAGAGATAGAGATGGAAATAGTGGGATTTCTCAATATCCTTGGAGCTATTTGTGTCATCCATGTGTAATCGGCACCCCTTGCATCAACGGCACACATTTACCACCAATGGAAGTCTCCATGAATCACACTTTTTCAGAGAGTATACCATAAATGGCCGCTTCCAGATTAGAGCCTGTTAGGGGGCCCCTGCGGTGCCCATGCCATTGGCATGGGCACTGCAGGGGCCCCCAGGGGCCCCACGACACCTGTTCCCGCCAGCCTGGTTCTGGCGGTCAAAACCGCCAGAACCAGGCTGGCGGGAAAGGGGTCAGAATCCCCATGGCGGCGCTGCCTGCAGCGCCGCCATGGAGGATTCTGCAGCCCAGGGGAAAACCGGCGGGAAACCGCCGGTTTCCCTTTTCTGACCGCGGCTTTACCGCAGCGGTCAGAATGGGCCTGGATGCACCGCCAGCCTGTTGGCGGTGCATCTGCGGTCCCCTACCCTGGCGGTCTCGGACCACCAGGGTAGGAATGACCCCCATAGTAATGTGGTTTATATGTCCTGACAGTGAAATACTGCCAACTTCGTTTTTCACTGTTGCAAGGCCTGTCTCTCGCATAGGATAACATGGGGGCTACCTTTAAATATGATTAAAGTGTAGATTCCCCTAGAGAGTAGATGGACATGTGGAGTTTGGGGTCCCTGAACTCACAATTTAAAAATACATCTTTTAGTAAAGTTGATTTTAAGATTGTGCGTTTGAAAATGCCACTTTTAGAAAATGAGCATTTGCTTGCTTAAACCATTCTGTGACTCTGCCTTGTTTGTGGATTCCCTGTCTGGGTCAGTTTGACAGTTGGGTTGATTTTCACCTCACACTAGACAGTGACACAAAGGGAGCTGGGGTGTAACCTGCATTTCCTGATTAGCCTCTCTGCTAGTAGGGAGGGGTGGAGTGGTCACTCTCATCTGAAAGGACTGTGCCTGCCTCTGACAATGCAGGCTCCAACCCCCGGTGTGTGTCTCAGGCCTTGCCTGGGCAAGGCAGGATTTCATAAGTAGGTGTGAGTCCCCTTTGAAGAAAGGTGACATCAAAGACTAAAATGGGTATAAGAAGGGCACCCAAATCTACAGACTTTAGAAACACTTCGGGAACCAAGAAGAACCTCTGCCTGGAGAAGAGCTGATAGCTGAGGAAGAAGTGCTGCCCTGCCTGTGACTGTGCTTTGTGGAGCTTTCCTGCAGTGCTGCTTCTGCCAGAGTAAGAGGGCAAAGACTGGACTTTGTGTGCCTTCCATGTTGTGAAGAAATCTCCAAGGGCTTGAGTTAGAGCTTGCCTCCTGTTGTTTGAAGTATCAGGGACAGCAAAGACTTCTCTCTGCCAACACCTGGAGTCTCTGGAGAGACTCCTACTCTGACAAGTGGTGCCCTATCCAGTTCCTCGGCCCTTGAAAAGAAAGCTGGTGGAAATCCAAGTAAATCGACTTCGGACGACTCCGGACCGATGCTGCTGCTGAATCCGGTGATGCCGCCTGCACCCGACACCGTAACCTTCGCTGGAACGCAACGCTCTTCACAGGCCCGACGCCGCTGCAGCCCCGCTGAAGTCCACAACTCCGTGGAAGTCACTGCACCATGTCGTGACCGACGCCGCTCGAAGTGCACGGATTCAACGTTTCGCACAGACGCCGCGATCCCCGACTTCGCGCATCGGCTTGTTTTCACTCTTCACCAAAGGTACTGTACTTGGGGGTCTACACGACTCCGTGTCCGGCGCCGCTAGCGTCGGCTTGTTGGGAACTACTCCGTAACGACGCCGTGTTAACATCTCATCGAAGCATTTTTGTTTCTAAGCGCTATTTTTGAGTTTAATCTTTAAAAATTCATAACTTGACTTGTGTATGTCGGATGTTTGTCGTTTTGGTCTTGTTTTGTTTAGATAAATATTTCCTATTTTTCTAAACCGGCGTTGTGTCATTTTGTAGTGTTTTCATTAAGTTACTGTGTGTGTTGGTACAAATACTTTACACCTAGCGCTCTGAAGTTAAGCCTACTGCTCTGCCAAGCTACCAAGGGGGTAAGCAGGGGTTAGCTGAGGGTGATTCTCTTTTACACTGACTAGAGTGAGGGTCCTTGCTTGAACAGGGGATAACCTGACTGTCAACCAAAGACCCCATTTCTAACAGTCATTATTTAAAACACAGTTATACATATCTAAATTCAGTCATACATCTGAATAAGTAAAGTGTGTGCAGCCTTAACGTTTGCTAAGTTTTTCATCTGCATCCTCAGCCAAGGATAGATGCCCAGTGTGTTGATGTGTCACAATTGATGAGTAGAGTCATGTAAAAAGCATCAAGATAGTTATAGTGAACCTTGTCAACATATTAACCCCTTCGCTGCCAGGCCTTTTCCCCCTCCTGTGCCGAGCCTTTTTTTGGCTATTTGGGGCAGTTCGTGCTTAGGCCCTCATAACATTTTGTTCACATAAGCTACCCACGCCAAATTTGCGTCCTTTTTTTCCAATATGCTAGGGATTCTAGAGGTACCCAGACTTTGTGGGTTCCCCAGAAGGAGGCCAAGAAATTAGCCAAAATAAAGTGAAAATTTCGTTTTTTTCAAAAGAATTGGAAAAAGGGGCTGCAGAAGAAGGCTTGTGTTTTTTTTCCTGAAAATGGCATCAACAAAGGGTTTGTGGTGCTAAAATCACCAGCTTCCTAGCTTTCAGGAACAGGCAGACTTGAATCAGAAAAACCAATTTTTCATCACAATTTTGGCATTTTACTGGGACATACCCCATTTTTACGATTTTTTGTGCTTTCAGCCTCCTTCCAGTCAGTGACAGAAATGGGCATGAAACCAATGCTGGATCCAGGAAACCGCAACATTTCTGAAAAGTAGACAAAATTCTGAATTCAGCAAGGGGTAATTTGTGTAGATCCTACAAGGGTTTCCTACCGAAAATAACAACTGAAAAAAGAAATATTGAAATTGAGGTGAAAAAATCTGCAATGTTTCTCTACGTTTTACTCTGTAACTTTTCCTGCAATGTCAGATTTTTTAAAGCAATATACTGTTACGTTTGCTGGACTCTTCTGGTTGCGGGGATATATAGGGCTTGTAGGTTCATCAAGAACTCTAAGTACCCAGAGCCAATAAATGACCTGCATCCTGCAGTGGGTTTTCATTCTATACCGGGTATACAGCAATTAATTTGCTGAAATATAAAGAGTAAAAAATAGCTATCAAGAAAACCTTTGTATTTCCAAAATGGGCACAAGATAAGGTGTTGAGGAGCAGTGGTTATTTGCACATCTCTGAATTCTGGGGTGCCCATACTAGCATGTGAATTACAGGGCATTTCTCAAATAGACATCTTTTTTACACACTGTCTTACATTTGGAAGGAAAAAATGTAGAGAAAGACAAGGGGCAATAACACTTGTTTTGCTATTCTATGTTCCCCCAAGTCTCCCGATAAAAATGATACCTCACTTGTGTGGGTAGGCCTAGCGCCCGCGACAGGATATGCCCCAAAACACGACGTGGACACATCACATTTTCAGAAAGAAAACAGAGCTGTTTTTTACTAAGTGCCTAGCTGTGGATTTTGGCCTCTAGCTCAGCTGGCACCTGGGGAAACCTAGCAAACCTGTGCATTTTTGAAAACTAGACACCTAGAAGAATCCAAGATGGGGTGACCTATGGGGCTCTGACCAGGTTCTGTTACCCAGAATCCTTTGCAAACCTCAAGATTTGGCTAAAAAACACTTTTTCCTGTCATTTCGGTGACAGAAAGTTCTGGAATCTAAGAGGAACCACAAATTTCCCTCCACCCAGCGTTCCCACAAGTCTCCCGATAAAAAAGGTACCTCACTTGTGTGGGTAGGCCTAGCGCCCGCGACAGGATATGCCCCAAAACACGACATGGACACATCACATTTTCAGAAAGAAAACAGAGTTGTTTTTTACTAAATGCCTAGCTGTGGATTTTGGCCTCTAGCTGGGGAAACCTAGCAAACCAGCGCATTTTTGAAAACTAGAAACCTAGGGGAATCCAAGATGGGGTGACTTGTGGGGCTCTGACCAGGTTCTGTGACCCAGAATCATTTGCAAACCTCAAAATTTGGCTAAAAAAACACATTTTCCTCACATTTCGGTGACAGAAAGTTCTGTAATCTGAGAGGAGGCACAAATTTCCTTCCACCCAGCGTTCCCCCAAATCTCCCGATAAAAATGATACCTCACTTGTGTGGGTAGGCCTAGCGCCTGCGACAGGATATGCCCCAAAGCACAACGTGGACGCATCCCATTTTTTGACAGAAAACAGAGCTGTTTTTTGCAAAGTGCCTACCTGTAGATTTTGGCCTCTAGCTCAGCCGGCACCTAGGGAAACCTACCAAACCTGTGCATTTTTTAAACCTAGAGACCTAGGGGAATCAAAGATGGGGTGACTTGTGGGACTCTGACCAGGTTCTGTTACCAAGAATCCTTTGCAAACCTCAAAATTTGGCAAAAAAAAACACTTTTTCCTGTCATTTCGGTGACAGAAAGTTCTGGAATCTGAGAGGAGCCACAAATTTCCTTCCACCCAGCGTTCCCACAAGTCTCCCGATAAAAATGGTACCTCACTTGTGTGGGTAGGCCTAGCGCCCGCGACAGGATATGCCCCAAAACACGACTTGGACAATTCGCATTTTCAGAAAGAAAACAGAGCTGTTTTTTACTAAGTGCCTAGCTGTGGATTTTGGCCTCTAGCTCAGCCGGCACCTGGGGAAACCTAGCAAACCTGCGCATTTTTTAAAAGTAGACATCTAGGGGAATCCAAGATGGGGTGACTTGTGGGGCTCTGACCAGGTTCTGTTACCCAGAATCCTTTGCAAACCTCAAAATTTGGCTAAAAAAACACATTTTCCTCACATTATGGTGACAAAAAGTTCTGGAATCTGAGAGGAGCCACAAATGTCCTTCAACCAAACGTTCCCCCAAGTCTCCCGATAAAAATGATACCTCACTTGTGTGGGTAGTCCTAGAACCCGCGACAAGAAATGCCCCAAAGCACAACGTGGACGCAACCCATTTTTTGACAGAAAACAGAGCTGTTTTTTGCAAAGTGGCTACCTGTAGATTTTGGCCTCTAGCTCAGCCGGCACCTAGGGAAACCTACCAAACCTGTGCATTTTTTAAAACTAGAGACCTAGGGGAATCCAAGATGGGGGACTTGTGGGGCTCTGACCAGGTTCTCTTACCCAGAATCCTTTGCAAACCTCAACATTTGGCTAAAAAAACAGATTTTCCTTCTCATTTCGGTGACAGAAAGTTCTGGAATCTGAGAGGAGCCACAAATTTCCTTCCACCCAGCGTTCCCCCAAGTCTCCCGATAAAAATGATACCTCACTTGTGTGGGTAGGCTTAGAACCCGCAAAAGGAAATGCCCCAAAGCACAACGTGGACACATCCCATTTTTTGACAGAAAACAGAGATGTTTTTTGCAAAGTGCCTACCTGTAGATTTTGGCCTCTAGCTCAGCCGGCACCTAGGGAAACCTACCAAACCTGTGCATTTTTGAAAACTAGAGACCTAGGGGAATCCAAGATGGGGGACTTGTGGGGCTCTGACCAGGTTCTGTTACCCAGAATCCTTTGCAAACCTCAACATTTGGCTAAAAAAACACATTTTCCTCGCATTTCGGTGACAGAAAGTTTTGGAATCTGAGGGGAGGCACAAATTTCCTTCCACCCAGCGTTCCCCCAAGTCTCCCGATAAAAATGATACCTCACTTGTGTGGGTAGGCCTAGCGCCTGCGACAGGATATGCCCCAAAGCACAACGTGGACACATCCCATTTTTTGACAGAAAACAGAGCTGTTTTTTGCAAAGTGCCTACCTGTAGATTTTGGCATCTAGCTCAGCCGGCACCTAGGGAAACCTACCAAACCTGTGCATTTTTGAAACCTAGAGACCTAGGGGAATCCAAGATGGGGTGACTTGTGGGACTCAGACCAGGTTCTGTTACCAAGAATCCTTTGCAAACCTCAAAATTTGGCTAAAAAAACACATTTTCCTCACATTATGGTGACAGAAAGTTCTGGAATATGAGAGGAGGCACAAATTTCCTTCCACCCAGCGTTCCCAGAAGTCTCCTGATAAAAATGGTACCTCACTTGTGTGGGTAGGCCTAGCGCCCGCGACAGGATATGCCCCAAAACACAACGTGGACACATCCCATTTTTTCACAGAAAACAGAGCTGTTTTTCGCAAAGTGCCTACCTGTAGATTTTGGCCTCTAGCTCAGCCGCCAACTAGGGAAACCTACCAAACTTGTGCATTTTTGAAAACTAGAGACCTATGGGAATCCAAGATGGGGTGACTTGTGGGGCTCTGACCAGGTTCTGTTACCCAGAATCGTTTGCAAACCTCAAAATTTGGGTAATAAAACACTTTTTCCTGTCATTTCGGTGACAGAAAGTTCTGGAATCTGAGAGGAGCCACAAATTTCTTTCCACCCAGCGTTCCCCTAAGTCTCCCGATAAAAATGGTTCCTCACTTGTGTGGATAGGCCTAGTGCCCGCGACAGGATATGCCCAAAAACACAACGTGGACATATCCCAATTTTTGACAGAAAACAGAGCTGTTTTTTTGCAAAGTGCCTACCTGTAGATTTTGGCCTCTAGCTCAGCCGGCACCTAGGGAAACCAACCAAACCTGTGCATTTGTGAAAACTAGAGACCTAGAGGAATCCAAGATGGGGTGACTTGTGGGGCTCTAACCAGGTTCTGTTACCCAGAATCCTTTGCAAACCTCAAAATGTGGCTAAAAAAACACATTTTCCTCATATTTCGGTGACGGAAAGTTCTGGAATCTGAGAGAAGGCACGAATTTCCTTCCACCCAGCCTTCCCCCAAGTCTCCCGATAAAAATGATATCTCACTTGTGTGGGTAGGCCTAGCGCGCGCGACAGGATATGCCCCAAAACACGACGTGGACACATCCCATTTTTTGACAGAAAACAGAGCTGTTTTTTGCAAAGTGCCTACCTGTAGATTTTGGCCTCTAGCTCAACCGGCACCTAGGGAAACCTACCAAACTTGTGCATTTTTTAAACCTAGAGACCTAGGGGAATCCAAGATGGGGTGACTTGTGGGACTCTTACCAGGTTCTGTTACCAAGAATACTTTTCAAACCTCAAAATTTGGCTAAAAAAACACTTTTTCCTGTCATTTCGGTGACAGAAAGTTCTGGAATCTGAGAGGAGCCACAAATTTCCTTCCACCCAGCGTTCCCACAAGTCTCCCGATAAAAATGGTACCTCACTTGTGTGGGTAGGCCTAGCGCCCTCGACAGGATATGCCTCAAAACATGACGTGGACACATCACATTTTCAGAAAGAAAACAGAGCTGTTTTTTACTAAGTGCCTAGCTGTGGATTTTGGCCTCTAGCTCAGCCGGCACCTGGGGAAACCTAGCAAACCTGCGCATTTTTCAAAACTAGACATCTAGGGGAATCCAAGATGGGGTGACTTGTGGGGCTCTGACCAGGTTCTGTTACCCAGAATCCTTTGCAAACCTCAAAATTTGGCTAAAAAAACAAATTTTCCTCACATTATGGTTACAAAAAGTTCTGGAATCTGAGAGGAGCAACAAATGTCCTTCAACCCAACGTTCCCCCAAGTCTGCCGATAAAAATGATACCTCACTTGTGTGGGTAGGCCTAGCGCCCGCGACATGATATGCCCCAAAACACGACGTGGACACATCCCATTTTTTGACAGAAAACAGAGCTGTTTTTTGCAAAGCGCCTACCTGTAGATTTTGGTCTCTAGCTCAACCGGCACCTAGGGAAACCTACCAAACCTGTGCATTTTTAAAAACTAGAGACCTAGGGGAATCCAACATTATGTGACTTGTGGGGCTCTGATCAGGTTCTGTAACCCAGAATGCTTTGCAAACGTCAAAATTTGGCTAAAAAAACACATTTTCCTCACATTTCGCTGACAGAAAGTTCTGGAATCTGAGAGGAGGCACAAATTTCCTTCCACCCAGCGTTCCCAGAAGTCTCCCGATAAAAATGGTACATCACTTGTGTGGGTAGACCTAGCGCCCGCGACAGGATATGCCCCAAAACACAACGTGGACACATCCAATTTTTTCACAGAAAACAGAGCTGTTTTTTGCAAAGTGCCTACCTGTAGGTTTTGGCCTCTAGCTCAGCCGCCACCTAGGGAAACCTACCAAACCTGTGCATTTTTGAAAACTAGAGACCTAGGGGAATCCAAGATGGGGTGACTTGTGGGGCTCTGACCAGGTTCTGTTACCCAGAATCCTTTGCAAACCTCAAAATTTGGGTAAAAAAACACATTTTCCTCGCATTTCGGTGACAGAAAGTTTTGGAATCTGAGGGGAGGCACAAATTTCCTTCCACCCAGCGTTCCCCCAAGTCTCCCGATAAAAATGATACCTCACTTGTGTGGGTAGGCCTAGCGCCTGCGACAGGATATGCCCCAAAGCACAACGTGGACGCATCCCATTTTTTGACAGAAAACAGAGCTGTTTTTTGCAAAGTGCCTACCTGTAGATTTTGGCCTCTAGCTCAGCCGGCACCTAGGGAAACCTACCAAACCTGTGCATTTTTTAAACCTAGAGACCTAGGGGAATCAAAGATGGGGTGACTTGTGGGACTCTGACCAGGTTCTGTTACCAAGAATCCTTTGCAAACCTCAAAATTTGGCAAAAAAAAACACTTTTTCCTGTCATTTCGGTGACAGAAAGTTCTGGAATCTGAGAGGAGCCACAAATTTCCTTCCACCCAGCGTTCCCACAAGTCTGCCGATAAAAATGGTACCTCACTTGTGTGGGTAGGCCTAGCGCCCGCGACAGGATATGCCCCAAAACACGACTTGGACAAATCGCATTTTCAGAAAGAAAACAGAGCTGTTTTTTACTAAGTGCCTAGCTGTGGATTTTGGCCTCTAGCTCAGCCGGCACCTGGGGAAACCTAGCAAACCTGCGCATTTTTTAAAAGTAGACATCTAGGGGAATCCAAGATGGGGTGACTTGTGGGGCTCTGACCAGGTTCTGTTACCCAGAATCCTTTGCAAACCTCAAAATGTGGCTAAAAAAACACATTTTCCTCACATTATGGTGACAAAAAGTTCTGGAATCTGAGAGGAGCCACAAATGTCCTTCAACCAAACGTTCCCCCAAGTGTCCCGATAAAAATGATACCTCACTTGTGTGGGTAGTCCTAGAACCCGCGACAAGAAATGCCCCAAAGCACAACGTGGACGCAACCCATTTTTTGACAGAAAACAGAGCTGTTTTTTGCAAAGAGGCTACCTGTACATTTTGGCCTCTAGCTCAGCCGCCACCTAGGGAAACCTACCAAACCTGTGCATTTTTGAAAACTAGAGACCTAGGGGAATCCAAGATGGGGTGACATGTGGGGCTCTGACCAGGTTCTGTTACCCAGAATCCTTTGCAAACCTCAAAATTTGGGTAATAAAACACTTTTTCCTGTCATTTCGGTGACAGAAAGTTCTGGAATCTGAGAGGAGCCACAAATTTCTTTCCACCCAGCGTTCCCCTAATTCTCCCGATAAAAATGGTTCCTCACTTGTGTGGATAGGCCTAGTGCCCGCGACAGGATATGCCCCAAAACACAACGTGGACATATCCCAATTTTTGACAGAAAACGGAGCTGTTTTTTGCAAAGTGCCTACCTGTAGATTTTGGCCTCTAGCTCAGCCGGCACCTAGGGAAACCTACCAAACCTGTGCATTTGTGAAAACTAGAGACCTAGAGGAATCCAAGATGGGGTGACTTGTGGGGCTCTAACCAGGTTCTGTTATCCAGAATCCTTTGCAAACCTCAAAATTTGGCTAAAAAAAACACATGTTCCTCATATTTCGGTGACGGAAAGTTCTGGAATATGAGAGAAGGCACGAATTTCCTTCCACCCAGCATTCCCCCAAGTCTCCCGATAAAAATGATACCTCACTTGTGTGGGTAGGCCTAGAACCCGCGACAGGAAATGCCCCAAAGCACAACGTGGACACATCCCATTTTTTGACAGAAAACAGAGCTGTTTTTTGCAAAGTGCCTACCTGTAGATATAGGCCTCTAGCTCAGCCGGCACCAAGGGAAACCTACCAAACCTGTGCATTTGTGAAAACTAGAGACCTAGGGGAATCCAAGATGGGGTGACTTGTGGGGCTCTAACCAGGTTCTGGTACCCAGAATCCTTTGCAAACCTCATAATTTGGCTAAAAAAACACATTTTCCTCATATTTCGGTGACGGAAAGTTCTGGAATCTGAGAGAAGGTACGAATTTCCTTCCACCCAGCGTTCCCCCAAGTCTCCCGATAAAAATGATACCTCACTTGTGTGGGTAGGCCTAGCGCCCGCAACAGGATATGCCCCAAAACACGACGTAGACACATCCCATTTTTTGACAGAAAACAGAGCTGTTTTTTGCAAAGTGCCTACCTGTAGATTTTGGCCTCTAGCTCAGCCGGCACCTGGGGAAACCTACCAAACCTGTGCATTTTTGAAACCTAGAGACCTAGGGGAATCCAAGATGGGGTGACTTGTGCGACTCTGACCAGGTTCTGTTACCAAGAATCCTTTGCAAACCTCAAAATTTGGCTAAAAAAACACTTTTTCATGTCATTTCGGTGACAGAAGGTTCTGGAATCTGAGAGGAGCCACAAATTTCCTTCCACCCAGCTTTCCCAGAAGTCTCCCGATAAAAATGGTAACTCACTTGTGTGGGTAGGCCTAGCGCCCGCAACAGGATATGCCCCAAAACACTACGTGGACACATCCCATTTTTTAACAGAAAACAGAGCTGTTTTTTGCAAAGTGCCTACCTGTAGATTTTGGCCTCTAGCTCAGCCGCCACCTAGGGAAACCTGCCAAACCTGTGCATTTTTTAAAACTAGAGACCTAGGGGAATCCAAGATGGGGTGACTTGTGGGGCTTTGACCAGGTTCTGTTACGCAGAATCCTTTGCAAACCTCAAAATTTGGGTAATAAAACACTTTTTCCTGTCATTTCGGTAACAGAAAGTTCTGGAATCTGAGAGGAGCCACAAATTTCCTTTCACCCAGCGTTCCCCTAAGTCTCCCGATAAAAATGGTTCCTCACTTGTGTGGGTAGGCCTAGTGCCCGCGACAGGATATGCCCCAAACACAACGTGGACATATCCCAATTTTTGACAGAAAACAGAGCTGTTTTTTGCAAAGTGCCTACCTGTAGATTTTGGCCTCTAGCTCAGCCAGCACCGAGGGAAACCTACCAAACCTGTGCATTTGTGAAAACTAGAGACCTAGGGGAATCCAAGATGGGGTGACTTGTGGGGCTCTAACCAGGTTCTGTTACCCAGAATCCTTTGCAAACCTCAAAATTTGGCTAAAAAAACACATTTTCCTCATATTTCGGTGACGGAAAGTTCTGGAATCTGAGAGAAGGCACGAATTTCCTTCCACCCAGCGCTCCCAGAAGTCTCCCGATAAAAATTATACCTCACTTGTGTGGGTAGGCCTAGCGTCCGCAACAGGATATGCCCCAAAACACGACGTGGACACATCCCATTTTTTGACAGAAAACAGAGCTGTTTTTTGCAAAGTGCCTACCTGTAGATTTTGGCCTCTAGCTCAGTCGGCACCTAGGGAAACCGACCAAACCTGTGCATTTTTTAAAACTAGAGACCTAGGGGAATCCAAGATTGGGTGACTTGTGGGGCTCTGATCAGGTTCTGTAACCCAGAATGCTTTGCAAACCTCAAAATTTGGCTAAAAAAACACATTTTCCTCACATTTCGGTGACAGAAAGTTCTGGAATCTGAGAGGAGGCACAAATTTCCTTCCACCCAGCTTTCCCAGAAGTCTCCCGATAAAAATGGTACCTCACTTGTGTGGGTAGGCCTAGCGCCCGCGACAGGATATGCCCCCAAAACACAACGTGGACACATCCCATTTTTTCACAGAAAACAGAGCTGTTTTTTGCTAAGTGCCTACCTGTAGATTTTGGCCTCTAGCTCAGCCGCCACCTAGGGAAACCTACCAAACGTGTGCATTTTTGAAAACTAGAGACCTAGTGGAATCCACAATGGGGTGACCTGTGGGGCTCTGACCAGGTTCTGTTACCCAGAATCCTTTGCAAACCTCAAAATTTGGGTAATAAAACACTTTTTCCTGTCATTTCGGTGACAGAAAGTTCTGGAATCTGAGAGGAGCCACAAATTTCCTTCCACCCAGCGTTCCCCTAAGTCTCCCAATAAAAATGGTTCCTCACTTGTGTGGGTAGGCCTAGTGCCCGCGACAGGATATGCCCCAAAACACAACGTGGACATATCCCAATTTTTGACAGAAAACAGAGCTGTTTTTTGCACAGTGCCTACCTGTAGATTTTGGCCTCTAGCTCAGCCGGCACCTAGGGAAACCTACCAAACCTGTGCATTTGTGAAAACTAGAGACCTAGGGGAATCCAAGATGGGGTGACTTGTGGGGCTCTAACCAGGTTCTGTTACCCAGAATCCTTTGCAAATCTCAAAATTTGGCTAAAAAAACACATTTTCTTCATATTTCGGTGACGGAAAGTTCTGGAATCTGAGAGAAGGCACGAATTTCCTTCCACCCAGCTTTCCCCCAAGTCTCCTGACAAAAATGCTACCTCACTTGTGTGGGTAGGCCTAGCACCCTCGACAGGATATGCCCCAAAACACGACGTGGACACATCCCATTTTTTGACAGAAAACAGAGCTGTTTTTTGCAAAGTGCCTACCTGTAGATTTTGGCCTCTAGCTCAGCCGGCACCTAGGGAAACTTACCAAACCTGTGCATTTTTGAAAACTAGAGACCTAGGGGAATCCAAGATGGGGTGACTTGTGGGGCTCTGATCAGGTTCTGTAACCCAGAATCCTTTGCAAACCTCAAAATTTGTCTAAAAAAACACATTTTCCTCACATTTCGGTGACAGAAAGTTCTGGAATCTGAGAGGAGGCACAAATTTCCTTCCACCTAGCGTTCCCCCAAGTCTCCCGATAAAAATGGAACCTCACTTGTGTGGGTAGGCCTAGCGCCCGCGACAGGATATGCCCCAAAACACAACGTGGAAACATCACATTTTCAGAAAGAAAACAGAGCTGTTTTTTACTAAGTGCCTAACTGTGGATTTTGGCCTCTAGCTCAGCCGGCACCTGGGGAAACCTAGCAAACCAGCGCATTTTTGAAAACTAGACACCTAGGGGAATCCAAGATGGGGTGACTTGTGGGGCTCTGACCAGGTTCTGTTACCCAGAATCCTTTGCAAACCTCAAAATCTGGCTAAAAAAAACACATTTCCCTCACATAATGGTGACAAAAAGTTCTGGAATCTGAGAGGAGCCACAAATTTCCTTCCACCCAGCGTTCCCCCAAGTCTGCCGATAAAAATGATACCTCACTTGTGTGGGTAAGCCTAGAGCCCGCGACAGGAAATCTCCCAAAATACAATGTGGACACTTCCTATTTTTTCACAGAAAACAGAGCTGTTTTTTACAAAGTGCCTACCTGTAGATTTTGGCCTCTAGCTCAAACGGCACCTAGGGAAACCTACCAAACGTGTGCATTTTTGAAAACTAGAGACCTAGGGGAATCCAAGATGGGGTGACTTGTGGGGCTCTGACCAGGTTTTGTTACCCGGAATCCTTTGCAAACCTCAAAATTTGGCTAAAAAAACACATTTTCCTCACATTTCAGTGACAGAAAGTTCTGGAATCAGAGAGGAGGCACAAATTTCCTTCCACCCAGCGTTCCCCCAAGTCTCCCGATAAAAATGGTACCTCACTTGTGTGGGTAGGCCTAGCGCCCACGACAGGATATGCCCCAAAACACAACGTGGACACATCCCATTTTCTGACAGAAAACAGAGCTGTTTTTTGCAAAGTGCCTACCTGTAGATTTTGGCCTCTAGCTCAGCCGGCACCTAGGGAAACCTACCAAACCTGTGCATTTGTGAAAACTAAAGACCTTAGGGGAATCCAAGATGGGGTGAGTTGTGGGGCTCTGACCAGGTTCTGTTACCCAGAATCCTTTGCAAACCTCAAAATTTGGCTAAAAAAACAAATTTTCCACACATTTCGATGACAGAAAGTTCTGGAATCTAAGAGGAGGCACAAATTTCCTTCCACCCAGCGTTCCCCCAAGTCTCCCGATAAAAATGATACCTCACTTGTGTGGGTAGGCCTAGAATCCGCGACAGGAAATGCGCCAAAGCACAACATGGACACATTTCATTTTTTGTGACAGAAAACAGAGCTGTTTTTTGCAAAGTGCCTACCTGTAGATTTTGGTCTCTAGCTCAACCGGCACCTAGGGAAACCTACCAAACCTGTGCATTTTTTAAAACTACAGACCTAGGGGAATCCAAGATGGGGGACTTGTGGGGCTCTGACCAGGTTCTGTTACCCAGAATCCTTTGCAAACCTCATCATTTGGCTAAAAAAACACATTTTCCTCGCATTTTGGTGACAGAAAGTTCTGGAATCTGACAGAAGGCACAAATTTCCTTCCACCCAGCGTTTCCCCAAGTCTCCCGATAAAAATTATACCTCACTTGTGTGGGTAGGCCTAGCGCCCGCGACAGGATATGCCCCAAAGCACAACGAGGACGCATCCCATTTTTTGACAGAAAACAGATCTGTTTTTTGCAAAGTGCCTACCTGTAGATTTTGGCCTCTAGTTCAGCCGGCACCTGGGGAAACCTAGCAAACCTGCGCATTTTTGAAAACTAGACAACTAGGGGAATCCAAGATGGGGTGACTTGTGGGGCTCTGACCAGGTTCTATTACCCAGAATCCTTTGCAAACCTCAAAATTTAGCTAAAAAAACACATTTTCCTCACATTTCGGTGACAGAAAGTTCTGGAATCCGAGAGGAGCAACAAATTTCCTTCCACCCACTGTTCCCCCAAGTCTCCCGATAAAAATGGTACCTCACTTGTGTGGGTAGGCCTAGCGCCTGCGACAGGATATGCCCCAAAACACGACGTGGACACATCACATTTTCAGAAAGAAAACAGAGCTGTTTTTTACTAAGTGCCTAGCTGTGGATTTTGGCCTCTAGCTCAGCCGGCACCTAAGGAAACCTAGCAAACCTGCGCATTTTTGAAAACTAGACACCTAGAAGAATCCAAGATGGGGTGACCTATGGGGCTCTGACCAGGTTCTGTTACCCAGAATCCTTTGCAAACCTCAAAATTTGGCTAAAAAACACTTTTTCCTGTCATTTCGGTGACAGAAATTTCTGGAATCTAAGAGGAACCACAAATTTCCCTCCACCCAGCGTTCCCACAAGTCTCCCGATAAAAAAGGTACCTCACTTGTGTGGGTAGGCCTAGCGCCCGCGACAGGATATGCCCCAAAACACGACTTGGACACATCACATTTTCAGAAAGAAAACAGAGTTGTTTTTTACTAAATGCCTAGCTGTGGATTTTGGCCTCTAGCTGGGGAAACCTAGCAAACCAGCACATTTTTGAAAACTAGAAACCTAGGGGAATCCAAGATGGGGTGACTTGTGGGGCTCTGACCAGGTTCTGTTACCCAGAATCATTTGCAAACCTCAAAATTTGGCTAAAAAAACACATTTTCCTCACATTTCGGTGACAGAAAGTTCTGGAATCTGAGAGGAGGCACAAATTTCCTTCCACCCAGCGTTCCCCCAAGTCTCCCGATAAAAATGATACCTCACTTGTGTGGGTAGGCCTAGCCACTGCGACAGGATATGCCCAAAGCACAACGTGGATGCATCCCATTTTTTGACAGAAAACAGAGCTGTTTTTTGCAAAGTGCCTACCTGTAGATTTTGGCCTCTAGCTCAGCCGGCACCTAGGGAAACCTACCAAACCTGTGCATTTTTTAAACCTAGAGACCTAGGGGAATCAAAGATGGGGTGACTTGTGGGACTCTGACCAGGTTCTGTTACCAAGAATCCTTTGCAAACCTCAAAATTTGGCAAAAAAAAACACTTTTTCCTGTCATTTCGGTGACAGAAAGTTCTGGAATCTGAGAGGAGCCACAAATTTCCTTCCACCCAGCGTTCCCACAAGTCTCCCGATAAAAATGGTACCTCACTTGTGTGGGTAGGCCTAGCGCCCGCGACAGGATATGCCCCAAAACACGACTTGGACAAATCGCATTTTCAGAAAGAAAACAGAGCTGTTTTTTACTAAGTGCCTAGCTGTGGATTTTGGCCTCTAGCTCAGCCGGCACCTGGGGAAACCGAGCAAACCTGCGCATTTTTTAAAAGTAGACATCTAGGGGAATCCAAGATGGGGTGACTTGTGGGGCTCTGACCAGGTTCTGTTACCCAGAATCCTTTGCAAACCTCAAAATTTGGCTAAAAAAACACATTTTCCTCACATTATGGTGACAAAAAGTTCTGGAATCTGAGAGGAGCCACAAATGTCCTCCAACCAAACGTTCCCCCAAGTCTCCCGATAAAAATGATACCTCACTTGTGTGGGTAGTCCTAGAACCCGCGACAGGAAATGCCCCAAAGCACAACGTGGACGCAACCCATTTTTTGACAGAAAACAGAGCTGTTTTTTGCAAAGTGGCTACCTGTAGATTTTGGCCTCTAGCTCAGCCGGCACCTAGGAAAACCTACCAAACCTGTGCATTTTTTAAAACTAGAGACCTAGGGGAATCCAAGATGGGGGACTTGTGGGGCTCTGACCAGGTTCTCTTACCCAGAATCCTTTGCAAACCTCAACATTTGGCTAAAAAAACAGATTTTCCTTCTCATTTCGGTGACAGAAAGTTCTGGAATCTGAGAGGAGCCACAAATTTCCTTCCACCCAGCGTTCCCCAAGTCTCCCGATAAAAATGATACCTCACTTGTGTGGGTAGGCCTAAAACCCGCAAAAGGAAATGCCCCAAAGCACAACGTGGACACATCCCATTTTTTGACAGAAAACAGAGCTGTTTTTTGCAAAGTGCCTACCTGTAGATTTTGGCCTCTAGCTCAGCCGGCACCTAGGGAAACCTACCAAACCTGTGCATTTTTGAAAACTAGAGACCTAGGGGAATCCAAGATGGGGGACTTGTGGGGCTCTGACCAGGTTCTGTTACCCAGAATCCTTTGCAAACCTCAACATTTGGCTAAAAAAACACATTTTCCTTGCATTTCGGTGACAGAAAGTTTTGGAATCTGAGGGGAGGCACAAATTTCCTTCCACCAAGCGTTCCCCCAAGTCTCCCGATAAAAATGATACCTCACTTGTGTGGGTAGGCATAGCGCCTGCGACAGGATATGCCCCAAAGCACAACGTGGACGCATCCCATTTTTTGACAGAAAACAGAGCTGTTTTTTGCAAAGTGCCTACCTGTAGATTTTGGCATCTAGCTCAGCCGGCACCTAGGGAAACCTACCAAACCTGTGCATTTTTGAAACCTAGAGACCTAGGGGAATCCAAGATGGGGTGACTTGTGGGACTCAGACCAGGTTCTGTTACCAAGAATCCTTTGCAAACCTCAAAATTTGGCTAAAAAAAACACATTTTCCTCACATTATGGTGACAGAAAGTTCTGGAATCTGAGAGGAGGCACAAATTTCCTTCCACCCAGCGTTCCCAGAAGTCTCCCGATAAAAATGGTACCTCACTTGTGTGGGTAGGCCTAGCGCCCGCTACAGGATATGCCCCAAAACACAACGTGGACACATCCCATTTTTTCACAGAAAACAGAGCTGTTTTTTGCAAAGTGCCTACCTGTAGATTTTGGCCTCTAGCTCAGCCGCCACCTAGGGAAACCTACCAAACTTGTGCATTTTTGAAAACTAGAGACCTATGGGAATCCAAGATGGGGTGACTTGTGGGGCTCTGACCAGGTTCTGTTACCCAGAATCGTTTGCAAACCTCAAAATTTGGGTAATAAAACACTTTTTCCTGTCATTTCGGTGACAGAAAGTTCTGGAATCTGAGAGGAGCCACAAATTTCTTTCCACCCAGCGTTCCCCTAAGTCTCCCGATAAAAATGGTTCCTCACTTGTGTGGATAGGCCTAGTGCCCGCGACAGGATATGCCCAAAAACACAACGTGGACATATCCCAATTTTTGACAGAAAACAGAGCTGTTTTTTGCAAAGTGCCTACCTGTAGATTTTGGCCTCTAGCTCAGCCGGCACCTAGGGAAACCTACCAAACCTGTGCATTTGTGAAATCTAGAGACCTAGAGGAATCCAAGATGGCGTGACTTGTGGGGCTCTAACCAGGTTCTGTTACCCAGAATCCTTTGCAAACCTCAAAATGTGGCTAAAAAAACACATTTTCTTCATATTTCGGTGACGGAAAGTTCTGGAATCTGAGAGAAGGCACGAATTTCCTTCCACCCAGCCTTCCCCCAAGTCTCCCGATAAAAATGATACCTCACTTGTGTGGGTAGGCCTAGCGCGCGCCACAGGATATGCCCCAAAACACGACGTGGACACATCCCATTTTTTGACAGAAAACAGAGCTGTTTTTTGCAAAGTGCCTACCTGTAGATTTTGGCCTCTAGCTCAAACGGCACCTAGGGAAACCTACCAAACTTGTGCATTTTTTAAACCTAGAGACCTAGGGGAATCCAAGATGGGGTGACTTGTGGACTCTTACCAGGTTCTGTTACCAAGAATACTTTTCAAACCTCAAAATTTGGCTAAAAAAACACTTTTTCCTGTCATTTCGGTGACAGAAAGTTCTGGAATCTGAGAGGAGCCACAAATTTCCTTCCACCCAGCGTTCCCACAAGTCTCCCGATAAAAATGGTACCTCACTTGTGTGGGTAGGCCTAGCGCCCGCGACAGGATATGCCTCAAAACATGACGTGGACACATCACATTTTCAGAAAGAAAACAGAGCTGTTTTTTACTAAGTGCCTAGCTGTGGATTTTGGCCTCTAGCTCAGCCGGCACCTGGGGAAACCTAGCAAACCTGCGCATTTTTTAAAACTAGACATCTAGGGGAATCCAAGATGGGGTGACTTGTGGGGCTCTGACCAGGTTCTGTTACCCAGAATCCTTTGCAAACCTCAAAATTTGGCTAAAAAAACACATTTTCCTCACATTATGGTGACAAAAAGTTCTGGAATCTGAGAGGAGCCACAAATGTCCTTCAACCCAACGTTCCCCCAAGTCTGCCGATAAAAATGATACCTCACTTGTGTGGGTAAGCCTAGCGCCTGCGACATGATATGCCCCAAAACACGACGTGGACTCATCCCATTTTTTGACAGAAAACAGAGCTGTTTTTTGCAAAGCGCCTACCTGTAGATTGCGGTCTTTAGCTCAACCGGCACCTAGGGAAACCTACCAAACCTGTGCATTTTTTAAAACTAGAGACCTAGGGGAATCCAACATTATGTGACTTGTGGGGCTCTGATCAGGTTCTGTAACCCAGAATGCTTTGCAAACAGCAAAATTGGGCTAAAAAAACACATTTTCCTCACATTTCGCTGACAGAAAGTTCTGGAATCTGAGAGGAGGCACAAATTTCCTTCCACCCAGCGTTCCCAGAAGTCTCCCGATAAAAATGGTACATCACTTGTGTGGGTAGACCTAGCGCCCGCAACAGGATATGCCCCAAAACACAACGTGGACACATCCATTTTTTTCACAGAAAACAGAGCTGTTTTTTGCAAAGTGCCTACCTGTAGATTTTGGCCTCTAGCTCAGCCGCCACCTAGGGAAACCTACCAAACCTGTACATTTTTGAAAACTAGAGACCTAGGGGAATCCACAATGGGGTGACTTCTGGGGCTCTGACCAGGTTCTGTTACCCAGAATCCTTTGCAAACCTCAAAATTTGGGTAATAAAACACTTTTTCCTGTCATTTCGGTGACAGAAAGTTCTGGAATCTGAGAGGAGCCACAAATTTCTTTCCACCCAGTGTTCCCCTAAGTCTCCCGATAAAAATGGTTCCTCACTTGTGTGGATAGGCCTAGTGCCCGCGACAGGATATGCCCCAAAACACAACGTGGACATATCCCAATTTTTGACAGAAAACTGAGCTGTTTTTTGCAAAGTGCCTACCTGTAGATTTTGGCCTCTAGCTCAGCCGGCACCTAGGGAAACCTACCAAACCTGTGCATTTGTGAAAACTAGAGACCTAGAGGAATCCAAGATGGGGTGACTTGTGGGGCTCTAACCAGGTTCTGTTACCCAGAATCCTTTGCAAACCTCAAAATTTGGCTAAAAAAAACAAATTTTCCTCTTATTTCGGTGACGGAAAGTTCTGCAATATGAGAGAAGGCACGAATTTCCTTCCACCCAGCCTTCCCCCAAGTCTCCCGATAAAAATGATACCTCACTTGTGTGGGTAGGCCTAGCGCCCGCGACAGGATATGCCCCAAAACACGACGTGGACACATACCATTTTTTGACAGAAAACAGAGCTGTTTTTTGCAAAGTGCCTACCTGTAGATTTTGGCCTCTAGCTCAGCCAGCACCTAGGGAAACCTACCAAACTTGTGCATTTTTGAAACCTAGAGACCTATGGGAATCCAAGATGGGGTGACTTGTGGGACTCTGACCATGTTCTGTTACCAAGAATCCTTTGCAAACCTCAAAATTTGGCTAAAAAAACACTTTTTCCTGTCATTTCGGTGACAGAAAGTTCTAGAATCTGAGAGGAGCCACAAATTTCCTTCCACCCAGCGTTCCCACAAGTCTCCCGATAAAAATGGTACCTCACTTCTGTGGGTAGGCCTATCGCCCGCGACAGGATATGCCCCAAAACATGACGTGGACACATAACATTTTCAGAAAGAAAACACAGCTGTTTTTTACTAAGTGCCTAGCTGTGGATTTTGGCCTCTAGCTCAGCCGGCACCTGGGGAAACCTAGCAAACCTGCGCATTTTTTAAAACTAGACATCTAGGGGAATCCAAGATGGGGTGACTTGTGGGGCTCTGACCAGGTTCTGTTACCCAGAATCCTTTGCAAACCTCAAAATTTGGCTAAAAAAACACATTTTCCTCACATTTCGGTGACAGAAAGTTCTGGAATCTGAGAGGAGCCACAAATGTCCTTCCAACCAGCGTTCCCCCATGTCTCCCGATAAAAATGATACCTCACTTGTGTGGGTAGGCCTAGAACCCGCGACAGGAAATGCCCCAAAGCACAACGTGGACACATCCCATTTTTTGACAGAAAACAGAGCTGTTTTTTGCAAAGTGCCTACCTGTAGATATAGGCCTCTAGCTCAGCCGACACCGAGGGAAACCTACCAAACCTGTGCATTTGTGAAAACTAGAGACCTAGGGGAATCCAAGATGGGGTGACTTGTGGGGCTCTAACCAGGTTCTGGTACCCAGAATCCTTTGCAAACCTCATAATTTGGCTAAAAAAACACATTTTCCTCATATTTCGGTGACGGAAAGTTCTGGAATCTGAGAGAAGGTACGAATTTCCTTCCACCCAGCGTTCCCCCAAGTCTCCCGATAAAAATTATACCTCACTTGTGTGGGTAGGCCTAGCGCCCGCAACAGGATATGCCCCAAAACACGACGTGGACACATCCCATTTTTTGACAGAAAACAGAGCTGTTTTTTTAAAAGTGCCTACCTGTAGATTTTGGCCTCTAGCTCAGCCGGCACCTAAGGAAACCTACCAAACCAGTGCATTTTTGAAACCTAGAGACCTAGGGGAATCCAAGATGGGGTGACTTGTGCGACTCTGACCAGGTTCTGTTACCAAGAATCCTTTGCAAACCTCAAAATTTGGCTAAAAAAACACTTTTTCCTGTCATTTCGGTGACAGAAGGTTCTGGAATCTGAGAGGAGCCACAAATTTCCTTCCACCCAGCTTTCCCAGAAGTCTCCCGATAAAAATGGTACCTCACTTGTGTGGGTAGGCCTAGCGCCCGCGACAGGATACGCCCCAAAACACAACGTGGACACATCCCATTTTTTGACAGAAAACAGAGCTGTTTTTTGCAAAGTGCCTACCTGTAGATTTTGGCCTCTAGCTCAGCCGCCACCTAGGGAAACCTACCAAACCTGTGCATTTTTGAAAACTAGAGACCTAGGGGAATCCAAGATGGGGTGACTTGTGGGGCTTTGACCAGGTTCTGTTACGCAGAATCCTTTGCAAACCTCAAAATTTGGGTAATAAAACACTTTTTCCTGTCATTTCGGTGACAGAAAGTTCTGGAATCTGAGAGGAGCCACAAATTTCCTTCCACCCAGCGTTCCCCTAAGTCTCCCGATAAAAATGGTTCCTCACTTGTGTGGGTAGGCCTAGTGCCCGCGACAGGATATGCCCCAAACACAACGTGGACATATCCCAATTTTTGACAGAAAACAGAGCTGTTTTTTGCAAAGTGCCTACCTGTAGATTTTGGCCTCTAGCTCAGCCGGCACCGAGGGAAACCTACCAAACCTGTGCATTTGTGAAAACTAGAGACCTAGGGGAATCCAAGATGGGGTGACTTGTGGGGCTCTAACCAGGTTCTGTTACCCAGAATCCTTTGCAAACCTCAAAATTTGGCTAAAAAAACACATTTTCCTCATATTTCGGTGACGGAAAGTTCTGGAATCTGAGAGAAGGCACGAATTTCCTTCCACCCAGCGCTCCCAGAAGTCTCCCGATAAAAATTATACCTCACTTGTGTGGGTAGGCCTAGCGCCCGCAACAGGATATGCCCCAAAACACGACGTGGACACATCCCATTTTTTGACTGAAAACAGAGCTGTTTTTTGCAAAGTGCCTACCTGTAGATTTTGGCCTCTAGCTCAGCCGGCACCTAGGGAAACCGACCAAACCTGTGCATTTTTTAAAACTAGAGACCTAGGGGAATCCAAGATTGGGTGACTTGTGGGGCTCTGATCAGGTTCTGTAACCCAGAATGCTTTGCAAACCTCAAAATTTGGCTAAAAAAACACAATTTCCTCACATTTCGGTGACAGAAAGTTCTGGAATCTGAGAGGAGGCACAAATTTCCTTCCACCCAGCTTTCCCAGAAGTCTCCCTATAAAAATGGTACCTCACTTGTGTGGGTAGGCCTAGCGCCCGCGACAGGATATGCCCCCAAAACACAATGTGGACACATCCCATTTTTTCACAGAAAACAGAGCTGTTTTTTGCTAAGTGCCTACCTGTAGATTTTGGCCTCTAGCTCAGCCGCCACCTAGGGAAACCTACCAAACGTGTGCATTTTTGAAAACTAGAGACCTAGTGGAATCCACAATGGGGTGACCTGTGGGGCTCTGACCAGGTTCTGTTACCCAGAATCCTTTGCAAACATCAAAATTTGGGTAATAAAACACTTTTTCCTGTCATTTCGGTGACAGAAAGTTCTGGAATCTGAGAGGAGCCACAAATTTCCTTCCACCCAGCGTTCCCCTAAGTCTCCCAATAAAAATGGTTCCTCACTTGTGTGGGTAGGCCTAGTGCCCGCGACAGGATATGCCCCAAAACACAACGTGGACATATCCCAATTTTTGACAGAAAACAGAGCTGTTTTTTGCAAAGTGCCTACCTGTAGATTTTGGCCTCTAGCTCAGCCGGCACCTAGGGAAACCTACCAAACCTGTGCATTTGTGAAAACTAGAGACCTAGGGGAATCCAAGATGGGGTGACTTGTGGGGCTCTAACCAGGTTCTGTTACCCAGAATCCTTTGCAAATCTCAAAATTTGGCTAAAAAAACACATTTTCCTCATATTTCGGTGACGGAAAGTTCTGGAATCTGAGAGAAGGCACGAATTTCCTTCCACCCAGCTTTCCCCCAAGTCTCCCGACAAAAATGCTACCTCACTTGTGTGGGTAGGCCTAGCACCCTCGACAGGATATGCCCCAAAACACGACGTGGACACATCCCATTTTTTGACAGAAAACAGAGCTGTTTTTTGCAAAGTGCCTACCTGTAGATTTTGGCCTCTAGCTTAGCCGGCACCTAGGGAAACTTACCAAACCTGTGCATTTTTGAAAACTAGAGACCTAGGGGAATCCAAGATGGGGTGACTTGTGGGGCTCTGATCAGGTTCTGTAACCCAGAATCCTTTGCAAACCTCAAAATTTGTCTAAAAAAACACATTTTCCTCACATTTCGGTGACAGAAAGTTCTGGAATCTGAGAGGAGGCACAAATTTCCTTCCACCTAGCGTTCCCCCAAGTCTCCCGATAAAAATGGAACCTCACTTGTGTGGGTAGGCCTAGCGCCCGCGACAGGATATGCCCCAAAACACAACGTGGAAACATCACATTTTCAGAAAGAAAACAGAGCTGTTTTTTACTAAGTGCCTAACTGTGGATTTTGGCCTCTAGCTCAGCCGGCACCTGGGGAAACCTAGCAAACCAGCGCATTTTTGAAAACTAGACACCTAGGGGAATCCAAGATGGGGTGACTTGTGGGGCTCTGACCAGGTTCTGTTACCCAGAATCCTTTGCAAACCTCAAAATCTGGCTAAAAAAAACACATTTCCCTCACATTATGGTGACAAAAAGTTCTGGAATCTGAGAGGAGCCACAAATTTCCTTCCACCCAGCGTTCCCCCAAGTCTGCCGATAAAAATGATACCTCACTTGTGTGGGTAGGCCTAGAGCCCGCGACAGGAAATGTCCCAAAATACAATGTGGACACTTCCCATTTTTTCACAGAAAACAGAGCTGTTTTTTACAAAGTGCCTACCTGTAGATTTTGGCCTCTAGCTCAAACGGCACCTAGGGAAACCTACCAAACGTGTGCATTTTTGAAAACTAGAGACCTAGGGGAATCCAAGATGGGGTGACTTGTGGGGCTCTGACCAGGTTTTGTTACCCGGAATCCTTTGCAAACCTCAAAATTTGGCTAAAAAAACACATTTTCCTCACATTTCAGTGACAGAAAGTTCTGGAATCAGAGAGGAGGCTCAAATTTCCTTCCACCCAGCGTTCCCCCAAGTCTCCCGATAAAAATGGTACCTCACTTGTGTGGGTAGGCCTAGCGCCCACGACAGGATATGCCCCAAAACACAACGTGGACACATCCCATTTTTTGACAGAAAACAGAGCTGTTTTTTGCAAAGTGCCTACCTGTAGATTTTGGCCTCTAGCTCAGCCGGCACCTAGGGAAACCTACCAAACCTGTGCATTTGTGAAAACTAAAGACCGAGGGGAATCCAAGATGGGGTGAGTTGTGGGGCTCTGACCAGGTTCTGTTACCCAGAATCCTTTGCAAACCTCAAAATTTGGCTAAAAAAACAAATTTTCACACATTTCGATGACAGAAAGTTCTGGAATCTAAGAGGAGCCACAAATTTCCTTCCACCCAGCGTTCCCCCAAGTCTCCCGATAAAAATGATACCTCACTTGTGTGGGTAGGCCTAGAATCCGCGACAGGAAATGCGCCAAAGCACAACATGGACACATTTCATTTTTTGTGACAGAAAACAGAGCTGTTTTTTGCAAAGTGCCTACCTGTAGATTTTGGTCTCTAGCTCAACCGGCACCTAGGGAAACCTACCAAACCTCTGCATTTTTTAAAACTACAGACCTAGGGGAATCCAAGATGGGGGACTTGTGGGGCTCTGACCAGGTTCTGTTACCCAGAATCCTTTGCAAACCTCAACATTTGGCTAAAAAAACACATTTTCCTCGCATTTTGGTGACAGAAAGTTCTGGAATCTGAGAGAAGGCACAAATTTCCTTCCACCCAGCGTTTCCCCAAGTCTCCCAATAAAAATTATACCTCACTTGTGTGGGTAGGCCTAGCGCCCGCGACAGGATATGCCCCAAAGCACAACGAGGACGCATCCCATTTTTTGACAGAAAACAGAGCTGTTTTTTGCAAAGTGCCTACCTGTAGATTTTGGCCTCTAGTTCAGCCGGCACCTGGGGAAACCTAGCAAACCTGCGCATTTTTGAAAACTAGACAACTAGGGGAATCCAAGATGGGGTGACTTGTGGGGCTCTGACCAGGTTCTATTACCCAGAATCCTTTGCAAACCTCAAAATTTAGCTAAAAAAACACATTTTCCTCACATTTCGGTGACAGAAAGTTCTGGAATCCGAGAGGAGCAACAAATTTCCTTCCACCCACTGTTCCCCCAAGTCTCCCGATAAAAATGGTACCTCACTTGTGTGGGTAGGCCTAGCGCCTGCGACAGGATATGCCCCAAAACACGACGTGGACACATCACATTTTCAGAAAGAAAACAGAGCTGTTTTTTACTAAGTGCCTAGCTGTGGATTTTGGCCTCTAGCTCAGCCGGCACCTAAGGAAACCTAGCAAACCTGCGCATTTTTGAAAACTAGACCCCTAGAAGAATCCAAGATGGGGTGACCTATGGGGCTCTGACCAGGTTCTGTTACCCAGAATCCTTTGCAAACCTCAAAATTTGGCTAAAAAACACTTTTTCCTGTCATTTCGGTGACAGAAATTTCTGGAATCTAAGAGGAACCACAAATTTCCCTCCACCCAGCGTTCCCACAAGTCTCCCGATAAAAAAGGTACCTCACTTGTGTGGGTAGGCCTAGCGCCCGCGACAGGATATGCCCCAAAACACGACTTGGACACATCACATTTTCAGAAAGAAAACAGAGTTGTTTTTTACTAAATGCCTAGCTGTGGATTTTGGCCTCTAGCTGGGGAAACCTAGCAAACCAGCGCATTTTTGAAAACTAGAAACCTAGGGGAATCCAAGATGGGGTGACTTGTGGGGCTCTGACCAGGTTCTGTTACCCAGAATCATTTGCAAACCTCAAAATTTGGCTAAAAAAACACATTTTCCTCACATTTCGGTGATAGAAAGTTCTGGAATCTGAGAGGAGGTACAAATTTCCTTCCACCCAGCGTTCCCCCAAGTCTCCCGATAAAAATGATACCTCACTTGTGTGGGTAGGCCTAGCGCCTGCGACAGGATATGCCCCAAAGCACAACGTGGATGCATCCCATTTTTTGACAGAAAACAGAGCTGTTTTTTGCAAAGTGCCTACCTGTAGATTTTGGCCTCTAGCTCATCCAGCACCTAGGGAAACCTACCAAACCTGTGCATTTTTTAAACCTAGAGACCTAGGGGAATCAAAGATGGGGTGACTTGTGGGACTCTGACCAGGTTCTGTTACCAAGAATCCTTTGCAAACCTCAACATTTGGCTAAAAAAACACATTTTCCTCGCATTTTGGTGACAGAAAGTTCTGGAATCTGAGAGAAGGCACAAATTTCCTTCCACCCAGCGTTTCCCCAAGTCTCCCGATAAAAATTATACCTCACTTGTGTGGGTAGGCCTAGCACCCGCGACAGGATATGCCCCAAAGCACAACGAGGACGCATCCCATTTTTTGACAGAAAACAGAGCTGTTTTTTGCAAAGTGCCTACCTGTATATTTTGGCCTCTAGTTCAGCCGGCACCTGGGGAAACCTAGCAAACCTGCGCATTTTTGAAAACTAGACAACTAAGGGAATCCAAGATGGGGTGACTTGTGGGGCTCTGACCAGGTTCTATTACCCAGAATCCTTTGCAAACCTCAAAATTTAGCTAAAAAAACAAATTTTCCTCACATTTCGGTGACAGAAAGTTCTGGAATCCGAGAGGAGCAACAAATTTCCTTCCACCCACTGTTCCCCCAAGTCTCCCGATAAAAATGGTACCTCACTTGTGTGGGTAGGCCTAGCGCCTGCGACAGGATATGCCCCAAAACACGACGTGGACACATCACATTTTCAGAAAGAAAACAGAGCTGTTTTTTACTAAGTGCCTAGCTGTGGATTTTGGCCTCTAGCTCAGCCGGCACCTAAGGAAACCTAGCAAACCTGCGCATTTTTGAAAACTAGACACCTAGAAGAATCCATGATGGGGTGACCTATGGGGCTCTGACCAGGTTCTGTTACCCAGAATCCTTTGCAAACCTCAAAATTTGGCTAAAAAACACTTTTTCCTGTCATTTCGGTGACAGAAATTTCTGGAATCTAAGAGGAACCACAAATTTCCCTCCACCCAGCGTTCCCACAAGTCTCCCGATAAAAAAGGTACCTCACTTGTGTGGGTAGGCCTAGCGCCCGCGACAGGATATGCCCCAAAACACGACTTGGACACATCACATTTTCAGAAAGAAAACAGAGTTGTTTTTTACTAAATGCCTAGCTGTGGATTTTGGCCTCTAGCTGGGGAAACCTAGCAAACCAGTGCATTTTTGAAAACTAGAAACCTAGGGGAATCCAAGATGGGGTGACTTGTGGGGCTCTGACCAGGTTCTGTTACCCAGAATCATTTGCAAACCTCAAAATTTGGCTAAAAAAACACATTTTCCTCACATTTCGGTGACAGAAAGTTCTGGAATCTGAGAGGAGGCACAAATTTCCTTCCACCCAGCGTTCCCCCAAGTCTCCCGATAAAAATGATACCTCACTTGTGTGGGTAGGCCTAGCGCCTGCGACAGGATATGCCCCAAAGCACAACGTGGATGCATCCCATTTTTTGACAGAAAACAGAGCTGTTTTTTGCAAAGTGCCTACCTGTAGATTTTGGCCTCTAGCTCAGCCGGCACCTAGGGAAACCTACCAAACCTGTGCATTTTTTAAACCTAGAGACCTAGGGGAATCAAAGATGGGGTGACTTGTGGGACTCTGACCAGGTTCTGTTACCAAGAATCCTTTGCAAACCTCAAAATTTGGCAAAAAAAAACACTTTTTCCTGTCATTTCGGTGACAGAAAATTCTGGAATCTGAGAGGAGCCACAAATTTCCTTCCACCCACTGTTCCCCCAAGTCTCCCGATAAAAATGGTACCTCACTTGTGTGGGTAGGCCTAGCGCCTGCGACAGGATATGCCCCAAAACACGATGTGGACACATCACATTTTCAGAAAGAAAACAGAGCTGTTTTTTACTAAGTGCCTAGCTGTGGATTTTGGCCTCTAGCTCAGCCGGCACCTAAGGAAACCTAGCAAACCTGCGCATTTTTGAAAACTAGACACCTAGAAGAATCCAAGATGGGGTGACCTATGGGGCTCTGACCAGGTTCTGTTACCCAGAATCCTTTGCAAACCTCAAAATTTGGCTAAAAAACACTTTTTCCTGTCATTTCGGTGACAGAAATTTCTGGAATCTAAGAGGAACCACAAATTTCCCTCCACCCAGCGTTCCCACAAGTCTCCCGATAAAAAAGGTACCTCACTTGTGTGGGTAGGCCTAGCGCCCGCGACAGGATATGCCCCAAAACACGACTTGGACACATCACATTTTCAGAAAGAAAACAGAGTTGTTTTTTACTAAATGCCTAGCTGTGGATTTTGGCCTCTAGCTGGGGAAACCTAGCAAACCAGCGCATTTTTGAAAACTAGAAACCTAGGGGAATCCAAGATGGGGTGACTTGTGGGGCTCTGACCAGGTTCTGTTACCCAGAATCATTTGCAAACCTCAAAATTTGGCTAAAAAAACACATTTTCCTCACATTTCGGTGACAGAAAGTTCTGGAATCTGAGAGGAGGCACAAATTTCCTTCCACCCAGCGTTCCCCCAAGTCTCCCGATAAAAATGATACCTCACTTGTGTGGGTAGGCCTAGCGCCTGCGACAGGATATGCCCCAAAGCACAACGTGGATGCATCCCATTTTTTGACAGAAAACAGAGCTGTTTTTTGCAAAGTGCCTACCTGTAGATTGTGGCCTCTAGCTCAGCCGGCACCTAGGGAAACCTACCAAACCTGTGCATTTTTTAAACCTAGAGACCTAGGGGAATCAAAGATGGGGTGACTTGTGGGACTCTGACCAGGTTCTGTTACCAAGAATCCTTTGCAAACCTCAACATTTGGCTAAAAAAACACATTTTCCTCGCAATTTGGTGACAGAAAGTTCTGGAATCTGAGAGAAGGCACAAATTTCCTTCCACCCAGCGTTTCCCCAAGTTTCCCGATAAAAATTATACCTCACTTGTGTGGGTAGGCCTAGCGCCCGCGACAGGATATGCCCCAAAGCACAACGAGGACGCATCCCATTTTTTGACAGAAAACAGAGCTGTTTTTTGCAAAGTGCCTACCTGTAGATTTTGGCCTCTAGTTCAGCCGGCACCTGGGGAAACCTAGCAAACCTGCGCATTTTTGAAAACTAGACAACTAGGGGAATCCAAGATGGGGTGACTTGTGGGGCTCTGACCAGGTTCTATTACCCAGAATCCTTTGCAAACCTCAAAATTTAGCTAAAAAAACACATTTTCCTCACATTTCGGTGACAGAAAGTTCTGGAATCCGAGAGGAGCAACAAATTTCCTTCCACCCACTGTTCCCCCAAGTCTCCCGATAAAAATGGTACCTCACTTGTGTGGGTAGGCCTAGCGCCTGCGACAGGATATGCCCCAAAACACGACGTGGACACCGCACATTTTCAGAAAGAAAACAGAGCTGTTTTTTACTAAGTGCCTAGCTGTGGATTTTGGCCTCTAGCTCAGCCGGCACCTAAGGAAACCTAGCAAACCTGCGCATTTTTGAAAACTAGACACCTAGAAGAATCCAAGATGGGGTGACCTATGGGGCTCTGACCAGGTTCTGTTACCCAGAATCCTTTGCAAACCTCAAAATTTGGCTAAAAAACACTTTTTCCTGTCATTTCGGTGACAGAAATTTCTGGAATCTAAGAGGAACCACAAATTTCCCTCCACCCAGCGTTCCCACAAGTCTCCCGATAAAAAAGGTACCTCACTTGTGTGGGTAGGCCTAGCGCCCGCGACAGGATATGCCCCAAAACACGACTTGGACACATCACATTTTCAGAAAGAAAACAGAGTTGTTTTTTACTAAATGCCTAGCTGTGGATTTTGGCCTCTAGCTGGGGAAACCTAGCAAACCAGCGCATTTTTGAAAACTAGAAACCTAGGGGAATCCAAGATGGGGTGACTTGTGGGGCTCTGACCAGGTTCTGTTACCCAGAATCATTTGCAAACCTCAAAATTTGGCTAAAAAAACACATTTTCCTCACATTTCGGTGACAGAAAGTTCTGGAATCTGAGAGGAGGCACAAATTTCCTTCCACCCAGCGTTCCCCCAAGTCTCCCGATAAAAATGATACCTCACTTGTGTGGGTAGGCCTAGCGCCTGCGACAGGATATGCCCCAAAGCACAACGTGGATGCATCCCATTTTTTGACAGAAAACAGAGCTGTTTTTTGCAAAGTGCCTACCTGTAGATTTTGGCCTCTAGCTCATCCGGCACCTAGGGAAACCTACCAAACCTGTGCATTTTTTAAACCTAGAGACCTAGGGGAATCAAAGATGGGGTGACTTGTGGGACTCTGACCAGGTTCTGTTACCAAGAATCCTTTGCAAACCTCAACATTTGGCTAAAAAAACACATTTTCCTCGCATTTTGGTGACAGAAAGTTCTGGAATCTGAGAGGAGCCACAAATTTCCTTCCACCCACTGTTCCCCCAAGTCTCCCGATAAAAATGGTACCTCACTTGTGTGGGTAGGCCTAGCGCCTGCGACAGGATATGCCCCAAAACACGACGTGGACACATCACATTTTCAGAAAGAAAACAGAGCTGTTTTTTACTAAGTGCCTAGCTGTGGATTTTGGCCTCTAGCTCAGCCGGCACCTAAGGAAACCTAGCAAACCTGCGCATTTTTGAAAACTAGACACCTAGAAGAATCCAAGATGGGGTGACCTATGGGGCTCTGACCAGGTTCTGTTACCCAGAATCCTTTGCAAACCTCAAAATTTGGCTAAAAAACACTTTTTCCTGTCATTTCGGTGACAGAAATTTCTGGAATCTAAGAGGAACCACAAATTTCCCTCCACCCAGCGTTCCCACAAGTCTCCCGATAAAAAAGGTACCTCACTTGTGTGGGTAGGCCTAGCGCCCGCGACAGGATATGCCCCAAAACACGACTTGGACACATCACATTTTCAGAAAGAAAACAGAGTTGTTTTTTACTAAATGCCTAGCTGTGGATTTTGGCCTCTAGCTGGGGAAACCTAGCAAACCAGCGCATTTTTGAAAACTAGAAACCTAGGGGAATCCAAGATGGGGTGACTTGTGGGGCTCTGACCAGGTTCTGTTACCCAGAATCATTTGCAAACCTCAAAATTTGGCTAAAAAAACACATTTTCCTCACATTTCGGTGACAGAAAGTTCTGGAATCTGAGAGGAGGCACAAATTTCCTTCCACCCAGCGTTCCCCCAAGTCTCCCGATAAAAATGATACCTCACTTGTGTGGGTAGGCCTAGCGCCTGCGACAGGATATGCCCCAAAGCACAACGTGGATGCATCCCATTTTTTGACAGAAAACAGAGCTGTTTTTTGCAAAGTGCCTACCTGTAGATTTTGGCCTCTAGCTCATCCGGCACCTAGGGAAACCTACCAAACCTGTGCATTTTTTAAACCTAGAGACCTAGGGGAATCAAAGATGGGGTGACTTGTGGGACTCTGACCAGGTTCTGTTACCAAGAATCCTTTGCAAACCTCAACATTTGGCTAAAAAAACACATTTTCCTCGCATTTTGGTGACAGAAAGTTCTGGAATCTGAGAGAAGGCACAAATTTCCTTCCACCCAGCGTTTCCCCAAGTCTCCCGATAAAAATTATACCTCACTTGTGTGGGTAGGCCTAGCACCCGCGACAGGATATGCCCCAAAGCACAACGAGGACGCATCCCATTTTTTGACAGAAAACAGAGCTGTTTTTTGCAAAGTGCCTACCTGTATATTTTGGCCTCTAGTTCAGCCGGCACCTGGGGAAACCTAGCAAACCTGCGCATTTTTGAAAACTAGACAACTAGGGGAATCCAAGATGGGGTGACTTGTGGGGCTCTGACCAGGTTCTATTACCCAGAATCCTTTGCAAACCTCAAAATTTAGCTAAAAAAACACATTTTCCTCACATTTCGGTGACAGAAAGTTCTGGAATCCGAGAGGAGCAACAAATTTCCTTCCACCCACTGTTCCCCCAAGTCTCCCGATAAAAATGGTACCTCACTTGTGTGGGTAGGCCTAGCGCCTGCGACAGGATATGCCCCAAAACACGACGTGGACACATCACATTTTCAGAAAGAAAACAGAGCTGTTTTTTACTAAGTGCCTAGCTGTGGATTTTGGCCTCTAGCTCAGCCGGCACCTAAGGAAACCTAGCAAACCTGCGCATTTTTGAAAACTAGACACCTAGAAGAATCCAAGATGGGGTGACCTATGGGGCTCTGACCAGGTTCTGTTACCCAGAATCCTTTGCAAACCTCAAAATTTGGCTAAAAAACACTTTTTCCTGTCATTTCGGTGACAGAAATTTCTGGAATCTAAGAGGAACCACAAATTTCCCTCCACCCAGCGTTCCCACAAGTCTCCCGATAAAAAAGGTACCTCACTTGTGTGGGTAGGCCTAGCGCCCGCGACAGGATATGCCCCAAAACACGACTTGGACACATCACATTTTCAGAAAGAAAACAGAGTTGTTTTTTACTAAATGCCTAGCTGTGGATTTTGGCCTCTAGCTGGGGAAACCTAGCAAACCAGCGCATTTTTGAAAACTAGAAACCTAGGGGAATCCAAGATGGGGTGACTTGTGGGGCTCTGACCAGGTTCTGTTACCCAGAATCATTTGCAAACCTCAAAATTTGGCTAAAAAAACACATTTTCCTCACATTTCGGTGACAGAAAGTTCTGGAATCTGAGAGGAGGCACAAATTTCCTTCCACCCAGCGTTCCCCCAAGTCTCCCGATAAAAATGATACCTCACTTGTGTGGGTAGGCCTAGCGCCTGCGACAGGATATGCCCCAAAGCACAACGTGGATGCATCCCATTTTTTGACAGAAAACAGAGCTGTTTTTTGCAAAGTGCCTACCTGTAGATTTTGGCCTCTAGCTCATCCGGCACCTAGGGAAACCTACCAAACCTGTGCATTTTTTAAACCTAGAGACCTAGGGGAATCAAAGATGGGGTGACTTGTGGGACTCTGACCAGGTTCTGTTACCAAGAATCCTTTGCAAACCTCAACATTTGGCTAAAAAAACACATTTTCCTCGCATTTTGGTGACAGAAAGTTCTGGAATCTGAGAGAAGGCACAAATTTCCTTCCACCCAGCGTTTCCCCAAGTCTCCCGATAAAAATTATACCTCACTTGTGTGGGTAGGCCTAGCACCCGCGACAGGATATGCCCCAAAGCACAACGAGGACGCATCCCATTTTTTGACAGAAAACAGAGCTGTTTTTTGCAAAGTGCCTACCTGTATATTTTGGCCTCTAGTTCAGCCGGCACCTGGGGAAACCTAGCAAACCTGCGCATTTTTGAAAACTAGACAACTAGGGGAATCCAAGATGGGGTGACTTGTGGGGCTCTGACCAGGTTCTATTACCCAGAATCCTTTGCAAACCTCAAAATTTAGCTAAAAAAACACATTTTCCTCACATTTCGGTGACAGAAAGTTCTGGAATCCGAGAGGAGCAACAAATTTCCTTCCACCCACTGTTCCCCCAAGTCTCCCGATAAAAATGGTACCTCACTTGTGTGGGTAGGCCTAGCGCCTGCGACAGGATATGCCCCAAAACACGACGTGGACACATCACATTTTCAGAAAGAAAACAGAGCTGTTTTTTACTAAGTGCCTAGCTGTGGATTTTGGCCTCTAGCTCAGCCGGCACCTAAGGAAACCTAGCAAACCTGCGCATTTTTGAAAACTAGACACCTAGAAGAATCCAAGATGGGGTGACCTATGGGGCTCTGACCAGGTTCTGTTACCCAGAATCCTTTGCAAACCTCAAAATTTGGCTAAAAAACACTTTTTCCTGTCATTTCGGTGACAGAAATTTCTGGAATCTAAGAGGAACCACAAATTTCCCTCCACCCAGCGTTCCCACAAGTCTCCCGATAAAAAAGGTACCTCACTTGTGTGGGTAGGCCTAGCACCCGCGACAGGATATGCCCCAAAACACGACTTGGACACATCACATTTTCAGAAAGAAAACAGAGTTGTTTTTTACTAAATGCCTAGCTGTGGATTTTGGCCTCTAGCTGGGGAAACCTAGCAAACCAGCGCATTTTTGAAAACTAGAAACCTAGGGGAATCCAAGATGGGGTGACTTGTGGGGCTCTGACCAGGTTCTGTTACCCAGAATCATTTGCAAACCTCAAAATTTGGCTAAAAAAACACATTTTCCTCACATTTCGGTGACAGAAAGTTCTGGAATCTGAGAGGAGGCACAAATTTCCTTCCACCCAGCGTTCCCCCAAGTCTCCCGATAAAAATGATACCTCACTTGTGTGGGTAGGCCTAGCGCCTGCGACAGGATATGCCCCAAAGCACAACGTGGATGCATCCCATTTTTTGACAGAAAACAGAGCTGTTTTTTGCAAAGTGCCTACCTGTAGATTTTGGCCTCTAGCTCATCCGGCACCTAGGGAAACCTACCAAACCTGTGCATTTTTTAAACCTAGAGACCTAGGGGAATCAAAGATGGGGTGACTTGTGGGACTCTGACCAGGTTCTGTTACCAAGAATCCTTTGCAAACCTCAACATTTGGCTAAAAAAACACATTTTCCTCGCATTTTGGTGACAGAAAGTTCTGGAATCTGAGAGAAGGCACAAATTTCTTTCCACCCAGCGTTTCCCCAAGTCTCCCGATAAAAATTATACCTCACTTGTGTGGGTAGGCCTAGCACCCGCGACAGGATATGCCCCAAAGCACAACGAGGACGCATCCCATTTTTTGACAGAAAACAGAGCTGTTTTTTGCAAAGTGCCTACCTGTATATTTTGGCCTCTAGTTCAGCCGGCACCTGGGGAAACCTAGCAAACCTGCGCATTTTTGAAAACTAGACAACTAGGGGAATCCAAGATGGGGTGACTTGTGGGGCTCTGACCAGGTTCTATTACCCAGAATCCTTTGCAAACCTCAAAATTTACCTAAAAAAACACATTTTCCTCACATTTCGGTGACAGAAAGTTCTGGAATCCGAGAGGAGCAACAAATTTCCTTCCACCCACTGTTCCCCCAAGTCTCCCGATAAAAATGGTACCTCACTTGTGTGGGTAGGCCTAGCGCCTGCAACAGGATATGCCCCAAAACACGACGTGGACACATCACATTTTCAGAAAGAAAACAGAGCTGTTTTTTACTAAGTGCCTAGCTGTGGATTTTGGCCTCTAGCTCAGCCGGCACCCAAGGAAACCTAGCAAACCTGCGCATTTTTGAAAACTAGACACCTAGAAGAATCCAAGATGGGGTGACCTATGGGGCTCTGACCAGGTTCTGTTACCCAGAATCCTTTGCAAACCTCAAAATTTGGCTAAAAAACACTTTTTCCTGTCATTTCGGTGACAGAAATTTCTGGAATCTAAGAGGAACCACAAATTTCCCTCCACCCAGCGTTCCCACAAGTCTCCCGATAAAAAAGGTACCTCACTTGTGTGGGTAGGCCTAGCGCCCGCGACAGGATATGCCCCAAAACACGACTTGGACACATCACATTTTCAGAAAGAAAACAGAGTTGTTTTTTACTAAATGCCTAGCTGTGGATTTTGGCCTCTAGCTGGGGAAACCTAGCAAACCAGCGCATTTTTGAAAACTAGAAACCTAGGGGAATCCAAGATGGGGTGACTTGTGGGGCTCTGACCAGGTTCTGTTACCCAGAATCATTTGCAAACCTCAAAATTTGGCTAAAAAAACACATTTTCCTAACATTTCGGTGACAGAAAGTTCTGGAATCTGAGAGGAGGCACAAATTTCCTTCCACCCAGCGTTCCCCCAAGTCTCCCGATAAAAATGATACCTCACTTGTGTGGGTAGGCCTAGCGCCTGCGACAGGATATGCCCCAAAGCACAACGTGGATGCATCCCATTTTTTGACAGAAAACAGAGCTGTTTTTTGCAAAGTGCCTACCTGTAGATTTTGGCCTCTAGCTCAGCCGGCACCTAGGGAAACCTACCAAACCTCTGCATTTTTTAAACCTAGAGACCTAGGGGAATCAAAGATGGGGTGACTTGTGGGACTCTGACCAGGTTCTGTTACCAAGAATCCTTTGCAAACCTCAAAATTTGGCAAAAAAAACACTTTTTCCTGTCATTTCGGTGACAGAAAGTTCTGGAATCTGAGAGGAGCCACAAATTTCCTTCCACCCACTGTTCCCCCAAGTCTCCCGATAAAAATGGTACCTCACTTGTGTGGGTAGGCCTAGCGCCTGCGACAGGATATGCCCCAAAACACGACGTAGACACATCACATTTTCAGAAAGAAAACAGAGCTGTTTTTTACTAAGTGCCTAGCTGTGGATTTTGGCCTCTAGCTCAGCCGGCACCTAAGGAAACCTAGCAAACCTGCGCATTTTTGAAAACTAGACACCTAGAAGAATCCAAGATGGGGTGACCTATGGGGCTCTGACCAGGTTCTGTTACCCAGAATCCTTTGCAAACCTCAAAATTTGGCTAAAAAACACTTTTTCCTGTCATTTCGGTGACAGAAATTTCTGGAATCTAAGAGGAACCACAAATTTCCCTCCACCCAGCGTTCCCACAAGTCTCCCGATAAAAAAGGTACCTCACTTGTGTGGGTAGGCCTAGCGCCCGCGACAGGATATGCCCCAAAACACGACTTGGACACATCACATTTTCAGAAAGAAAACAGAGTTGTTTTATACTAAATGCCTAGCTGTGGATTTTGGCCTCTAGCTGGGGAAACCTAGCAAACCAGCGCATTTTTGAAAACTAGAAACCTAGGGGAATCCAAGATGGGGTGACTTGTGGGGCTCTGACCAGGTTCTGTTACCCAGAATCATTTGCAAACCTCAAAATTTGGCTAAAAAAACACATTTTCCTCACATTTCGGTGACAGAAAGTTCTGGAATCTGAGAGGAGGCACAAATTTCCTTCCACCCAGTGTTCCCCCAAGTCTCCCGATAAAAATGATACCTCACTTGTGTGGGTAGGCCTAGCGCCTGCGACAGGATATGCCCCAAAGCACAACGTGGATGCATCCCATTTTTTGACAGAAAACAGAGCTGTTTTTTGCAAAGTGCCTACCTGTAGATTTTGGCCTCTAGCTCATCCGCCACCTAGGGAAACCTACCAAACCTGTGCATTTTTTAAACCTAGAGACCTAAGGGAATCAAAGATGGGGTGACTTGTGGGACTCTGACCAGGTTCTGTTACCAAGAATCCTTTGCAAACCTCAACATTTGGCTAAAAAAACACATTTTCCTCGCATTTTGGTGACAGAAAGTTCTGGAATCTGAGAGAAGGCACAAATTTCCTTCCACCCAGCGTTTCCCCAAGTCTCCCGATAAAAATTATACCTCACTTGTGTGGGTAGGCCTAGCACCCGCGACAGGATATGCCCCAAAGCACAACGAGGACGCATCCCATTTTTTGACAGAAAACAGAGCTGTTTTTTGCAAAGTGCCTACCTGTATATTTTGGCCTCTAGTTCAGCCGGCACCTGGGGAAACCTAGCAAACCTGCGCATTTTTGAAAACTAGACAACTAGGGGAATCCAAGATGGGGTGACTTGTGGGGCTCTGACCAGGTTCTATTACCCAGAATCCTTTGCAAACCTCAAAATTTAGCTAAAAAAACACATTTTCCTCACATTTCGGTGACAGAAAGTTCTGGAATCCGAGAGGAGCAACAAATTTCCTTCCACCCACTGTTCCCCCAAGTCTCCCGATAAAAATGGTACCTCACTTGTGTGGGTAGGCCTAGCGCCTGCGACAGGATATGCCCCAAAACACGACGTGGACACATCACATTTTCAGAAAGAAAACAGAGCTGTTTTTTACTAAGTGCCTAGCTGTGGATTTTGGCCTCTAGCTCAGCCGGCACCTAAGGAAACCTAGCAAACCTGCGCATTTTTGAAAACTAGACACCTAGAAGAATCCAAGATGGGGTGACCTATGGGGCTCTGACCAGGTTCTGTTACCCAGAATCCTTTGCAAACCTCAAAATTTGGCTAAAAAACACTTTTTCCTGTCATTTCGGTGACAGAAATTTCTGGAATCTAAGAGGAACCACAAATTTCCCTCCACCCAGCGTTCCCACAAGTCTCCCGATAAAAAAGGTACCTCACTTGTGTGGGTAGGCCTAGCGCCCGCGACAGGATATGCCCCAAAACACGACTTGGACACATCACATTTTCAGAAAGAAAACAGAGTTGTTTTTTACTAAATGCCTAGCTGTGGATTTTGGCCTCTAGCTGGGGAAACCTAGCAAACCAGCGCATTTTTGAAAACTAGAAACCTAGGGGAATCCAAGATGGGGTGACTTGTGGGGCTCTGACCAGGTTCTGTTACCCAGAATCATTTGCAAACCTCAAAATTTGGCTAAAAAAACACATTTTCCTCACATTTCGGTGACAGAAAGTTCTGGAATCTGAGAGGAGGCACAAATTTCCTTCCACCCAGCGTTCCCCCAAGTCTCCCGATAAAAATGATACCTCACTTGTGTGGGTAGGCCTAGCGCCTGCGACAGGATATGCCCCAAAGCACAACGTGGATGCATCCCATTTTTTGACAGAAAACAGAGCTGTTTTTTGCAAAGTGCCTACCTGTAGATTTTGGCCTCTAGCTCAGCCGGCACCTAGGGAAACCTACCAAACCTGTGCATTTTTTAAACCTAGAGACCTAGGGGAATCAAAGATGGGGTGACTTGTGGGACTCTGACCAGGTTCTGTTACCAAGAATCCTTTGCAAACCTCAACATTTGGCTAAAAAAACACATTTTCCTCGCATTTTGGTGACAGAAAGTTCTGGAATCTGAGAGAAGGCACAAATTTCCTTCCACCCAGCGTTTCCCCAAGTTTCCCGATAAAAATTATACCTCACTTGTGTGGGTAGGCCTAGCGCCCGCGACAGGATATGCCCCAAAGCACAACGAGGACGCATCCCATTTTTTGACAGAAAACAGAGCTGTTTTTTGCAAAGTGCCTACCTGTAGATTTTGGCCTCTAGTTCAGCCGGCACCTGGGGAAACCTAGCAAACCTGTGCATTTTTGAAAACTAGACAACTAGGGGAATCCAAGATGGGGTGACTTGTGGGGCTCTGACCAGGTTCTATTACCCAGAATCCTTTGCAAACCTCAAAATTTAGCTAAAAAAACACATTTTCCTCACATTTCGGTGACAGAAAGTTCTGGAATCCGAGAGGAGCAACAAATTTCCTTCCACCCACTGTTCCCCCAAGTCTCCCGATAAAAATGGTACCTCACTTGTGTGGGTAGGCCTAGCGCCTGCGACAGGATATGCCCCAAAACACGACGTGGACACATCACATTTTCAGAAAGAAAACAGAGCTGTTTTTTACTAAGTGCCTAGCTGTGGATTTTGGCCTCTAGCTCAGCCGGCACCTAAGGAAACCTAGCAAACCTGCGCATTTTTGAAAACTAGACACCTAGAAGAATCCAAGATGGGGTGACCTATGGGGCTCTGACCAGGTTCTGTTACCCAGAATCCTTTGCAAACCTCAAAATTTGGCTAAAAAACACTTTTTCCTGTCATTTCGGTGACAGAAATTTCTGGAATCTAAGAGGAACCACAAATTTCCCTCCACCCAGCGTTCCCACAAGTCTCCCGATAAAAAAGGTACCTCACTTGTGTGGGTAGGCCTAGCGCCCGCGACAGGATATGCCCCAAAACACGACTTGGACACATCACATTTTCAGAAAGAAAACAGAGTTGTTTTTTACTAAATGCCTAGCTGTGGATTTTGGCCTCTAGCTGGGGAAACCTAGCAAACCAGCGCATTTTTGAAAACTAGAAACCTAGGGGAATCCAAGATGGGGTGACTTGTGGGGCTCTCACCAGGTTCTGTTACCCAGAATCATTTGCAAACCTCAAAATTTGGCTAAAAAAACACATTTTCCTCACATTTCGGTGACAGAAAGTTCTGGAATCTGAGAGGAGGCACAAATTTCCTTCCACCCAGCGTTCCCCCAAGTCTCCCGATAAAAATGATACCTCACTTGTGTGGGTAGGCCTAGCGCCTGCGACAGGATATGCCCCAAAGCACAACGTGGATGCATCAAATTTTTTGACAGAAAACAGAGCTGTTTTTTGCAAAGTGCCTACCTGTAGATTTTGGCCTCTAGCTCAGCCGGCACCTAGGGAAACCTACCAAACCTGTGCATTTTTTAAACCTAGAGACCTAGGGGAATCAAAGATGGGGTGACTTGTGGGACTCTGACCAGGTTCTGTTACCAAGAATCCTTTGCAAACCTCAAAATTTGGCAAAAAAAACACTTTTTCCTGTCATTTCGGTGACAGAAAGTTCTGGAATCTGAGAGGAGCCACAAATTTCCTTCCACCCAGCGTTCCCACAAGTCTCCCGATAAAAATGGTACCTCACTTGTGTGGGTAGGCCTAGCGCCCGCGACAGGATATGCCCCAAAACACGACTTGGACAAATCGCATTTTCAGAAAGAAAACAGAGCTGTTTTTTACTAAGTGCCTAGCTGTGGATTTTGGCCTCTAGCTCAGCCGGCACCTGGGGAAACCGAGCAAACCTGCGCATTTTTTAAAAGTAGACATCTAGGGGAATCCAAGATGGGGTGACTTGTGGGGCTCTGACCAGGTTCTGTTACCCAGAATCCTTTGCAAACCTCAAAATTTGGCTAAAAAAACACATTTTCCTCACATTATGGTGACAAAAAGTTCTGGAATCTGAGAGGAGCCACAAATGTCCTCCAACCAAACGTTCCCCCAAGTCTCCCGATAAAAATGATACCTCACTTGTGTGGGTAGTCCTAGAACCCGCGACAGGAAATGCCCCAAAGCACAACGTGGACGCAACCCATTTTTTGACAGAAAACAGAGCTGTTTTTTGCAAAGTGGCTACCTGTAGATTTTGGCCTCTAGCTCAGCCGGCACCTAGGGAAACCTACGAAACCTGTGCATTTTTTTAAACTAGAGACCTAGGGGAATCCAAGATGGGGGACTTGTGGGGCTCTGACCAGGTTCTCTTACCCAGAATCCTTTGCAAACCTCAACATTTGGCTAAAAAAACAGATTTTCCTTCTCATTTCGGTGACAGAAAGTTCTGGAATCTGAGAGGAGCCACAAATTTCCTTCCACCCAGCGTTCCCCCAAGTCTCCCGATAAAAATGATACCTCACTTGTGTGGGTAGGCCTAGAATCCGCGACAGGAAATGCGCCAAAGCACAACATGGACACATTTCATTTTTTGTGACAGAAAACAGAGCTGTTTTTTGCAAAGTACCTACCTGTAGATTTTGGTCTCTAGCTCAACCGGCACCTAGGGAAACCTACCAAACCTGTGCATTTTTGAAAACTACAGACCTAGGGGAATCCAAGATGGGGGACTTGTGGGGCTCTGACCAGGTTCTGTTACCCAGAATCCTTTGCAAACCTCAACATTTGGCTAAAAAAACACATTTTCCTTGCATTTCGGTGACAGAAAGTTTTGGAATCTGAGGGGAGGCACAAATTTCCTTCCACCAAGCGTTCCCCCAAGTCTCCCGATAAAAATGATACCTCACTTGTGTGGGTAGGCCTAGCGCCTGCGACAGGATATGCCCCAAAGCACAACGTGGACGCATCCCATTTTTTGACAGAAAACAGAGCTGTTTTTTGCAAAGTGCCTACCTGTAGATTTTGGCATCTAGCTCAGCCGGCACCTAGGGAAACCTACCAAACCTGTGCATTTTTTAAACCTAGAGACCTAGGGGAATCCAAGATGGGGTGACTTGTGGGACTCAGACCAGGTTCTGTTACCAAGAATCCTTTGCAAACCTCAAAATTTGGCTAAAAAAACACATTTTCCTCACATTATGGTGACAGAAAGTTCTGGAATCTGAGAGGAGGCACAAATTTCCTTCCACCCAGCGTTCCCAGAAGTCTCCCGATAAAAATGGTACCTCACTTGTGTGGGTAGGCCTAGCGCCCGCTACAGGATATGCCCCAAAACACAACGTGGACACATCCCATTTTTTCACAGAAAACAGAGCTGTTTTTTGCAAAGTGCCTACCTGTAGATTTTGGCCTCTAGCTCAGCCGCCACCTAGGGAAACCTACCAAACTTGTGCATTTTTGAAAACTAGAGACCTATGGGAATCCAAGATGGGGTGACTTGTGGGGCTCTGACCAGGTTCTGTTACCCAGAATCGTTTGCAAACCTCAAAATTTGGGTAATAAAACACTTTTTCCTGTCATTTCGGTGACAGAAAGTTCTGGAATCTGAGAGGAGCCACAAATTTCTTTCCACCCAGCGTTCCCCTAAGTCTCCCGATAAAAATGGTTCCTCACTTGTGTGGATAGGCCTAGTGCCCGCGACAGGATATGCCCAAAAACACAACGTGGACACATCCCATTTTTTCACAGAAAACAGAGCTGTTTTTTGCAAAGTGCCTACCTGTAGATTTTGGCCTCTAGCTCAGCCGCCACCTAGGGAAACCTACCAAACTTGTGCATTTTTGAAAACTAGAGACCTATGGGAATCCAAGATGGGGTGACTTGTGGGGCTCTGACCAGGTTCTGTTACCCAGAATCGTTTGCAAACCTCAAAATTTGGGTAATAAAACACTTTTTCCTGTCATTTCGGTGACAGAAAGTTCTGGAATCTGAGAGGAGCCACAAATTTCTTTCCACCCAGCGTTCCCCTAAGTCTCCCGATAAAAATGGTTCCTCACTTGTGTGGATAGGCCTAGTGCCCGCGACAGGATATGCCCAAAAACACAACGTGGACATATCCCAATTTTTGACAGAAAACAGAGCTGTTTTTTGCAAAGTGCCTACCTGTAGATTTTGGCCTCTAGCTCAGCCGGCACTTAGGGAAACCTACCAAACCTGTGCATTTGTGAAAACTAGAGACCTAGAGGAATCCAAGATGGGGTGACTTGTGGGGCTCTAACCAGGTTCTGTTACCCAGAATCCTTTGCAAACCTCAAAATGTGGCTAAAAAAACACATTTTCTTCATATTTCGGTGACGGAAAGTTCTGGAATCTGAGAGAAGGCACGAATTTCCTTTCACCCAGCCTTCCCCCAAGTCTCCCGATAAAAATGATACCTCACTTGTGTGGGTAGGCCTAGCGCGTGCGACAGGATATGCCCCAAAACACGACGTGGACACATCCCATTTTTTGACAGAAAACAGAGCTGTTTTTTGCAAAGTGCCTACCTGTAGATTTTGGCCTCTAGCTCAAACGGCACCTAGGGAAACCTACCAAACTTGTGCATTTTTTAAACCTAGAGACCTAGGGGAATCCAAGATGGGGTGACTTGTGGGACTCTTACCAGGTTCTGTTACCAAGAATACTTTTCAAACCTCAAAATTTGGCTAAAAAAACACTTTTTCATGTCATTTCGGTGACAGAAAGTTCTGGAATCTGAGAGGAGCCACAAATTTCCTTCCACCCAGCGTTCCCACAAGTCTCCCGATAAAAATGGTACCTCACTTGTGTGGGTAGGCCTAGCGCCCGCGACAGGATATGCCTCAAAACATGACGTGGACACATCACATTTTCAGAAAGAAAACAGAGCTGTTTTTTACTAAGTGCCTAGCTGTGGATTTTGGCCTCTAGCTCAGCCGGCACCTGGGGAAACCTAGCAAACCTGCGCATTTTTTAAAACTAGACATCTAGGGGAATCCAAGATGGGGTGACTTGTGGGGCTCTGACCAGGTTCTGTTACCCAGAATCCTTTGCAAACCTCAACATTTGGCTAAAAAAACAGATTTTCCTTCTCATTTCGGTGACAGAAAGTTCTGGAATCTGAGAGGAGCCACAAATTTCCTTCCACCCAGCGTTCCCCCAAGTCTCCCGATAAAAATGATACCTCACTTGTGTGGGTAGGCCTAGAATCCGCGACAGGAAATGCGCCAAAGCACAACATGGACACATTTCATTTTTTGTGACAGAAAACAGAGCTGTTTTTTGCAAAGTACCTACCTGTAGATTTTGGTCTCTAGCTCAACCGGCACCTAGGGAAACCTACCAAACCTGTGCATTTTTGAAAACTACAGACCTAGGGGAATCCAAGATGGGGGACTTGTGGGGCTCTGACCAGGTTCTGTTACCCAGAATCCTTTGCAAACCTCAACATTTGGCTAAAAAAACACATTTTCCTTGCATTTCGGTGACAGAAAGTTTTGGAATCTGAGGGGAGGCACAAATTTCCTTCCACCAAGCGTTCCCCCAAGTCTCCCGATAAAAATGATACCTCACTTGTGTGGGTAGGCCTAGCGCCTGCGACAGGATATGCCCCAAAGCACAACGTGGACGCATCCCATTTTTTGACAGAAAACAGAGCTGTTTTTTGCAAAGTGCCTACCTGTAGATTTTGGCATCTAGCTCAGCCGGCACCTAGGGAAACCTACCAAACCTGTGCATTTTTTAAACCTAGAGACCTAGGGGAATCCAAGATGGGGTGACTTGTGGGACTCAGACCAGGTTCTGTTACCAAGAATCCTTTGCAAACCTCAAAATTTGGCTAAAAAAACACATTTTCCTCACATTATGGTGACAGAAAGTTCTGGAATCTGAGAGGAGGCACAAATTTCCTTCCACCCAGCGTTCCCAGAAGTCTCCCGATAAAAATGGTACCTCACTTGTGTGGGTAGGCCTAGCGCCCGCTACAGGATATGCCCCAAAACACAACGTGGACACATCCCATTTTTTCACAGAAAACAGAGCTGTTTTTTGCAAAGTGCCTACCTGTAGATTTTGGCCTCTAGCTCAGCCGCCACCTAGGGAAACCTACCAAACTTGTGCATTTTTGAAAACTAGAGACCTATGGGAATCCAAGATGGGGTGACTTGTGGGGCTCTGACCAGGTTCTGTTACCCAGAATCGTTTGCAAACCTCAAAATTTGGGTAATAAAACACTTTTTCCTGTCATTTCGGTGACAGAAAGTTCTGGAATCTGAGAGGAGCCACAAATTTCTTTCCACCCAGCGTTCCCCTAAGTCTCCCGATAAAAATGGTTCCTCACTTGTGTGGATAGGCCTAGTGCCCGCGACAGGATATGCCCAAAAACACAACGTGGACATATCCCAATTTTTGACAGAAAACAGAGCTGTTTTTTGCAAAGTGCCTACCTGTAGATTTTGGCCTCTAGCTCAGCCGGCACTTAGGGAAACCTACCAAACCTGTGCATTTGTGAAAACTAGAGACCTAGAGGAATCCAAGATGGGGTGACTTGTGGGGCTCTAACCAGGTTCTGTTACCCAGAATCCTTTGCAAACCTCAAAATGTGGCTAAAAAAACACATTTTCTTCATATTTCGGTGACGGAAAGTTCTGGAATCTGAGAGAAGGCACGAATTTCCTTTCACCCAGCCTTCCCCCAAGTCTCCCGATAAAAATGATACCTCACTTGTGTGGGTAGGCCTAGCGCGTGCGACAGGATATGCCCCAAAACACGACGTGGACACATCCCATTTTTTGACAGAAAACAGAGCTGTTTTTTGCAAAGTGCCTACCTGTAGATTTTGGCCTCTAGCTCAAACGGCACCTAGGGAAACCTACCAAACTTGTGCATTTTTTAAACCTAGAGACCTAGGGGAATCCAAGATGGGGTGACTTGTGGGACTCTTACCAGGTTCTGTTACCAAGAATACTTTTCAAACCTCAAAATTTGGCTAAAAAAACACTTTTTCATGTCATTTCGGTGACAGAAAGTTCTGGAATCTGAGAGGAGCCACAAATTTCCTTCCACCCAGCGTTCCCACAAGTCTCCCGATAAAAATGGTACCTCACTTGTTTGGGTAGGCCTAGCGCCCGCGACAGGATATGCCTCAAAACATGACGTGGACACATCACATTTTCAGAAAGAAAACAGAGCTGTTTTTTACTAAGTGCCTAGCTGTGGATTTTGGCCTCTAGCTCAGCCGGCACCTGGGGAAACCTAGCAAACCTGCGCATTTTTTAAAACTAGACATCTAGGGGAATCCAAGATGGGGTGACTTGTGGGGCTCTGACCAGGTTCTGTTACCCAGAATCCTTTGCAAACCTCAAAATTTGGCTAAAAAAACACATTTTCCTCACATTATGGTGACAAAAAGTTCTGGAATCTGAGAGGAGCCACAAATGTCCTTCAACCCAACGTTCCCCCAAGTCTGCCGATAAAAATGATACCTCACTTGTGTGGGTAAGCCTAGCGCCCGCGACATGATACGCCCCAAAACACGACGTGGACACATCCCATTTTTTGACAGAAAACAGAGCTGTTTTTTGCAAAGCGCCTACCTGTAGATTGCGGTCTTTAGCTCAACCGGCACCTAGGGAAACCTACCAAACCTTTGCATTTTTTAAAACTAGAGACCTAGGGGAATCCAACATTATGTGACTTGCGGGGCTCTGATCAGGTTCTGTAACCCAGAATGCTTTGCAAACAGCAAAATTGGGCTAAAAAAACACATTTTCCTCACATTTCGCTGACAGAAAGTTCTGGAATCTGAGAGGAGGCACAAATTTCCTTCCACCCAGCGTTCCCAGAAGTCTCCCGATAAAAATGGTACATCACTTGTGTGGGTAGACCTAGCGCCCGCAACAGGATATGCCCCAAAACACAACGTGGACACATCCAATTTTTTCACAGAAAACAGAGCTGTTTTTTGCAAAGTGCCTACCTGTAGATTTTGGCCTCTAGCTAAGCCGCCACCTAGGGAAACCTACCAAACCTGTACATTTTTTAAAACTAGAGACCTAGGGGAATCCAAGATGGGGTGACTTCTGGGGCTCTTACCAGGTTCTGTTACCCAGAATCCTTTGCAAACCTCAAAATTTGGGTAATAAAACACTTTTTCCTGTCATTTCGGTGACAGAAAGTTCTGGAATCTGAGAGGAGCCACAAATTTCTTTCCACCCAGCGTTCCCCTAAGTCTCCCGATAAAAATGGTTCCTCACTTGTGTGGATAGGCCTAGTGCCCGCGACAGGATATGCCCCAAAACACAACGTGGACATATCCCAATTTTTGACAGAAAACGGAGCTGTTTTTTGCAAAGTGCCTACCTGTAGATTTTGGCCTCTAGCTCAGCCGGCACCTAGGGAAACCTACCAAACCTGTGCATTTGTGAAAACTAGAGACCTAGAGGAATCCAAGATGGGGTGACTTGTGGGGCTCTAACCAGGTTCTGTTACCCAGAATCCTTTGCAAACCTCAAAATTTGGCTAAAAAAAACAAATTTTCCTCATATTTCGGTGACGGAAAGTTCTGGAATATGAGAGAAGGCACGAATTTCCTTCCACCCAGCCTTCCCCCAAGTCTCCCGATAAAAATGATACCTCACTTGTGTGGGTAGGCCTAGCGCCCGCGACAGGATATGCCCCAAAACACGACGTGGACACATCCCATTTTTTGACAGAAAACAGAGCTGTTTTTTGCAAAGTGCCTACCTGTAGATTTTGGCCTCTAGCTCAGCCGGCACCTAGGGAAACCTACCAAACTTGTGCATTTTTGAAACCTAGAGACCTATGGGAATCCAAGATGGGGTGACTTGTGGGACTCTGACCATGTTCTGTTACCAAGAATCCTTTGCAAACCTCAAAATTTGGCTAAAAAAACACTTTTTCCTGTCATTTCGGTGACAGAAAGTTCTGGAATCTGAGAGGAGCCACAAATTTCCTTCCACCCAGCGTTCCCACAAGTCTCCCGATAAAAATGGTACCTCACTTCTGTGGGTAGGCCTATCGCCCGCGACAGGATATGCCCCAAAACATGACGTGGACACATAACATTTTCAGAAAGAAAACACAGCTGTTTTTTACTAAGTGCCTAGCTGTGGATTTTGGCCTCTAGCTCAGCCGGCACCTGGGGAAACCTAGCAAACCTGCGCATTTTTTAAAACTAGACATCTAGGGGAATCCAAGATGTGGTGACTTGTGGGGCTCTGACCAGGTTCTGTTACCCAGAATCCTTTGCAAACCTCAAAATTTGGCTAAAAAAACACATTTTCCTCACATTTCGGTGACAGAAAGTTCTGGAATCTGAGAGGAGCCACAAATGTCCTTCCACCCAGCGTTCCCCCAAGTCTCCCGATAAAAATGATACCTCACTTGTGTGGGTAGGCCTAGAACCCGCGACAGGAAATGCCCCAAAGCACAACGTGGACACATCCCATTTTTTGACAGAAAACAGAGCTGTTTTTTGCAAAGTGCCTACCTGTAGATATAGGCCTCTAGCTCAGCCGACACCGAGGGAAACCTACCAAACCTGTGCATTTGTGAAAACTAGAGACCTAGGGGAATCCAAGATGGGGTGACTTGTGGGGCTCTAACCAGGTTCTGGTACCCAGAATCCTTTGCAAACCTCATAATTTGGCTAAAAAAACACATTTTCCTCATATTTCGGTGACGGAAAGTTCTGGAATCTGAGAGAAGGTACGAATTTCCTTCCACCCAGCGTTCCCCCAAGTCTCCCGATAAAAATGATACCTCACTTGTGTGGGTAGGCCTAGCGCCCGCAACAGGATATGCCCCAAAACACGACGTGGACACATCCCATTTTTTGACTGAAAACAGAGCTGTTTTTTGCAAAGTGCCTACCTGTAGATTTAGGCCTCTAGCTCAGCCGGCACCTAGGGAAACCTACCAAACCTGTGCATTTTTGAAACCTAGAGACCTAGGGGAATCCAAGATGGGGTGACTTGTGCGACTCTGACCAGGTTCTGTTACCAAGAATCCTTTGCAAACCTCAAAATTTGGCTAAAAAAACACTTTTTCCTGTCATTTCGGTGACAGAAGGTTCTGGAATCTGAGAGGAGCCACAAATGTCCTTCCACCCAGCTTTCCCAGAAGTCTCCCGATAAAAATGGTACCTCACTTGTGTGGGTAGGCCTAGCGCCCGCGACAGGATATGCCCCAAAACACAACGTGGACACATCCCATTTTTTGACAGAAAACAGAGCTGTTTTTTGCAAAGTGCCTACCTGTAGATTTTGGCCTCTAGCTCAGCCGCCACCTAGGGAAACCTACCAAACCTGTGCATTTTTGAAAACTAGAGACCTAGGGGAATCCAAGATGGGGTGACTTGTGGGGCTTTGACCAGGTTCTGTTACGCAGAATCCTTTGCAAACCTCAAAATTTGGGTAATAAAACACTTTTTCCTGTCATTTCGGTGACAAAAAGTTCTGGAATCTGAGAGGAGCCACAAATTTCCTTCCACCCAGCGTTCCCCAAAGTCTCCCGATAAAAATGGTTCCTCACTTGTGTGGGTAGGCCTAGTGCCCGCGACAGGATATGCCCCAAACACAACGTGGACATATCCCAATTTTTGACAGAAAACAGAGCTGTTTTTTGCAAAGTGCCTACCTGTAGATTTTGGCCTCTAGCTCAGCCGGCACCGAGGGAAACCTACCAAAACTGTGCATTTGTGAAAACTAGAGACCTAGGGGAATCCAAGATGGGGTGACTTGTGGGGCTCTAACCAGGTTCTGTTACCCAGAATCCTTTGCAAACCTCAAAATTTGGCTAAAAAAACACATTTTCCTCATATTTCGGTGATGGAAAGTTCTGGAATCTGAGAGAAGGCACGAATTTCCTTCCACCCAGCGCTCCCAGAAGTCTCCCGATAAAAATTATACCTCACTTGTGTGGGTAGGCCTAGCGCCCGCAACAGGATATGCCCCAAAACACGACGTGGACACATCCCATTTTTTGACAGAAAACAGAGCTGTTTTTTGCAAAGTGCCTACCTGTAGATTTTGGCCTCTAGCTCAGCCGGCACCTAGGGAAACCAACCAAACCTGTGCATTTTTGAAAACTAGAGACCTAGGGGAATCCAAGATTGGGTGACTTGTGGGGCTCTGATCAGGTTCTGTAACTCAGAATGCTTTGCAAACCTCAAAATTTGGCTAAAAAAACACATTTTCCTCACATTTCGGTGACAGAAAGTTCTGGAATCTGAGAGGAGGCACAAATTTCCTTCCACCCAGCTTTCCCAGAAGTCTCCCGATAAAAATGGTACCTCACTTGTGTGGGTAGGCCTAGCGCCCGCGACAGGATATGCCCCCAAAACACAACGTGGACACATCCCATTTTTTCACAGAAAACAGAGCTGTTTTTTGCTAAGTGCCTACCTGTAGATTTTGGCCTCTAGCTCAGCCGCCACCTAGGGAAACCTACCAAACGTGTGCATTTTTTAAAACTAGAGACCTAGGGGAATCCACAATGGGGTGACCTGTGGGGCTCTGACCAGGTTCTGTTACCCAGAATCCTTTGCAAACCTCAAAATTTGGGTAATAAAACACTTTTTCCTGTCATTTCGGTGACAGAAAGTTCTGGAATCTGAGAGGAGCCACAAATTTCCTTCCACCCAGCGTTCCCCTAAGTCTCCCAATAAAAATGGTTCCTCACTTGTGTGGGTAGGCCTAGTGCCCGCGACAGGATATGCCCTAAAACACAACGTGGACATATCCCAATTTTTGACAGAAAACAGAGCTGTTTTTTGCAAAGTGCCTACCTGTAGATTTTGGCCTCTAGCTCAGCCGGCACCTAGGGAAACCTACCAAACCTGTGCATTTGTGAAAACTAGAGACCTAGGGGAATCCAAGATGGGGTGACTTGTGGGGCTCTAACCAGGTTCTGTTACCCAGAATCCTTTGCAAATCTCAAAATTTGGCTAAAAAAACACATTTTCCTCATATTTCGGTGACGGAAAGTTCTGGAATCTGAGAGAAGGCACGAATTTCCTTCCACCCAGCGTTCCCCCAAGTCTCCCGACAAAAATGCTACCTCACTTGTGTGGGTAGGCCTAGCACCCTCGACAGGATATGCCCCAAAACACGACGTGGACACATCCCATTTTTTGACAGAAAACAGAGCTGTTTTTTGCAAAGTGCCTACCTGTAGATTTTGGCCTCTAGCTCAGCCGGCACCTAGGGAAACTTACCAAACCTGTGCATTTTTTAAAACTAGAGACGTAGGGGAATCCAAGATGGGGTGACTTGTGGGGCTCTGATCAGGTTCTGTAACCCAGAATCCTTTGCAAACCTCAAAATTTGTCTAAAAAAACACATTTTCCTCACATTTCGGTGACAGAAAGTTCTGGAATCTGAGAGGAGGCACAAATTTCCTTCCACCCAGCGTTCCCCCAAGTCTCCCGATAAAAATGGAACATCACTTGTGTGGGTAGGCCTAGCACCCTCAACAGGATATGCCCCAAAACACGACGTGGACACATCCCATTTTTTGACAGAAAACAGAGCTGTTTTTTGCAAAGTGCCTACCTGTAGATTTTGGCCTCTAGCTCAGCCGGCACCTAGGGAAACTTACCAAACCTGTACATTTTTGAAAACTAGAGACCTAGGGGAATCCAAGATGGGGTGACTTGTGGGGCTCTGATCAGGTTCTGTAACCCAGAATCCTTTGCAAACCTCAAAATTTGTCTAAAAAAACACATTTTCCTCACATTTCGGTGACAGAAAGTTCTGGAATCTGAGAGGAGGCACAAATTTCCTTCCACCCAGCGTTCCCCCAAGTCTCCCGATAAAAATGGAACATCACTTGTGTGGGTAGGCCTAGCGCCCGGGACAGGATATGCCCCAGAAACACAACGTGGACACATCCCATTTTTTCACAGAAAACAGAGCTGTTTTTTGCAAAGTGCCTACCTGTAGATTTTGGCCTCTAGCTCAGCCGGCACCTAGGGAAACCTACCAAACCTGTGCATTTGTGAAAACTAGAGACCTAGGGGAATCCAAGATGGGGTGACTTGTGGGGCTCTAACCAGGTTCTGTTACCCAGAATCCTTTGCAAACCTCAAAATTTGGCTAAAAAAACACATTTTCCTCATATTTCGGTGACGGAAAGTTCTGGAATCTGAGAGAAGGCACGAATTTCCTTCCATCCAGCGTTCCCCCAAGTCACCCGACAAAAATGATACATCACTTGTGTGGGTAGGCCTAGCACCCTCGACAGGAAATGCCCCAAAGCACAACGTGGACACATCCCATTTTTTGACAGAAAACAGAGCTGTTTTTTGCAAAGTGCCTACCTGTAGATTTTGGCCTCTAGCTCAGCCGGCACCTAGGGAAACCTACCAAACCTGTGCATTTTTGAAAACTAGAGACCTAGGGGAATCCAAGATGGGGTGACTTGTGCGGCTCTGACCAGGCTCTGTTACCCAGAATCTTTTGCAAACCTCAAAATTTGGCTAAAAAAACACATTTTCCTCACATTTCAGTGACAGAAAGTTCTGGAATCTGAGAGGAGGCACAAAATTCCTTCCACCCAGCGTTCCCCCAAGTCTCCCGATAAAAATGGAACCTCACTTGTGTGGGTAGGCCTAGCGCCCGCGACAGGATATGCCCCAAAAACACAACATGGACACATCCCATTTCTTCACAGACAACAGAGCTGTTTTTTGCAAACTGCCTACCTGTAGATTTTGGCCTCTAGCTCAGCCGGCACCTCGGGAAACCTACCAAACCTGTGCATTTTTGAAAACTAGAGACCTAGGGGAATCCAATATGGGGTGACTTGTGGGGCTCTGACCAGGTTCTGTTACCCATAATCCTTTGCAAACCTCAAAATTTGGGTAATAAAACACATTTTCCTCATATTTTGGTGACAGAAAGTTCTGGAATCTGAGAGAAGGCACGAATTTCCTTCCACCCAGCGTTCCCCCAAGTCTCCCGATAAAAATGATACCTCACTTGTGTGGGTAAGCCTAGCGCCCGCGACATGATATGCCCCAAAACACGACGTGGACACATCCCATTTTTTGACAGAAAACAGAGCTGTTTTTTGCAAAGCGCCTACCTGTAGATTGCGGTCTTTAGCTCAACCGGCACCTAGGGAAACCTACCAAACCTTTGCATTTTTTAAAACTAGAGACCTAGGGGAATCCAACATTATGTGACTTGTGGGGCTCTGATCAGGTTCTGTAACCCAGAATGCTTTGCAAACAGCAAAATTGGGCTAAAAAAACACATTTTCCTCACATTTCGCTGACAGAAAGTTCTGGAATCTGAGAGGAGGCACAAATTTCCTTCCACCCAGCGTTCCCAGAAGTCTCCCGATAAAAATGGTACATCACTTGTGTGGGTAGACCTAGTGCCCGCAACAGGATATGCCCCAAAACACAACGTGGACACATCCAATTTTTTCACAGAAAACAGAGCTGTTTTTTGCAAAGTGCCTACCTGTAGATTTTGGCCTCTAGCTAAGCCGCCACCTAGGGAAACCTACCAAACCTGTACATTTTTTAAAACTAGAGACCTAGGGGAATCCAAGATGGGGTGACTTCTGGGGCTCTGACCAGGTTCTGTTACCCAGAATCCTTTGCAAACCTCAAAATTTGGGTAATAAAACACTTTTTCCTGTCATTTCGGTGACAGAAAGTTCTGGAATCTGAGAGGAGCCACAAATTTCTTTCCACCCAGCGTTCCCAGAAGTCTCCCGATAAAAATGGTTCCTCACTTGTGTGGATAGGCCTAGTGCCCGCGACAGGATATGCCCCAAAACACAACGTGGACATATCCCAATTTTTGACAGAAAACGGAGCTGTTTTTTGCAAAGTGCCTACCTGTAGATTTTGGCCTCTAGCTCAGCCGGCACCTAGGGAAACCTACCAAACCTGTGCATTTGTGAAAACTAGAGACCTAGAGGAATCCAAGATGGGGTGACTTGTGGGGCTCTAACCAGGTTCTGTTACCCAGAATCCTTAGCAAACCTCAAAATTTGGCTAAAAAAAACAAATTTTCCTCATATTTCGGTGACGGAAAGTTCTGGAATATGAGAGAAGGCACGAATTTCCTTCCACCCAGCCTTCCCCCAAGTCTCCCGATAAAAATGATACCTCACTTGTGTGGGTAGGCCTATCGCCCGCGACAGGATATGCCCCAAAACACGACGTGGACACATCCCATTTTTTGACAGAAAACAGAGCTGTTTTTTGCAAAGTGCCTACCTGTAGATTTTGGCCTCTAGCTCAGCCGGCACCTAGGGAAACCTACCAAACTTGTGCATTTTTGAAACCTAGAGACCTATGGGAATCCAAGATGGGGTGACTTGTGGGACTCTGACCATGTTCTGTTACCAAGAATCCTTTGCAAACCTCAAAATTTGGCTAAAAAAACACTTTTTCCTGTCATTTCGGTGACAGAAAGTTCTGGAATCTGAGAGGAGCCACAAATTTCCTTCCACCCAGCGTTCCCACAAGTCTCCCGATAAAAATGGTACCTCACTTCTGTGGGTAGGCCTATCGCCCGCGACAGGATATGCCCCAAAACATGACGTGGACACATAACATTTTCAGAAAGAAAACACAGCTGTTTTTTACTAAGTGCCTAGCTGTGGATTTTGGCCTCTAGCTCAGCCGGCACCTGGGGAAACCTAGCAAACCTGCGCATTTTTTAAAACTAGACATCTAGGGGAATCCAAGATGGGGTGACTTGTGGGGCTCTGACCAGGTTCTGTTACCCAGAATCCTTTGCAAACCTCAAAATTTGGCTAAAAAAACACATTTTCCTCACATTTCGGTGACAGAAAGTTCTGGAATCGGAGAGGAGCCACAAATGTCCTTCCACCCAGCGTTCCCCCAAGTCTCCCGATAAAAATGATACCTCACTTGTGTGGGTAGGCCTAGAACCCGCAACAGGAAATGCCCCAAAGCACAACGTGGACACATCCCATTTTTTGACAGAAAACAGAGCTGTTTTTTGCAAAGTGCCTACCTGTAGATATAGGCCTCTATCTCAGCCGACACCGAGGGAAACCTACCAAACCTGTGCATTTGTGAAAACTAGAGACCTAGGGGAATCCAAGATGGGGTGACTTGTGGGGCTCTAACCAGGTTCTGGTACCCAGAATCCTTTGCAAACCTCATAATTTGGCTAAAAAAACACATTTTCCTCATATTTCGGTGACGGAAAGTTCTGGAATCTGAGAGAAGGTACGAATTTCCTTCCACCCAGCGTTCCCCCAAGTCTCCCGATAAAAATGATACCTCACTTGTGTGGGTAGGCCTAGCGCCCGCAACAGGATATGCCCCAAAACACGACGTGGACACATCCCATTTTTTGACTGAAAACAGAGCTGTTTTTTGCAAAGTGCCTACCTGTAGATTTAGGCCTCTAGCTCAGCCGGCACCTAGGGAAACCTACCAAACCTGTGCATTTTTGAAACCTAGAGACCTAGGGGAATCCAAGATGGGGTGACTTGTGCGACTCTGACCAGGTTCTGTTACCAAGAATCCTTTGCAAACCTCAAAATTTGGCTAAAAAAACACTTTTTCCTGTCATTTCGGTGACAGAAGGTTCTGGAATCTGAGAGGAGCCACAAATTTCCTTCCACCCAGCTTTCCCAGAAGTCTCCCGATAAAAATGGTACCTCACTTGTGTGGGTAGGCCTAGCGCCCGCGACAGGATATGCCCCAAAACACAACGTGGACACATCCCATTTTTTGACAGAAAACAGAGCTGTTTTTTGCAAAGTGCCTACCTGTAGATTTTGGCCTCTAGCTCAGCCGCCACCTAGGGAAACCTACCAAACCTGTGCATTTTTGAAAACTAGAGACCTAGGGGAATCCAAGATGGGGTGACTTGTGGGGCTTTGACCAGGTTCTGTTACGCAGAATCCTTTGCAAACCTCAAAATTTGGGTAATAAAACACTTTTTCCTGTCATTTCGGTGACAAAAAGTTCTGGAATCTGAGAGGAGCCACAAATTTCCTTCCACCCAGCGTTCCCCAAAGTCTCCCGATAAAAATGGTTCCTCACTTGTGTGGGTAGGCCTAGTGCCCGCGACAGGATATGCCCCAAACACAACGTGGACATATCCCAATTTTTGACAGAAAACAGAGCTGTTTTTTGCAAAGTGCCTACCTGTAGATTTTGGCCTCTAGCTCAGCCGGCACCGAGGGAAACCTACCAAAACTGTGCATTTGTGAAAACTAGAGACCTAGGGGAATCCAAGATGGGGTGACTTGTGGGGCTCTAACCAGGTTCTGTTACCCAGAATCCTTTGCAAACCTCAAAATTTGGCTAAAAAAACACATTTTCCTCATATTTCGGTGATGGAAAGTTCTGGAATCTGAGAGAAGGCACGAATTTCCTTCCACCCAGCGCTCCCAGAAGTCTCCCGATAAAAATTATACCTCACTTGTGTGGGTAGGCCTAGCGCCCGCAACAGGATATGCCCCAAAACACGACGTGGACACATCCCATTTTTTGACAGAAAACAGAGCTGTTTTTTGCAAAGTGCCTACCTGTAGATTTTGGCCTCTAGCTCAGCCGGCACCTAGGGAAACCAACCAAACCTGTGCATTTTTGAAAACTAGAGACCTAGGGGAATCCAAGATTGGGTGACTTGTGGGGCTCTGATCAGGTTCTGTAACTCAGAATGCTTTGCAAACCTCAAAATTTGGCTAAAAAAACACATTTTCCTCACATTTCGGTGACAGAAAGTTCTGGAATCTGAGAGGAGGCACAAATTTCCTTCCACCCAGCTTTCCCAGAAGTCTCCCGATAAAAATGGTACCTCACTTGTGTCGGTAGGCCTAGCGCCCGCGACAGGATATGCCCCCAAAACACAACGTGGACACATCCCATTTTTTCACAGAAAACAGAGCTGTTTTTTGCTAAGTGCCTACCTGTAGATTTTGGCCTCTAGCTCAGCCGCCACCTAGGGAAACCTACCAAACGTGTGCATTTTTTAAAACTAGAGACATAGGGGAATCCACAATGGGGTGACCTGTGGGGCTCTGACCAGGTTCTGTTACCCAGAATCCTTTGCAAACCTCAAAATTTGGGTAATAAAACACTTTTTCCTGTCATTTCGGTGACAGAAAGTTCTGGAATCTGAGAGGAGCCACAAATTTCCTTCCACCCAGCGTTCCCCTAAGTCTCCCAATAAAAATGGTTCCTCACTTGTGTGGGTAGGCCTAGTGCCCGCGACAGGATATGCCCTAAAACACAACGTGGACATATCCCAATTTTTGACAGAAAACAGAGCTGTTTTTTGCAAAGTGCCTACCTGTAGATTTTGGCCTCTAGCTCAGCCGGCACCTAGGGAAACCTACCAAACCTGTGCATTTGTGAAAACTAGAGACCTAGGGGAATCCAAGATGGGGTGACTTGTGGGGCTCTAATCAGGTTCTGTAACCCAGAATCCTTTGCAAACCTCAAAATTTGTCTAAAAAAACACATTTTCCTCACATTTCGGTGACAGAAAGTTCTGGAATCTGAGAGGAGGCACAAATTTCCTTCCACCCAGCGTTCCCCCAAGTCTCCCGATAAAAATGGAACATCACTTGTGTGGGTAGGCCTAGCACCCTCAACAGGATATGCCCCAAAACACGACGTGGACACATCCCATTTTTTGACAGAAAACAGAGCTGTTTTTTGCAAAGTGCCTACCTGTAGATTTTGGCCTCTAGCTCAGCCGGCACCTAGGGAAACTTACCAAACCTGTACATTTTTGAAAACTAGAGACCTAGGGGAATCCAAGATGGGGTGACTTGTGGGGCTCTGATCAGGTTCTGTAACCCAGAATCCTTTGCAAACCTCAAAATTTGTCTAAAAAAACACATTTTCCTCACATTTCGGTGACAGAAAGTTCTGGAATCTGAGAGGAGGCACAAATTTCCTTCCACCCAGCGTTCCCCCAAGTCTCCCGATAAAAATGGAACATCACTTGTGTGGGTAGGCCTAGCGCCCGGGACAGGATATGCCCCAGAAACACAACGTGGACACATCCCATTTTTTCACAGAAAACAGAGCTGTTTTTTGCAAAGTGCCTACCTGTAGATTTTGGCCTCTAGCTCAGCCGGCACCTCGGGAAACCTACCAAACCTGTGCATTTTTGAAAACTATAGACCTAGGGGAATCCAAGATGGGGTGACTTGTGGGGCTCTGACCAGGTTCTGTTACCCAGAATCCTTTGCAAACCTCAAAATTTGGGTAATAAACCACTTTTTCCTGTCATTTCGGTGACAGAAAGTTCTGGAATCTGAGAGGAGCCACAAATTTCCTTCCACCCAGCGTTCTCCCAAGTCTCCCGATAAAAATGGTACCTCACTTGTGTGGGTAGGCCTAGTGCCCGCGACAGGATATGCCCCACAACACAACGTGGACACATCCCAATTTTTGACAAAAAACAGAGCTGTTTTTTGCAAAGTGCCTACCTGTAGATTTTGGCCTCTAGCTCAGCCGGCACCTAGGGAAACCTACCAAACCTGTGCATTTGTGAAAACTAGAGACCTAGGGGAATCCAAGATGGGGTGACTTGTGGGGCTCTAACCAGGTTCTGTTACCCAGAATCCTTTGCAAACCTCAAAATTTGGCTAAAAAAACACATTTTCCTCATATTTCGGTGACGGAAAGTTCTGGAATCTGAGAGAAGGCACGAATTTCCTTCCATCCAGCGTTCCCCCAAGTCACCCGACAAAAATGATACATCACTTGTGTGGGTAGGCCTAGCACCCTCGACAGGAAATGCCCCAAAGCACAACGTGGACACATCCCATTTTTTGACAGAAAACAGAGCTGTTTTTTGCAAAGTGCCTACCTGTAGATTTTGGCCTCTAGCTCAGCCGGCACCTAGGGAAACCTACCAAACCTGTGCATTTTTGAAAACTAGAGACCTAGGGGAATCCAAGATGGGGTGACTTGTGCGGCTCTGACCAGGCTCTGTTACCCAGAATCTTTTGCAAACCTCAAAATTTGGCTAAAAAAACACATTTTCCTCACATTTCAGTGACAGAAAGTTCTGGAATCTGAGAGGAGGCACAAAATTCCTTCCACCCAGCGTTCCCCCAAGTCTCCCGATAAAAATGGAACCTCACTTGTGTGGGTAGGCCTAGCGCCCGCGACAGGATATGCCCCAAAAACACAACATGGACACATCCCATTTCTTCACAGACAACAGAGCTGTTTTTTGCAAACTGCCTACCTGTAGATTTTGGCCTCTAGCTCAGCCGGCACCTCGGGAAACCTACCAAACCTGTGCATTTTTGAAAACTAGAGACCTAGGGGAATCCAATATGGGGTGACTTGTGGGGCTCTGACCAGGTTCTGTTACCCATAATCCTTTGCAAACCTCAAAATTTGGGTAATAAAACACATTTTCCTCATATTTTGGTGACAGAAAGTTCTGGAATCTGAGAGAAGGCACGAATTTCCTTCCACCCAGCGTTCCCCCAAGTCTCCCGATAAAAATGATACCTCACTTGTGTGGGTAAGCCTAGCGCCCGCCGACATGATATGCCCCAAAACACGACGTGGACACATCCCATTTTTTGACAGAAAACAGAGCTGTTTTTTGCAAAGCGCCTACCTGTAGATTGCGGTCTTTAGCTCAACCGGCACCTAGGGAAACCTACCAAACCTTTGCATTTTTTAAAACTAGAGACCTAGGGGAATCCAACATTATGTGACTTGTGGGGCTCTGATCAGGTTCTGTAACCCAGAATGCTTTGCAAACAGCAAAATTGGGCTAAAAAAACACATTTTCCTCACATTTCGCTGACAGAAAGTTCTGGAATCTGAGAGGAGGCACAAATTTCCTTCCACCCCAGCGTTCCCAGAAGTCTCCCGATAAAAATGGTACATCACTTGTGTGGGTAGACCTAGCGCCCGCAACAGGATATGCCCCAAAACACAACGTGGACACATCCAATTTTTTCACAGAAAACAGAGCTGTTTTTTGCAAAGTGCCTACCTGTAGATTTTGGCCTCTAGCTAAGCCGCCACCTAGGGAAACCTACCAAACCTGTACATTTTTTAAAACTAGAGACCTAGGGGAATCCAAGATGGGGTGACTTCTGGGGCTCTGACCAGGTTCTGTTACCCAGAATCCTTTGCAAACCTCAAAATTTGGGTAATAAAACACTTTTTCCTGTCATTTCGGTGACAGAAAGTTCTGGAATCTGAGAGGAGCCACAAATTTCTTTCCACCCAGCGTTCCCCTAAGTCTCCCGATAAAAATGGTTCCTCACTTGTGTGGATAGGCCTAGTGCCCGCGACAGGATATGCCCCAAAACACAACGTGGACATATCCCAATTTTTGACAGAAAACGGAGCTGTTTTTTGCAAAGTGCCTACCTGTAGATTTTGGCCTCTAGCTCAGCCGGCACCTAGGGAAACCTACCAAACCTGTGCATTTGTGAAAACTAGAGACCTAGAGGAATCCAAGATGGGGTGACTTGTGGGGCTCTAACCAGGTTCTGTTACCCAGAATCCTTAGCAAACCTCAAAATTTGGCTAAAAAAAACAAATTTTCCTCATATTTCGGTGACGGAAAGTTCTGGAATATGAGAGAAGGCACGAATTTCCTTCCACCCCAGCCTTCCCCCAAGTCTCCCGATAAAAATGATACCTCACTTGTGTGGGTAGGCCTATCGCCCGCGACAGGATATGCCCCAAAACACGACGTGGACACATCCCATTTTTTGACAGAAAACAGAGCTGTTTTTTGCAAAGTGCCTACCTGTAGATTTTGGCCTCTAGCTCAGCCGGCACCTAGGGAAACCTACCAAACTTGTGCATTTTTGAAACCTAGAGACCTATGGGAATCCAAGATGGGGTGACTTGTGGGACTCTGACCATGTTCTGTTACCAAGAATCCTTTGCAAACCTCAAAATTTGGCTAAAAAAAACACTTTTTCCTGTCATTTCGGTGACAGAAAGTTCTGGAATCTGAGAGGAGCCACAAATTTCCTTCCACCCAGCGTTCCCCACAAGTCTCCCGATAAAAATGGTACCTCACTTCTGTGGGTAGGCCTATCGCCCGCGACAGGATATGCCCCAAAACATGACGTGGACACATAACATTTTCAGAAAGAAAACACAGCTGTTTTTTACTAAGTGCCTAGCTGTGGATTTTGGCCTCTAGCTCAGCCGGCACCTGGGGAAACCTAGCAAACCTGCGCATTTTTTAAAACTAGACATCTAGGGGAATCCAAGATGGGGTGACTTGTGGGGCTCTGACCAGGTTCTGTTACCCAGAATCCTTTGCAAACCTCAAAATTTGGCTAAAAAAACACATTTTCCTCACATTTCGGTGACAGAAAGTTCTGGAATCGGAGAGGAGCCACAAATGTCCTTCCACCCAGCGTTCCCCCAAGTCTCCCGATAAAAATGATACCTCACTTGTGTGGGTAGGCCTAGAACCCGCAACAGGAAATGCCCCAAAGCACAACGTGGACACATCCCATTTTTTGACAGAAAACAGAGCTGTTTTTTGCAAAGTGCCTACCTGTAGATATAGGCCTCTAGCTCAGCCGACACCGAGGGAAACCTACCAAGTGCATTTGTGAAAACTAGAGACCTAGGGGAATCCAAGATGGGGTGACTTGTGGGGCTCTAACCAGGTTCTGGTACCCAGAATCCTTTGCAAACCTCATAATTTGGCTAAAAAAACACATTTTCCTCATATTTCGGTGACGGAAAGTTCTGGAATCTGAGAGAAGGTACGAATTTCCTTCCACCCAGCGTTCCCCCAAGTCTCCCGATAAAAATGATACCTCACTTGTGTGGGTAGGCCTAGCGCCCGCAACAGGATATGCCCCAAAACACGACGTGGACACATCCCATTTTTTGACTGAAAACAGAGCTGTTTTTTGCAAACTGCCTACCTGTAGATTTAGGCCTCTAGCTCAGCCGGCACCTAGGGAAACCTACCAAACCTGTGCATTTTTGAAACCTAGAGACCTAGGGGAATCCAAGATGGGGTGACTTGTGCGACTCTGACCAGGTTCTGTTACCAAGAATCCTTTGCAAACCTCAAAATTTGGCTAAAAAAACACTTTTTCCTGTCATTTCGGTGACAGAAGGTTCTGGAATCTGAGAGGAGCCACAAATTTCCTTCCACCCAGCTTTCCCAGAAGTCTCCCGATAAAAATGGTACCTCACTTGTGTGGGTAGGCCTAGCGCCCGCGACAGGATATGCCCCAAAACACAACGTGGACACATCCCATTTTTTGACAGAAAACAGAGCTGTTTTTTGCAAAGTGCCTACCTGTAGATTTTGGCCTCTAGCTCAGCCGCCACCTAGGGAAACCTACCAAACCTGTGCATTTTTGAAAACTAGAGACCTAGGGGAATCCAAGATGGGGTGACTTGTGGGGCTTTGACCAGGTTCTGTTACGCAGAATCCTTTGCAAACCTCAAAATTTGGGTAATAAAACACTTTTTCCTGTCATTTCGGTGACAAAAAGTTCTGGAATCTGAGAGGAGCCACAAATTTCCTTCCACCCAGCGTTCCCCAAAGTCTCCCGATAAAAATGGTTCCTCACTTGTGTGGGTAGGCCTAGTGCCCGCGACAGGATATGCCCCAAACACAACGTGGACATATCCCAATTTTTGACAGAAAACAGAGCTGTTTTTTGCAAAGTGCCTACCTGTAGATTTTGGCCTCTAGCTCAGCCGGCACCGAGGGAAACCTACCAAAACTGTGCATTTGTGAAAACTAGAGACCTAGGGGAATCCAAGATGGGGTGACTTGTGGGGCTCTAACCAGGTTCTGTTACCCAGAATCCTTTGCAAACCTCAAAATTTGGCTAAAAAAACACATTTTCCTCATATTTCGGTGATGGAAAGTTCTGGAATCTGAGAGAAGGCACGAATTTCCTTCCACCCAGCGCTCCCAGAAGTCTCCCGATAAAAATTATACCTCACTTGTGTGGGTAGGCCTAGCGCCCGCAACAGGATATGCCCCAAAACACGACGTGGACACATCCCATTTTTTGACAGAAAACAGAGCTGTTTTTTGCAAAGTGCCTACCTGTAGATTTTGGCCTCTAGCTCAGCCGGCACCTAGGGAAACCAACCAAACCTGTGCATTTTTGAAAACTAGAGACCTAGGGGAATCCAAGATTGGGTGACTTGTGGGGCTCTGATCAGGTTCTGTAACTCAGAATGCTTTGCAAACCTCAAAATTTGGCTAAAAAAACACATTTTCCTCACATTTCGGTGACAGAAAGTTCTGGAATCTGAGAGGAGGCACAAATTTCCTTCCACCCAGCTTTCCCAGAAGTCTCCCGATAAAAATGGTACCTCACTTGTGTCGGTAGGCCTAGCGCCCGCGACAGGATATGCCCCCAAAACACAACGTGGACACATCCCATTTTTTCACAGAAAACAGAGCTGTTTTTTGCTAAGTGCCTACCTGTAGATTTTGGCCTCTAGCTCAGCCGCCACCTAGGGAAACCTACCAAACGTGTGCATTTTTTAAAACTAGAGACATAGGGAAATCCACAATGGGGTGACCTGTGGGGCTCTGACCAGGTTCTGTTACCCAGAATCCTTTGCAAACCTCAAAATTTGGGTAATAAAACACTTTTTCCTGTCATTTCGGTGACAGAAAGTTCTGGAATCTGAGAGGAGCCACAAATTTCCTTCCACCCAGCGTTCCCCTAAGTCTCCCAATAAAAATGGTTCCTCACTTGTGTGGGTAGGCCTAGTGCCCGCGACAGGATATGCCCTAAAACACAACGTCGACATATCCCAATTTTTGACAGAAAACAGAGCTGTTTTTTGCAAAGTGCCTACCTGTAGATTTTGGCCTCTAGCTCAGCCGGCACCTAGGGAAACCTACCAAACCTGTGCATTTGTGAAAACTAGAGACCTAGGGGAATCCAAGATGGGGTGACTTGTGGGGCTCTAACCAGGTTCTGTTACCCAGAATCCTTTGCAAATCTCAAAATTTGGCTAAAAAAACACATTTTCCTCATATTTCGGTGACGGAAAGTTCTGGAATCTGAGAGAAGGCACGAATTTCCTTCCACCCAGCGTTCCCCCAAGTCTCCCGACAAAAATGCTACCTCACTTGTGTGGGTAGGCCTAGCACCCTCGACAGGATATGCCCCAAAACACGACGTGGACACATCCCATTTTTTGACAGAAAACAGAGCTGTTTTTTGCAAAGTGCCTACCTGTAGATTTTGGCCTCTAGCTCAGCCGGCACCTAGGGAAACTTACCAAACCTGTACATTTTTTAAACCTAGAGACCTAGGGGAATCCAAGATGGGGTGACTTGTGGGGCTCTGATCAGGTTCTGTAACCCAGAATCCTTTGCAAACCTCAAAATTTGTCTAAAAAAACACATTTTCCTCACATTTCGGTGACAGAAAGTTCTGGAATCTGAGAGGAGGCACAAATTTCCTTCCACCCAGCGTTCCCCCAAGTCTCCCGATAAAAATGGAACATCACTTGTGTGGGTAGGCCTAGCACCCGGGACAGGATATGCCCCAGAAACACAACGTGGACACATCCCATTTTTTCACAGAAAACAGAGCTGTTTTTTGCAAAGTGCCTACCTGTAGATTTTGGCCTCTAGCTCAGCCGGCACCTCGGGAAACCTACCAAACCTGTGCATTTTTTAAAACTATAGACCTAGGTGAATCCAAGATGGGGTGACTTGTGGGGCTCTGACCAGGTTCTGTTACCCAGAATCCTTTGCAAACCTCAAAATTTGGGTAATAAACCACTTTTTCCTGTCATTTCGGTGACAGAAAGTTCTGGAATCTGAGAGGAGCCACAAATTTCCTTCCACCCAGCGTTCTCCCAAGTCTCCCGATAAAAATGGTACCTCACTTGTGTGGGTAGGCCTAGTGCCCGCGACAGGATATGCCCCACAACACAACGTGGACACATCCCAATTTTTGACAAAAAACAGAGCTGTTTTTTGCAAAGTGCCTACCTGTAGATTTTGGCCTCTAGCTCAGCCGGCACCTAGGGAAACCTACCAAACCTGTGCATTTGTGAAAACTAGAGACCTAGGGGAATCCAAGATGGGGTGACTTGTGGGGCTCTAACCAGGTTCTGTTACCCAGAATCCTTTGCAAACCTCAAAATTTGGCTAAAAAAACACATTTTCCTCATATTTCGGTGACGGAAAGTTCTGGAATCTGAGAGAAGGCACGAATTTCCTTCCATCCAGCGTTCCCCCAAGTCACCCGACAAAAATGATACATCACTTGTGTGGGTAGGCCTAGCACCCTCGACAGGAAATGCCCCAAAGCACAACGTGGACACATCCCATTTTTTGACAGAAAACAGAGCTGTTTTTTGCAAAGTGCCTACCTGTAGATTTTGGCCTCTAGCTCAGCCGGCACCTAGGGAAACCTACCAAACCTGTGCATTTTTGAAAACTAGAGACCTAGGGGAATCCAAGATGGGGTGACTTGTGCGGCTCTGACCAGGCTCTGTTACCCAGAATCTTTTGCAAACCTCAAAATTTGGCTAAAAAAACACATTTTCCTCACATTTCAGTGACAGAAAGTTCTGGAATCTGAGAGGAGGCACAAAATTCCTTCCACCCAGCGTTCCCCCAAGTCTCCCGATAAAAATGGAACCTCACTTGTGTGGGTAGGCCTAGCGCCCGCGACAGGATATGCCCCAAAAACACAACATGGACACATCCCATTTCTTCACAGACAACAGAGCTGTTTTTTGCAAACTGCCTACCTGTAGATTTTGGCCTCTAGCTCAGCCGGCACCTCGGGAAACCTACCAAACCTGTGCATTTTTGAAAACTAGAGACCTAGGGGAATCCAATATGGGGTGACTTGTGGGGCTCTGACCAGGTTCTGTTACCCATAATCCTTTGCAAACCTCAAAATTTGGGTAATAAAACACATTTTCCTCATATTTTGGTGACAGAAAGTTCTGGAATCTGAGAGAAGGCACGAATTTCCTTCCACCCAGCGTTCCCCCAAGTCTCCCGATAAAAATGATACCTCACTTGTGTGGGTAGGCCTAGCGCCCGCGGCAGGAAATGCCCCAAAGCACAACGTGGACACATCCCATTTTTTGACAGAAAACAGAGCTGTGTTTTGCAAAGTGCCTACCTGTAGATTTTGGCCTCTAGCTCAGCCGCCACCTAGGGAAACCTACCAAACCTGTGCATTTTTGAAAACTAGAGACCTAGGGGAATCCAAGATGGGGTGACTTGTGGGGCTCTGACCAGGTTCTGTTACCCAGAATCCTTTGCAAACCTCAAAATTTGGGTAATAAAACACTTTTTCCTGTCATTTCGGTGACAGAAAGTTCTGGAATCTGAGAGGAGCCACAAATTTCTTTCCACCCAGCGTTCCCCTAAGTCTCCCGATAAAAATGGTCCCTCACTTGTGTGGGTAGGCCTAGTGCCCGCGACAGGATATGCCCCAAAACACAACGTGGACATATCCCAATTTTTGACAGAAAATAGAGCTGTTTTTTTGCAAAGTGCCTACCTGTAGATTTAGGCCTCTAGCTCAGCCGGCACCGATTGAAACCTACCAAACCTGTGCATTTGTGAAAACTAGAGACCTAGGGGAATCCAAGATGGGGTGACTTGTGGTGCTCTAACCAGGTTCTGGTACCCAGAATCCTTTGCAAACCTCAAAATTTGGCTAAAAAAACACATTTTCCTCATATTTCGGTGACAGAAAGTTCTGGAATCTGAGAGAAGGCACGAATTTCCTTCCACCCAGCGTTCCCCCCAAGTCTCCCGATAAAACTGATACCTCACTTGTGTGGGTAGGCCTAGCGCCCGCGACAGGAAATGCCCCAAAGCACAACGTGGACACATCCCATTTTTTGACAGAAAACAGAGCTGTTTTTTGCAAAGTGCCTACCTGTAGATTTTGGCCTCTAGCTCAGCCGGCACCTAGGGAAACCTACCAAACCTGTGCATTTGTGAAAACTAGAGACCTAGGGGAATCCAAGATTGGGTGACTTGTGGGGCTCTGATCAGGTTCTGTAACCCAGAATCCTTTGCAAACCTCAAAATGTGGCTAAAAAAACACATTTTCCTCGCATTTCGGTGACAGAAAGTTCTGGAATCGGAGAGGAGGCACAAATTTCCATCCACCCAGCTTTCCCAGAAGTCTCCCGATAAAAATGGTACCTCACTTGTGTGGGTAGACCTAGCACCCGCGACAGGATATGCCCCAAAACACAACGTGGAAACATCCAATTTTTTCACAGAAAACAGAGCTGTTTTTTGCAAAGTGCCTACCTGTAGATTTTGGCCTCTAGCTCAGCCGCCACCTAGGGAAACCTACAAAACCTGTGCATTTTTAAAAACTAGAGACCTAGGGGAATCCAAGATGGGGTGACTTGTGGGGCTTTGACCACGTTCTGTTACGCAGAATCCTTTGCAAACCTCAAAATTTGGGTAATAAAACACTTTTTCCTGTCATTTCGGTGACAGAAAGTTCTGGAATCTGAGAGGAGCCACAAATTTCCTTCAACCCAGCGTTCCCCTAAGTCTCCCGATAAAAATGGTTCCTCACTTGTGTGGGTAGGCCTAGTGCCCGCGACAGGATATGCCCCAAAACACAACGTGGACATATCCCAATTTTTGACAGAAAACTGAGCTGTTTTTTGCAAAGTGCCTACCTGTAGATTTTGGCCTCTAGCTCAGCCGGCACCTAGGGAAACCTACCAAACCCGTGCATTTGTGAAAACTAGAGACCTAGAGGAATCCAAGATGGGGTGACTTGTGGGGCTCTAACCAGGTTCTGTTACCCAGAATCCTTTGCAAACCTCAAAATTTGGCTAAAAAAACACATTTTCCTCATATTTCGGTGACGGAAAGTTCTGGAATATGAGAGAAGGCACGAATTTCCTTCCACCCAGCCTTCCCCCAAGTCTCCCGATAAAAATTAAACTTCACTTGTGTGGGTAGGCCTAGCGCCCGCGACAGGATATGCCCCAAAATACGACGTGGACACATCCCATTTTTTGACAGAAAACAGAGCTGTTTTTTGCAAAGTGCCTACCTGTAGATTTTGGCCTCTAGCTCAACCGGCACCTAGGGAAACCTACCAAAATTGTGCATTTTTGAAACCTAGAGACCTACGGGAATCCAAGATGGGTTGACTTGTGGGACTCTGACCAGGTTCTGTTACCAAGAATCCTTTGCAAACCTCAAAATTTGGCTAAAAAAATACTTTTTCCTGTCATTTCGGTGACAGAAAGTTCTGGATTCTGAGAGGAGCCACAAATTTCCTTCCACCCAGCGTTCCCACAAGTCTCCCGATAAAAATGGTACCTCAGTTCTGTGGGTAGGCCTATCGCCTGCGACAGGATATGCCCCAAAACATGACGTGGACACATCACATTTTCAGAAAGAAAACACAGCTGTTTTTTACTAAGTGCCTAGCTGTGGATTTTGGCCTCTAGCTCAGCCGGCACCTGGGGAAACCTAGCAAACCTGCGCATTTTTTAAAACTAGACATCTAGGGGAATCCAAGATGGGGTGACTTGTGGGGCTCTGACCAGGTTCTGTTACCCAGAATCCTTTGCAAACCTCAAAATTTGGGTAATAAAACACATTTTCCTCATATTTTGGTGACAGAAAGTTCTGGAATCTGAGAGAAGGCACGAATTTCCTTCCACCCAGCGTTCCCCCAAGTCTCCCGATAAAAATGATACCTCACTTGTGTGGGTAGGCCTAGCGCCCGCGGCAGGAAATGCCCCAAAGCACAACGTGGACACATCCCATTTTTTGACAGAAAACAGAGCTGTGTTTTGCAAAGTGCCTACCTGTAGATTTTGGCCTCTAGCTCAGCCGCCACCTAGGGAAACCTACCAAACCTGTGCATTTTTGAAAACTAGAGACCTAGGGGAATCCAAGATGGGGTGACTTGTGGGGCTCTGACCAGGTTCTGTTACCCAGAATCCTTTGCAAACCTCAAAATTTGGGTAATAAAACACTTTTTTCTGTCATTTCGGTGACAGAAAGTTCTGGAATCTGAGAGGAGCCACAAATTTCTTTCCACCCAGCGTTCCCCTAAGTCTCCCGATAAAAATGGTTCCTCTCTTGTGTGGGTAGGCCTAGTGCCCGCGACAGGATATGCCCCAAAACACAACGTGGACATATCCCAATTTTTGACAGAAAATAGAGCTGTTTTTTTGCAAAGTGCCTACCTGTAGATTTAGGCCTCTAGCTCAGCCGGCACCTATTGAAACCTACCAAACCTGTGCATTTGTGAAAACTAGAGACCTAGGGGAATCCAAGATGGGGTGACTTGTGGTGCTCTAACCAGGTTCTGGTACCCAGAATCCTTTGCAAACCTCAAAATTTGGCTAAAAAAACACATTTTCCTCATATTTCGGTGACAGAAAGTTCTGGAATCTGAGAGAAGGCACGAATTTCCTTCCACCCAGCGTTCCCCCAAGTCTCCCGATAAAACTGATACCTCACTTGTGTGGGTAGGCCTAGCGCCCCGCGACAGGAAATGCCCCAAAGCACAACGTGGACACATCCCATTTTTTGACAGAAAACAGAGCTGTTTTTTGCAAAGTGCCTACCTGTAGATTTTGGCCTCTAGCTCAGCCGGCACCTAGGGAAACCTACCAAACCTGTGCATTTGTGAAAACTAGAGACCTAGGGGAATCCAAGATTGGGTGACTTGTGGGGCTCTGATCAGGTTCTGTAACCCAGAATCCTTTGCAAACCTCAAAATGTGGCTAAAAAAACACATTTTCCTCGCATTTCGGTGACAGAAAGTTCTGGAATCGGAGAGGAGGCACAAATTTCCATCCACCCAGCTTTCCCAGAAGTCTCCCGATAAAAATGGTACCTCACTTGTGTGGGTAGACCTAGCGCCCGCGACAGGATATGCCCCAAAACACAACGTGGAAACATCCAATTTTTTCACAGAAAACAGAGCTGTTTTTTGCAAAGTGCCTACCTGTAGATTTTGGCCTCTAGCTCAGCCGCCACCTAGGGAAACCTACCAAACCTGTGCATTTTTAAAAACTAGAGACCTAGGGGAATCCAAGATGGGGTGACTTGTGGGGCTTTGACCACGTTCTGTTACGCAGAATCCTTTGCAAACCTCAAAATTTGGGTAATAAAACACTTTTTCCTGTCATTTCGGTGACAGAAAGTTCTGGAATCTGAGAGGAGCCACAAATTTCCTTCAACCCAGCGTTCCCCTAAGTCTCCCGATAAAAATGGTTCCTCACTTGTGTGGGTAGGCCTAGTGCCCGCGACAGGATATGCCCCAAAACACAACGTGGACATATCCCAATTTTTGACAGAAAACGGAGCTGTTTTTTGCAAAGTGCCTACCTGTAGATTTTGGCCTCTAGCTCAGCCGGCACCTAGGGAAACCTACCAAACCCGTGCATTTGTGAAAACTAGAGACCTAGAGGAATCCAAGATGGGGTGACTTGTGGGGCTCTAACCAGGTTCTGTTACCCAGAATCCTTTGCAAACCTCAAAATTTGGCTAAAAAAACACATTTTCCTCATATTTCGGTGACGGAAAGTTCTGGAATATGAGAGAAGGCACGAATTTCCTTCCACCCAGCCTTCCCCCAAGTCTCCCGATAAAAATTATACTTCACTTGTGTGGGTAGGCCTAGCGCCCGCGACAGGATATGCCCCAAAACACGACGTGGACACATCCCATTTTTTGACAGAAAACAGAGCTGTTTTTTGCAAAGTGCCTACCTGTAGATTTTGGCCTCTAGCTCAACCGGCACCTAGGGAAACCTACCAAAATTGTGCATTTTTGAAACCTAGAGACCTACGGGAATCCAAGATGGGGTGACTTGTGGGACTCTGACCAGGTTCTGTTACCAAGAATCCTTTGCAAACCTCAAAATTTGGCTAAAAAAAACACTTTTTCCTGTCATTTCGGTGACAGAAAGTTCTGGATTCTGAGAGGAGCCACAAATTTCCTTCCACCCAGCGTTCCCACAAGTCTCCCGATAAAAATGGTACCTCAGTTCTGTGGGTAGGCCTATCGCCTGCGACAGGATATGCCCCAAAACATGACGTGGACACATCACATTTTCAGAAAGAAAACACAGCTGTTTTTTACTAAGTGCCTAGCTGTGGATTTTGGCCTCTAGCTCAGCCGGCACCTGGGGAAACCTAGCAAACCTGCGCATTTTTTAAAACTAGACATCTAGGGGAATCCAAGATGGGGTGACTTGTGGGGCTCTGACCAGGTTCTGTTACCCAGAATCCTTTGCAAACCTCAAAATTTGGCTAAAAAAACACATTTTCCTCACATTTCGGTGACAGAAAGTTCTGGAATCTGAGAGGAGCCACAAATGTCCTTCCACCCAGCGTTCCCCCAAGTCTCCCGATAAAAATGATACCTCTCTTGTGTGGGTAGGCCTAGAACCCGCGACAGGAAATGCCCCAAAGCACAACGTGGACACATCCCATTTTTTGACAGAAAACAGAGCTGTTTTTTGCAAAGTGCCTACCTGTAGATATAGGCCTCTAGCTCAGCCGACATCGAGGGAAACCTACCAAACCTGTGCATTTGTGAAAACTAGAGACCTAGGGGAATCCAAGATGGGGTGACTTGTGGGGCTCTAACCAGGTTCTGGTACCCAGAATCCTTTGCAAACCTCATAATAATTTGGCTAAAAAAACACATTTTCCTCATATTTCGGTGACGGAAAGTTCTGGAATCTGAGAGAAGGTACGAATTTCCTTCCACCCAGCGTTCCCCCAAGTCTCCCGATAAAAATGATACCTCACTTGTGTGGGTAGGCCTAGCGCCCGCAACAGGATATGCCCCAAAACACGACATGGACACATCCCATTTTTTGACAGAAAACAGAGCTGTTTTTTGCAAAGTGCCTACCTGTAGATTTAGGCCTCTAGCTCAGCCGGCACCTAGGGAAACCTACCAAACCTGTGCATTTTTGAAACCTAGAGACCTAGGGGAATCCAAGATGGGGTGACTTGTGCGACTCTGACCAGGTTCTGTTACCAAGAATCCTTTGCAAACCTCAAAATTTGGCTAAATAAACACTTTTTCCTGTCATTTCGGTGACAGAAGGTTCTGGAATCTGAGAGGAGCCACAAATTTCCTTCCACCCAGCTTTCCCAGAAGTCTCCCGATAAAAATGGTACCTCACTTGTGTGGGTAGGCCTAGCGCCCGCGACAGGATATGCCCCAAAACACAACGTGGACACATCCCATTTTTTGACAGAAAACAGAGCTGTTTTTTGCAAAGTGCCTACCTGTAGATTTTGGCCTCTAACTCAGCCGCCACCTAGGGAAACCTACCAAACCTGTGCATTTTTGAAAACTAGAGACCTAGGGGAATCCAAGATGGGGTGACTTGTGGGGCTTTGACCAGGTTCTGTTACGCAGAATCCTTTGCAAACCTCAAAATTTGGGTAATAAAACACTTTTTCCTGTCATTTCGGTGACAGAAAGTTCTGGAATCTGAGAGGAGCCACAAATTTCCTTCCACCCAGCGTTCCCCAAAGTCTCCCGATAAAAATGGTTCCTCACTTGTGTGGGTAGGCCTAGTGCCCGCGACAGGATATGCCCCAAACACAACGTGGACATATCCCAATTTTTGACAGAAAACAGAGCTGTTTTTTGCAAAGTGCCTACCTGTAGATTTTGGCCTCTAGCTCAGCCGGCACCGAGGGAAACCTACCAAACCTGTGCATTTGTGAAAACTAGAGACCTAGGGGAATCCAAGATGGGGTGACTTGTGGGGCTCTAACCAGGTTCTGTTACCCAGAATCCTTTGCAAACCTCAAAATTTGGCTAAAAAAACACATTTTCCTCATATTTCGGTGATGGAAAGTTCTGGAATCTGAGAGAAGGCACAAATTTCCTTCCACCCAGCGCTCCCAGAAGTCTCCCGATAAAAATTATACCTCACTTGTGTGGGTAGGCCTAGCGCCCGCAACAGGATATGCCCCAAAACACGACGTGGACACATCCCATTTTTTGACAGAAAACAGAGCTGTTTTTTGCAAAGTGCCTACCTGTAGATTTTGGCCTCTAGCTCAGCCGGCACCTAGGGAAACCAACCAAACCTGTGCATTTTTGAAAACTAGAGACCTAGGGGAATCCAAGATTGGGTGACTTGTGGGGCTCTGATCAGGTTCTGTAACTCAGAATGCTTTGCAAACCTCAAAATTTGGCTAAAAAAACACATTTTCCTCACATTTCGGTGACAGAAAGTTCTGGAATCTGAGAGGAGGCACAAATTTCCATCCACCCAGCTTTCCCAGAAGTCTCCCGATAAAAATGGTACCTCACTTGTGTGGGTAGGCCTAGCGCCCGCGACAGGATATGCCCCCAAAACACAACGTGGACACATCCCATTTTTTCACAGAAAACAGAGCTGTTTTTTGCTAAGTGCCTACCTGTAGATTTTGGCCTCTAGCTCAGCCGCCACCTAGGGAAACCTACCAAACGTGTGCATTTTTTAAAACTAGAGACCTAGGGGAATCCACAATGGGGTGACCTGTGGGGCTCTGACCAGGTTCTGTTACCCAGAATCCTTTGCAAACCTCAAAATTTGGGTAATAAAACACTTTTTCCTGTCATTTCGGTGACAGAAAGTTCTGGAATCTGAGAGGAGCCACAAATTTCCTTCCACCCAGCGTTCCCCTAAGTCTCCCAATAAAAATGGTTCCTCACTTGTGTGGGTAGGCCTAGTGCCCGCGACAGGATATGCCCTAAAACACAACGTGGACATATCCCAATTTTTGACAGAAAACAGAGCTGTTTTTTGCAAAGTGCCTACCTGTAGATTTTGGCCTCTAGCTCAGCCGGCACCTAGGGAAACCTACCAAACCTATGCATTTGTGAAAACTAGAGACCTAGGGGAATCCAAGATGGGGTGACTTGTGGGGCTCTAACCAGGTTCTGTTACCCAGAATCCTTTGCAAATCTCAAAATTTGGCTAAAAAAACACATTTTCCTCATATTTCGGTTACGGAAAGTTCTGGAATCTGAGAGAAGGCACGAATTTCCTTCCACCCAGCGTTCCCCCAAGTCTCCCGACAAAAATGCTACCTCACTTGTGTGGGTAGGCCTAGCACCCTCGACAGGATATGCCCCAAAACACGACGTGGACACATCCCATTTTTTGACAGAAAACAGAGCTGTTTTTTGCAAAGTGCCTACCTGTAGATTTTGGCCTCTAGCTCAGCCGGCACCTAGGGAAACTTACCAAACCTGTGCATTTTTGAAAACTAGAGACGTAGGGGAATCCAAGATGGGGTGACTTGTGGGGCTCTGATCAAGTTCTGTAACCCAGAATCCTTTGCAAACCTCAAAATTTGTCTAAAAAAACACATTTTCCTCTCATTTCGGTGACAGAAAGTTCTGGAATCTGAGAGGAGGCACAAATTTCCTTCCACCCAGCGTTCCCCCAAGTCTCCCGATAAAAATGGAACATCACTTGTGTGGGTAGGCCTAGCACCCTCGACAGGATATGCCCCAAAACACGACGTGGACACATCCCATTTTTTGACAGAAAACAGAGCTGTTTTTTGCAAAGTGCCTACCTGTAGATTTTGGCCTCTAGCTCAGCCGGCACCTAGGGAAACTTACCAAACCTGTACATTTTTGAAAACTAGAGACCTAGGGGAATCCAAGATGGGGTGACTTGTGGGGCTCTGATCAGGTTCTGTAACCCAGAATCCTTTGCAAACCTCAAAATTTGTCTAAAAAAACACATTTTCCTCACATTTCGGTGACAGAAAGTTCTGGAATCTGAGAGGAGGCACAAATTTCCTTCCACCCAGCGTTCCCCCAAGTCTCCCGATAAAAATGGAACATCACTTGTGTGGGTAGGCCTAGCGCCCGGGACAGGATATGCCCCAGAAACACAACGTGGACACATCCCATTTTTTCACAGAAAACAGAGCTGTTTTTTGCAAAGTGCCTACCTGTAGATTTTGGCCTCTAGCTCAGCCGGCACCTAGGGAAACCTACCAAACCTGTGCATTTGTGAAAACTAGAGACCTAGGGGAATCCAAGATGGGGTGACTTGTGGGGCTCTAACCAGGTTCTGTTACCCAGAATCCTTTGCAAATCTCAAAATTTGGCTAAAAAAACACATTTTCCTCATATTTCGGTTACAGAAAGTTCTGGAATCTGAGAGAAGGCACGAATTTCCTTCCACCCAGCGTTCCCCCAAGTCTCCCGACAAAAATGCTACCTCACTTGTGTGGGTAGGCCTAGCACCCTCGACAGGATATGCCCCAAAACACGACGTGGACACATCCCATTTTTTGACAGAAAACAGAGCTGTTTTTTGCAAAGTGCCTACCTGTAGATTTTGGCCTCTAGCTCAGCCGGCACCTAGGGAAACTTACCAAACCTGTGCATTTCTGAAAACTAGAGACGTAGGGGAATCCAAGATGGGGTGACTTGTGGGGCTCTGATCAAGTTCTGTAACCCAGAATCCTTTGCAAACCTCAAAATTTGTCTAAAAAAACACATTTTCCTCACATTTCGGTGACAGAAAGTTCTGGAATCTGAGAGGAGGCACAAATTTCCTTCCACCCAGCGTTCCCCCAAGTCTCCCGATAAAAATGGAACATCACTTGTGTGGGTAGGCCTAGCACCCTCGACAGGATATGCCCCAAAACACGACGTGGACACATCCCATTTTTTGACAGAAAACAGAGCTGTTTTTTGCAAAGTGCCTACCTGTAGATTTTGGCCTCTAGCTCAACCGGCACCTAGGGAAACTTACCAAACCTGTACATTTTTGAAGACTAGAGACCTAGGGGAATCCAAGATGGGGTGACTTGTGGGGCTCTGATCAGGTTCTGTAACCCAGAATCCTTTGCAAACCTCAAAATTTGTCTAAAAAAACACATTTTCCTCACATTTCGGTGACAGAAAGTTCTGGAATCTGAGAGGAGGCACAAATTTCCTTCCACCCAGCGTTCCCCCAAGTCTCCCGATAAAAATGGAACATCACTTGTGTGGGTAGGCCTAGCGCCCGGGACAGGATATGCCCCAGAAACACAACGTGGACACATCCCATTTTTTCACAGAAAACAGAGCTGTTTTTTGCAAAGTGCCTACCTGTAGATTTTGGCCTCTAGCTCAGCCGGCACCTCGGGAAACCTACCAAACCTGTGCATTTTTGAAAACTATAGACCTAGGGGAATCCAAGATGGGGTGACTTGTGGGGCTCTGACCAGGTTCTGTTACCCAGAATCCTTTGCAAACCTCAAAATTTGGGTAATAAACCACTTTTTCCTGTCATTTCGGTGACAGAAAGTTCTGGAATCTGAGAGGAGCCACAAATTTCCTTCCACCCAGCGTTCTCCCAAGTCTCCCGATAAAAATGGTACCTCACTTGTGTGGGTAGGCCTAGTGCCCGCGACAGGATATGCCCCACAACACAACATGGACACATCCCATTTCTTCACAGACAACAGAGCTGTTTTTTGCAAACTGCCTACCTGTAGATTTTGGCCTCTAGCTCAGCCGGCACCTCGGGAAACCTACCAAACCTGTGCATTTTTGAAAACTAGAGACCTAGGGGAATCCAATATGGGGTGACTTGTGGGGCTCTGACCAGGTTCTGTTACCCAGAATCCTTTGCAAACCTCAAAATTTGGGTAATAAAACACATTTTCCTCATATTTTGGTGACAGAAAGTTCTGGAATCTGAGAGAAGGCACGAATTTCCTTCCACCCAGCGTTCCCCCAAGTCTCCCGATAAAAATGATACCTCACTTGTGTGGGTAGGCCTAGAACCCGCAACAGGAAATGCCCCAAAGCACAACGTGGACACATCCTATTTTTTGACAGAAAACAGAGCTGTTTTTTGCAAAGTGCCTACCTGTAGATATAGGCCTCTAGCTCAGCCGACACCGAGGGAAACCTACCAAACCTGCGCATTTTTTAAAACTAGACATCTAGGGGAATCCAAGATGGGGTGACTTGTGGGGCTCTGACCAGGTTCTGTTACCCAGAATCCTTTGCAAACCTCAAAATTTGTCTTAAAAAACACATTTTCCTCACATTTCGGTGACAGAAAGTTCTGGAATCTGAGAGGAGCCACAAATGTCCTTCCACCCAGCGTTCCGCCAAGTCTCCCGATAAAAATGATACCTCACTTGTGTGGGTAGGCCTAGAACCCGCGACAGGAAATGCCCCAAAGCACAACGTGGACACATCCCATTTTTTGACAGAAAACAGAGCTGTTTTTTGCAAAGTGCCTACCTGTAGATATAGGCCTCTAGCTCAGCCGGCACCGAGGGAAACCTACCAAACCTGTGCATTTTTGAAAACTAGAGACCTAGGGGAATCCACAATGGGGTGACCTGTGGGGCTCTGACCAGGTTCTGTTACCCAGAATCCTTTGCAAACCTCAAAATTTGGGTAATAAAACACATTTTCCTCATATTTTGGTGACAGAAAGTTCTGGAATCTGAGAGAAGGCACGAATTTCCTTCCACCCAGCGTTCCCCCAAGTCTCCCGATAAAAATGATACCTCACTTGTGTGGGTAGGCCTAGCGCCCGCGGCAGGAAATGCCCCAAAGCACAACGTGGACACATCCCATTTTTTGACAGAAAACAGAGCTGTGTTTTGCAAAGTGCCTACCTGTAGATTTTGGCCTCTAGCTCAGCCGCCACCTAGGGAAACCTACCAAACCTGTGCATTTTTTAAAACTAGAGACCTAGGGGAATCCAAGATGGGGTGATTTGTGGGGCTCTGACCAGGTTCTGTTACCCAGAATCCTTTGCAAACCTCAAAATTTGGGTAATAAAACACTTTTTCCTGTCATTTCGGTGACAGAAAGTTCTGGAATCTGAGAGGAGCCACAAATTTCTTTCCACCCAGCGTTCCCCTAAGTCTCCCGATAAAAATGGTTCCTCACTTGTGTGGGTAGGCCTAGTGCCCGCAACAGGATATGCCCCAAAACACAACGTGGACATATCCCAATTTTTGACAGAAAATAGAGCTGTTTTTTTGCAAAGTGCCTACCTGTAGATTTAGGCCTCTAGCTCAGCCGGCACCTATTGAAACCTACCAAACCTGTGCATTTGTGAAAACTAGAGACCTAGGGGAATCCAAGATGGGGTGACTTGTGGTGCTCTAACCAGGTTCTGGTACCCAGAATCCTTTGCAAACCTCAAAATTTGGCTAAAAAAACACATTTTCCTCATATTTCGGTGACAGAAAGTTCTGGAATCTGAGAGAAGGCACGAATTTCCTTCCCCCCAGCGTTCCCCCAAGTCTCCCGATAAAACTGATACCTCACTTGTGTGGGTAGGCCTAGCGCCCGCGACAGGAAATGCCCCAAAGCACAACGTGGACACATCCCATTTTTTGACAGAAAACAGAGCTGTTTTTTGCAAAGTGCCTACCTGTAGATTTTGGCCTCTAGCTCAGCCGGCACCTAGGGAAACCTACCAAACCTGTGCATTTGTGAAAACTAGAGACCTAGGGGAATCCAAGATTGGGTGACTTGTGGGGCTCTGATCAGGTTCTGTAACCCAGAATCCTTTGCAAACCTCAAAATGTGGCTAAAAAAACACATTTTCCTCGCATTTCGGTGACAGAAAGTTCTGGAATCGGAGAGGAGGCACAAATTTCCATCCACCCAGCTTTCCCAGAAGTCTCCCGATAAAAATGGTACCTCACTTGTGTGGGTAGACCTAGCGCCCGCGACAGGATATGCCCCAAAACACAACGTGGAAACATCCAATTTTTTCACAGAAAACAGAGCTGTTTTTTGCAAAGTGCCTACCTGTAGATTTTGGCCTCTAGCTCAGCCGCCACCTAGGGAAACCTACCAAACCTGTGCATTTTTAAAAACTAGAGACCTAGGGGAATCCAAGATGGGGTGACTTGTGGGGCTTTGACCACGTTCTGTTACGCAGAATCCTTTGCAAACCTCAAAATTTGGGTAATAAAACACTTTTTCCTGTCATTTCGGTGACAGAAAGTTCTGGAATCTGAGAGGAGCCACAAATTTCCTTCAACCCAGCGTTCCCCTAAGTCTCCCGATAAAAATGGTTCCTCACTTGTGTGGGTAGGCCTAGTGCCCGCGACAGGATATGCCCCAAAACACAACGTGGACATATCCCAATTTTTGACAGAAAACGGAGTTGTTTTTTGCAAAGTGCCTACCTGTAGATTTTGGCCTCTAGCTCAGCCGGCACCTAGGGAAACCTACCAAACCTGTGCATTTGTGAAAACTAGAGACCTAGAGGAATCCAAGATGGGGTGACTTGTGGGGCTCTAACCAGGTTCTGTTACCCAGAATCCTTTGCAAACCTCAAAATTTGGCTAAAAAAACACATTTTCCTCATATTTCGGTGACGGAAAGTTCTGGAATATGAGAGAAGGCACGAATTTCCTTCCACCCAGCCTTCCCCCAAGTCTCCCGATAAAAATTATACTTCACTTGTGTGGGTAGGCCTAGCGCCCGCGACAGGATATGCCCCAAAACACGACGTGGACACATCCCATTTTTTGACAGAAAACAGAGCTGTTTTTTGCAAAGTGCCTACCTGTAGATTTTGGCCTCTAGCTCAACCGGCACCTAGGGAAACCTACCAAAATTGTGCATTTTTTAAACCTAGAGACCTACGGGAATCCAAGATGGGGTGACTTGTGGGACTCTGACCAGGTTCTGTTACCAAGAATCCTTTGCAAACCTCAAAATTTGGCTAAAAAAACACTTTTTCCTGTCATTTCGGTGACAGAAAGTTCTGGATTCTGAGAGGAGCCACAAATTTCCTTCCACCCAGCGTTCCCACAAGTCTCCCGATAAAAATGGTACCTCAGTTCTGTGGGTAGGCCTATCGCCTGCGACAGGATATGCCCCAAAACATGACGTGGACACATCACATTTTCAGAAAGAAAACACAGCTGTTTTTTTACTAAGTGCCTAGCTGTGGATTTTGGCCTCTAGCTCAGCCGGCACCTGGGGAAACCTAGCAAACCTGCGCATTTTTTAAAACTAGACATCTAGGGGAATCCAAGATGGGGTGACTTGTGGGGCTCTGACCAGGTTCTGTTACCCAGAATCCTTTGCAAACCTCAAAATTTGGCTAAAAAAACACATTTTCCTCACATTTCGGTGACAGAAAGTTCTGGAATCTGAGAGGAGCCACAAATGTCCTTCCACCCAGCGTTCCCCCAAGTCTCCCGATAAAAATGATACCTCACTTGTGTGGGTAGGCCTAGAACCCGCGACAGGAAATGCCCCAAAGCACAACGTGGACACATCCTATTTTTTGACAGAAAACAGAGCTGTTTTTTGCAAAGTGCCTACCTGTAGATATAGGCCTCTAGCTCAGCCGACACCGAGGGAAACCTACCAAACCTGCGCATTTTTTAAAACTAGACATCTAGGGGAATCCAAGATGGGGTGACTTGTGGGGCTCTGACCAGGTTCTGTTACCCAGAATCCTTTGCAAACCTCAAAATTTGTCTAAAAAAACACATTTTCCTCACATTTCGGTGACAGAAAGTTCTGGAATCTGAGAGGAGCCACAAATGTCCTTCCACCCAGCGTTCCGCCAAGTCTCCCGATAAAAATGATACCTCACTTGTGTGGGTAGGCCTAGAACCCGCGACAGGAAATGCCCCAAAGCACAACGTGGACACATCCCATTTTTTGACAGAAAACAGAGCTGTTTTTTGCAAAGTGCCTACCTGTAGATATAGGCCTCTAGCTCAGCCGGCACCGAGGGAAACCTACCAAACCTGTGCATTTGTGAAAACTAGAGACCTAGGGGAATCCAAGATGGGGTGACTTGTGGGGCTCTAACCAGGTTCTGGTACCCAGAATCCTTTGCAAACCTCATAATTTGGCTAAAAAAACACATTTTCCTCATATTTCGGTGACGGAAAGTTCTGGAATCTGAGAGAAGGTACGAATTTCCTTCCACCCAGCGTTCCCCCAAGTCTCCCGATAAAAATGATACCTCACTTGTGTGGGTAGGCCTAGCGCCCGCAACAGGATATGCCCCAAAACACGACGTGGACACATCCCATTTTTTGACAGAAAACAGAGCTGTTTTTTGCAAAGTGCCTCCCTGTAGATTTTGGCCTCTAGCTCAGCCGGCACCTAGGGAAACCTACCAAACCTGTGCATTTTTGAAACCTAGAGACCTAGGGGAATCCAAGATGGGGTGACTTGTGCGACTCTGACCAGGTTCTGTTACCAAGAATCCTTTGCAAACCTCAAAATTTGGCTAAAAAAACACTTTTTCCTGTCATTTCGGTGACAGAAGGTTCTGGAATCTGAGAGGAGCCACAAATTTCCTTCCACCCAGCTTTCCCAGAAGTCTCCCGATAAAAATGGTACCTCACTTGTGTGGGTAGGCCTAGTGCCCGCGACAGGATATGCCCCATACACAACGTGGACATATCCCAATTTTTGACAGAAAACAGAGCTGTTTTTTGCAAAGTGCCTAACTGTAGATTTTGGCCTCTAGCTCAGCCGGCACCGAGGGAAACCTACCAAACCTGTGCATTTGTGAAAACTAGAGACCTAGGGGAATCCAAGATGGGGTGACTTGTGGGGCTCTAACCAGGTTCTGTTACCCAGAATCCTTTGCAAACCTCAAAATTTGGCTAAAAAAACACATTTTCCACATATTTCGGTGACGGAAAGTTCTGGAATCTGAGAGAAGGCACGAATTTCCTTCCACCCAGCGCTCCCAGAAGTCTCCCGATAAAAATTATACCTCACTTGTGTGCTTAGGCCTAGCGCCCGCAACAGGATATGCCCCAAAACACGACGTGGACACATCCCATTTTTTGACAGAAAACAGAGCTGTTTTTTGCAAAGTGCCTACCTGTAGATTTTGGCCTCTAGCTAAGCCGGCACCTAGGGAAACCGACCAAACCTGTGCATTTTTGAAAACTAGAGACCTAGGGGAATCCAAGATTGGGTGACTTGTGGGGCTCTGATCAGGTTCTGTAACCCAGAATGCTTTGCAAACCTCAAAATTTGGCTAAAAAAACACATTTTCCTCACATTTCGGTGACAGAAAGTTCTGGAATCTGAGAGGAGGCACAAATTTCCTTCCACCCAGCTTTCCCAGAAGTCTCCCTATAAAAATGGTTCCTCACTTGTGTGGGTAGGCCTAGCGCCCGCGACAGGATGTGCCCCCAAAACACAACGTGGACACATCCCATTTTTTCACAGAAAACAGAGCTGTTTTTTGCAAAGTGCCTACCTGTAGATTTTGGCCTCTAGCTCAGCCGCCACCTAGGGAAACCTACCAAACGTGTGCATTTTTTAAAACTAGAGACCTAGGGGAATCCACAATGGGGTGACCTGTGGGGCTCTGACCAGGTTCTGTTACCCAGAATCCTTTGCAAACCTCAAAATTTGGGTAATAAAACACTTTTTCCTGTCATTTCGGTGACAGAAAGTTCTGGAATCTGAGAGGAGCCACAAATTTCCTTCCACCCAGCGTTCCCCTAAGTCTCCCAATAAAAATGGTTCCTCACTTGTGTGGGTAGGCCTAGTGCCCGCGACAGGATATGCCCCAAAACACAACGTGGACATATCCCAATTTTTGACAGAAAACAGAGCTGTTTTTTGCAAAGTGCCTACCTGTAGATTTTGGCCTCTAGCTCAGCCGGCACCTAGGGAAACCTACCAAACCTGTGCATTTGTGAAAACTAGAGAGCTAGGGGAATCCAAGATGGGGTGACTTGTGGGGCTCTAACCAGGTTCTGTTACCCAGAATCCTTTGCAAATCTCAAAATTTGGCTAAAAAAACACATTTTCCTCATATTTCGGTGACGGAAAGTTCTGGAATCTGAGAGAAGGCACGAATTTCCTTCCACCCAGCCTTCCCCCAAGTCTCCCGACAAAAATGCTACCTCACTTGTGTGGGTAGGCCTAGCACCCTCGACAGGATATGCCCCAAAACACGACGTGGACACATCCCATTTTTTGACAGAAAACAGAGCTGTTTTTTGCAAAGTGCCTACCTGTAGATTTTGGCCTCTAGCTCAGCCGGCACCTAGGGAAACTTACCAAACCTGTGCATTTTTGAAAACTAGAGACCTAGGGGAATCCAAGATGGGGTGACTTGTGGGGCTCTGATCAGGTTCTGTAACCCAGAATCCTTTGCAAACCTCAAAATTTGGCTAAAAAAACACATTTTCCTCACATTTCGGTGACAGAAAGTTCTGGAATCTGAGAGGAGGCACAAATTTCCTTCCACCCAGCGTTCCACCAAGTCTCCCGATAAAAATGGAACCTCACTTGTGTGGGTAGGCCTAGCGCCCGTGACAGGATATGCCCCAAAAACACAACTTGGACACATCCCATTTTTTCACAGAAAACAGAGCTGTTTTTTGCAAAATGCCTACCTGTAGATTTTGGCCTCTAGCTCAGCCGGCACCTCGGGAAACCTACCAAACCTGTGCATTTTTGAAAACTATAGACCTAGGGGAATCCAAGATGGGGTGACTTGTGGGGCTCTGACCAGGTTCTGTTACCCAGAATCCTTTCCAAACCTCAAAATTTGGGTAATAAACCACTTTTTCCTGTCATTTCGGTGACAGAAAGTTCTGGAATCTGAGAGGAGCCACAAATTTCCTTCCACCCAGCGTTCTCCCAAGTCTCCCGATAAAAATGGTACCTCACTTGTGTGGGTAGGCCTAGTGCCCGCGACAGGATATACCCCACAACACAACGTGGACACATCCCAATTTTTGACAAAAAACAGAGCTGTTTTTTGCAAAGTGCCTACCTGCAGATTTTGGCCTCTAGCTCAGCCGGCACCTAGGGAAACCTACCAAACCTGTGCATTTGTGAAAACTAGAGACCTAGGGGAATCCAAGATGGGGTGACTTGTGGGGCTCTAACCAGGTTCTGTTACCCAGAATCCTTTGCAAACCTCAAAATTTGGCTAAAAAAACACATTTTCCTCATATTTCGGTGACAGAAAGTTCTGGAATCTGAGAGAAGGCACGAATTTCCTTCCACCCAGCGTTCCCCCAAGTCTCCAGATAAAAATGATACCTCACTTGTGTGGGTAGGCCTAGCGCCCGCGACAGGAAATGCCCCAAAGCACAACGTGGACACATCCCATTTTTTGACAGAAAACAGAGCTGTTTTTTGCAAAGTGCCTACCTGTAGATTTTGGCCTCTAGCTCAGCCGGCACCTAGGGAAACCTACCAAACCTGTGCATTTTTGAAAACTAGAGACCTTTTGGAATCCAAGATGGGGTGACTTGTGCGGCTCTGACCAGGCTGTGTTACCCAGAATCTTTTGCAAACCTCAAAATTTGGCAAAAAAAACACATTTTCCTCACATTTCGGTGACAGAAAGTTCTGGAATCTGAGAGGAGGCACAAAATTCCTTCCACCCAGCGTTCCCCCAAGTCTCCTGATAAAAATGGAACCTCACTTGTGTGGGTAGGCCTAGCGCCCGCGACAGGATATGCCCCAAAAACACAACATGGACACATCCCATTTCTTCACAGACAACAGAGCTGTTTTTTGCAAACTGCCTACCTGTAGATTTTGGCCTCTAGCTCAGCCGGCACCTCGGGAAACCTACCAAACCTGTGCATTTTTGAAAACTAGAGACCGAGGGGAATCCAATATGGGGTGACTTGTGGGGCTCTGACCAGGTTCTGTTACCCAGAATCCTTTGCAAACCTCAAAATTTGGGTAATAAAACACATTTTCCTCATATTTTGGTGACAGAAAGTTCTGGAATCTGAGAGAAGGCACGAATTTCCTTCCACCCAGCGTTCCCCCAAGTCTCCCGATAAAAATGATACCTCACTTGTGTGGGTAGGCCTAGCGCCCGCGGCAGGAAATGCCCCAAAGCACAACGTGGACACATCCCATTTTTTGACAGAAAACAGAGCTGTGTTTTGCAAAGTGCCTACCTGTAGATTTTGGCCTCTAGCTCAGCCGCCACCTAGGGAAACCTACCAAACCTGTGCATTTTTTAAAACTAGAGACCTAGGGGAATCCAAGATGGGGTGACTTGTGGGGCTCTGACCAGGTTCTGTTACCCAGAATCCTTTGCAAACCTCAAAATTTGGGTAATATAACACTTTTTCATGTCATTTCGGTGACAGAAAGTTCTGGAATCTGAGAGGAGCCACAAATTTCTTTCCACCCAGCGTTCCCCTAAGTCTCCCGATAAAAATGGTTCCTCACTTGTGTGGGTAGGCCTAGTGCCCGCGACAGGATATGCCCCAAAACACAACGTGGACATATCCCATTTTTTGACAGAAAACAGAGCTGTGTTTTGCAAAGTGCCTACCTGTAGATTTTGGCCTCTAGCTCAGCCGCCACCTAGGGAAACCTACCAAACCTGTGCATTTTTCAAAACTAGAGACCTAGGGGAATCCAAGATGGGGTGACTTGTGGTGCTCTAACCAGGTTCTGTTACACAGAATCCTTTGCAAACCTCAAAATTTGGGTAATAAAACACATTTTCCTCATATTTTGGTGACAGAAAGTTCTGGAATCTGAGAGAAGGCACGAATTTCCTTCCACCCAGCGTTCCCCCAAGTCTCCCGATAAAAATGATACCTCACTTGTGTGGGTAGGCCTAGCGCCCGCGGCAGGAAATGCCCCAAAGCACAACGTGGACACATCCCATTTTTTGACAGAAAACAGAGCTGTGTTTTGCAAAGTGCCTACCTGTAGATTTTGGCCTCTAGCTCAGCCGCCACCTAGGGAAACCTACCAAACCTGTGCATTTTTTAAAACTAGAGACCTAGGGGAATCCAAGATGGGGTGACTTGTGGGGCTCTGACCAGGTTCTGTTACCCAGAATCCTTTGCAAACCTCAAAATGTGGGTAATAAAACACTTTTTCCTGTCATTTCGGTGACAGAAAGTTCTGGAATCTGAGAGGAGCCACAAATTTCTTTCCACCCAGCGTTCCCCTAAGTCTCCCGATAAAAATGGTTCCTCACTTGTGTGGGTAGGCCTAGTGCCCGCGACAGGATATGCCCCAAAACACAACGTGGACATATCCCAATTTTTGACAGAAAACAGAGCTGTTTTTTGCAAAGTGCCTACCTGTAGATTTAGGCCTCTAGCTCAGCCGGCACCTAGGGAAACCTACCAAACCTGTGCATTTGTGAAAACTAGAGACCTAGGGGAATCCAAGATGGGGTGACTTGTGGGGCTCTAACCAGGTTCTGGTACCCAGAATCCTTTGCAAACCTCAAAATTTGGCTAAAAAAACACATTTTCCTCATATTTTGGTGACAGAAAGTTCAGGAATCTGAGAGAAGGCACGAATTTCCTTCCACCCAGCGTTCCCCTATGTCTCCCGATAAAAATGATACCTCACTTGTGTGGGTAGGCCTAGCGCCCGCGGCAGGAAATGCCCCAAAGCACAACGTGGACACATCCCATTTTTTGACAGAAAACAGAGCTGTGTTTTGCAAAGTGCCTACCTGTAGATTTTGGCCTCTAGCTCAGCCGCCACCTAGGGAAACCTACCAAACCTGTGCATTTGTGAAAACTAGAGACCTAGGGGAATCCAAGATGGGGTGACTTGTGGGGCTCTAACCAGGTTCTGGTACCCAGAATCCTTTGCAAACCTCAAAATTTGGCTAAAAAAACACATTTTCCTCATATTTTGGTGACAGAAAGTTCTGGAATCTGAGAGAAGGCACGAATTTCCTTCCACCCAGCGTTCCCCTATGTCTCCCGATAAAAATGATACCTCACTTGTGTGGGTAGGCCTAGCGCCCGCGGCAGGAAATGCCCCAAAGCACAACGTGGACACATCCCATTTTTTGACAGAAAACAGAGCTGTGTTTTGCAAAGTGCCTACCTGTAGATTTTGGCCTCTAGCTCAGCCGCCACCTAGGGAAACCTACCAAACCTGTGCATTTTTGAAAACTAGCGACCTAGGGGAATCCAAGATGGGGTGACTTGTGGGGCTCTGACCAGGTTCTGTTACCCAGAATCCTTTGCAAACCTCAAAATTTGGGTAATAAAACACATTTTCCTCATATTTTGGTGACAGAAAGTTCTGGAATCTGAGAGAAGGCACGAATTTCCTTCCACCCAGCGTTCCCCCAAGTCTCCCGATAAAAATGATACCTCACTTGTGTGGGTAGGCCTAGCGCCCGCGGCAGGAAATGCCCCAAAGCACAACGTGGACACATCCCATTTTTTGACAGAAAACAGAGCTGTGTTTTGCAAAGTGCCTACCTGTAGATTTTGGCCTCTAGCTCAGCCGCCACCTAGGGAAACCTACCAAACCTGTGCATTTTTTAAAACTAGAGACCTAGGGGAATCCAAGATGGGGTGACTTGTGGGGCTCTGACCAGGTTCTGCTACCCAGAATCCTTTGCAAACCTCAAAATTTGGGTAATAAAACACTTTTTCATGTCATTTCGGTGACAGAAAGTTCTGGAATCTGAGAGGAGCCACAAATTTCTTTCCACCCAGCGTTCCCCTAAGTCTCCCGATAAAAATGGTTCCTCACTTGTGTGGGTAGGCCTAGTGCCCGCGACAGGATATGCCCCAAAACACAACGTGGACATATCCCATTTTTTGACAGAAAACAGAGCTGTGTTTTGCAAAGTGCCTACCTGTAGATTTTGGCCTCTAGCTCAGCCGCCACCTAGGGAAACCTACCAAACCTGTGCATTTTTCAAAACTAGAGACCTAGGGGAATCCAAGATGGGGTGACTTGTGGTGCTCTAACCAGGTTCTGTTACCCAGAATCCTTTGCAAACCTCAAAATTTGGGTAATAAAACACATTTTCTTCATATTTTGGTGACAGAAAGTTCTGGAATCTGAGAGAAGGCACGAATTTCCTTCCACCCAGCGTTCCCCCAAGTCTCCCGATAAAAATGATACCTCACTTGTGTGGGTAGGCCTAGCGCCCGCGGCAGGAAATGCCCCAAAGCACAACGTGGACACATCCCATTTTTTGACAGAAAACAGAGCTGTGTTTTGCAAAGTGCCTACCTGTAGATTTTGGCCTCTAGCTCAGCCGCCACCTAGGGAAACCTACCAAACCTGTGCATTTTTTAAAACTAGAGACCTAGGGGAATCCAAGATGGGGTGACTTGTGGGGCTCTGACCAGGTTCTGTTACCCAGAATCCTTTGCAAACCTCAAAATTTGGGTAATAAAACACTTTTTCCTGTCATTTCGGTGACAGAAAGTTCTGGAATCTGAGAGGAGCCACAAATTTCTTTCCACCCAGCGTTCCCCTAAGTCTCCCGATAAAAATGGTTCCTCACTTGTGTGGGTAGGCCTAGTGCCCGCGACAGGATATGCCCCAAAACACAACGTGGACATATCCCAATTTTTGACAGAAAACAGAGCTGTTTTTTGCAAAGTGCCTACCTGTAGATTTAGGCCTCTAGCTCAGCCGGCACCTAGGGAAACCTACCAAACCTGTGCATTTGTGAAAACTAGAGACCTAGGGGAATCCAAGATGGGGTGACTTGTGGGGCTCTAACCAGGTTCTGGTACCCAGAATCCTTTGCAAACCTCAAAATTTGGCTAAAAAAACACATTTTCCTCATATTTTGGTGACAGAAAGTTCTGGAATCTGAGAGAAGGCACGAATTTCCTTCCACCCAGCGTTCCCCTATGTCTCCCGATAAAAATGCTACCTCACTTGTGTGGGTAGGCCTAGCGCCCGTGGCAGGAAATGCCCCAAAGCACAACGTGGACACATCCCATTTTTTGACAGAAAACAGAGCTGTGTTTTGCAAAGTGCCTACCTGTAGATTTTGGCCTCTAGCTCAGCCGCCACCTAGGGAAACCTACCAAACCTGTGCATTTTTTAAAACTAGAGACCTAGGGGAATCCAAGATGGGGTGACTTGTGGGGCTCTGACCAGGTTCTGTTACCCAGAATCCTTTGCAAACCTCAAAATTTGGGTAATAAAACACTTTTTCCTGTCAATCCGGTGACAGAAAGTTCTGGAATCTGAGAGGAGCCACAAATTTCTTTCCACCCAGCGTTCCCCTAAGTCTCCCGATAAAAATGGTTCCTCACTTGTGTGGGTAGGCCTAGTGGCCGCGACAGGATATGCCCCAAAACACAACGTGGACATATCCCAATTTTTGACAGAAAATAGAGCTGTTTTTTTGCAAAGTGCCTACCTGTAGATTTAGGCCTCTAGCTCAGCCGGCACCTAGGGAAACCTACCAAACCTGTGCATTTGTGAAAACTAGAGACCTAGGGGAATCCAAGATGGGGTGACTTGTGGTGCTCTAACCAGGTTCTGGTACCCAGAATCCTTTGCAAACCTCAAAATTTGGCTAAAAAAACACATTTTCCTCATATTTTGGTGACAGAAAGTTCTGGAATCTGAGAGAAGGCACGAATTTCCTTCCACCCAGCGTTCCCCCAAGTCTCCCGATAAAACTGATACCTCACTTGTGTGGGTAGGCCTAGCGCCCGCGACAGGAAATGCCCCAAAGCACAACGTGGACACATCCCATTTTTTGACAGAAAACAGAGCTGTTTTTTGCAAAGTGCCTACCTGTAGATTTTGGCCTCTAGCTCAGCCGGCACCTAGGGAAACCTACCAAACCTGTGCATTTGTGAAAACTAGAGACCTAGGGGAATCCAAGATTGGGTGACTTGTGGGGCTCTGATCAGGTTCTGTAACCCAGAATCCTTTGCAAACCTCAAAATGTGGCTAAAAAAACACATTTTCCTCGCATTTCGGTGACAGAAAGTTCTGGAATCGGAGAGGAGGCACAAATTTCCATCCACCCAGCTTTCCCAGAAGTCTCCCGATAAAAATGGTACCTCACTTGTGTGGGTAGACCTAGCGCCCGCGACAGGATATGCCCCAAAACACAACGTGGACACATCCAATTTTTTCACAGAAAACAGAGCTGTTTTTTGCAAAGTGCCTACCTGTAGATTTTGGCCTCTAGCTCAGCCGCCACCTAGGGAAACCTACCAAACCTGTGCATTTTTTAAAACTAGAGACCTAGGGGAATCCAAGATGGGGTGACTTGTGGGGCTTTGACCACGTTCTGTTACGCAGAATCCTTTGCAAACCTCAAAATTTGGGTAATAAAACACTTTTTCCTGTCATTTCGGTGACAGAAAGTTCTGGAATCTGAGAGGAGCCACAAATTTCCTTCAACCCAGCGTTCCCCTAAGTCTCCCGATAAAAATGGTTCCTCACTTGTGTGGGTAGGCCTAGTGCCCGCGACAGGATATGCCCCAAAACACAACGTGGACATATCCCAATTTTTGACAGAAAACGGAGCTGTTTTTTGCAAACTGCCTACCTGTAGATTTTGGCCTCTAGCTCAGCCGGCACCTAGGGAAACCTACCAAACCTGTGCATTTGTGAAAACTAGAGACCTAGAGGAATCCAAGATGGGGTGACTTGTGGGGCTCTAACCAGGTTCTGTTACCCAGAATCCTTTGCAAACCTCAAAATTTGGCTAAAAAAACACATTTTCCTCATATTTCGGTAACGGAAAGTTATGGAATATGAGAGAAGGCACGAATTTCCTTCCACCCAGCCTTCCCCCAAGTCTCCCGATAAAAATGATACTTCACTTGTGTGGGTAGGCCTAGCGCCCGCGACAGGATATGCCCCAAAACACGACGTGGACACATCCCATTTTTTGACAGAAAACAGAGCTGTTTTTGCAAAGTGCCTACCTGTAGATTTTGGCCTCTAGCTCAACCGGCACCTAGGGAAACCTACCAAACTTGTGCATTTTTGAAACCTAGAGACCTACGGGAATCCAAGATGGGGTGACTTGTGGGACTCTGACCAGGTTCTGTTACCAAGAATCCTTTGCAAACCTCAAAATTTGGCTAAAAAAACACTTTTTCCTGTCATTTCGGTGACAGAAAGTTCTGGAATCTGAGAGGAGCCACAAATTTCCTTCCACCCAGCGTTCCCACAAGTCTCCCGATAAAAATGGTACCTCAGTTCTGTGGGTAGGCCTATCGCCTGCGACAGGATATGCCCCAAAACATGACGTGGACACATCACATTTTCAGAAAGAAAACACAGCTGTTTTTTACTAAGTGCCTAGCTGTGGATTTTGGCTTCTAGCTCAGCCGGCACCTGGGGAAACCTAGCAAACCTGCGCATTTTTTAAAACTAGACATCTAGGGGAATCCAAGATGGGGTGACTTGTGGGGCTCTGACCAGGTTCTGTTACCCAGAATCCTTTGCAAACCTCAAAATTTGGCTAAAAAAACACATTTTCCTCACATTTCGGTGACAGAAAGTTCTGGAATCTGAGAGGAGCCACAAATGTCCTTCCACCCAGCGTTCCCCCAAGTCTCCCGATAAAAATGATACCTCACTTGTGTGGGTAGGCCTAGAACCCGCGACAGGAAATGCCCCAAAGCACAACGTGGACACATCCCATTTTTTGACAGAAAACAGAGCTGTTTTTTGCAAAGTGCCTACCTGTAGATATAGGCCTCTAGCTCAGCCGGCACCGAGGGAAACCTACCAAACCTGTGCATTTGTGAAAACTAGAGACCTAGGGGAATCCAAGATGGGGTGACTTGTGGGGCTCTAACCTGGTTCTGGTACCCAGAATCCTTTGCAAACCTCATAATTTGGCTAAAAAAACACATTTTCCTCATATTTCGGTGACGGAAAGTTCTGGAATCTGAGAGAAGGTACGAATTTCCTTCCACCCAGTGTTCCCCCAAGTCTCCCGATAAAAATGATACCTCACTTGTGTGGGTAGGCCTAGCGCCCGCAACAGGATATGCCCCAAAACACGACGTGGACACATCCCATTTTTTGACAGAAAACAGAGCTGTTTTTTGCAAAGTGCCTACCTGTAGATTTTGGCCTCTAGCTCAGCCGGCACCTAGGGAAACCTACCAAACCTGTGCATTTTTGAAACCTAGAGACCTAGGGGAATCCAAGATGGGGTGACTTGTGCGACTCTGACCAGGTTCTGTTACCAAGAATCCTTTGCAAACCTCAAAATTTGGCTAAAAAAACACTTTTTCCTGTCATTTCGGTGACAGAAGGTTCTGGAATCTGAGAGGAGCCACAAATTTCCTTCCACCCAGCTTTCCCAGAAGTCTCCCGATAAAAATGGTACCTCACTTGTGTGGGTAGGCCTAGCGCCCGCGACAGGATATGCCCCAAAACACAACGTGGACACATCCCATTTTTTGACAGAAAACAGAGCTGTTTTTTGCAAAGTGCCTACCTGTAGATTTTGGCCTCTAGCTCAGCCGCCACCTAGGGAAACCTACCAAACCTGTGCATTTTTGAAAACTAGAGACCTAGGGGAATCCAAGATGGGGTGACTTGTGGGGCTTTGACCAGGTTCTGTTACGCAGAATCCTTTACAAACCTCAAAATTTGGGTAATAAAACACTTTTTCCTGTCATTTCGGTGACAGAAAGTTCTGGAATCTGAGAGGAGCCACAAATTTCCTTCCACCCAGCGTTCCCCTAAGTCTCCCGATAAAAATGGTTCCTCACTTGTGTGGGTAGGCCTAGTGCCCGCGACAGGATATGCCCCATACACAACGTGGACATATCCCAATTTTTGACAGAAAACAGAGCTGTGTTTTGCAAAGTGCCTACCTGTAGATTTTGGCCTCTAGCTCAGCCGCCACCTAGGGAAACCTACCAAACCTGTGCATTTTTCAAAACTAGAGACCTAGGGGAATCCAAGATGGGGTGACTTGTGGTGCTCTAACCAGGTTCTGTTACCCAGAATCCTTTGCAAACCTCAAAATTTGGGTAATAAAACACATTTTCCTCATATTTTGGTGACAGAAAGTTCTGGAATCTGAGAGAAGGCACGAATTTCCTTCCACCCAGCGTTCCCCCAAGTCTCCCGATAAAAATGATACCTCACTTGTGTGGGTAGGCCTAGCGCCCGCGGCAGGAAATGCCCCAAAGCACAACGTGGACACATCCCATTTTTTGACAGAAAACAGAGCTGTGTTTTGCAAAGTGCCTACCTGTAGATTTTGGCCTCTAGCTCAGCCGCCACCTAGGGAAACCTACCAAACCTGTGCATTTTTTAAAACTAGAGACCTAGGGGAATCCAAGATGGGGTGACTTGTGGGGCTCTGACCAGGTTCTGTTACCCAGAATCCTTTGCAAACCTCAAAATTTGGGTAATAAAACACTTTTTCCTGTCATTTCGGTGACAGAAAGTTCTGGAATCTGAGAGGAGCCACAAATTTCTTTCCACCCAGCGTTCCCCTAAGTCTCCCGATAAAAATGGTTCCTCACTTGTGTGGGTAGGCCTAGTGCCCGCGACAGGATATGCCCCAAAACACAACGTGGACATATCCCAATTTTTGACAGAAAACAGAGCTGTTTTTTGCAAAGTGCCTACCTGTAGATTTAGGCCTCTAGCTCAGCCGGCACCTAGGGAAACCTACCAAACCTGTGCATTTGTGAAAACTAGAGACCTAGGGGAATCCAAGATGGGGTGACTTGTGGGGCTCTAACCAGGTTCTGGTACCCAGAATCCTTTGCAAACCTCAAAATTTGGCTAAAAAAACACATTTTCCTCATATTTTGGTGACAGAAAGTTCTGGAATCTGAGAGAAGGCACGAATTTCCTTCCACCCAGCGTTCCCCTATGTCTCCCGATAAAAATGATACCTCACTTGTGTGGGTAGGCCTAGCGCCCGCGGCAGGAAATGCCCCAAAGCACAACGTGGACACATCCCATTTTTTGACAGAAAACAGAGCTGTGTTTTGCAAAGTGCCTACCTGTAGATTTTGGCCTCTAGCTCAGCCGCCACCTAGGGAAACCTACCAAACCTGTGCATTTTTGAAAACTAGAGACCTAGGGGAATCCAAGATGGGGTGACTTGAGGGGCTCTGACCAGGTTCTGTTACCCAGAATCCTTTGCAAACCTCAAAATTTGGGTAATAAAACACTTTTTCCTGTCAATCCGGTGACAGAAAGTTCTGGAATCTGAGAGGAGCCACAAATTTCTTTCCACCCAGCGTTCCCCTAAGTCTCCCGATAAAAATGGTTCCTCACTTGTGTGGGTAGGCCTAGTGCCCGCGACAGGATATGCCCCAAAACACAACGTGGACATATCCCAATTTTTGACAGAAAATAGAGCTGTTTTTTTGCAAAGTGCCTACCTGTAGATTTAGGCCTCTAGCTCAGCCGGCACCTAGGGAAACCTACCAAACCTGTGCATTTGTGAAAACTAGAGACCTAGGGGAATCCAAGATGGGGTGACTTGTGGTGCTCTAACCAGGTTCTGGTACCCAGAATCCTTTGCAAACCTCAAAATTTGGCTAAAAAAACACATTTTCCTCATATTTTGGTGACAGAAAGTTCTGGAATCTGAGAGAAGGCACGAATTTC